>NC_139344.1:55240906-55873406 GCF_055883805.1 Amblyomma maculatum
CTTTCAGCGCTTTAACGTACGCTCGTCTACCCCTTGATTTCGCAATGCCTGCATCACCACCGAGGTTTCAACTTAGTCAAATGCTTTTTCGTAATCGATGAATGCTATCTATAAGGGCTGGTTATATTCCGAGCATTTTTCTATCACCTGATTGATGGTATGAATATGATCGATAGTAGAGTACCGTTTCCGAAAACCTGCTTGATTATTTGCTTGATTGCAGTCTAAGGTTGTCCTGATTCTATTAGCGATTACCTTAGTAAATACCTTATACGTAACATACAGTAACCTGATTGGTCTGTGATTTTTAAGGTCCTTAGTCCCCTTTCTTATGAATGAGGGTAATGTTTGCATTCTTCCATGGTTTCGGTACCGTCGAGGGACACCAGGCACTGCGTATACAGGGTGGCCAGTTTTTTAGCATGATATCCCCCCCCCCCCCCCCCCCGTCCTTCAGCGAATCTGTAGTTATCTTATCCTCTCCAGCTGATTTCCCCCTTTTCATAGCTTCTAATGCTTTCTTGACCTCGTCCTTCGTCACTGGTGGAACATCTGACTGTTTTTCCCTACCGCCAATCTCATTAAGGTCCTGACTACTTTGGCTACTGTAGAGATCTGTATAGAACTCCTCGGCTACTTTGACTATCTTGTCCATATTCGTGATGACGTTGCCCGCCTTGCCCCTTATCGCATACATCTAGTTTCTGCCTATGCCCAATTTCTTTTTTACCGCTTTAAGGCTTCCCTTGTTCTTTACAGCATGCTCAATTTTCTCTATGTTATACTTCCTTATATCGGCCACCTTGCGCTTTTTGATTAGCTTGATATCTCGACCAATTCGATCTGGTCTGTTGGATTGGAAGCTTTCATACTCTGGCGTTTCTTAATCAAATCTTTCGTCTCCTTAGGCAGCTTACCGGTATCCTCTCTAACTGTCCTACCGGCTACTTCTACCGCGCACTCAGTAATGATATCTCTGAAATTATTGTTCATTGCTTCTAGGGTAATGTCGCCATCCTCGGTTAGAGCTGAATATCTATTCAGCGAGATCCTGAACTCTTCTGTCCTCACCCTCACCGCTAATTCGTTGATGGACTCTTCTTTCTTACTAATCTGTTGCATTCCTTCTTCAAATTTAGGCTAATTCGGGACCTCACCATCCTGTGGTCACTGCATCGCACTTTCCCGATTACCTCTACATCTTGAATAATGGCGGGGGTTGAACACATTATGAAGTCAATTTCATTTTTCGTCTCCCCGCTAGGACTTTTCCATGTCCATTTCCGGTTCTTCCGTTTGCTGAAGAAGGTATATTCATGATGCTTAAGTTGTTGCGCTCTGCAAACTCAACTATTAACTCCCCCCTGCTATTCCTAGAACCAATGCCATAGTCACCTACTGCTTGGTCTCCTGCGGTGGTGTAGCGATAGAACATCCGCCTCGCATACAAGAGGACCGGGGTTCAAATCCCGGTGCCGCGGAACTCTGCACCGGATTAAACGAAAATCTGCGTGTCGATGGAATTGCATAAAACAGGTTTGGGGTGCGACCTGATGCCGGTGAACACCTCCGGCAACGCACTCCATCACCAGAACAGGAGTTGGCCACCCTAGTGCAGTAATTGGCCGCAACCTCTTATGATAAGCTCCATAAAGAAAGCTAACATATCTTAATTCATAATAAAGGGAACGCTAAGGACTTTAAAAATTGCAGGCCAATCAGCTTACTATCTGCTACATATAAGGCATTTACTAAGGTAATCACTAACAGAATCAGGACAGCGTTGGACTTCAATCAAGCAAAAGATAAAGCAGGTTTTCTGAAAGGGATACACTACTATCGATCCTACCCATACCATCAACAAGATGATAGAAAAATTCTCTGAATATAACCCTCTCTTATAGATAGCATTAATTAATTAAGGAAAAAGCATTTGGCTCAGTAGAACAGACATTGCAAAATCAGGGTGTAGACGAGCCGTATACGGAAGTACTGGAATATATCTATAGTGCCTGCACAGCAGCCCTAGTTCTGCGTAAAGAAAGTAATAAAATCCTCATAAGGAAAGGTGTTTGGCAAAGAGACACGACCTCCCCAGTACTATTAACAGCTTGCCTAGAGGAAGTATTCAGAGACTTGGAATGGGAGCAGTTAGGGATAAGGGTCGATGGAGAATAGCTCAGCGTATAACCTGCGATTCGCTGATGACATTATCTTGCGAAGTAACTCAGGGGATGAACTGCAAAGAATGACTGATGAAAGGAATAGCAGAAAGGTAGGCCTGAAAATCAATATGCGGAAGACTATACGTAATGTTCAACAGCCTCAGGAAGGAACAGCAGTTCACAATAGGTAGCGAAGCACTGGAAGGGATAGGCGAGTATGTCTACTTAGGAGAGGTAGTAATCGCAGATCCAAACCATGAAAGGAAAATAACTAGGGGAATAAGATTAGAGTGGAGCACATTTGGCATACATTCGCAGATTACGACTAGCAGCTTAACGATATCGATCAAGAGGAAAATATACAGCAGTTACGTGCAGACTGACGAAAAGGATTCTATTGGTTCTATTTAAGTTGAGGTCAACGCAGAGGGTTATGGAACGAAAAATGGTAGGTGTAAATTTAAGAGATTGGAAGCGCGCAGAGTGGGTCAGAGAAATAACTCGAGCTAATGACATTCTAGTGCAAATAAAGAAGAAGAAATAGACATGAGCAAGGCGTGTATAGACAAGCGTCATGTTTGTAAACAAAAGGTGGCGCTGCGATCGGCAGCGCCACCGCAAATGAGCAGCTAAAGTATTTAAATGCATATACTTACAAAGCGTTGACTCTCAATGGAGGAAAAGAACTAGGAAACTAACTAGTAAGTATACTAGTCACAAGGACGGAGAAATAAAGAGCGTTAAGCAACAGGTGAAAACCACAGAAGGTAAAGATTGGATAAATTTGATGGAAAAGAAACACAGTGTGGAATTATACCGAAAGTGGAAAACGCAGATCAGGAAGAAAGCTTTCTTTGATAACTCAAGAGGCAGTGCCCTACTTTTTGAAGCTAGATCAGGGTTCCTTAGAACACGCAGCTACAAAAAGAAATTTAACAATGAAGATGACGCATGTGCTGTATGTGGTAACTCCAGTGAAACAATTGACCATATTATACTCGAATGTAATGATATCCATCCGGAAGTTGAGGCAGGTGCAGTCACTGTTCCTGAAGCTCTGGGGTTTAGAGATGCCAATGGCCGGGTGAATAAACCATCGGTGGAAGCTAGCAAAAAACGACTGGAAGATTGGTGGCTTAAAAGCAGAGAAGTGACATAATGGTAGTAATGTAGAAACTAAAAATTAATAAATGGAATGATGGTATATTATCCATCCACCCATCCCTCCATCCATTCATCCATTGCAGTGGTCCCACTAATATCGTTTCTTGCAATTTGAACGAGCTTTCTTGAATAAACCGTGCAAGGAAATAAGAAAGTTCATTAAAAGGAATACGCTACAATGCTGCAAATTTACAATTGTCTTAACAAAAATAAAAAAATTTATGCGATCCAAATGTAATTGTGGAATGTCAAGCGCAGCTCACTGTCCTCAAGGGGCTAGGAGTAGGATCTGACTATAAATAGGAGGACGCACGATGGGTAAATGTACTCACGAGTACATATACTCAAATGAACAGTTACTGTGTGACCTCTGGTACGGTCGCGTCTGACACGTAGAAGCGTGAATCGTTCGCACACGCAAAAGCGTGAACCGTCCATAATTTTTCTCCCATTTTTAGCAATTCGACCGAGTTATTTGTTTGTCGAGGCGTCAAGGATAGTTGTTGTTGTTGTGGCTGTAGGAAGAAGGAAAAGCAAATGCACGGGCCTGCTACTGGCTCTGTAGCTGAGCCACCTCCGCTGCCTCGTGCAGACAGAAGAAAAATAGAGAAGAAAGAAAAAGAAGAGGGAGAGAAAGACGCGCGCCGCAACAACAGCCGTCGTCCACCACCGAACCGATGGGGGGTGCAATGACGGCCTGCAACAAATAAAAATTCGGTGGCTGGCTAGACCCCACCGCAAGCGGCGTTGACCTACCGTCCCAGCCCCGTAGGGCCAGGAACAGCTACCCTTAACCACCTCCCCCTCCCTCAAGGATAGTGTCCGAGTTGAAAAATGGCCTTCAAACCTACGCAAAGTGCGGCAGTGCCTCGACGTGTTTTTTAGAGATTTTGGTGCCGTATCGCTAATGTTCCTTATTCCAGCGAGGGTCTTCGCGAACAGCAGCAAGAAGCTCATCACAATGAATTCCCTGTACGTGAAGCGTAGTCAGTATCATAGCAGTACCAAATGCGATTGTAGTGAAAGTGATCACGTTCGGAACGACTGCATTTTCGTAAAGCTGGTGAAACCGTGCCCGCATGTACACGTATTACCAGTGAAAGTTCAAAGCGCACTCCTTGCTTTCCGCTGAAGTGAATTTTGAGCTGTACATCGTTCTTAATGCTTACAGCAATCCGAGCGTACGGTGTTCTTGTTACGTATCGATGACTGATTGTGTTTCGTGTTTGTGTTGTACTTCAAATCGGTCGTGTGCGCGACGCGAGCTTTCAGTTTGCGTTCGAGTAACGAGTCAACCAACACGGAGAAGCGTCGCCACCAATCTCTGGCTTGCGATGGTAGCTTGTCTGATGTGCTTTATTGGAATTAATTATTCGTGTTATGAGAGCTCTTATTGAAACCGGGCGCCGACGGGATTGTTATTAATGTTCTTGGCCTCTGTATAGGCCTGGGTTCCACATATTCATGCACGCGTGGTTGTTGCCAAGATTTAGTGGTGAAAAGAAAAAAAAAGATTACCTTCTTTTTGGTTGAATGGAAGGTTCCCTGTGGAAACGGCATGAGGAAGCCAGAAAGGTGTGTAATAATGATAAAGCTAGTGAAACAGATTGGGCAGTTTCATGATACGGAATGAAGAAATATGTTGACACAATCTGAAATTAAATTTCATATTTATCTGTTAACCATACAGTTTCCCAATTGTTTCCACGATTTAGTGCCCAGAAAAAAAAACACCTTTACATTCTTGTTCTGTTAGATGCAGTGATCACTGTAGAAATGGCTTGGGAAGCCAGTAACGTCTGGTCCGTAAGATTGGTAAGGTTGGTGAAACAGACTGGGCAGCTTTATGATACAGAATGAAAAAAAAAATATGTTGAAACAATCTGAACTGTAATTTCATAATATTTGTTAATCATACAGTTTCCCAATTTGAACAGTACAAAGATGAAGATTTTTCTGCACATTTAGCAGGGCAGCCCCCATGATGTTCACACTCAAAAGGAGACAAAAACCGCAACTCACATAGTGAGGCGTAATAGAGTAAGGAGAATCTCCAAATCAGTACTCTCGACAGTAAACTACTAGCTTGAAAATGTATAGAGGTCCATGTATTCAGCCTGCTATCACAAGGCTCACAACGGGTAGTGTGAACTTCGATCACCATAAATAAACATTGAGGCGCAATTTTATGGCATAAGAGGAACATATAATCTGGCATGCCTTGGAGTACATGAACTGGCACTTCATAAGAATGATGAATGCTTATGTTGATATTCGACACAGGCATCGGTGAGCAGAAGGTTAAGTAGGTAAGATGGAGCAAGTGGACTTGGACTGAGTTTGCTAGAACATTGGCTGCGGTATTCCACTAAATTCCACAATGTCTGGTTTCACCACAGTTCTTTCCCATGCGTTAGAATGAAAAACAAAAAGGACCAACAGAAAATAGCCTCTCACAAGCTTCTGGACTCTCAAGACAGGCAGTTTGCATATGCAAGCCCTTCAGACATCACGCGAAATCGTGTGAGCAGCCAATTCAGGGGTAAGAAATTTGGCTGCATATATTGTCATGTAATATAAGTTTCCCTTTTCATGTCCTGTGGATACCCGAACAATAAAACAAATGCCTATCATAATGGCCACCGCATGTACTATCTCTTCTTTGCCACAAATTTCATGTTCCCATTAATGCATGTTTCTGTTGTGCAGTTTTACTTCTTGATTGTTTTATGAATGAAATTGCCTGCAAGTATACATTACATCTGAAAACCCACTACCCATTATTTTCTTTCCTAATGCTGAAATTAACTTTGATATGTGCAGCTAGTCGCATTCTTCGCTTTCCTTATAGTGACCATGTACGAATGGTATTGTCCCTGCAATGTAGCTATCGCCAATATTGATTGCTATTTGTGTATGTACATTGCTTGAGAACAGCTCTGTATGTGATGTGATCTTACTGGAAACTGTTTTGAATGCATGAAATGATCTTAGCTGCCTGACCATCTGTTCTTTGACGTGATTACAAAAGTGCCGCTGCCACTCAGGGGCTTCGTTCTTTATAAAGCATATTTTTTGTAATGATAATTCGATATCTGTGCTTTGGCGTACGTGTTCTTTGTGCTGATCTTATTCTGACGGTACGGTGGTCACAATGGTACGGTGATCACAATGTTATTTCTCTGGTCTGTCTGGAAATTGTGCATATCCGCGATGAGTTATTAATCATGAAGTGTTTAAAGCTGAGCCAAAAACAAGAGGTGAAGTCCTTGTCCCAACAGAACAAAATACCATTAAATGAATAGTTGAGGAAGATGGGAAGGTCAGTTGTAATGCTACTGAAATATATTGCAAATTTCAGGCAAAGAATTAAAAAAAAATGTATTACAATCTGAATGGCTCATGTAAGCTCAACATTCACCCGGTTGCAATAATACAACTTTGGAGATACTTGGACAGCCCCGCCGGGGTGGTGCAGTTGGAAAAGACAAAAGTGCCGAATTGCTGAAGTGTGTTCTCAATGAGTGCAGCTTAGAGGACGTAACAGTCCTGGTGAATGGTGAGAAACGTGTGTATTTCACACATTTTCAAGGTAGTAGTCACGCGCGACTTGACAGAATATATGTGTTGCCGGAGTTTTCGCCTACCTGTGAACAGTATGAAGTGAAGCAAGTGTCATTTAGTGACCATTGCTTAGTTACGGTCACGCTGGGCGGAAAGAAGCAGTGTAAATCAAAAATGAACTGGGACTTATGGAAAATAAACGCGAGGCTTACAGAAGACGAACTATTTTTAAGAAAAGTTAAGGAAAGCATTGATATTTTTTATGAGAGCGAAACAGGCTGTATTGAATCCTGGGGACGATTTAAACAGGAGGTTAAAATGAATGCAATTGAGCGCACTTCCATTATTAAGTATGAGGAAAACAAAGAAGAAAAGCAACTGCAAGAGCTCTTAAAATATTTAGGGCATGAAGAAGAACGAATGCCGGGTATGTTCATGCATGATATAAAAGGCATCAAAGTTAGGCTAGAAGCTTTGGATGCCCAGAAATACAGAGGCGCTGCGATAAGAGCGCGCACGGAGAAATGGATCGGTGGCGAGACGCCAACAAAACGCGCCCTCGCTGATGAAAAGCGATATACGCGCGCGAACGAGATAACGGTTATCGAATACAAGGGGCAGAGGCATGATGATCAAGACGGAATTACGAGCGCCAATTCGTGGGTCATTACCGTGAGCTGTTTTCGAGCAAAGCACCAAGTGAAGAAGGGTTTAGAGATAACTTTTTGCCTCTGATGCCAATATTAGGCAAAGAAGTTACTGAAGAGTTAGAGAACGAAATAAGTGCGGAGGAAATAGAAAAAGGCATTGATGAACTGAATGTTGGAAAGTCCCCGGGACCAGATGGTTTGAGTGCGGCCTTTTACAAGAGCCTTAAAAGTGAGTTATCTATCATGCTCTATAGGCTTTTCAAGGAATGCTTTGATGTGGATTATCTGCCACCGTCGTTTAGCAACGCGCATACGGTATTGGTTCCCAAGACTGATGATGCCAGCCATGCTTTTAAAAGTTACAAGCAATAGACCGATCACGTTAACAAATGTTGATTATAAAATTCTGATGAAGGTGTTAGCTAAGAGATTGCAATACATTATAAAAGATATTGTTGGACCTCATCAAACATGTGGAATAAAGACCAGAAGCATATTTAATAATATTCATGTAGCGCGTAGTGTGTTCGAGTGCTGCGATGCTCTAAACAGGAGAGTGGCCATGGTTCAAGTTGATTTTGAAAAAGCATTTGATCGTGTGTCTCATAAAATATTGTACTGTTGGAACATATTGGTGTTGGTGCCGTTGTATTGAAAGGAGTTAAAATGGCTTATGCATGTTGTTCTACACGCCTTATGATTAACAAAGCGTTATCTGAAAGAATTGATGTAAGAGCATCTGTGCGGCAGGGATGTCCACTGTCTCCTCTCCTCTTTGCTATATATTTGGAACCATTGTGTAGAATGGTAACTGCTAACGAATACATCCGTGGTTTTAAGCTGGGAGTATGTGAAGTGAAAATATTGGCATACGCTGATGATGTGGCGCTTTTTTGTGAAGACCGCAAAAGCGTTTCGGAAGTTTTGAAAGTAACACAAAGGTATTGCAGGCAGACTGGTAGTGCTGTTAATTTAAAGAAAAGTCTCGGTGTCTGGCACGGGGAATGGGAAGAGGAACCGGAAATTTTCTGTGGATCTACAAAGCCCGGAGTTTATTTGGGAGTCCCTTTGGACAAATACGGGGAAAATACGAATTACTGGAATGAAAAAGCGGAAGAAATACGGGAAAGGACGAAAGGATGGATGGAACGTAACCTCTCTATTTTCGTCCGTGCGACTGTATGCAATACCTTTTTGGTGGCAAGAATAATGTATTTACATCAAGTATTGTATTGTGCTCGAATCAATA
Organism: Amblyomma maculatum; assembly: GCF_055883805.1. NCBI lineage: Eukaryota > Metazoa > Arthropoda > Arachnida > Ixodida > Ixodidae > Amblyomma > Amblyomma maculatum. Next base: position 55,249,699 of record NC_139344.1, read on the forward strand.
TACAAAGGTTCCATCGCGTATTTGCGGTCTTCATTTGGTCGTTCAACTGGGAACGAATTAGCAGAGATAATCTCTTTCGGCGAGTTAAAGACGGAGGGTTGTCTCTAATGCATCTATATGTGCGGCAGATGGCTTTAAGGTTTTGTTTCCTACGTGACCAAAAAGATGCATTCCTGAGAACCTTTATGCAAATCATGCTATCCAGTGCAATTCCAGAGTTTATAGTCTCTTCATGCTCTGCTCGAGGATACACTGTGTCACGCTTCCTGCGAGAAGTGGTGGGGTCGTTCAGGTTTTTGCGCGTGCGGTACTCTGTAGAGTATTTAGCGACGGTACCACCTAGGCGGCTGTACAAGGATCTTATTTCACAATTCCTCCCAGCTCCATTATACAGAACCTTATACTGTGAAGGCCCAGGGAAAGACGTGCTCAAGCGAGTTAAAAACATGACTGTTGCACCGGGCGTAAAAACATTCTTTTTTAAATTGCATAGAGGAACCCTCCCAGTCAAAACATGGATGGAAGAAAAGGGCCTTTTTGTACCTTGGGGCTCAAACTGTCTACTATGTAGGAAACCTAAAACAGTTGAGCACGTGTTCCTGGATTGTTTGGATGCGGTGCTTTACTGGGATGTGTTACAAAGGACAATTAAAAAAGACCTGCCATTGACGCCACGTGGAATTCGGTACTTGACAACTGTTAATGATGATTTTCAGTATGACCTCATCATGCTATTGGGCCTTCACAGTATTTGGAGGAGTAGGATGGCTTATAGACACTGTGATGTCGATGCACGATCTGTATGTGATTATTTTGTTGAACAAGTGTATAAACTAAAAGAAATTTTGAAGCAGCAAGACGCTGCGGAGGAGGTCTTGAGTCTGATGGGCGAACTTGTGGTAATGAAAGTCCATTAGACACGGTTGTCAGCCAAGGGGCATGGCAACCACGATCTTTCACTCATGTATTTGTACCAATTCATGCAATAAAGAAAGAAAAAAGCCGGGGTGGTGCAGTTGTAAGACGCCCGACTCCTGTGCCGGAGTACCCGGGTTCGATCCCGACCTCGGCGGCTTTGTTTCGATGGAGGCGGAACGAAGAGGCGTCCGTGTGCTGTGCGATGTCAGAGCACGTTAAAGATCCCCAGGTGGTCGAAATTACTCCGTAGCCCTCCACTACGGCTCCTCTTTCTCTCTATTCACTTTCACTCCCTCCTTCCTCCCTTCCCCTACGGCGCGGTTCAGGTGTCCTCCCTTCCCCTACGGCGCGGTTCAGGTGTCGTTGTGCACTTTATGCATTACGTATGCACTTTATGAATTACTAGATGAGCCATTTCTTTATATCAGCTACATTAGACTTTTTTTTTCATTTAAAGCTCCATTGCACTGCTTGGGAAGAAAAAATTGAGGACAACTGCGCTTCACTGAGCACTCTCAAAGCCCTGCTTGATAATGTCCAGTGTCTGGCTGAGAACAATTCGCAAGAAATAGAATCTGTGAGGCATAGAGTAGATGACGATGAAGACCGTGCCCGTCGATCTAACCTTGTGTTCTTTGGCCTTAACGATACCGAGCGCGAAACGTGGGTGGAGTCAGAAAAATTGATAACTAATCGCTGCTGCACTAACCTCAATGTTTCAATCGCGCCGATTGGCATTGAAAGGGCACACAGGCTCGGCCGGTACGACAAAAACAAAGATAGACCTGTAATAGTAAAGTTCGCACATTTCAAGGTAAAAGAACAAGTTCTCACTAATGCAAAGAAACTAAAAGGAACCGACTACAACCTTTCTGAAGACTATTTCCCCAATACCCGCCTTGTCCGTAAGAAACTCATCCAATTTGCAAAAACCCAGCCAGGAAAATTCACTCTCCGACACAAGACGATGAAAATAGAAAATACTACATATACATTCGATCACGAGTCACAACAGGTTGCTACAGGCAACTCCCCGTAGCATTCGGCCAGTTCCCATAATCGTTGGCTACCTTATTCAATCTCGTTTCTGTACACTAACATCCGAAGCCTTCTGCCAAAACGCGATGCACTCGCAAGTCTCATTGACACCACTGAATGCAACATTGTCGTACTAACTCAAACTTGGTTAAATGAATCAATACACAATAACAAAGTACATCCCATATTTTCAAATTTTGATGTTTTCAGCTGCGACCGTGTTGGTAAACGAGGCGGAGGTGTCTTAGTAGCCGCACACCGCAACCTTCAGTGCCACAACTTAAATGTTGAGTCCCCTCTGGAAATATTATTCATCTGCTCAAATGCCTCGTTTCCGCCAACAGTAATCTGCGCTTGCTACCGCCCCACCGATAGTGACATTTCGTTCGTCCCACAATTTCACAGTGCCCTTCACATAGCAACTTCGAAACTTTCACATGCTTCTATTTTCATACTAGGCGATTTTAAGGTCCCCGAAATAGACTTGTCTAACCCAACTCATCATTCTTCAGAGTGTGCTTTTATCAACACGTGCCAGACATTTGCTTTACCTCAACTAATCACCACCCCTACAAGGCAAATGACACAATCGTCTAACATTCTAGGTCTGATTCTAACTTCTCACCCAGAATCCCTATCGATGCTATCATATCTTCCGGGACTTAGCAATTTTTCGGTAATCTACGCCACGTTTCTTAGCCACCTGCCCAAACCAAAAAAAAAAGCAACCAAGACAATAACACTTTATGATAAAGGCGATTACAAAAGCATTTACAATGAACTCGAAACCTTCTGTAAGAGTTTTTTAATCGACTTCAAACAATGCACAATCAAAACTAATCGGTCACTTTTTAAAGGCAAAATGGGAAAAAAAGCGTAGCAGGGGGCGGCAGAAAGGTAGGTGGGCGGATGAGGTTAAGAAGTTCGCAGGGGTCAAGTGGATGCAGCTAGCACAGAACCGGGTTAATTGGAGAAATATGGGAGAGGCCTTCGCCCTGCAGTGGGTATAGTCAGGCTGATGATGATGATGATGATGATGATGATGATGATGATGATGATGATGATGATGATGATGATGACAAAATGCGCAAACTGATTTCAATATACATTCCCACAATTACAATAACTGAGCGCATTACTTCACCATGGTTTACTAACACCCTCAAACTTCTCAACAACAAGAAAAAAAGGCCTTTTGTGATTCGCCAAAAGAGCAAACAATCCCAACACATGGCAAAAATGCCACCGACGCCGAAAAATCTTACACCTCTGAAGTTTTCCAAGCCAAGCATTCATTTTACTCATCTACACTGCCTAATATGCTTCGCACAAACCCTCGTCAATTCTGGAAACACATCAATCCCGACTCGAACAATACCCTTACACTTTGCGACGAAGATAATAACCCTATCGCAGAACAAGACGTAGCGGAAGTTTTGAACTTAACCTTCAGTTCTGTATTCACCCACGAACCTCACGGGGATCTCCCTAATTTCCCTTTCTTTGATTTCCCGATGCCTGCTATCAAATTTGACAAAATGGTATTGTGAAACTTATAGACTCATTAAAACTAACGTCATCAGCAGGTACTGACGGCATTAATGCAAAGGTATTGAAAAGCACGAAGCATACTACTAGTGTCATACTGTCTCATATCTTTCCACAAACTCTTTCATCAGGTGTTGTACCACATGACTGGAAAGTGGGAAAAGCCATTCCAGTCCCAAAAAAAGGATTCTTCATCTTCACGTCATAATTACCGACCCATATCTATCACTTGCATTCCTTCGAAGTTAATGGGGCATGTCCTCTTTTCTCATATTAGAATTTCCTAACATCGGTCAACTTTTTTCACCCCAGTCAACACGGTTTGCTCAAAGGTTTATCCTGCGACACACAATTAGCCTTGTTCATTAACGACCTAAGCTCCAACATTGATCTTAACATTCCTGTTGACGCCCTGTTCCTATACTTTGAAAAGGCGTTCGACAAAGTTCCTCATAAACGGCTTTTTTTTTTTTAACTTTCCCGCCTGAACCTTAATTTCTTTGTTTTAGATTGGATTCGCCACTTCCTCAGTAACCAGCAGCAATTTGTTCTCGCTAATACATATTCATCTTCACGTACATCTGTTATGTCCGGAGTTCCCCAGGGCATCGTTCTGGGGCCTCTGCTTCTTCTTATTTATATAAATGACTTACCATCTAACATTCGTTCTAACGTCCGGATGTTTGCAGATGACTGCGTTATTTACCGTCCTATAATTAATAGCAATGACACCCAAACTCTTCAACTGGACATCGAAAGCGTAGCAACCTGGTGCTATAAATGGTTAATGCCATTAAACACGAAGAAAACATCATTACTATCTTCCCATCGTCGTCGCTCCCTACCATCTTAAAAATACTTTATCTCCAACACCGAAATCGTCACTGTGTCAACGTATAAATGCTTAGGCATCTATATAATCCGTGATCTAATTTGGTCCCATCATATAACGCAGGCAAAAAAACGAAGCTAATCGCGTGCTCGGCTTTTTTCGGCGAACACTGCGCGCAACTCCCCCATCAGTTAAGTTACTAGCTTATCTAATATTTATTATTCCCAAACTGGAGCATGCATGCGCTGTCTGGGATCCTTATCAAAATAACCTTTCCAGCGTACTAGAAGCTACACAATGAGGGGCTTTTAGCTCCCGTTGTCACTCACTTAGAGGTGGCGGCGAGCCGAGTTTTCCACGAAAAGTACATGACGGTCCGCACCCCCAATATTTGGACCCCTGCGAGGAAGAAATGTACGGCGACGCAACAAGAAAACTAACAAGAAAGGGACACCATATTCGTGCATGCATGTGATGTCTCTTTCTTAGTGTGCTTGTTGCGCCGCCGTTCATTTCGTCATGCGCACCAATCGCCCCTCAGGCCGTATTTTGGACCTCTGCATCCCCAAAATTTTACTCTCTTCCGAATTTAACCAAAATTGGTGTTCACCCTAATTTGAGCATGGAGGATTCAGCGGAGACCTACAAATGTAGGGGGCCAACCGCAAAATTTGGTCATGTGGGCCCGCAAAATTATACTTGCTCCGCAATTTGACCAAAATTGATTTCTAACCTAATTTGACCGCAGATTGCTCCGCAGAAATATGCAGTTTGAAGGCAACTCTGTGCCCTCTGTATGTGCGATAAAGCTGTTTGAGTGCCTTTTTTTTTTTTTTTTTTTTTTGCTGTTAAACCTTCGTCGCGATATGTCACAGTGGTTGGCCGCTCGGCTGCTGAGTTCAAGACCAGAACCCTAGGAGAGGTTAAACACCTATTACGAGATCTGTGAATACTACAAACTCAGCAGAAAAACATTTTCCACTCCACACAAAGAGCTAAACAACGAAGAGGAAAAGTCTAGATTACAGGCCTGAAATTACCCCAACCCAGTATGGCTGCACCACATAAAAATAGAGGACAGACAACACTAAGGCTATAAACACTGCAGACAGAGAGGTACACTCGACTACATATTCTGGCAATGCCCTTTTTCTCCTGGGGCAATGGTCAACATTCAAGATTCGGAAAGGAGTCCCTTCTACAAAGCGAAAACCTTGACCCAAAAATAAGTCGTCCGTCTGGCGGCTTCACGCCGCGAAGAATCAGTATATTCTTGCACGCTTCTAGTCGTGGTGTCCCAGCCCCCAAATCGGGACTACGTACCTGAGTGCCTGATCAGGAAAACCTCCTATATTGGTGGCAGTAAAGTTTTCAATCAATCAATCAATCGCAGCCGTTTCGCAAGGCGCTCCTCTGCTGGGGGATTGGAATGCACGTTAAACCCCTCGAACGACGTCGAAGCCCGCCGCTCTTCCGTCATAGCTGGTGTCGTGTTCTTGCGTTAAACCGATATACGCTTACTTTTTTTGCAATTTTTGCGCATCCGTAACTGGAACAGTGAGCAAATTCCGCTTTAGAAAAATGCTCGAACGTTTGAGAAATATGTATTTCCACCGCCTCAATGTTGCACTAAATATTACATAATAAACCTAGATCAATAAAAAATTAAAGATCGCTTATATCTGCTATGCCTGGATATACGTCGCGAAAAGCAGTTACTACCTCGGCATTAGAAAAAGTTAATTTCTCCAGTCTTCTGCTCCATACGCCAGCAGCTAAACTCTCCATGGCTGCCATGTCGAGCGCGTCTAAGTTCACCGGCGTTCTATAATTCGTTCACAGGAAGGGCGCAACATCTGCCACTCGCGGAAGGCAAGAAGCGCCGCCCGGCGACGTTGGAGCGCACTCGTTCCCGCTTGGCCCGCATACCTGACGACAGATGGGTGACGTCACCCTAATTGAGTGACTGAATTATTTTAGTCTTCGGTACTTTCAAATTGCGCGCCAATCGCCGTATCTGTCACCCGCGGAATCCCGCTATCATCCTCACGGTCGACAAGCGGAATAATGAAGAGCGTTTCACGACCCCGGGCATGGCACAGCGGCAAAGCGCTCGGCTGGGGCTCCGAGGGCTGGAGGTTCGGCTCCCGGATAGAGACAATTTTTTTTTAATGAGGAGGAGGAGTCGCGCACCCCTTAAGAATTGCGCGCCAATCGCAGTATCTGTCACTCGCGGAATCCCGCTATCATCCTCACGGTCGACAAGCGGAATTATGAAGAGCGTTTCACGACCCCGGGCATGGCACAGCGGCAAAGCGCTCGGCTGGGGCTCCGAGGGCTGGAGGTTCGGCTCCCGGATGGATACAATTTTTTTTTAATGAGGAGGAGGAGTCGCGCACCCCTTAAGAATTGCGCGCCAATCGCAGTATCTGTCACTCGCGGAATCCCGCTATCATCCTCACGTTCTACAAGCGGAATTATGAAGAGCGTTTTACGACCCCGGGCATGGCACAGCGGCAAAGCGCTCGGCTGGGGCTCCGAGGGCTGGAGGTTCGGCTCCCGGATGGATACAATTTTTTTTTAATGAGGAGGAGGAGTCGCGCACCCCTTAAGAATTGCGCGCCAATCGCAGTATATGTCACTCGCGGAATCCCGCTATCATCCTCACGGTAGACAAGCGTAATTATGAAGAGCGTTTTACGACCCCGGGCATGGCACAGCGGCAAAGCGCTCGGCTGGGGCTCCGAGGGCTGGAGGTTCGGCTCCCGGATGGAAACAATTTTTTTTTAATGAGGAGGAGGAGTCGCGCACCCCTTAAGAATTGCGCGCCAATCGCAGTATCTGTCACTCGCGGAATCCCGCTATCATCCTCACGGTCGACAAGCGGAATTATGAAGAGCGTTTCACGACCCCGGGCATGGCACAGCGGCAAAGCGCTCGGCTGGGGCTCCGAGGGCTGGAGGTTCGGCTCCCGGATGGATACAATTTTTTTTTAATGAGGAGGAGGAGTCGCGCACCCCTTAAGAATTGCGCGCCAATCGCAGTATCTGTCACTCGCGGAATCCCGCTATCATCCTCACGTTCTACAAGCGGAATTATGAAGAGCGTTTTACGACCCCGGGCATGGCACAGCGGCAAAGCGCTCGGCTGGGGCTCCGAGGGCTGGAGGTTCGGCTCCCGGATGGATACAATTTTTTTTTAATGAGGAGGAGGAGTCGCGCACCCCTTAAGAATTGCGCGCCAATCGCAGTATCTGTCACTCGCGGAATCCCGCTATCATCCTCACGGTAGACAAGCGTAATTATGAAGAGCGTTTTACGACCCCGGGCATGGCACAGCGGCAAAGCGCTCGGCTGGGGCTCCGAGGGCTGGAGGTTCGGCTCCCGGATGGAGACAATTTTTTTTTAATGAGGAGGAGGAGTCGCGCACCCCTTAAGAATTGCGCGCCAATCGCAGTATCTGTCACTCGCGGAATCCCGCTATCATCCTCACGGTAGACAAGCGTAATTATGAAGAGCGAAAACAAAAAACAACAAAAAAAATCCCGGGGCGTGGCGCAGCGGTAGAGCGCTTGGTTGGGGAACCGAGGGATGGAGGCTCGATTCCCGGATGGATGCGTTTTTTTTTTTAATGAGCAAGAGTCGCAAATCTCTTAAGCGTTGTTAGACAACAGTTTTATATATCCGTCACCTGTCTTGCAAGTAACCCGAATGTTTTACTCCGCATAAGATTGAGTCACTGCTCAATAATTACAGTGATAAAGAAATCTACAGCCACTCAAAATGCCTTGCCAGAACATGACAGCGGCCATGCGCAGTGTTTTTAAAATGTCTTCGCAGCGACTGATTCGCGAAGCTTGCACTTAAAATTATTCGTTGAAAATTATTACTCCTAAATTTTATCATGTGTGTAAAATTTCTCTCAAACGGGGAAATCTATTGACATTGTATACAAATCATTACACTACCCATTTACCATTTACAAACACCACATACATCAGAAATCCTTATATTTTCCTCGGTTTCAGGAAATCTTTGAGTCATTGGCGCGTTCTCTAACATTGGCCCCAAAAAGCATTCGCCTCGTTGTGAGCTCGCGGTAAACTCAATCCACTCAGCGCTCCGCACGTGAACGGTAGCTTTCCTGTGCAGCGACATCTTCTATACAGCGTCGGCGTAATCTCAATTTTTGGGAATACTTGCGCCTGGATGTCTAGCCGAGTGTTAGTGCGCCCACAGTCTACGGCAAGCCACCGGGCAGTGCGCAGTCAGTGCTACATTTCACCAGCTTAATCCTCCAGTCAAGTGCGATATAATGAACCAGGCTGTGTCTCGATTCATTCTAAAGAACTGCAGGTCGGAGGACGAACTTTTCCATCTGCGTCGGCTTGACACTAAATTTGCCTTTCTGATACTCGCGTAAGACTGTTGAAAAAGCGATACGAAGAACAAAGTTGCCATTAGGCAAATGGTACACAAAAAAATATCAGGCCCACGAGCACGGTACAGCGTAAAAAGCGTGCAAAACGATGCCAGTAAATCTGGTTTTTGGTTTTGGTTTCGTGGGGTTTAATGTCCCAAAGCGACTAAGGCTATGAGAGACGCCATAGAGGAGGACTCCGGAAATTTCGACCACCTGAGGTTCTTTAACGTGCATTGACATCGCACAGCGCATGGACGCCCCTCAGTTTCGCCTTCATCGAAACGCAACCGCCAAGGTCGGGTTCGAACCCGAGTACTCCGGCACAGTAGTCGGGCGTCTTACCACTGCACCACCCCGTATAAAAACCGGTTTGTTCCGTGCCTTGTTTTCCTAAAACCTGCGCTTCTCTTCTGCACGATTGGCACTGTCCATTAATTTTTTTCTTCAATATCGGAACAATCTTAACGGTAAATCACTATAATGCATCACAGAAGGCACATTTTCCTCGCCTAAAAACCCGTCGTAAACTACCCACGCCTGTGTGTTTCTGCGAGCGCCACCAGCTGCCTATCCGCACTATTGGAGCGACGGTGGCGCCACCTCAAGGTCGATCTCGCGACGATTCTTAGGCTCTCTCACTACTTCGTTTGTTCGCCGTTTTTCTGAAGGCAATGCGAGAAGTTTCAAACTTCACTAGCGGCATCGAGCAAATGTGAGGCATTTGAGCCATGCTAAGTTTCTTGCCCTCGTTGAAGAACTAGAAGTTAAGGCCTTTCCTGCAGCGAAAACGTCAAGGAAGAGGATATTAATTACCGTACGATACATGGCGCCACAAAACTGTGGATTCGTCAGATGTAACTTACTCTAAAAGTCTGCTTCAGGCCAGAACATTCTTCCCCGCTGTGACAAAAGTCATTGAGGCGGCTCTGGCAATGCCATTTACCACAGCTGCACTGTTCAGCACAATGAGGAGAGTAAAAGCCTGGCTACGCTCAACAATGACAAACGACAGGCTAGACGGCCTTTTTATGATGAGTGTACACAAAGAAAGTGCCGTGAAGAACAAGACTCACTTTATCTTCCAGGTCATTACGCATTTTGCCTAAAAAAAAAAAAAAACCTAACGTCCGCAGCTGCTATTCAAGGATGACCGAATGACTGCATTCTCATGTTGGTGAGCATATTGTGTTGTGTGCTTTTTGTCAGCTCATGTACAGGGTCGTCCGCATCTAGCTGAAATACGATCGCTGTCTTCAAACGTCACTGCCTGGTGGCAGAGCGAGGCAATGTGGCAGGCTATATGTGAAGCACCACTGCCAGGTCGCTATGTGTTTACATCACTTTGCTTCCAAAGCGGCTACGTTAGACGCAATGGTGTTTTGAAGATAGGGGCCATGTACGTTCCAGCTAGAACTGGACGACCCTGTACGTGTGTCGAGGACCTACCGTAGCGAGACCTACTCTCACGAAGTGATAGAAACTGTTCGCATTATGCTTCTTTGTCCAATAATAAAACTCAAAATTTCTACAAGGATGGCTCTGTGTATAATTATTCTTTCAACCGCTAATAGCGGTTTCTTTTTTACTTTACGCTAACCTTTTTCTCCTCCCCCCACCTCATACACCCCCGGCCATCGGGCACCCCCCCCCCCCCCCCCCGCAAAAGGTTTGGCGGACGCCCTTGAACCCAACCAATATAGCTATAGGTTCTGGCACCACCGCAGCTAGGGTGCTGTTAAGGTGCACGAGACAGCACAATTCAGATCCAGTTGTGATGACCTCATAGTGAACCGGAATTTTAGTTCATTATCATTCCTGGCATCCCTGAAAATAATATTGAGTGGATAAATGATTATTTACACATGCGCAAACAGCAGGTTATTCTAAACGGGGTGATATCGGCTCCAATGCATGTGCTATCGGGAGTTGCTGAAGGCTCTGTGCTTGGCCCACTTTTATTTCTGATCTATATAAATGATTTAGTAGTAGGCCTCCAATTGACCATTAGACTGTATGCCGACGATCGCGTCCTGTATCGTCCGGGTAAATGTTGTGCTGATACGTCAGTCCTGCACTGCGACTTAGAAAAGTGCCCATCTGGTGCAATCGCTGGCAGATGACTCTGAATACCGGAAAATGTTACCATGTGGAGTTCACAAAGAAAAAGTTCCCCAGTTCATATAGCATAAATAATAGTCCACTCAATACCACCGAACATGCTAGATACCTTGGAGTAACGCTTTCTCAGACACTTGACTGGCCCAATCATGTCAACCTAATTACCGCAACTTACCGTCTCCCTTAATTTTTCTAACAAAATATTAAGCATTCTCCTCCTTCACTGAAAGCTAACTTGTATCTGACTAGTGTTAGACTTATTTTAGAATATGCATGCGTAGCATAGGATCCGTATACAAAAACCTAATAGATAAAATAGAACGGGTACAGAAAGAGGCAGCATGCTATATACGTAACATGAAATAATCGTTAGACTATCAGAGGGTCTGATATACGAGAAGGGTTGGGTTGGAAAACTACCTTCACGCAGAAAAATGATAAGGCTAAAGTTGCTTCTTAATTAACACAAAAATAAAACTGGTATTCAGTGGCGTCGCTGGGGTCACCCGCACCCGGTGCGAAGAAGCGGCGCGTTCATACACATGGCGTGGACTTGTACACACTACAACACAGACAACTCAACACACTCCAGAGACGTGGGAGTCTCTCCTACGTACTTCCAAGCCAGCAGACCAACGCTGGCTTATCCAGCGCGCGGTGGAGGCCGCGACATCCCGAGGGATCCCCGCCGACCTCCTCTAAGCCATCACAACTGGTCCTTTGACTGGTCCCCTGTTTTTGGGCGCAATAGAAGAGTTCACCCCCCCCCCCCCCCCTTCCCGTGTCTTATTCACCAAAGCGCAACTTTCTCTCTACCTCTTCTGTCCTCATGGTTCGCTTTCAAATCAAGTTCTCTCTGTACCCAACCACGCAGTGCGAGTGAAATGGCATTTTTTTTAACACTTAGACACAGCGGTCGTGCCCCACGACTGATAATTCAGCAAAACATTACATCAAAAAGCACACACCTTTGAAGAAGGCAGAAACACTAGCACGTGTAAGCTGCGAGAAAATTCACTCAGCAAGCGGCTTAAGCTAGGTGACTGAGAGTATGAGACCATAAGAACAGAGGCCTCATGAACTACACAAAAGATAAAACAACAAGGACGAAGTGGTGAATGGTACAATGACTACAACGCAGTAGCAATGCTATTTCGCATGTGTATTTAGATACTATAAAAAGAATCAGCGAAGAAAACGTGGGAACCGGTATAAAAGCGCCTCCTGCGTCCTCCTTGGGTTAGTGCTTCTTTCGCTGGTTACACGAATTCAGCGTAAGAAATAAGTTTCTATAACGAGCGATAAACAACTGCACTATGCCAGTAATAATGACTCAGAGTAAAGGAATGGCGAACACAAACAGTCAGATTATGTTATCACACGCGCAGGAATATGCACAGGAAACTAGAGAGGCAAATCTATAACCGAAGTCATGAAACAGACAAGCCGTCAATCAGAACATATATTGGACATGCCAGAAAACACACTTGCAAAAGTCACAAGGAGCTTCCGCACATACGAAATTTAACAGACTTACACGTATCCCTCGAATGCATTCGTTGAACAATCAAGACCCGACCAACATACAAAAAGTTTGAACACTGAAGGCTAGTTTTCTTCATGTGATTTGTAACAGAAATATCACGGTTATTTTAAAAGAGGACATTCAGGCAAAGAGTTAAAGCAAAAGTACTATCAAGAACTGTCCGATATACAAAATGATTGAACATTTAAAAAAAAAGAAATCATAATTATAACAAAAACAGACATTTATGGCGTGCAAAGGAAAATCGAAACGACCCAACTCAATATTTGCCTTTTCTGGCTTTCAGGACTGCAAAGCTGCTGGTCACTTAATCGAAATCAGTGCTTTTGGCAGCTCGCTTTCAATTGATAATAATGCAAGATCTTATATCCTATACTGACCCATTGTAGGTCTGAAGTAGTTTTTAATTAGTTTCAGCTTAGAAAAACTCTCACATGATGCCACATATTGTCAGAAATAGCTGCAGTGCTAATGACAGGACGAGAAGGCAGTCTACAAAATCCCACTGCGTAATGAATGTCAAGAAGTCCAATGCTGCCCAACTGTTGGCGACTTCGAAGGCAATGCCGGCTACTTTTAGGTGTCTCCTCATCCTAGGAATTTCGATAAGGTAAGCGCTGTCAAACAGTTCGTCATAGAATTATGTCAGCTTCGGAATATAACTTTGAGCTTTACCTCAGTTGAATAAGAAGGTTATTAGCTTCAAGACGTCTAAACAAAGTTGCCACTTCTCGAATCGCTGAGCTTGGCATTAAATCTATCAGTGCACTCCAGTATCGCCATCTTATCTTCGTCCTGCAATGAAAGTCCCGAATCTCTTGCTTGCTTACCTGCCATCCTCTTCTTTAAAAACCTCTCAACCGCAATTCCAAGTTCTTTGCATTTTATGACCGCCTGCCTAACAGCATTTTCCACTAGGTGATCGAGTTCTTCTTCGAGAAACATCTTTAGCTCAACCGGGCTCAGCAGCAGACTTGAACGCTGCAAGGGGGCCCTGTGTGTATTGCTGAAGTCACTAAGTACTTGGGCGTACGCCTCAGCTCAGGACAGACTACCTGGCGGCACAGAATCGAGAGCCATCAGAGGGAAAGCAGCATGGGATGGGGGGGGGGGGGGGGGGGGGGGTTCTGGCCCGCCAGTCCTTGTGGATGTATAACAAATATGAGGTGGTCCACGCGTTGTGGAAGATGGTGGCGGTGCCGGGGCTAACATACACAAACGCTGCGTTGTGTCTCTTGGCTGGGACTAGGGAGTTCCTGGAGAAGCGGCAGAGGGACGCGGGGCGGATGGCCCTAGTAGTACATAAGAGCACCCCGGTGGAGGGCATTCAGGGGGACCTAGGGAGGTCTTCGTTTGCAGCGCGAGAAGCCGTCGCTAAGCTGCGGTACGAGGCCAGGCTCCTCCGTTTACCCACCGAGAACTTGGCACGGGGTATGATGGTGCACCTCGTCTACAAGAGCGTCGCAACAACGTGGATGAAGCGGACTGCGCAGCTTCGTCGCCGGTTTGAGGTTCTGCCCGCGGCTATGGCAACAGCTGCAATGGAGCCCGGTCATGCGGCGAGCTCCAAGATCAGGGAGCAAGTGCGGAAGGCCGAAACGAAGGAGTGGCTCAGTGCCCACCTTGAACCTCTACTGTGCCGCTAAAAATACAATCGGCATGGGGCGATGGTACAACTCCTGTGGCATCGGCCGGCTGGCTGAAGCCCGCTGCGGAGTGTTACGCATGTGGCGCGCCAGGCAATCTCTTTCTCTATGCGCCAGGTTCGTGAATAGTATGAGCATAGAGGTATGAGCACCGACTGCGCTCTTTGTGGAGCATGGAAGAAACAATCAGTCACGTGGTCCTGGAGTGCCCGTCTCCTCCCGCAGGTGCATCGACAATCCCTGCTGCCCTGGGTTTCGGCGACGATTGTGAACCATTGGCGGAGTCGGCCACCGCTCTGTGGTGGAGTCAGAGAAAACGATTGCTAAAGATGAACACTCCCATAGGGTCCAGTGGCCCATTTGACTGTAGCGCACCGAGCGGCCGGCGGCAACTACTTCCCTTCTTGGTGAAAGGCGCGTGATTTGAAAAAAACATACACAAGGCGAGAAACAACACTTAGGTAGAGACAAAAATAGCATGGCGTTGATTTCTGAATTAATCTGTAACAAAACAGTCATTATACATAAAATACACAATTACAGTCGCGGCTACCTTAACAATTGTTCAGAGCAGAGAGGAGTACTGAAGCTTGGGGGAAGGCCACACAGTTCACTCGTCGCATTTGCCGTGCTTCGGCTGTAGTCCACGGGTTCATGCAGCGCTGTTACAAAAGGAATAAACATGATGCAGAAGATTGCAATGAACTGTACGGCCACTGCACTGCGCACACATCTATGCATGTGGGTGCGCACTGAAGCCTTGTGAGCAGCAGTTATAGTCCAGAACAAGAAAGCTTTCATTCGTAAAATTGGTACAAAAGCTACTATTGCAACGTAAAGGTCAGAAAATGCAGGCTAACTTAACCTATCTGAAAAGCATTTTTACAGAGAGTAAAATAACAACCACTAAACTAACAATGTTCCTCAAAAGCACTGAACAGCTGAAGCAATGAAGCTTGCAGCGCAATAGAAGATTTCTCACTTTAACATTGTCCCATTAAATCCAACGCGACAACACGCAAAACTAGCCGTTCGCAAAACCGCGTCAGGCGTGGCCAACGCGGCCTGGCCTCGCCGCTGCCGGCGAGCCCGCCATGTTGGCGCAACGGCGTGCCCTGGTGTCTTCACATGCCACCACTTTGTCCAGCGTGCTGAGCTAAACTTCGAAATGCAAGCCAATTTCGCAGGAAAACAACATATTACACCTCACCGTGATTAGAAACTGCCGGAGCGTCACGAACTGCACCTGAACAGCTGGCTGGCCACAAGGCGTGCTCACCGCGCCTCTTCACGAGCTGCGAAATTTAATTGTCACCGGCCGGCGCGGTCAGCCTAAACTGCTTGAAATGCAGCGCAGTTTAGCAAAAAACGTTGCTCACCTTGGCGTCGTTCCAAACCGCAGTCGTTCCGCATAGCAGCCCAAGAGAGATAAAAATATGCGGTCTGTGTCGCACAGGCGAGGCACGCGCAGACAGCAAGCCCCTTCAACAACTTTCTGTTGTCTGCTCAGGTGGGCTGCCGCTGCACCGGGTGCCGCCGCGCGCGCTTCGCTGCTGGTGGCGCCATCCATCAATCGGCGGCAGTGCAACAAGCGCGTCATTTCCTGGGGCCAGGTTTCGCTGAGTGTCCGCCTCTCAATACCTACTGAAGAAAATGCCTGCAGCGTCATTGTTTTTTTCTGTCCGCCGAAGACCGCGCGTCTAATGACCCTCTAGCAGACGACACACTGGTGGCGCAGAATGCTCTTGTGACTGTCATTGAAGCAAAAAGTAAGCCTTGCGGTGTTCTGTTTTTGGTATTAACGGGGTGATAACAGGGTCATTCGATGTATTGCCGTTTTATACTTCTGTGAATAATATACAGGTCTGTGATTCCACTCGCCAAGTTTTAATGCCTAGTGCGCGGCCACGGTGTAAGAATATTTAGGTGGGGACATAGCACGGGCGAGGCACTGGATGCAAAGTACCAGCCACGCTCCTCCGAACCGGGCCGCTGACCGCAACGTCAGCGTCGATGTAGCGGTGAATCTTCGCTGGAAGAAAAAAACACATATATCGACGGCGTCGTTGCGATAGCAACCTGCTAACATAGCACGGCGCGTTTCTCCTGCGTGAGCCGTTTGCGTGTCCCGAACTGTTTCTCTGTCGTCGCCAGAAGCATCACCGTAGCACTTTATTTTTAAGCCGTGCCAATTGCATCACTTCAGAAGCGAAGTCCAGAATAATCTATTGGCTTGTCAATACTATCGACGCAATTTAAATCCTAACAACGAAGCGAAGAAAAGGTTGAAGTTGCACTTTATGTTGAAATATGGGGGAGTGAGTACTGCATTACTCAGCCCTTAAGTCATGCTTATTCAATCGAAGGCGCCGGGGAAGCAGGTTTCTTACTTTGGACAACGTAAATAGAGCAGGGAAAGCGAATTCTGCGTTCGATTGGGCGAATGGGGGAAAAATATAAAAATTCATAGGATATCCTTAACCACTTAATGAAGGAAATGCAACAGCGCCCCGTACCACTTCTATACCGCACAAATCACTAAAATGCAAACGACTGAGTGAAAGAATAGAATACGCAGGCGAACAAAAGTACGGACGAGTTATGTGTACGAAAACCGGAACAAATGCTGCCGTGATTTAAGGCTTTTTTTTTGCCTCAAGCAAGCCCAACTGCCATCAATATTTGCACGAATCCCGACTGCACGAACAGCGGCACGACCACTGCAATGCGCAATCAATTGCGCCCACCATGCCCCCTTTTACAAACCTTGTCCGAGCTGTAGAAACGCAGGTAGGGACGAAGCGAGTTGGCAGGCTGCCAAGTTCACCGGGCGGGCTATGGCCGCCGGCACCTCTGTTAATATTACAAGCCGTCAGCGCACAGGATTTTGGCCTACGCCGACAGCGAGAAAGTGACTAACTAGCTAGGTTATGAAAAGTTTACCATAGGTTTCAACGAGCTAGGCCGTCTGCATGGTCCGTATGCGCAGCAACCACCACACTTCATTTCTTATCGTCGTAACCATGAAAAGTCTAAGTGCGCCATCGCAATACAGTGACATGTGCACAATCATATTTTCTAAGAACCTGTAAGTAATGGAATTTCTTGCCTCATTTTTAACTATCATCATTCATCCCATCCAAATCATAAAGTTACATACAACGCTGAGTAATCTACTTGAAGAACCGTAATGTTATGTGGTGCGCCAAAGCAGCATATAAATCAGTTGATGAACACAATCTCCAATGCAGATTCAAGAAAGCTGTTAACCATAATTTTACCTCTATTGTTTTGTTTTGAATAAATTATACTTGTTGTGAAATTCTCTTACCCTCTGTACTGTACTTTGTACCCTGAGGACAAAAGAAAGAAAGAAAGAAAAAAAGCTAAGAGAAGCAATGGTATAGAGGAAGTGAGAGGGGGGGGGGTGGAAGGGGTTCATTGGGAGCTAGCAGGAGACAGTTAGAGGACCTCTAATTTAAGGAAAGAATAAAGTAAGGAGCAAACTAAAAAGCAAACGAGTGCGCGTCGAGAGGGCGAAAAGATGAGCGGACAAACTAATGGGCAAAACCAAAAATGCAAAGTCAAAGAACAAATGAAACGACGGATGGTTAATACTTTGTTGCCTAAGTACCGCCGCTTATTCGTGCAGCAGGTTCAAATTCCGCGCGAAAAATTCTTCGCCTTCTGCGCCTTTATTTAAGCATTCACGAAGCCGCAGATTCACAAAACTGCGCCTAATAATGGACGTACGAAAAACAATGCGCCAAAATATTGTTCTCTCATCATCTGCCACAGTTTACGAGAAAATGGCCCTCAAAAAGCGTGTATATTCACCATAGAAAAGCATTGCCTCCCACCACGTTGCAGGCAGCTGAGCGAACTGCCATCTCGTACGGCTTAGACGAAGTAGGGGGCTTTATCTGGAACTGGCGCGGCCCGCTGCATGCGGTGCATATTACAAAAAAAAAAAGAAAGAAAAGAAAACACGATAGAAATCGAAATTGGGAAGCTCCTCCCACCGAGAACGACCGAAATTGTTAAATGCTCGTATGACGTCACAGATGATACGCGACAGAGCGTCGTCTGCAATGCAGGCTACAATATCAAAGGACACAATTTTTTTTTTTCTTGGGACGATTGACACAGTGGTCTTCCCTCGTGCAGAAGTGCTTGATGAAGATGTTATCGCACGAAAGAGACATAGAGTAAGGCATGTTTTCTTCAGACTAAGGCATGGTCACTGGGTTGCACGGTTCCTTAGCTTATCGACGCACTGATCTTTCGCATTCCACCGGCGACGACGGAGCACGGCCAACGGTCGCCTATCTCCGTAGTGTGAGGTTTTCGGCCCCGCGATGCCGACGGAACTGATCAGCGGACGGTTGTCCGATATGTTTTGGTCGGATCGGAGGCCGACCGAGAACTTGACACCCGATGAGTAAACGGCCTGAACAGCTGCGCTTGTCTGTAGCTTAACCACGTTGGAAAAATGAAAACAAGAAGTTACACTTTATATCTTCCCCCTTGTCATCAGCAATGACCTTGGCCAGAAATGTTAGTCGGCGCCGAACTGCGGGCTCATTCAGCGACAAGTATAGGCCTAGCGCAAGTACGCGGGGTTTGGAGTATCGGCGATTAAGGAGCGCGCATTCGCAAGCTTTAGCGGTCGCATGGGGTCATCGAGGGTAGTTATGGTAGTAGCGACCCCAAATTGACGACTGGTTGCATCATAAAGCGAGTGCACATTGAGCGGGAAGCGTCGATATATGTGACCCTGTCTAGCGAGCGCAGCCAGCAGCTGTCTGCGCCACTTGGGCAGCAGGGTACCCGGCGCAGGTAGGGGACGTAGCATCCACGGCGCTTCTTGCAGTGCAGTTGTAGTTTGTGAACAATTAAGCTATATAAACAAACACGCTGGAGGCACAGTCGTATTTCCGCGAATCGCGGCGCATTCCTGCGGGATATTAGGGCTCACACACTGAATACTAACTGGTGTATGCTTACGTGGAAGCACTCACGACACATTTGCTCGAGAAGCATTAGAAAAACGCAAAGCGAGGTTCAGGAGTCCGTCGCAGTCGCGCGCGGCTGCAGGAGAAGCGAGACATCGGCGACTGGGAGGCTCTTGTTCGACATGCAGTGAAGAGCAATCGAATCGCGTTGGGTTTTGCCATCACAGGACAAGCGGCGGCGGTGGCACAGGCTTTCGTGTGCTGGTTGTGGCCAGACTAAACATAATTTTGCAAAAAGGCTTTACCAACCGAAAATATTTAACTCTGGCACAGTGCAGCGGTGGCGTAGCGGCAGAACATCCGCCTCGCATGCAAGAGGACAGGGGCTCAGATCCCGGTGCCGCGCAATTCTCCACCAGATTAATAAAAAAAAAAATCTGCGTGTCGATGGAATTGCATAAACAGGTTTGGGGTGCGACCTGATCCCTGTGAACACCTCCGGCAACGCACTCCCTCACCAGAACAGGAGTTGGCCACCCTGGTGCAGTAATTGGCCGCAACCTCTCATGATAAGCTCCACAAAACCCCCGCCCTCAGTCACCAGCGGCTGTGGAACAACTGACCACGGCGGCGGTCAGACCTGTGACGCAGCAGGGGGTGCTAAGAAAGCCTGGCTCCGCTGGACAGGCCGCCATTGTAAACTGACCCTGGCAACGCTTAATGCTAGAACCCTAGCTAGTGAAGCTAGTTTAGCAGGGCTCTTACAGGAACTAGAAGGTATGAAATGGGATCTCATAGGGCTTAGTGAGGTTAGGAGGCCGAATGAGGCATATACTGCACTGATGGATGGGCATGTACCGTGTTATCGAGGTTTACCGGAGAGGCGAGAACTAGGAGTAGGTTTCCTTGTCAATAAGTATATAGCGGGTAATATCGATGAATTCTATAGTATTAATGACAGGGTGGCAGGCATCGTAATTAGGCTTAATAAGCGGTATAAACTGAAGGTTGTACAGGCTTATGCACCTACATGTAGTTATGATGACCAGGTAGTTGAAAGCTTCTACGAAGATGTAGAATCGGCAATGCGAAAAGTAAAGACGCAGTATACTGTACTAATGGGCGACTTCAATGCCAAGGTAGGGAAAAAGCAGGCAGGAGACAAGGCAGTAGGTGATTATGGCATTGGCTCTAGGAATAGCAGGGGGGAGTTACTAGTTGACTTTGCAGAGCGCAATAACTTACGAATCATGAATACCTTCTTCAGCAAACGGAAGAACCGGAAATGGACATGGAAAAGTCCGAACGGGGTGACTAAAAATGAAATTGACTACATAATGTGTTCCACCCCCGCCATTAAGCAAGATGTAGAGGTAATCGGGAAAGTGCGATGCAGTGACCACAGGATGGTGAGGTCCCGAATTAGCCTAAATCTCAAGAAGGAACGCAACAGATTTGTAAGAAAGAAACCCATCAAAGAATTAGCGGTGAGGGGGAGGGCAGAAGAGTTCAGGATCTCGCTACAGAATAGGTATTCAGCTCTAACCGAGGATGGCGACATTACCCTAGAAGCAAGGAACAATAATTTTAGAGATATCATTACTGAGTGCGCGGTAGAAGTAGGCGGTAGGACAGTTAGACAGGATACCGGTAAGCTGTCTAAGGAGCGAAAGATTTTATTAAGAAACGCCAGAGAATGAAAGCTTCCAATCCAACAGACCGGATCGAATTGGCCGAGATATCAAAGCTAATCAATAAGCGCAAGGTGGCCGATATAAGGAAGTATAACATGGAGAAAATTGACCATGCTGTAAAGGACGGGGGAAGCCTTAAAGCGGTAAAGAAGAAATTGGGCATAGGCAAAAACCAGATGCATGCGATAAGGGACAAGGCGGGCAACGTCATCAAGAATATGGATAAGATAGTCAAAGTAGCCGAGGAGTTCTATACAAATCTCTACAGTAGCCAAAACAGTCAGGACCGTAATGAGATTGGCGGTAGGGAAAAACATTCAGACGTTCCACCAGTGACGAAGGACGAGGTCAAGAAAACATTAGAAACTATGAAAAGGGGGAAATCAGCTGGAGAGGATCAGATAACTACGGATTTGCTGAAGGACGGGGCGGATATCGTGTTAGAAAAACTGGCCACCTTGTATACGCAGTGCCTGGTGTCATCGACGGTACCGGAACCCTGGAAGAATGCAAACATTATCCTCATTCATAAGAAAGGGGACTCTAAGGACCTTAAAAATTACAGACCAATCAGCTTACTGTCTGTTAGGTATAAGGTATTTACTAAGGTAATCGTTAATAGAATCAGGACAACCTTAGACTTCAATCAAGCAAAGGATCAAGCAGGGTTTCGGAAACGGTACTCTACTATCGATCATATCCATACCATCAATCAGGTGATAGAAAAATGCTCGGAATATAACCAGCCCTTATACATAGCATTCATTGATTACGAAAAAGCATTTGACTGAGTTGAAACCTCGGTGGTGATGCAGGCATTGCGAAATCAGGGGGTAGACGAGCCGATACGTGAAAGTGCTGGAATATATATACAGTGGCTGCACAGCATCCATAGTTCTGCATAAAGAAAGTAACAAAATTCCCATAAAGAAAGGTGTTAGGCAAGGAGACACAATTTCCCCAGTACTATTCACAGCTTGCTCAGAGGAAGTATTCAGAGACTTGGAATGGAAGCAGTTAGGGATAAGGGTAGATGGAGAATACCGCAGTAACCTGCGATTTGCTGATGACATTGCCTTGCTAAGCAACTCGGGAGATGAACTACAAATAATGATTGATGACCTAGACAGGAAAAGTAGAAAGGTAGGCTTGAAAATCAATATGCGGAAGACCAAGGTAATGTTCAACAGCCTCGGGAAGGAACAGCAGTTTACATTAGGTAGTGAAGTACTGGAAGTAGTAGGCGAATATGTCTACTTAGGACAGGTAGTAACCGCAGATCCGGACCATGAAAAGGAAATAACAAGAAGAATAAGATTGGGATGGAGCGAATTTGGCAAGCACTCGCAGATTATGTCTAGCAGCTTACCGGTATTGCTAAAGAGGAAAGTATATAACAGCTGCATCTTACCTGTACTCACCTATGACGCTGAAACATGGAGGCTAACCAAGAGAGTTCTACTTGAGTTGAGGACAACCCAGAGGGCTATGGAACGAAAAATGGTAGGGGTAACATTAAGAGATAGGAAGCGTGCAGAGTGGGTCAGAGAAGTAGCTCAAGTTACCGACCTTCTAGTGGAATTTAAGAAGAAATGGACATGGGCAGGACATGTAGTGCGAAGAGAGGATAACCGATGGTCGCTTAGGGTAACAAACTGGATTCCAAGGGAAGGAAAGCGTAGCAGGGGGCGGCAGAAAGTTAGGTGGGCGGATGAGATTAAGAAGTTCGCAGGGGTTAAGTGGATGCAGCTAGCACAGAACCGGGTTAAGTGGAGAAATATGGGAGAGGCCTTCGCCCTGCAGTGGGTTGATGATAATGATGATGATGATGATGAACATGCGCATATAACAGCAAGTCACGAGGTATACCGATTCGTTCAAAAGATTTGTCTGCTCCTCTAATGTCGCAAGGTATGCTCTCGCGTCAAGGTATGCTTGTTTGAGATAGTATTTGGACCCAAAGAGCGACGGCAATAGCTCAACAATTAGGAACATAACGCTAACCCCTTCCCACTTTCGCAAACAAAAAAGTGCTTTTTTTGTTTGCGGGGCGCTTGTTGCTAAAACAAGCTAACTCTCATAAGGTAAGAATAATATGCTTCTGATTGTATGACTAAATATAAAGCATATGAGCCCGTCGATTTCGGCTTCCGCGGCAATCTCTAAACGAAGCCCAAAACAAGTCAGAGGAACTCTAAAAGGTCGCATACTATATTGAAGGCTTCTCAAAAAAAAAGAAAAAAAAAAAAAGACTATGTGAATAAAATATTTTTGCTGAAGAAAAAAGAACTTAGTGACCACCATCCACGACGTGCATGCAAGAGTGCAGCCAGCACCGCGAATAGCAGACGACATGGGGACGTCAGCGTTAACGTTGTGACGTCACGGCCAATGGTTGCCAGACCAGAAAGTTGATTTCGATATTAATAATAAAAATTAATTTCATAACTATCTACTGCACGGAATGAGCTCACATTTCGAGGATTTATAGTTTAACGTGGAGTGAAAAGCAATCATCAGTTTATGCTCAGTTGTTAGCTGTCATGACCCTTTAAGGCGAAAGCCTTTACAGCCTCATAGTTGTCATCAGCAAAATCGTCACGTTTTTGCGGCGGCTCTGTTTGGCCGAGACGAGTTGACGTCATGGAGGTCTCAACCAATCACAGAGCACCACCATAGTATGCACGAATGCGTGCCTTAATGGCCATATGACAATAAATGAACAATTATTAATCAATGATTAGTTAATACATACTCATTAGGGGTAGTTCTGCGATAAATTATTAATAATTTCTTAATTACTGAACACTGATTACTAATTACTACTTGTTGATTACTAATTAATTGCTAATTACTAAACGGTGAAAGTTACGTAATGAACTAAATAATTACTAATCAATACTGCGCGCCCGGAATACAGTGCACGAATGCGTGCCTTATAAGGTAATATGCCAATCAACTCCTAATTACTAATTAATGACTAATTAATTATTAAACAATTAGTTTGGGGTGCGACCTGATGACGGTGAACACCTCCGGTAACGCACTCCCTCACCAGAACAGGAGTTGGCCACCCTGGTGCAGTAATTGGCCGCAACCTCTCATGATTAGTTCCATTAAACCCTGGCCCTCAGTCACCAGCGGCTGCTGAACAAATGACCATGGCGGCAGTCAGACCTGTGACGCAGCAGGGGGTGCTAAGAATTCCTGGCTCCGCTGGACAGGCCGCCATTGGAAGCTGACCCTGGCAACGTTTAACGATAGCACCCTAGCTAGTGAAGCTAGTTTAGCAGTGCTGTTAGAGGAACTAGAGGGTATGAAATGGGATGTCATAGGGCTTAGTGAGTTGAGGAGGCTGAATGAGGCATATACTGTACTGAAGGATGGGCGTGTACTGTTTTATCGAGGTTTACCGGAGAGGCGACAGCTAAGAGTATATTTTCTTGTCAATAAGCATACAGCGGGAAAAATAGATGAATTCGAAAGTATTAATTAGAGGGTAGCAGGCATCATAATTAGGCTTAATAAGCAGTATAAACTGAAGGTTGTACAGGCCTATGCACCTACATGTTATGATGACCAGGAAGTTGAAGGCTTCTACGAGGATCTAGAATCGGCAATGAAAAAAGTAAAGACGCAGTATACTGTACTAATGGGCGACTTCAATGCCAAGATAGGGAAAAAGCAGGCAGGAGACTAGGCAGTAGGTGGCTATGGCATTGGTTCTAGGAATAGCAGGGGGGAGTTACTAGTTGAGTTTGCAGAGCGCAATAACTTACAAATCATGAATACTTTCTTCAGCAAACGCAAAAATCGGAAATGGACATGGAAAAGTTCTAACGGGGAGACTAAAAATGAAATTGACTTCATAATGTGTTCAACCCCTGCCATTGTGCAAGATGTAGAGATAATTGGGAAAGTGCGATGCAGTGACCACAGGATGGTGAGGTCCCGAATTAACCTAGATCTGAAGAAGGAACGCAACAGATTAGTAAGAAAGAAACCCATCAACGAATTAGCGGTGAGGGGGAGGGCAGAAGAATTCAGGATCTCGCTACAGAATAGATATTCGGCTCTAACCGAGGATGGCGGCATTACCCTGGAAGCAATGAACAATAATTTGAGAGATATGATTACGGAGTGTGCGGTAGAAGTAGGTGGTAGGATAGTTAGAGAGGATACCGGTAAGCTGTCTAAGGAGACGAAAGATTTGATTAAGAAATGCCAGAATATGAAAGCTTATAATCCAACAGACCAGATCGAATTGGCCGAGATATCAAAGCTAATCAATAAGCGCAAGGTGGCCGATATAAGGAAGTATAACATGGAGAAAATTGAGCATGCTGTAAAGAACGGGGGAAGCCTTAAAGCGGTTAAGAAGAAATTGGGCATAGGCATAAACCAGATGTATGCCCTTAGGTACAAGGCGGGCAACGTCATCAGGAATATGGACAGGATAGTCAAAGTAGCCGAGGAGTTCTATACAAACCTCTACAGTAACCAAAGTAGTCAGGACCGTATTGAGATTGGCGGTAGGGAAAAACAGTCAGACGTTCCACCAGTGACAAAGGACGAGGTCAAGAAAGCATTAGAAACTATGAAAAGGGGGAAATCAGCTGGAGAGGGTCAGATAACTACGGATTTGCTGAAGGACGGGGGGGATATCGTGTTAGAAAAACTGGCCACCTTGTATACGCAGTGCCTGGTGTCATCGACGGTACCGGAACCATGGAAAAATGCAAACATTATCCTCATTCATAAGAAAGGGGACTCTAAGGACCTTAAAAATTAGACCAGTCAGCTTACTATCTGTTACGTATAAGGTATTTACTAAGGTAATCGCTAATAGAATCAGGACCACCTTATACTGCAATCAAGCCAACGATCAAGCAGGTTTTCGGAAACGGTACTCTACTATCGATCATATCCATACCATCAACCAGGTGATAAAAAAATGCTCGAAATATAACCGGCCTTTATACATAGCATTCATTGATTACGAAAAAGCATTTGACTCAGTTGAAACCTCGGCGGTGATGCAGGCATTGCAAAATCAGGGGGTAGACGAGCCGTACGTGAAAGTGCTGGAAGATATATATAGTGGCTGCACTGCAACCATAGTTCTGCATAAAGAAAGTAACAAAATTCCCATAAAAAAAGGTGTTAGGCAAGGAGACACGATCATCTCAGTACTATTCACAGCTTGCTTAGAGGAAGTATTCAGAGACTTGGAATGGGAGCAGTTAGGGATAAGGTATAGATTACCTCAGTAGTCTGCGATTTGCTGATGACATTGCCTTGCTAAGTAACTCGGGGGATGAATTGCAAGTAATGATTGATGACCTAGACAGGAAAAGTAGAAAAGTAGGCTAGAAAATCAATATGCAGAAGGCTAAGATAATGCTCAACGGCCTCGAGATGGAACAGCAGTTTACATTAGGTAGCGAAGCACTGGAAGTTGTAGGCGAATATGTCTGCTTAGGACAGGTAGTAACCGCAGATCCGGACCATGAAAAGGAAATAACAAGAAGAATAAGATCGGGATGGAGCGCATTTGGCAAGAACTCGCAGATTATGACTAGCAGCTAACCTGTATCGCTCAAGAAGAAAGTATACAACAGTTGCATCTTACCTGTACTCACCTATGGGGCTGAAACGTGGAGGCTAACCAAGAGAGTTCTACTTAAGTTGAGGACAACCCAGAGGGTGGAACGAAAAATAGTAGGGGTAACATTAAAGGCCCCAATATAGTCCGACGTATCGCACGCGCGCGCACGTCGGCCTCCGCGACGTTACGTCGGCGAAAGACCGAGGTCTATAGTCCAACGTCACGGCGTGATGGAGGTAGCGAGCGCGATCCGACGCGGCCCAACGTCGTGGACGCGCAAATAGAATCTCGCCTATTTCTCGCCGACCGCGTCAGCCGCGTCGGCCACGAATCCCAGCATTCCTCACGCGCAGGGAAGATGGCGGCTTGCATGTAGACAGCGACCGCGACTGCATTTCATACACTGTTGCGGAAAACCTGCTAGAAGGCATTCGAGGGCAGCCCTGCGTCTATGATACCAAGTGTATTGACTACAGAGACGTTCAGAGGAAAGAAAAATGCCTGGGATGCAAACTGTCAGTAGTGCGGCCGGGCACAGCTGTGAGTTCTTCGCTGCGGTGCGTGTGCCATACACATTTTAATGCATTGCTCTGGGAGGTGTAACGATGGTTTTGTTTCACTTATCTGCAGTACATCCAGTGGAAAAATACCAAAATCTGCGGAAGCAGCTTCGCATAGAGTTGTGACCTGTACACACCGGAACCGAAGGCCGTACTCGATTTGGCCACACGGAACATCAGCGGCGCAACAACGAGGGAATTCGCGAAATTTATGGAATTCCACAGGAAGTGCGGCCGGCCGAGAAAGTGATCCTCATTACTGTGTAATCTATGACTCTTCTGCAATCGTACAGATACTTAAATTATGATTAGTTTTCAGTAAAACACGCACGTACACAATCGTCGTTCCGTCTGTAGCCGTCGTCGACGCAGGCTCAGACCGTTGCTGGGCTGGACGTCTCCACGGCTGGCTTACATGCTTTGTGCCATTTGAACATTCGCAGTAAACACATCGCATCATTGCCTTGATCACAACAGTAATTAGTGCCTCGATAGGCAGCCAGTTCGTCCCTGTAGATGAGCTGTCGTCTGCTCGAAAATGCACACCTAAAACGTACCAGCCCTCGAGGGTGTCTTGTGCGCATGCGCGACGCGGCACCGGGCACGCCAGCCGCGCCAGACTGTAGAAGCGGCAGTTTTTTGACGCACCCGTCGTAGCCGACGTGCCGTGGCCGACGTCGCCGACTCAGCCAGTCGCGTCGAAAACGTCGGACTATATTGGGAGAGTGGGTCAGAGAAATAACTCAAGTTACTGATATCCTAGAGGAAATCAAGAAAAAGAAATGGGCTTGGGAGGGACACATAGTGCGAAGAGAGGATAACCGATGGTCGCTTAGGGTAACAAACTGGATTCCAAGGGAAGGAAAGCATAGCAGGGGGCGGCAGAAAGTTAGGTGGGCGGATGAGGTTAAGAAGTTCGCAGGGGTCAAAGTGGATGCAGCTAGCACAGAACCGGGTTAATTGGAGAAATATGGGGGGCCTTCGCCCTGCAGTGGGTATAGCCAGGCTGATGATGATGATGATGACGATACTTATTGCTAATTACTAATAATTGATAATTCCTTATTCATGTTTAACTAATTGTTTACTGAATAATAAGGTATATTTACTAAATAATGACTGAATGAATGTCTAATAATTATTCACACATTATTTATTAATTACTAATTAGTGACAATTGGTAATTCATTGTTGAATAAATAATAATTGATGCCGCCTTATAGGGCCATATGGCTATCAACAACCGCTTACTAATTAATGACTAATTAATCAATATATAATTGATCATTAGTAATCAATGACTGATTATTTATTAGTTATTATTATTGATATTTGCGTAATTAACTAATTCAGTTCAGCCGTTCAGTCGTGTCCGACTCTTCGTGACCCTATGGACTATATCACGCCACGCTTTCCGGTCTCACTATCTTCCTAACATCGCATAACTTCATCTGCAACGCCTCGAGGATGCCACCTAACCATCGCGTTCGCTGCCTACCTCTTCTGCGGTGACCCTCAACCTTTCCCAACATCAAATCTTTCTCCAGCGACTCCTCTCTTCTCATCAGATGACCAAAGTAGCTGAGCTTTCACTTTAGAATTTGGTCCTCCAATGAGCAGTCAGGGTTTATGGTTGACAATATCGACTGATTTGATCTTCTGGAATTCTCAAGAGTCTCCGCCAGCGCCACAATTCAAACGTGTCAATTCTTCGGCAGTCAGCCTTCTTCACAGTCCAACTCTCGCATCCATACATCACAACTGGAAAGACCATAGCAGGAGTTATACGGATCTTGGTTGGCAGACTAATGTCTGCTCTTTACTAGGTGGTCAAGGCTAGCCATGGCTCTCTTTCTCAGAAGCAAGCATCTCCTAATTTCATGGCTGCAGTCTCCTTCCGGGGTAATCTTGGAGCCCAAGAAGAGAAAATCTGTCACAGCTTCCACTTCTTGTTCATTGATGCTCCAGGACTTGATATAGCAAGACGTCATGATCTTTGTCTTTTTAAAGGTCAGTTTAAGCCCAAACTTCTCTCTTCTTGTACGCGCATCAGATGTCTCTTGAGTTCCACTTCACTTTCTGCCATTAAAGTGGTATCATCCGCATATTTAAGGTTGTTGATACGTTTTCCAGCAATCTTAACTCCAGCTGAAGACTCGTCCAGACCGGCCTTCCTCATTATGCACTCAGCATATAGGTTAAATAGACAGGGCGACAGTATGCAGCCTTGTCTCGCTTCTTTCTCAACTGGAAACCAATCAGTAAGACCATGCTCCGTTCTGACTGTGGCCTCTTGCCCTTCATACAGGTTCCTGAGGAGACAGATGAGGTGAATTGGAACTCCCATCTCTCGGAGAGCTTGCCACAACCTACTGTGATCTACGCAGTCAAACGCTTTCGCAAAATCAATAAAGCAGAAGTAGATTGGTTTCTGGAACTCTCTTGCCTTTTCCATAATACAGCGGAGGTTGGCAATCTGGTCTCTACCTCATCTGCCCTTGAGAAATCCAGCTTGCAAGTCCGGAAGCTTCCAATCCGCATACTGCTGCGGCCTACCTAGGAGGATTTTCAACATCACCTTGCTAGCATGCGAAATAAGCGCGATCGTGTGGTAGTTGAAACAATCTTTGGCACTGCCTTTCTTTGGAATGGGGATGTAAACAGACCTCCTCCAATCCCGTGGCCACTGCAGGGTTGTCCAAATTTGCTGACATAATGTATGCAGAACGTTACCAGCGCCATGGTTGAGGTTTTGAAGCAACTCAGCTAGAATGCCATCGATTCCGCTAGCTTTGTTCTTAGCAAGGCTGGCTAAGGCGCATTCAACTTCACTCTTCAGGATGCCCGGCTCGAGATCAGTAATCACAACCGTCTTATGTTGGATTTGCACATACGGGTCCTTCTTGTACAGTTCTTCTGAGTATTCCTGCCACCTCTTTATCTCTGAGGCTCCAGTGAGGTCCCTGCCTTGTTTGTCCTTTATCATACCCAGCTTAGCACAGAAGCTTCCTTTGATATCTTTGATTGTCTTATACAGAGCTCTTGTGTTCCTCAATTGGCTGTTGTCCTCAGCTGCTTGCCACTGTATGTTCAGGAAGGCATTCTTATCTCTCCTTGCTATTTTCTGAAAATCCGCATTGAGAACCTTGTATCTTTCTCTTTCCCCCATAACTTTTGCCATCCTCCTTTCCTCAGCTATTTGCAAAGCCTCTTCAGATAACCAATTTGCTTTCTTGCATTTCTTTCGCTTTGGAACTACCTTAGTAGCAACTTCTTGTATTATACACGAACATCAGTCCACATCTCTTCAGGCTCTCTGTCTTCTAGATATAATTATTGAATTGATTCCTCACTTCCACAGCATATTCTGGTGGAATTCGATCCAGATCATAATTGAAAGGCCTTCTAGTTATCTGTATTTACCTCAATCAAGCTTAAATTTGGCAACAAGAAGCTGATGATCGGTGCCACAATCGGCCCCAGGCCGTGTTTTTACTGCTTGTATAACGCTCCTCCATCTCTGCCGGCAAAGAATATTGTAAGATGGGGGTTTATTGAAAGATCAGCAGGACTCGGTCAACAGGACTGGGCAGGTCAGCGGCGAACACAGCAACATCGAACACAGTCAGGTGCCGCACGCGTAGCGATCACGATGCCACTGCCTGGAGTGTTTCTCGTGCACTACTTCCTCTTCACGATTACCCCCGGGACGAAGAGTAGACATCCTGGCGACCTACGGCATGAGCAAGACGGCAGGGTCATAATAGGATTTGAGGCGCTGGACGTGAACAATTTCTCGCCCGCGCCGGCGTAAATCATGAGGCGGCGTAAGAGGTTCCCCCACATAATTAACCGGGGAGGTGCGCTGCAGAACTCGTTATGGGCCATGGTATTTAGCAATAAATTTTGAAGACAGTCCAGGAGCATTTGAGGGCATCCACAGCCAAACAAGTGCGCCAGACGAGAAGTCCGGTCTCGAGTGTTGGTTGTCGTGGTTGGATTTATGGCGGTACTGAATGCGCGGGCAATTTGTCGACAGTCTTCCGCATGCTGGGCTGCTTGAGACGCAGGAGTATACTCTGATATGTCTGGCTGATACGGGAGTACGGTGTCGATTGTAGCAGAGGGGTGACGGCCGTAGAGGAGAAATAAAGGAGTGCCTTGCCTTGAGTGCTTCATATGCATGATTGTTTTCATTGTTTGTACATTTCGTTTCTTGCTCAAGTGATTGTGATGCGTGGTTGTGTCATGCTGCTGTGTACGCGCCTTGTTGTTTTTGTCGCGCTTTACTTTTCGTTACTATTATTATTGCTGGATTTCGTCTCTTCTTCTCACTTAAATTCTTGCGATGTTTTTCTCTATGTTCGTTTTCTTGATGTATTATTGATATGCCCACTCCTGCCTAAGGCCTCAAACTGAGGCCGGCAGTATCCTCTAAATAAATAAATAAATAAATAAGCCAGTAGTAGACTGCGTTGTGGTATTATAAGCATAAGTGACATACGGAAGGACGAGGTCCCAATTTGAGTGGTTGGAGGAGACGTACATAGAGAGCATGTCGCCAAGGGTACGATTGATACGCTCGGTGAGGCCATTAGTCTGGGGATGATAGGCGGAGGTGGTTCTATGTATAATGTTGCAGTTTGTGAGCAAGGCTTTCACAACGTCACAACGCCATCTAAAAGAGTCGGCTTTGTTTTTTTCTGTAATGATTATTGTATATTGTGTGAATATATACTACGACGGTGCTGCATTCTAGGCACCGTTTGTAAAAATGTACTAAGCACAATTCATCACAGTTCCTTCACAAAAGCTGTCGAGCATTCTTAGTCGACACTGGAAGGAGGTAAAAATATTTATTCCGGCACCGGATCTTCAGTAAAGTAGTACACACACTGTTAGACTGCCAAACTAGCCTCCCTGGAGCTCAGTATTGTGCATATCTATGATTGTAAATACTTCATCATTTTGAACATTACAGCCCCACTCCATATAAGCTTTAAATCTGTAGGACATACAGTAACAATTTTTCATTTATACATTTTCTAGTGCCTCACGTACCCCACTCATTGTAACTGATGGTATTAAGCTTGGTTTCTTAACTTAAAAATTATTTATGATGATGAGCAGGATTCATGCGTCTGTATACAAACCCATCAGTTTATTGCTAACTTCCTCCACATTTCATATATCGTTCAAATAATTAGCTCAATTCCTTCAATTTTTTTGCTGTTGGTTTTGTTAAGCCCAGCAAAGATTCTCTTGATCAAAGTTCTTACATTGTATTTCATTCTCTTGACATTTCTTCGTGCTTGGATTTTCACGAGTGTTGCACGGCTACTGCTGATGGAGATTGGTGCTCATTTGTAACACAAAACTTTGGTGAGTGCAGTAGGGAACCTGCAGGTCTGCCACACACATACAGATGCATGCCTCTAGCACCTGCCTAAGCTACTTGCTCTATTGACTTCTTCCTCTATTCCTTCTTCTTCCTCTATCCCTCTATAAATGAGGTCTGGGCCACTATGTGTTTATCATAGCTGCTCAAAGATTAGGACACAGAAGAACAATGCAAAGCTGTTAGGGATAAAACTAATGTATTATTTCCTGGTTTGTAATAAAAATAATTCATGTATAATGTCTGAGTGCACATTCTTATGAGAACACAGTTC
Source organism: Amblyomma maculatum (assembly GCF_055883805.1). Taxonomy (NCBI): domain Eukaryota; kingdom Metazoa; phylum Arthropoda; class Arachnida; order Ixodida; family Ixodidae; genus Amblyomma; species Amblyomma maculatum. The sequence goes on from NC_139344.1 coordinate 55,282,256, forward strand.
CAGCTCACTACAAGCTGATCCCAGCAATGCCGGAGTTGCAGCTGAAAAACACTGCTCTAAAAATTATACATCGATAGATAATACTCATGTGTCAACCCCCATTGAAAGTGTAAAGTATGGCTTCAGGGACTGCGAAACACTATGTTTCAGCCAAAGGCTGTGCTGATTACCTTGTCTGTTAGGGTAAGTAGTTCTGCCTTTCATGAAAGCTGCACTGCAGAGCAGCTAATAATGCGTACTTATGCTTTATGTTACATGGTGGCCATATCTGATGTTCTTTCTTTACCTGATACCCATTTATAGTTCCACACAACTCGAGCAATGCCACACTTGCTGCTGTTGCCTACTTGGCTTCTAAAGGTGTAGACTAAAAGTGAGAAAGATGCAGAAAGCAATACTTTTCAAGAGAAATATATGTCGGGCGCAGGACGCATAATCAGGTACAGTATGTCGCTACTATTTAGACATTGATGCAATAGTGCTTTGCCAACACAAGCGTGCAGTTTACTGAAAGAAGTTTGTGACACCTTTATGAGTTTAGTTGTTGTCGAGACTGAGTGGCTTATTTAGCACTTGGGAGGATGCAAGAGCATGTGCGGCTGGGTGTAAACGTTAGAAATTCTCTGCTTCAAAGAGAACAAGAATTATGATATCAGGTGCAGGAGGCACACGGCAATTGATGCTTGTGCCAGATGATGTGCCTTTAACCTTGTATTGAGCAGTGTGAAAATAGAACATTGGAAGAGTGACAAATGGAAGTCTTGGTCATCTAGTATCAAAGAAAAACAATAGTTAAGGGGGAGCCTCAGTTCGAATGCAAACATTTCAACAGGACTTCTCTTCGGCCCAGGTGAAGATATATTCTCTTGTTGAAATGCTTGCTTGCGAACTGAGGCTGAGTCAACTGCAAACTGAGTCAAGCTTGCCGCAGAGCATCTTTTTATCCCCGCTTCCTGCATTTTTGTGTAAACATGCTGAATAAAGATAGAATGGAATGCTCACTGCAGCCTCTATACTTGGTTTTCTTTGATTCTCTGTGTACATCTTACCCTTATCCTAACCCGGTTAGGTAGTGAGTGCTTATGCATATTTGCATTACTCTCATGCACTGTACATGTAGAAAAACATTCTCAAGAAGCTGTGGAATTAAATATTAGCTGCTGTGCAGAAAGTTATCACTTTTAATAGTGTGTCATCAAACACGAAAAACTGATTAGTGCATTGGCTTTCTCGTACAGCTGATGGGGCTCATCCTATCAAGCTCCACTTGACAGCTGTTTTATGTGTCTCAGCCTTTAGAGCAGGCGCAAATCATTTCTTACAATTAATCACCAGGTGTCGAAGAAAGTGCACTTTAAGTATATGCAAGGAAGGCTGTGTGCATCAATTCAGTGTAGCCAATCCGCATTCACTTTTACTTATTCACAGGGGTCGTTTATGCTGCAGTTCACAAGATGATGTTTGGATATATAGAATCATTTGTTTTACTGATATCCTTTTCTTACTGTGCAATATGTTTACTCCACTTTTAGTTCAGTATATATCATGTGTATAAAATACCCTAGAGCTTAGCTTGACTAGGGCAAGACGGATGAAAGGCATGTGTGTATAGGGTCATTGGAAATTTAGTTCAAAAGATCTGAGCTCATCTAAGTTTCATTTTCAGCACTGGCATAGATAAGCTGTTGATTTCAGTATATTTTTTTAGTTAATTGAATAACCCCTAATTGTTTGATGAATATAGTAATTAAGCTAATTTTATATCTGACGTGTTATTACAGTCGTGGTCACAAGTCATGAAGCCAAATAATTTTTCTTCCAGCCGCAAAATGAAGCTGTCACGGTGCCATTAAAGAATGAATTGCTATCAAATGCTTTCAGACAGTCTCTGGCTGTGGCAATAAATCATTTCGAGGGAGTTTAAATGGCTTTTAGCCTTGAATAATGGCGTGGCGGGATCATTTTGAGGCTCAGACGAAAATCATTTCGTTTCAGAACTTCTGACTACTGCTATGCACTTGGCCAAATGAGCGCCCTACAAGCGAGCTTTGTCGCAGGCGAATTACAGCTTTATTTGAGGATATATTTAAAAAACGGTGCTGGCTTGTTCAGCTCACCGCGTGGTCGTCACAGATCTGTCACCGACAAAATATACCGATCCTAGGATCTTATTGAAGGGTGATAAGCTGCAACGCGGAAAGTGAGCGGCCGCATAGGCGAGCGCGATCACACAATTAACGGACCCAATTCTCGTAACGGGCGCGTTACAAGGTCAAGGCAATGTCACGCGCTGCGTGGCCTGCAGATCGAGACAATTAAGCCGATCGTCGTCGACTGCTCCCTTATGCGTATTTGATGATGACGTTCTTAGCAGAACGAGCTTAAAAAGTGCTACAATCAAGCTGTCACCAACTAGGAGTTGTTTATACGTGCGTCGATCGAATTTTACACACGACGCGAGGAATCGAGCTGCGTAGTACGTACGTATATTTGTTCACTCGTACCGTAGGTGTTCCGCGACTTAGGAAGGTTAGTATAAGGCAGTTGATACCAGGAAAGAAATCGTATAGCAAAAACTGACGAGGCTATATATAAATTGTCGACGGCACTTTCAATGCGTTCTGCGGAGATTGGAAATGCATCGATTCTCTGGCGCCGATAGCTGGAGCACGAAGGAAATACAAGAAACGATGTGCCACTGTGCTGACTCGCGCTGCGAAACGGCTGCAAAATCGGTTTGCCGTTGTTTCGTTTTTTCTTTTTACGCGCTGCTACGAGTGCTTTGCAAGCGGGTTTCCATAGCGCGAGTAGGGGCGTCTGCTACTGGACCTCTTCGGAGCGTTGCATGGTTATTCCACCAGATGCCGCATGGATTGGTTTAAGACAACGGGACAGATTTAGCCAAAGCATTGGGGTTTAGGGATAGTGGAGGAAATATAGACTTTGAAAGGGTAGAAATAACCAAACGAATGTTAATTTATTGGTGGCTGAAATCAAGAGAACAGGTACAAATTATATTAGTATTTACGGCTAGGCGGCCTGTGAAGCCGCCGCCCGATTCAAAGGGATCGGCCTTATCCATCCACCCATCCCTCCATCCATTCATCCATTGCAGTGGTCCCACTAATATCGTTTCTTGCAATTTTAACGAGCTTTCTTGAATAAACCGTGCAAGGAAATAAGAAAGTTCATTAAAAAGAATACGCTAAGATTCTGTAAATTTACAATTGTCTTTAACAAGTTATGAAAATTTATGCGATTCAAATGTAATTGTGGAATGTCAAGCGCATCTCACTGTCCTCAATGTGCTAGGAGTAGGCTCTAACTATAAATAAGAGGACGCACGACGCGTAAATGTACTCACGAGTACATATACTGAAATGAACAGTTACCATGCGTGTTCTATTCCGTGACCTCAGGTACGGCCGCGTCTGACACGCAGAAGCGTGAATCGTTCTGACACGCAAAGGCGTGAACCGTTCATAACATTTTCTCGGAAAGTTGAGCTAGTTGGTACATGATTGCAAATTACGATAGATCACAGTTGATGTAGCGCCTGTCCTTGTCATTACTCTCTCGTTGTTCTCCGTCGCAGCGCTCGTAATTTGCAATATTTTCTCCCATTTTTAGCAATTCGACTGAGTTATTTGTTTGTCGAGGCGTAAAAGGATAGTTGTTGCTGTGGCTGTAGGAAGAAAAACAAATGCACGGGCCTGCTACTGGCTCTGCAGCTGAGCCACCTCCGCTGCCTCGTGCGGACAGAAGTAAAAATAGAGAAGAAAGAAAAGGAAGAGGGAGAGAAAGACGCGCGCCGCAAACCCAGCCGTCGTCCACCACCGAACCGTTGGCGGGTGCAATGACGGCCTACAACAAATAAAGATTCGGTGGCTGGCTAGACCCCGCCGCAAGCGGCGTTGACCTACCGTCCCAGCCCCGTAGGGCCAGGAACAGCTACCCTTTACCACCTCCCCCTCCCTCAAGGATAGCGTCCGAGTTGAAAAATGGCCTTCAACCTACGCAAAATGAGGCGGTGCCTCGACGTGTTTTTTGGTGCCGTATCGCGAATGTTCCTTATTCCAGCGAGGTTCTTCACGAACAGCAGCAAGAAGCTCATCATAATGAATTCCCTGTACGTGAAGCGTAGTCAGTATCATAGCAGTACCAAATGCGATTGTAGCGGAAGTGGTCACGTTCGAAACGACTGCTTTTTCGTAAAGCTGGTGAAACCGCGCCCGCATGTACATGTATTACAAGTGAAAGTTCAATGCGCACTCCTTGCTTTCCGAACGCTGAAAGAAATTTTGAGCTGTGCGTCGTTCTTTATGCTTACTACAATCCGAGTTCCGTACGGTGTTCCTGTTAGGTATCGATGGCTGATTGTGTTTCGTGTTTGTGCTATGCTTCGATTCACATCTGTCGTGGGTGCGACGTGACCTTTCAGTTTGCCTGCAAGTAACGATTCTTCGCCACCAGTCTGTGGCTTGCGGTGGCTTGTCTGATGTGCTTTATTGGAATTAATTGATCGTGTTATGAGAGCCCTTATTGCAACTGGGCGTCAACGGGATTGTTATTAATGTTGGCCACTGTATAGGCGTGGGCTCAACATATTCATCCAAGGGTGGTTGTTGCCAAGACTTAGTGGTAAGAAATAAAAAAAAAAAGATTACATTCTTTTTGGTTGAATGGAAGGTTCACTGTAGAAATGGCATGAGGAAATCAGAAAGGTGTGTAAAATTAATTAACCTAGTAAAACAGATTGGGCAGTTTCATGATACAGAATGAAGAAATATGTCGACACAATCTGAAATAAAATTTCATATTTATCTGTTAACCATACAGTCTCCCAATCGTTTCCACGATTTAGTGCCCAGAAAAAAAATAAACTTTACATTCTTGTTTTGTTAAATGGAGTGATCAATGGAGTGAGCACCATTAAGGGCGCATCGTTAATAATCCTTCATAATTATTAACGGGTGACCATTATTCTGGCGTCCGCGACAGGACGTTTGGTGCACTCAAGCTCTGAGGACGGAGAACGAGTTGGAAGAGTTTACGAAGAGGTCGTAAACAGTGTAGCAGCAGAGCGATAGCGAGAGGTAGTGCAGATCGGAAGCGTTTAGGCGAGGTTCGCTAAGCAGACTTTAGGCTACACCCAAACGGTTCGCGCTTCAGATAGGAATCTGAAAGAGCTGATTGAGGCTGGCACCCAGCTGTGGTTGTCCTGTGCCGAACTGCGCAAATGGATTAGCCAGAGAGAAAAGGAGGAAAGAAAGAGCGAAAAGAACGAGGGAGGGCTCGAAAGGAAGCCGAAGAAGAACGAGAGAGGGCTCGAAAGGAAGCCGAGGAAGAACGAGAGAGGGCTCAGAGAATAGCCGAGGAAGAAAGAGAGAGGTCTCAAAAGGAGCGAGAAGAGAAATTTCAGCGGGAAAAGGAATTACTTACTATGAAAATTCAGCGTCAAAACTCGGGGAACACGGTTTAGCTGAAGTGCATAGCCCCAGTGAAGGACATAGCAGCTTGCGGATAGACGCAAGTAAATTGATCCCGAAATACAACGAGAGTAGAGATGATCTCGACGCGTTCCTCTTGCGCTTCGAAAGGATCGCTATCAATGCAGATTGGACAGACAGTGAATGTGCTACCATCTTGAGCACTTGCATTAGCGGCGAAGCATTAAATGTATTTGGAAGACTTCCTCCTGAGGATGCAGGCAGCTATAACAAGGTGAAGGCTGCATTACTTAAAAGGTTTACATTTACGACAGATGGGTTTCGTGAGAAGTTCAGGACTGGAAAACCTATGGACGGTGAAGCAACACAGTATGTTGCGCGATTGAGTCATTATTTTGACCGCAACGCCGTAATACATGCGCAACCTGGATCTGCGTTGAATCGGATGCCGGTTTCGAGGGGAAAAATAGGAAGAAAATCAGTTTCTGTGCCACGAGATACAGGTAGCGGTGCCGTAATCGTTAGACGAAGATTGATTCAGGAGTATGATCTGACTGGTGAGAAATGCCCTGTGAGGTTAATTGACGGTTCAATTCAGTTGCTACCTCAGGCAAAATTTGAAGTGCAGACGCCCTATTATTCGGGAAAACTGACAGCCCTTTGCATGAAACGCCCTATCTATGATTTGGTGTTGGGCAATATCAAGGGCGCAACATTTCCCGAGGATCCTAATCGAAGTTTCGCGCCTGTGCGCTGCAGTGAACCTAAAAAGAAAAGGAGAAGGCGAGGAAAGCAAGGCCCCGAGAAGCCGGAGGAAACCGAAAAGAAAGAGACGACAAAGGAAATTAAATCAAGAATGCCTAGGCCGTCGTTGATGCAGGTAGCCCAAGTGTTTTTCCTGCTTATGGGGGCATTACTTGGAATATTTCACTTTCAGCGGAAGGAATGCCGGTGCCTAGGAAAGAACATTATTAATTTCATTTCATTCATTTCATTTATTAATACTGTCAGCCACCATAAGGGGCTGTAACAGAACCACTATTACAGTGATTCTTTTTGTTGGTCTGTGCGCGTTGCCACAGGTTCCCGTGTATCCGTCGGCGCTACTGGTTGTAAGGGCATTTATCGGCACACATTGGTTGTGTGACTTGAAAGGTGACTATCAGACATGCCTTAAGGAATTTGCAGTAGCCCGATGTGGGAACATGGAAGCACCTGAAATGCGAGAGCCTAGAGCGAAGGCAGAATCCCTGGCGGACAGAAGCGTGTCACGCACTGATCGCAGGTTGGAATTAAGCTCGGAAATTTAGGTTTGTGCGCTTCGCATTTGAAAAGCTGTGTGTTGTCGATTCCTATATGTATCCGACAACAGTATGTTGCTATGTTTGTGAACATCATGTAGTGATATGTGAAAAAATTGTCATCAAGGTCTGAGAAACTTGTGAGACTTCTGATGTGTGCCTTGTAATCTGTGGTTGCAATTTGTGCAATGTATTTGTGTGACGGGGATATTTGCCCAATGTAGTTTGTGAGCGCATGCATGTGCGCGCGATGTTCGTGGTTGTTGTGAATATTGTAGGACAATATTCTTTAAGGGAGGGGCAGTGTCACGAAATCGGCGCACATTTTTATCAAGCCGGCGCAGCGCGAGGCCCGTGCGGCGCCGCATGGAGGCTTCCACAATGTTCGAGAAAAGCCTCCTTCCCCGCGCGAGAGAGCGCGTAGCTTTGTACGCGTCGTCGTCACCTCCTTTCCCATTGCCCGGGGATGACGGTGGTTCATCAGTCTGGAATGTGCCAGAGCTCTCCAGAATTTTCTACGGGTCGTGGCCAATGACGACGCGCGGCTCGAAGGGAGGAAAAGGGAGTGCTCAACCAGCGATGCTAAGTGTGTGCGTGCTAGCCTTAGCGCGCCTTAACAGGCAGACGCGGTGCGCCCTATTTATGGAGGCCGCACCGCCTGTGTAGTCAGTCAGTCAGTCTGGTTGCGGCGTGTTCGCAAGTGCTTCAGCTGGACTCCCGGGTATCACCCGCTGCTGGCAAGCCCACGGACCTGCGAGGGAGCGGCGCTCGTCTTGTATGGCGGCCCCATCGTGACTCTCGAGGCGTCGGACTGCAACAGTACCCGGTGAACAATTTGGTGTTTGTTTATGTCACTCTCTCGTGTTTCATCTGTGTTGTAAAGCCTCTGTGCTATTGAATCCCTCTGTAGTTGCATGCTTAGCGTTTGTATTCTGTGAACCTCTCGTCTGTGCATTTCAAGTGTTCTTGTGTATTCCTTTGTATCGTCTCTTGCTGTGCATAAATTGTGTTTTGTTTGTTACTTCTGACTCCGAACCTTACTCTGTCTTCTTCTGACTCCGAACCTTACCGGCGACAGCTGGGCACCAAACGGCCACCCCCTTCTGTCACTACGAGGTAGTTGAATTCCAGAAGAGCTTGCCACGCAGGTCGAGGGCATCTCCTTTGCGGCCGGAACAGCTACCTCCACTCACTCTAAGGGTGTCTGGGAGTGTGCGCACCGTTAAGGGCGCATCGTTAATAATCCTTCATAATTATTAACGGGTGACACATGCTCCCATTGATGCATTTTTCTGTTGTGTGGTTTTACTTCTTGATTGTTTTATGAATGAAATTACCTGCAAGTATACATTACATCTGAAAACCGACTACGCATTATCTTATTTCCTAATGCTGAAATTAACTTTGACGTGTGCAGCTAGTTTCAATCTTTCCTTTCCTTATAGTGACCATGGTATTGTCCCTGCAATGTAGCCATCACCAATATTGATTGCTATTTGTGTATGTACAATGCTTGAGAACAGCTGTGTATGTGATGTGATCTTACTGGAATCTGTTTTGAATGCATAAAATGATCTTAGCTGCATGACCATCTATTCTCTGGAGTGACTACAGAAGTGTCGCCACCACTCAGTGGCCTCATTCTTCACAAGCATATTTTTTGCGGTGATAATTCGTTAACTGTGTTTTGATGTATTAACTGTAACTGTGCTGATATTATTCTGACATTACAATGATATAGTGATGACACTGTTATTTCTCTGGTCTCTCTGGAAATTGTGCATATCCGCGATGAGTTATTGATTAATTATCAAGGGTTTAGAGCTGAGCCAATAACGAGGTGAGGTCCTTGTCCTAACTGAATAAAATACCCCCAAATGAACAGTTGAGGAAGATGGGGAGGTCTCTTGTAATGCTACTGAAATATATTGGAAATTTTAGGCACAGAATTAAAAAAAATGTATTACGATCTGAATGGGTCAAGTTAGCTAAACATTCACCCGGTTGCAATAGTACAGCTATGGAGATACTTGGACACTTATCAGGGCAGTGCACCTGATCACACTAAGTCAAGGGATGGTGAGCTCAAATAGTGAGCTGTAAACGAGTAAGGTGAATTTCCAAACAAGTCCCCTTGACAGCAAACTACGAAGGTTCAACCAGTGTGACATCCGTGTGAATGCTGTACAGCATGATAATTCGAGTGAAATCCTGTCGCATAGTCGCATTATCTTTCAGTGCATTGATCTGCATGAACAAACACTTCATAAATACTGCTTCTCAGTTGCAAGAAGGGGTACACTACTTTGTGAGTGAAGATGTTAATAATGTTCGGAACAGTCCTTTGTTATCTAGGTAATAATTGTTATGATGTAACAGGCCTATTAATGGTCGAGTCTGCTAAAGAATCAAACACTTCAAATCACTAAATTTCAAAATGCCCTAGCAACCAGCGAAGTAGCACTCCTTTTACATCCGCTACAACGAAACACTGAAGGAATCTGCGGAAAACACTATCTCATCCTTCTGAACACTTAGTGAGAACATGTTTGTGTGTGTAATCATGGACATTGCATGGAATGCTATGAAGTTCCGATCCGGTGGAAATCAATTTTGCTACCAACATTGGCATATAAATTCAAGTTCCCCTCCATGTCTTGCAGGCAGATGAGACAAAGAATGCCCATTAAAAAAATAGAGTGCATAGCTTCCTATAATTTACCTCATATTGCATACCCTCACTTAATGGATGCATACTTCAGTTCTACATATTTTGCTTTAAACTGATCGTCTGTCCTGCTGTTTGATTTCCGAAGCAGGCCGATCATTTTGCAAGTGATGCTTCTAGTATTATTGACTGCTGTTGTTTGCATGTTTCTGTTTAATATTAGTTATGCTATCTGTATCTATATTTGTTTTCATTGTGTACTTTATGCATTACTTAATATCTGTAGATGAGCCATCTGTTTATATCAGCTACATTAGTTTTTTTTTATTTATTTAAAGCTGCATTGTACTGCTTGGGAATGAAAAAAAGGGTGATGAAGAGAACATTCATTTTTGTTCAGTGGTCATGAGCACTTGGGCACCACTGAAATAAACACAATTACCTCAAACAGGCAACAGGGTCCACACTTGCCTCTCCAAAATTGCCAGAGCAGCAGCATGCACAGCATCCAGATAACAGCAAAATGGTTGAAGACTTATTGAAATACAAATATTAGTTTTTTCAGTGGTATACTCAAGCCATTTTTGAAGTTAACATCAATGTGTCTAATAGTTGGTGTCATTTCTGCACTGTCACAGTTCACTTGTTCAACCTTGCACCTGCTACGCAGAAGACAGGCTCGACAAGACAGACTGCCGTGAGGTTGCCCCCCCCCCCAACACACACACACACTATTTCATTTGATTTTTATTTTTTGCTTTTTTGGAAGTATTGAGTTGAGTTGAAAGACCTTTATTATATAAGGAGCTTGCATGAAGCGATGGACGAGAATGACGAGGTCAAGAAAGCATTAGAAACTATGAAAAGGGGAAATCAGCTGGAGAGGATCAGATAACTACAGATTTGCTAAAGGACGGGGGGGGGGGGGGATATTGTGCTAGAAAAACTGGCCACCCTGTATACGCAGTGCCTAGTGTCATCGATTGTACAGGAACCATGGAAGAATGCAAACATTATCCTCATTCATAAGAAAGGGTACTCTAAGGACCTTAAAAATTACAGACCAATCAGCTTACTGTCTGTTACGTATAAGGTATTTACTAAGGTAATCGCTAATAGAATCAGGACAACCTTAGACTGCAATCAAGCAAAGGATCAAGCAGGTTTTCGGAAACGGTACACTACTATCGATCACATCCATACCATCAATCAGGTGATAGAAAAATGCTCGGAATATAACCAGCCCTTATACATAGCATTTATTGATTACGAAAAAGCATTTGACTCAGTTGAAACATCGGCGGTGATGCAGGCATTGCGAAATCAGGGGGTAGACGTGCCGTACGTGAAATTGCTGGAAGATATATATAGTGGCTGCACAGCAACCATAGTTCTGCATAAAGAAAGTAACAAAATTCCCATAAAGAAAGGTGTTAGGCAAGGAGACACAATCTCCGCAGTACTATTCACAGCTTGCTTAGAGGAAGTATTCAGAGACTTGGAAGGGGAGCAGTTAGGGGTAAGGGTATATGGAGAATACCTCAGTAATCTGCGATTTGCTGATGGCATTGCCTTGCTAAGCAACTCGGGGGATGAACTGCAAATAATGATTGATGACCCAGACAGGAATAGCAGAAAGGTAGGCTTGAAAATCAATATGCGGAAGACTAAGCTAATGTTCAACAACCTCGGGAAGGAACAGCAGTTTACATTAGGTAGCAAAGTACTGGAAGTAGTAGGCGATTATGTCTACTTAGGACAGGTAGTAACCGCAGATCCGGACCATGAAAAGGAAATAACAAGAAGCATTAGATTGGGATGGATCGCATTTGGCAAGCACTCGCAGAATATGACTAGCAGCTTTCCGGTATCGCTCAAGAGGAAAGTATACAACAGTTGCATCTTACCTGTACTCACCTATGGGGCTGAAACGTGGAGGCTAACCAAGAGAGTTCTACTTAAGTTGAGGACAACCCAGAGGGCTATGGAACGAAAAATGGTAGGGGTAACAGTAAGAAATAGGAAGCGTGCAGAGTGGGTCAGAGAAATAACTCAAGTTACCGATATTCTAGTGGAAATTAAGAAGAAGAAATGGGCATGGGCAGGACATGTAGTGCGAAGAGAGGGAGGATAACCGATGGTCACTTAGGGTAACAAACTGGATTCCAAGAGAAGGGAAGCGTAGCAGGGGGCGGCAGAAAGTTAGGTGGACGGATGAGGTTAAGAAGTTCGCGGGGGTCAAGTGGATGCAGCTAGTACTGCATGAACCGGGTTAAGTCGAGAAATATGGGAGAAGCCTTCGCCCTGCAGTGGGTATAGTCAGGATGATGATGATGATGATGATGATGATGATGATGATGATGATGATGATGATGATGATGAAGCGATGCATGCTGGGTAATCCGCCATGATGCTGTCGCTGGCAGCAAACGGCGCGTAACGGCGCGGGCAGCGCAGCCAGGCTGAATTGAGCAAGTGTCTTGTCGTTGTCAACAGTCCACTGAGCAAACACACAGCTTTTAGTGCGCTGCTCTTACGTGCATGCAATTGTCGGCAGATTTCTGAAGAACGTACACGTGGACGGTGTGCCCGAAAATCGGGAGTGCTGGGGAGAAATATGCGAAGCAGTGCGAAGCGTACCTGTTCAAGCTACGCTTTTTCAAGCGCGAACGACTGACTGCACTATGCGTCTGGATCAGGCCGCCCGTCGGCATTCATGATTTCAGTTCTGGCGAGTAGTCTGATACTTGCCTGGATTGGCGTTTATCTCGCGCGTGTTGGCCCGTGCGAGCCATCGCGTCGGCATCGCTAGAGGAATAATTTGCCTTCTCGCCCTAGTGCAGATGTATTTTTGAAATTGTGAAGCCTGTTCGATCGCGCCAGCATCGTCTGCGCGCACTACGCGACCATGTAGACGAGGCTGTATGGCAGTGCCGTGCTGCGTCGTCTGCTGCCAACGACAACATCATGGCGGATTACCCAGCATGCATCGCTTCATGCAAGCATGGCCATGGATGAGGGTAACGGGGAGTGAGCAGAATCGAATCACACAGGTCGTCACTCAAATCACATTGCTCTGACTAGGCCGCTAAGGGAGCCATACTTGGCAAATATCTTTTGTGTGTTAGCGTCAGTTCCTAGAAGGGAACGGTAGTTCAGGCGGTAGGGTTCGATCTCGGAGCTTCCAGTAGAAAAATCAGTGCAATCCCAAAGTAGACTAGATATGCCGCCGCGCGTTAAAGTGAGGACACGTAATCATTGTGTCTCGATCTGACACATCTGAACATCTATCGCCCTCACTCAACCGATCTGCTCTGATGATGTCGACCGTACACAGTCGTCAGCGTTCCCGCTGCCCCTCGCAGTTTGCATGGTTGAGCGCTGCCTGTACCAAATTGCTGCTTTTCGGTGGCTGTGGGTGTACTATCGGCACTTTCTCCTGTAGATTTTTGGAAGGCGTTGAAAGCTTTTTGACATTTCCGGTAGTCTGTATACTGCATTTTTGAATTCAGGTACAATTCAATAAATAGCGAAGCTTTGTCATAAAATAACTGCCCAGTGCACTCGACCGGTTATTCAGTCACGCCTTATCGAGGCGGCCGTGGATCACTTCGGATGTCGTTGTTTGTCACCCGTGACGTTAGCTCTGACCGCAGCTGGACATATTTCTATTAGTTTGCGGCAGCTTTGATGATGCTTAAGCATGAGGTGCTTTTAGCTCCCGTCGTCACTCACTTTGAGGTGACGGCAAGCCGAGTTTTCCACGAAAAGTGCATGACGGTCCGCACCCCCTAAATTTGGACCTCTGCGAAGAAGAAATGGACGGCGACGCAGCAAGGAAACTAACAAGAAAGGGACACCATATTCGTGCATGCATGTGATGTCCCTTTCTTGTTAGTGTCCCCTTCCCCCAGTGCAGAGTAGCAAACCGGTTGCTTTTACGGGTGAACCTCCCTGCCTTTCCTCCTCATCTTCCTCCTCCTCCTGTTGCGCCACCGTTCATTTCGTCATGCGCACCAATCGCCCTTTAGGCCGTATTTTGGACCTCTGCATCCCCAAAATTTTACTCTTTTCCGAATTTGACCAAAATTGGTGTTCACCCTAATTTGAGCATGGCGAATTCAGCGGAGACATCCAAATTTAGGGGGGCAACTGCAAAATTTGGTCATCTGAGCCCACAAAATTATATTTGCTCTCCAATTTCACCAAAATTGGTTTCTAACCTAATTTGACCGCAGATTGCTCCGCAGCAGAATACAGTTCGAAGGCCACTCTGTGCCCTCTGAATGTGCGATACAGCTGTTTGAGTGCCTTTTTTTATGAAATGAAATAAATGAGAAGGAAGGGGAACGAGGAGTTAAGCCTATGATGAATCACGGCGCCGCAGGTGCAGGGGTCCCCGCTAGTGTCTTTTTTTCTTTTCTTCTGTGAAGTGGCCAGGAATGAGTGAAGACCTTGTAAGTACGCATCAGGAAGGTTGCCTTTTGTACGGTTGACATTGTTTGCGGTCGTCTGTATATGCCATAAGTCAAAAAGGCGTGTTTCCTGATAATTGGTCTCGGTATTCAGGATACAAGATTCTTCGAAATTTATTCTGTGGTCGTTCTGAATGTTGAGCTATGGGGTTGCGTTCTCTTGAGAAGTTTCGTACATCATTCTTATGCTGCCAAATTCTTTCTTTTAGGTTTTTTGTTTCGATGATGTAGCTAGCGTCCCAGTCGGAGCAAGGAATTTTATAAACAATGCCATGGGCTCTTTCTCTTGACGGTCGATCTTTGGGAAAAGGTAGCGCGCTCCTCAAAGTGCTTGAAGGCTTGTGCGCCACTCTGATTCTATACTCGGACATAGGGAATTGTGGCGTACTTTTGAGCTGCAGTTGCTTGCTGTTCGTTATTTTAATCCCGGGGCCTGTCGTTGCGTTTTTGGAGACGAATGATTTTCCGGACAAAAGTTTTAGTGTAGTAGTTCATGGCTAGGCCTTGAATATCAACTGTTTTTGTTTTTGTTTTTGTTTTGCTTTTTCGGGTTCTGTGCTGTAATAATGCGTCTCGACTCTTTGTAATAATGTCTTCACAACTGACGTCTTATAACTTGTCTGGTGGTTCGAAGCGAAGTGCAAATATCGGCCTGTGTGGTTGAGTTTGCGGTAGACGGAGAATTACAGACGATTGTTTTCTCGAGTTACCAAAACGTCCAAAAACGGCAGGGAGCCACGCTTCCTCACTTCTAGGGTGAACTGAACATCCGGTTCTATAGAACTAAGATCAGAGAGAACATTTTGGACTTCGGATTCCTTAATGATTAAGAAACGGTCATCAACATGTCTCAGAAAATCTTTGGACGAGAATCAACCGCACAACGACCCAAACCGGCTTGAGGAATGCGCTTTTCTCCTCTCCGTACCACGGGGAGCCCATTCTTCACCCCTTGTCCTTGTGTCCGGAATTCTCCACCATAGAAATCAAGGGGAGATACTTTAGGATCGCGTCGACAAGCGGTAGCAAAAAATGTAGCACGCTTCCCTTGATGGCGGTTCCCGCGTGGCGAATACAATGTGCCATATCTCCCAGCAGTGCTGAAATCCTGTGGTGATATGATCGGAGGACCGGGACCTATAGGACTTCACCGCAAGGCATTGAGGAAGGCAGCTGACGGCAGGTGTTGTTAGGAGAAGAGTAAATTGATTGGATTGTTAAAACGTTTGTTTGGGGCCTGCAGTAGAACGCGCGCTCCGGAGTAAATTGAAGATTTATTTTACATATTTACAACAATTCGAACGTGCAACCACGTGAAAGGAAGCGAGGTAGCTTTTAATCTACGGAGAGCACAGGCGAGTCACACTGAAGCAGCCATCGTAGGCTGCTTAAATCACTTTTCAGTCCAAGCTGCCTATAGCTGTGGAACTCGCAGCTTCTTTAAACGTCTAATGGTCGCTGAGCGGCTTCTTTAGGCTCCGCCCATGGTTTCTTTGGGTCCGCCCAAATGTTCTACCAGCATCTCACGCACAAACGCACACACATACACACACCTCCTCGCACTTAAACAGGGAATACTGTAGACCGCAGCAGAATAGCCAGGCCGTCCCCGTTGCTCTCTATGATGTGGCGAAGTCCCATCTGATTACAGCCATCTTCAATGGCGCCGGCCAGGTGATGGTGCACACATCCTCAGCAGCACAAAGCCTGGTCCAAGCCAATATGTCTTAATGGTCATCGAGCGGCGCGTGCAGCAGTTCCTTTGAATTCACCGCCGCCTCCCTGAGAGCAATTTAGGAAGCAATCTTCCGCAGTGAAGTCACAATACGACGAGTGCAGCTGCTCCGTTTCGCCCCGCCGACCCGGTCCATTGTCCAGAAAGTACCAGCCACAAAACGTAGTCTTGCTGTAACGGCGCCGGCCAGGCAATAGGGCGCCCATCTCCCCGCCGTCAAATTGAAGCCTGAGAGAACCACACCCTGGTCCAAGCCAGTATGCCTTAAGGATCATAGGGTGACACAAGCAGCCTTTTTGAGTCAACAGTCGCTTCCTTAAAGGGCCACTGTCCAGGGAAGGCCCTTTTAAGAAAAGGAGCCCAGTGTTTCGATCAGGTACCGGAGATAGTCTGTGCAAAATTCTACAGCGACACGCGCGCCGCAAAGCATCGAAAATACAATTCAAAGCTCCCTCATGCTCTCCTTTGAGAAGCCAGCTTCACCGCTCCCTGCGGTGGCCCGACGGGCCCCGACAATGACGTACGTATCGGGAACGACGTCCATTGGTCCGTCTAGCTGACTGACGGGAGAAGGATGGGTGTCTACCGCTCGCAGCGCGCTTTTCCCTCGCCACGGCCAGACAGAATCCAGCGGCGCGCGCTCCCTCGACCGTTTTTTTTTTTTTTTTTTTCGCGCTCGCGGAGAGCCACGCCCCAGCTCCCGCCAAACGCGGAGGAGGAAGGGGAATTTGTATTGCGGAGGCTAGACGACCTCGGGCAGGAGAGTGAAAAACCTTTGCGAGGGAACGGAAGGAGAGAGGCAGGATAGAATCGGGTGATTGCGGTGGCTGTAACTGCGTTATTAGTTACTCTTTTCAAAAACATTTTGCGGCCTTGCGTTCCAGGGGCGAAGTCTCACAGTCACCAGGGAAGAAAATATTTTCGACCGGAGGGTGGACAGTGGGCCTTTAAGGACAGCTAAGGAAGCCATCTTCGGTCGCAACACGACGGCGTGCCGTAGCTCCTGGCTCGCCCCGCCGCCCTGGTCAGAAGAGGGGTGCCGGAGATCAAAGGACGCCCGTTTCGGTTACCGACAAAAGCGCTTGACTTCAATTAACTTGTACAAGACGCGCCTCTCCATGTCGGGAAGATAAGGATCCGTGCTCCTTTGTCCTGATGTCCCTGGTCAACAGGCCTCGGTCCGCTGTCGCATTCTCGAAAAACCACAGCCAGCTCTCCAGCGGCCCTCTCCGAATGCGCGGACTCTCTGGGATGATTTATGGCCGATTGCTCCGGCATAACAATGACAAGAGTGGGGGAGCAGGGGTTAGCGCCCTATCTCCTCCCCGCCCCTGCAGCAGTTAATGGTTTTAGCGGGCGTCTTGACGACGAGCTTCTACTCGTTTTTATTTTTTCGCTACTGGAGGTGGAGGGCATGTGAGGTCGAGAAGTGTAAGGGCTCTGGACCAAGGCCACAGTGAAAACGGGAAAAATATCCTTTCTTCCACATTCTTTCTGCAAGCGTTGGCGTGAGGACGCAGTAAATGCTTGTGTAGGAATCTTTATCGAACACATATTAAGCAGCCTGTTCACACATCGGCTGCTAAGACCACAAGTGCCCGCTTTTTGGTACTCGATGGTGTAAGCTCCGACGCCGAGCATTGCTTCTGCGCAGGCTTGTGTACATGTGAGTCGTTTTAATTTTAACAGCCGACAAGTGTTCGTTCAAATTGGCCCGCCTGCTAGTGTTTGGGAGCGCAATAAACGCATGCGTCGAAGGATACGGGGATTTGTAAGTACCGAAAGCATCCGTCAACGGATGTGAAATAAGTCGTATTTGAACAGTGTGGCTAGTGTGGTATAGATATTGTTAATTTTCGAAAGGAGCAGGAGAAAGTCACTGCTTGCAATGCTAGTCGGCATAGTGTAGCAGCGCACCGCTGCGCTGTGACCATTTAAAATGCGATGCGTTACAAGAAATTCCATCAGTGTTTTATCGTACTTCAGGCTGTTTAGAGTTAGAAATGGGATATAGCGTGACTGCACTCCCCTTGACCGAATGAAGAGGCGGCGGTAACAGAGCAACGCTGAAAACGCGCCTCTCTGTCGCTGAGCCCCGTCGCTCCGTACGGTATACACCAGCGACAACGACAGGCGTTGGCGGCGGCGTCGCGCGACGGATCGCTAGGGGCTGTCGCCTAATACGGTTACCGCTTAAAGTGATATGTAATTACTCCTTCCGCATTTACCATCGTGCGTAGTAGCAATATTTGTCCGATTTTTTTTTTTTTTTTTAGTGCAAAACTACAGGCTCGATCTAGTGGGATTCTGGCTCTTCGCCGCTGTCTTTTGCGCGGCCGTCGTCCGGTCCCCTGTTGTTCTCAAGACCGACTGAAATAAAGGCCTGCACAGATAGCACTGCTCCAGCGCGCACTTTCTAGTTCATAGACTTCACCGCTAGGGAAAGAGCACTACCGACAGCCTGGACTGTAAACCTGTTGATAAGAAGGGTCTATTAGTTCTGTCATTTTTCTTCGTCGTTATAGTCTGTCCACGCTGTAATGCACAAGCACCTGCTCTGCGCATGCGCAGCGGAGCCGTCGCTCCAAGCGGAATCTCGGTATGTCCCCTGGCGAGCGAAAAACATTCTCTCAATAAACAAACTCTCCGTTAAAATACAAAAAGGCAAAATTTTTTATGTATAACTCGGACAAAGGTTGTTTTTTTTTTAGAATTTAGTTACGGTTTGTTTAAAAATTTTTATAGATTAATGATGATGATGAACAGGTCGATTGAGCGCCCTCAACGGCGAGAAAGGTAACGAAAATTGGCGCACGCGGTCCCATAGGACCCTGTTTTCTGTGCAGATCTGTATTCATTCGGTCTTGGTCCGGACGACTTGTCACTGTCGTTCGGCCACAGCTCTGCCCCTGCGTCCTGATGACCTTTCTCATTGGCGCCTTTTGACGGGAACACGGCACCGCTTCGACGGCTGTGTTCGCGCGACCGTCCGGGCGGGGCCGAGAGAGGCACCCCTCCGAGACATCGCCGGCCTTTGTGCGCGCAGACCAGTGAGTACTCGAGTTCCTCCGCTCCGGGTCGTATCTGCAGAGCGCAGCTCGAGCCAGTCGATTGTGATCCAACGATCCGAGACAGGCGTACCTTGCGGTGGTTGCCCACTCTCTCTCAAAGAAGCCCTTTTGCCACCGCGAGAGAGAGATCACAGCTTGCACGCAGGGGAGCCTTGCTCTTCGCGCGCTTCTGGTACGCGTTGACTGAGTGCTTGTGTGTGTGTACCGCTGGAGGATGGCGTTTCAATAAACGTCTCCTTTGTGAACTTGGAGGATTGTGTCTTGCAGCGAAGCGCTCTCCTCCCTGTGGAGGTTGAGTGCGCGCTGCGTTGTTTCAGTGTGCGCGTGGTAAAGGCTGATCGGGGCTTCGGCTCGCGCGACGCTCGAACCCGCGGTGGTTGGTGGCCGATGCCCACGTAGAAACCACAATCCCTACTGCGCACGTCTTAATTTTTGTCTGGTTCAACATTTTGTTTTCAATTTTGTAATGGCAGTAAATCTTCAGTGAATGTGCTTCTACCGGCGTAATTTTTCTCTTCGTACCGCTCCAGGCGCGCCTTATCTCCCAACGTTGTTATTAAAAAAACGCTATAACGTTATAAAATGTTACCCATCCTCAGGGAGGGGGGAGGGGAGGGGGGAGGTGTTGTCAAGAGGGGTTGTCGGAAATGTGAGATGGACAAAAACATACTGAAAGAGCGGGGACTCGAACGCTGGGGACGTAGCGCCTTTGTAATACCGCATGAAAATAGTGGCCAACTAGCGGCACCCTACTTATTTGTTTCGTGCGCACCCCAGAGCGGGTGTGCACGAAACATGTACCGTCTAGACAAGTGTAAATAAATAGCTTCTCGCGTCCAAAATATGGCTGCTGTTAAGTCTACGACGGATATAACAGTGGTGATGAGGAAGCAGCTCCGAGTCCAGCGTTAAGCTATGCCCGTGCAATACCTTGGATATGCTCGCGTTTCCCGTACGGAAACCGGAATTCAACGGCTTTACTTCGGCTTCGGTGTTACGGAGAGCCCCTAGAAAAGAACCCGTGCCCTTGCTCAAGCTGTGCGAGGAGAGCAACGACACCGCCTGCACCGTGGTCCAGACTAGTATCCCAGCTGCTGTGGTCTGCTAGACTACCACACCATCGTAGTTACACTGAAGAAGCATTTCAACCCCCTGTCATCCGAAGTCAGCAGCCGGATCGCTTCCACTGACTAGACTAGTTGGAGGGAGAACTGCTGCAGACTGCAACTTTGCAACACTGCCTATACGAACACAGCAGCCACCGAACATTCAGACGGAGTAGTGTCGTCGCTATCGCTTCTTAACCCGATGATGTTGCCTTTGAAGGTCATGCTTCGTGATCATAGCCTTACAAGAGCGCCGGTTCGCTGGAAAAGACCTCGCGTTCTAGAAAGCATGTGGCGATCGATCGAGACAGTGCACCAGATGGCTTGTCTGGTGCACTGTCTCTATCGGTGGCCACCAGAGCCACAATACGAAGGTAAAGTTTGGAAAGTCTTACTAAAGTTCGCTACTGTTAGCGCTAGCTGTGACGAACAAAATACACAGACATTCTGGTTTCAAGAAGTTACGTGCAACTTTTAATTGCTACCGGCGTGGACACCTGGAGAAGGTCTGCGTCACTATAAAGAAGCAAAGTAAAGCAGTTATTTTACGTAGCCACAGCGCAGATACATTAAATTACACAATTTGGGACGTAACAACGTCAGTCAGCTTCGTCAATGCCGTATGACATTGACACCGTTGCTAACTTCTGCACACGGCCTAAGTAGAAAGCTCACTTGATCATGAACAATCATTTGATGCAGTTCGAGATGGGCCGGAGAGGCATGCACTCTCATCAGCGAGGACACCTTTCACACAATGTGGCCGGAACAGATACGACGACACGTACCTGCTAGGTCGTGGTCAGGACAGATCGACCCTCTCACTAATGGGTAGCGCCGCCGTTGGCGTTCCTAACAAAGGTGTGAACTGCAAGCTACCACTTTTAATTGTTATAGGCAATGAATCCAGGCTCTTGGGAAGAAGGTGATTTGGCGCACTCGGGATCGTGACAGCGACAAGACCACTTTGGAATATCTCAAAGAAAAATATAAAACAGTCTTCTCGGATGACTTTCCAGGACATAACATTCTTGTCTATCTGGGCTTGCTAAACGATAGTACAAGCAATCCTTCAGAACAAGGACATATTAATACATTTTGCCGTGTTATCTGCAGTGGAGGTGAAAATTTAAGATTGCAAGAATAGGGCAACCTTGAGCCAACATAATAATTTCTTCTCGCAATGAATTTGAAGGCAAGCTGTTGGAACCCTAATGTTGGCTCCCTGCAGTTTTATATTTGTATATTCGTATATCCGTTCTTTTGGCCGTGAACTATAATAATGTAAAACCACCTTTTCGATTGCTTGATCTTGCATCATGTTGGTAACATTGAATGAGTATAGTAATGAGTATTTTAGAAGTATGAAGTGCGATAATGCTTTAGAAGGGCGTATTTGCGAACTATTCATGGCCACAATCTTCTTCAGGGGTAAAACGTGCTTTCAAATTGCGTAGAAATAAATTTAAAAAGTGTAAGTTTGGGGCTAAATTAAATTTAAAAATTTAGATAAAAGAAAAATAGTACCAAAATTGATGAAAAATAACAATTGGGACCTGGCAAAATTTACCCCCCACCCCCACTAAAAAAGAGGTTCCGGAGCCCTTGCCTACCGGGGAGATACTGCCACCGGTCCACGCTTGGGAAAGGAGAGTGAACTACACATACACAAAAAGGGGCGATGCGGCGGCGCGGCCGCCGACTGGCACGCTCCCGCGCAAGGGTTTCCGGTGGGTATCGGATTAATGTTTGTGTTTCCAGGCATAATTCCAGGGTACACGCACGTACACAGGCCCGGTCCAAGGTTAAACTGGCGCGTAGTCTCTGGTATAAACTAAGGCATGTGTTTTCAAGCACTCCTCACAACATAATTCGTTCTACGAGAAGATGAAACTTGCCAGTCAGTGTCTCAGCGGCAGAAATGCGCGCATTTTCGCGTCTTTAAGCAATATTTCACCATTGCCCCTTGCTATCTCTCACTGCCCAGCTGCACTCCCCTCAGCGCTGCGCCCGGTGCAGACCGCACCCCCCTCGCGACGCCACTGGTGATGCCAGGCCATAGTACTGGCAGCATTTCCGCTGTATCTGCTATCGCGTAAAATTATACGAGGTTTAACTCCCTCTTAAGCCATTGGTTTGTCATCGTTTTGCTTGGCAGTTTGGCATTCAGACTGACTGAGAGTTTGCCAAAGTGTTAAACATCTTTAGTTGGTCTGGTCTTATTTAATATTACATATGTCAGCCAGCAATCTGTGCGCAGCGGTTGTGCCTCCAAAACGAGGTACAACCATTTCTCAACACCTGTTCTCGGATTGCCCTTTGCTTATTTATCGAAAAGGTAAGCGCATAATATTAAACAAAATGAGAATAAGAACGCTTTGCAAGGCCTCACACACCCTCGTTACGCATATACATTTATACGACTTTGTTGAAGCGGGGCTTTAATGCCGGGTGCTCTTCCATTATAGCTTACAACACTATGCTGGTGAGTATGCGCAAAAAAAAATGGAGGCACGAGTTGCTCTTCCGTTATAGCTTACGACTCTATGCTGGTGAGTATGTGCAAGAAAATAGAAGCACGAGTTGCTCTTCCGTTATAGCTTACGACTCTATGCTGGTGAGTACGTGCAAGAAAATAGAGGCACGAGTTGCTCTTCCGTTATAGCTTACGACTCTATGCTGGTGAGTACGTGCAAGAAAATAGAGGCACGAGTTGCTCTTCCGTTATAGCTTACGACTCTATGCTGGTGAGTATGTGCAAGAAAATAGATGCACGAGCTAGGCGATTAGTGATTAAGCGAGTAGCAAAGTGCATGCATTTAAGCGGGGATCCGCAAGTAGAGTTGCAGACAGGAGCCATTAACTCTTGCTTTCAAAGGCTGAGCTTAAGGGTCTCAAAATTTTTGTTCTGATTTTAATGGTCAACGCCCCACAGAGGCATCGTGGAAGAGGGACGGCGCAGTGGAGGATTAAAAAGATTTCCACCACATGTGGCTTTTTAACGTGCATTTGCGTCAAACAGCAGACAGAAACATTGCATTTCGCCTACATTGAGCCGGAGACTTCGAGATAAGCAGTAGGCTGCCCTAAAATCTGATTCACCAGAGTGGGACGGTCATCACTTCTAATCCCGTGACGCAACTGCGAGATATTGCAAGAAACTGTTATGGACACATTGATGACACTGGTCTAATCATCAGATAGCAGCAAAAGTTCAGCTTTAAACTTCGCACTGCGTTCGCACCGAGTAGGTATAAGTACAGTGCTCTATAGTACAAGACTGTCATAAGACTAGTACGTTTTTAACAGAAATCGCAAAAAATGCCAGCGTTTCTGGGGATGAGCAAATAGTGTTACTAGGCAGTCTCATGATATGCGAAAAAATGTGTTCATAAACATCATTTTGGTGGAAAAATTCCCTCGATCAGAATTTCTGCGTGGTTGGTCTGCCCGCTGAAAGTAACGCGTAGTTCCTGAAATCCTGGCTCTCACAAAAACATTCCCTAAAACTATTTCAGCCGGTATTGGCTTCGAATAATATGCCTGGCTTTTTTTTATCAAGGAGGAAAAATTGAAGATTAGTAATTTTATCTAAAAGATATAGTAATGCATTTCTTGGAATAGTTAGTAGTGTTTTGAAACCTTGCGGTGCAGATTATTTTCAGTTTTTTTTGACACGATGACGAAGTGCTGGGCTAGTGATCGGATTGGAAAACATTTATTTCGTTAAAATGCAGATGCAGACGATCCGCTCTAGATGGCCTCCAGTCCATGGCTGGCGGTGAGCTTAGTGGCCCACTCGGTGGCCAAGGCTTGAATGCCTGGGTCCGAGCTGACCAGAACGGCCTCCCATCGTTCAAGAGCAGGAATTTGTACTAGTATATGATCATACTAGTACATTGCCATAGTATATGATCATACGTGGCTGTTTCGCCACAGAACCTGCACGCGGGGTTAAAGTCATCAGGGTACATTTTTGCTAATAGGTAAGGGCTAAGTAAGGATCTCGTCTGGCGTCTCCTCCAAGCGGTCTCCTGTGCCTTATCCAACGTTTTGTCAGGTGGTGGAAATTTGTGCCGTTCCAATCTGTAATGTCTTGTGATATCGTGAAAAGATGCCAGCCCCTCCTTGGAGCAAACCATGGATACGAAGGACCCACCGACTCGGTTGACGAAACCTCGAGCCATGTTGTGGGCCGCCTCATTTCCCGGATTCCCCGAGTGAGCCGGCACCCATATCACCTCAATTTCTCTGTATGGTTGCCTTGTCAGTTTCAGTATTTTCTGCGCTGCAGTTGAGTTCCTGCCGCCCCCCCCCCCCCCCCCCCGCGCGAAGCTACGGACAGCAAATTTAGAATCGGAGAAGATTGTATCCGCGTCGGTGCTAGCTATAGCTAGTGCCACAGCTGCCTCTTCCGCGGTTTCCGAAGATTTTGTCACTACTGTTACGACCAAGCATCCGCATTTGCGCGCTCTATTGTTCGCCTGTGGGCATGGATAAGTGCTGTGAATATGTGGTGATGGTCCAATGGCTCTAAGTGAGCCTGTTTCCAGGAATCCTGTTTTGTAAGCCTGTTTTGCTTTGTGGACACTCTGCAAATGCCAAATTGACCCTGCCAAGAGAACGTCTGGAAAAACACAAAGAAACGTCCCCCTGCGGGAAATGCAGGAAGTGCTTTCTTTCTTTTGTTCACCCTTCCAGTCGATAAGCCCTATCGTCCAGTGAGGAATGTCTACTTTTCAAAGGAGACGACAGAGTGACATGTCCGCTGACGTGCAGGACAAGAAAGGAGCATGACGCATACAGCCATTAAGTGATTTCCCAGGAATGCAGGAAAGATTTGCAATTGTCGAAAACGGACAATGCTGGGAGCGGATGCTGCGCCACGTGCACTCGGGTTTCTGAGAAGTAAAACCACTTGTCAGAACCAGCCTGTGGTTTCTTTGCTGAAGAATAGAAATGTACCTCCTCTCCTCGCCGTTCCCAAGCTTTTCCCGCCAACAAGTGATCACGCCCAACGAATGAATGCCGGACCAGTCAGTGCTTCAGACCATCAGTGCAGTGATGTGTTCGATTGGATGCCGATACCTGAGGGGCGTGCCCTGGATTTGGTTGGTCAGCATCTTCAGAGAGGGGCTGGACATAGGGGGTTTTAAGGACGCTGCAGAGCACGAAATGTCGCTCTGGGCCCTGGGTAAACGGCTCATCCAGTCGCTTCTCGCTATGAACTCTTAACGCTTGTCATTTTGCTGATGTACCCTTCTTTTTCGTGTAAATAATCTTGTAAATAAGTTTCTCAAAGTGCCATTAAACCTGCTTGTACATATTTCACCAACTTCGAAGATTCAATCCTACTTCAACCCCGAGTCTCTGCACGCTACCAAGTGAAGGCCGGGTCGACGTAGCCCCAGCGTCACGACACTACCGATCCTGATGCCTGCAGCCGCCCGTGCACCTCCACCACCGCCAGTGCGAACGCTCCTCTTTGGTGTGTTTTTTTCGTGTAGAGCTATTGCCCTAGCTTTTCTCCTTCCTTCGTGGTAAGAAGGGTGCATATTCTTTGGTAGTGGCGTGATCGTCAGTCGCTTGCGAAGGAGTTTGGGTAGCTGTGTTTTCGTGTCCTCGGAGTTCCACGCCTATATCTAGGCGCTCCAGTATGGCTCTGCCTGCCTTAGTGCGCTTAAGCCGTTCTTTTTGCATTGTGAGGTGAGCCTCCTTGAGCTCCTCTAGTGTATTATGTATTCCCAGTACCATGAGTCTTTCTGTCGATGTGTAGCTCGGCAGCCCCAGGGCTGCTTTGTATGCTTGCCTAATTATTGTCTCGGCTTTGCCTTTCTCCGCAGCATCTAGTTTTAGGTATGGTAGCGCATACACCATCCTATTCAGGACAAATGCCTGCACTATCCTACAGAGGTCTTTTTCTTTGACTCCTCTGCTACGGTTGGAAATTCTTCTGATTAGCCTAATTGACATATTAACTGATGTTTTCAGCTTTTGCAGGGTTTCTTTGTTTTTCCTGTTAGCTTGTAGATACAGCCCTAAAATCCTTATTGACTGCACCTCCTTGATTGCAAGTCCCCCCACGCACACGTTAAGCGGGGTTGGCGGCGCTTGGCTCCTGGAACCGGGACCCCTGGGTTTGGGTCTGATGACCAGTAGCTCTGATTTTGGGTGTGAGCATGATAGGCCTGAATGACCTGCGAGCTCTGCGATTGTGTCTACCGCGCGTTGCAACGTTTCCTCCATCTGACCGTCATTCCCGTTGGAGGTCCAGAGTGTGATGTCATCTGCGTGGAATGTATATCTCAACCCAGGAATGGCTTCCAGCCGGGGTGGAAGCTTTATGAGGGAGAGATTGAAGAAAAATGGTGACAGTACTAATCCTTGCGGTGTCCCTCTACCCCCTAGCCGAAAAGGTAATGACTCTATTTCGCCTATTTTAATTATCGCGGATTATATGGCTGATAAATGAGCGAATGTATCGGAAGGTTTTTTTCTCCTGCGTTAATGTCTGAGAGGTTCTCGAGAATGGCTTCGTGTGCCACGTTATCGAAGGCCTTGGTGAGCACTGCTTTGGTGCCCGTGCATTTCCCAGTGTCTATGACGTCTGCTTGGAGCTGAATCATGACATCCTGTGTAGATAAATTAGCTCTGAAGTTTAGCATAGTTGTTGGCAAGATCTCTTTGTCCTCTGCGTACTCCTGCAGTCTGTTTAGGATCACATGCTCCATGAGCTTGCCCACGCAGGAAGTGAGCGATATTGGCCGCAAATTGGCTACATCTAGTTTCTTGCCTGGTTTGGGAATAAAAGTAATCATTGCATGCCTGCAGGCTTGAGAGATTTCACCATCGTTCTAGTACTTATTCATGAGCCCCGTTATTGCCTCTACTGATTTTGCGTCTAAATTCCTTAATGCTTTGTTTGTGACCCCGTCCGGGCCTGCACTGGACGTGGCGCGGACGTGGTGTGGAGCTGTCCCATGGCGAAGCGAACCTCTGCCTCTGTTATTTCTGAATCTAGCTCTGGATTTGGGAGTCCTCGGTAGTCTGGCAGTTGAGCCCAAGAGGCCTTGCTGAGATATCGATCCTGTAGTTCTAGCAAGAACTCTTCCGTGGTGCCCTCGTATTTATGGATCAGTCTAGCGAGCTGATTTTTCTGCGTTGATTTTGTCTGTGTCGGACCTAGTAGATGTCTGAGCATTTGTCACGTTTTTTTTTACATCCTAGTTGTTCATTATGCAGTCACATATCTGACCCCACTGCTTTTCTTGAAGCTCTAGTGTGTAGGCTTCTATCTGTCTTTCTAGTTTCGCTATACGTTTCCTTAGCGGTATTCGGTGTTTGTGCTTCGTCAGTCTCTTTTGCAGGCTGAAGTGAGCTTCCCACATATGGAGTAGCCGCGAGTCGGAGATTTGGCCCTCCTGTTCTATCGGCACCTCCGATGTAGTTTGCTTAATATCCTTTTTAAGTGACTCGATCCAGTCATCGAGATTCGTGACTTCTGTTTCGGCTGTTTGCTCTCTTAGGTTCCTGAATTTATCCCAATCCGTAATATGTGTCTTCCTGATTATTGTTTTGTGCTTAGCCGTTTCGATAGTGGTGGCTAAAATATAGTGGCCACTACCTAGTGTGTGACCTGTGTTTAGCCATTCGGCTCCCATTATATTCCTAGTAAGGGTGACGTCCGGTGACGTGTCGACGCTGATGCTATTGCCTAGCCTCGTGCATTCCTGTGGGCTGCTAAACACGGAAAGACCCATGTTCTGTATCGCTTGCCATACTATGTTGCCTTTTTGGCTGGCTTTAACGTATCCCCATTCCGGATGAGGGGCATTGAAGTCTCCGACAACTAGAAGCTGCGCTTTGGATGCCAACCTTGGGCTTCTGACCAGTAGCTCCGGAATACCCGTTCCTCTATCTCTCCGCAGGCTGTACAGATTTAGAATAAGAGATTTTTGTCATCTCGACTTTTTGGCACTATCTCGAGCGGAATGTAAAGGAGCTGTCAATATTGTTCTGTATTGCAGTGACATTGCGCTGCACCAGCGTTGCAGTGAACGCACCCGTGACGGTACCGGCGCCGTATCCCGGTGGTAGGAACGCTTTGTAGCCCGGAAGTTTTACGGCACCACTAGCTTCTTGTAGGGCAATCACGTCTGGTGGACGCTGTAGGTTTTGTATGTGGAGCTGCAAGTTCCCCTGCTTACGGCGGAAGCCTCTGCAGTTCCACTGCCACACTTCAGTTTGCTGTCTGGCAACCATGATGATACGTAGCAATTGTGTGCATTGGCTGCTGACCAGGCAACGGAGGAAGGCGTGCTTCCATTGCGCTTAGTTTTTCCATAAATTGTTGGAACGACGTGGTTACCTGATTTTGGAGCACCCTGAATTCGTTGGTTAAGGCATCCTATTAGTGAGTGCGTCCACCCTAGCCGAGAGGGTGTCTACTTTAACCTCCATGGTGTCCACCCTTTCTGTGAGAGCATTTACATCGGTCCTGAGTTTGTTCGGGGCTCTCGTGTGCTGCGGCATATCAGTTTCTGAGGCTTCTGCTACACGTTTACTGTTCTCTCCGCTCGGGGGAGGTGGCCTTTTGATCAGGGCTCTAGCGTCCGTTTCCATCGCTACCACTCCTACCAGCGGCACCGGTGGCGGGGCTCGCGTCTCCTTAGTTATTGGGTTTCTTGATGATGATGATGATGATGATGATGATGGTGGTGGTGGTGATGATGATGATGGATTTTAATGGCGCAAGGGCGACTCAGGCCAAAGAGCGCCAAACTCAAGGTTAGCGGTGTACTAAAGTTTATGTAATGAGATAGTTGTGATGTTTCATGAAGGGATAAAAAACAGTGGTGTATAGAGCCTAAAAATGTATTTTCTCTGTAATATCGCTAAAAACAATGGTGTATAGGGCCTAAACTTCATTTGCGATATATAATGTACGTGCGATGTATATGTAGATGTTTTAAAAGATCTCACCCGTCCTCTCAATGAGGAGCGGGCTGAGACCCCCATCGATAAGAAATTCCATGTAAAAAGCCTACATGTGATAAAAATTTAAGCACCTGTTTTAAAGGAAACATTTGGTTGTCGCCAATAAAAATGGATGGGTGTGCAGGTATTTGATGAGTGAACAAGGAGGGAAAATGACGTCTCCTTTCTTGTTCCAGTTGTGCACATATAATTAAAACATGGATGACAGTGAGGCGATCACCACATCTCAAACAGTGCGGTGCAGGAGAGTTAGTTAAAAGATATGTATGCGTTGTGTATGTATGACCAATTCTGAGTCTGCACAGAGCTACTTCTTTAAATCTGTCTTGTTTTTTGTGGTGTACCTGCCTATGCTTGGCTTTATTGTGTGCAGTTTATTTTCTGTTGCTGTGTCCCATTCCTCTTGTCATTGTTGCCGAATCATGCTTTTTATGTGTGGCTTGAGGTCATGATAAGTTATTTTATCAATGTATGTGTCATTTCGAAGGGCAGCTGACGCAGCAAGCCTATCAGCTGCCTCGTTACCCGGTATACAGCGGTGGCCTGGCACCCAACACAGTGTAATTTTAATTTCTAGTCAATGGGCAAACATAAGGGTGTTATAAAGAGAGTTCAGGATTGGGTTTTTATTATACCATTTCCAAAAGGATAGGGACGTTAAAACACTGAGGGAGTCTGTGTAGATGATCGACGTCTGAATTTTATTTTCTATAATGTGTCTCACAGCTAAAAGGATACCATGGCATTCAGCGGTAAATATACTAGTATGTCTGTTCAGGGTTTTTGACTGTGAAAACTGTGGTCCATGTGCTGCACAGGAGACTTGAGCAGACTTCGAAGCATCAGTGTAGTATTCATCACAAGTGTACTTCTCCTGAAGTGACATGAAGTGCTGCTGTATGGCAGTAGGGGATGCATGTTTGCCCACTTCAAGAAACGACAGGTCACAATTAACAGTGTGCATTTCCCAAGGAGGAATTAAGTTTTTTATGGTAGTTGTATGAAGACTGGTAACTGGAACGTCCAGATGTTCAATATGAGTGGCAACTCTGATTGGGTATGGTGGTGCCCGAGATGGTTTTCTTGAGAAAAGTGCAGTGCTAGTTTTGTCAAGCAGGAGCCGGCGACATGGATGATCTAGTTGGCATAGAACATTCATAGCATAAGTAACACGAGTAAATTCTCTTCTTCGTTGCAGTGACCATCGGTTCGCCTAGACATAAAGGCTAGCAATTGGGCTAGTTCGAAAAGCACCCGTGGCGAGGCGAAGGCCGAAGTGGTGCACGGGATCAAGCAATTTTAGAGCAGAGGATGATGCGGACCCATAGACCATCGAGCCATAGTCAATGCGTGATAGAATTACACTATTCAGAAGGCTCAGAAGGCAGTCGCGGTCTGTGCCCCATGAAAGGTGAGAGATGATTTTTAGCAGATTCATTGCTTTGAGACACTTCAGTCGCAACTGTTTTATGTGGGCAATGAAGGAAAGTTTTTCATCAACAACTACGCCAAGAAATTTATGTTCCTTTTTAAGGGCTGGGCTCTGACCATTCAATGTAATGTTGGGGTCGGGTCTGACACCACGCTGCTTAGAGAAAAGTACACAAACACTTTTTTCAGAGTTAAATTTAAACCCATTGTCATCGGCCCACCTGGACAATTTGTTAACACCTAGCTGAATCTGTCTTTCACAGATGGCCAAGTTGCAAGATTTGAAGCTTATCTGGATGTCATCAACATATACAGAGCAATAAATGGTTTTTGGCAACACACTTTTTAAAGAGTTCATTTTGACTATGAAAAGTGTGCAACTGAGAACACCACCTTGAGGGACACCATTTTCCTGTATGTACTGCTTTGAGTATGCATTGCCAACACGAACTTTGAAGGATCGTTCGATCAGACAAGTAACTTCGTATTGTATTCAACATGTTCCCTGTGATACCAAGAGAGGAGAGGTCGCGGATGATACCATAGCGCCAAGTGGTATCATATGCTTTTTCAAGATCGAAAAAGACAGATAAACAATGTTGTTTGTGTGCAAAAGCATCCCTTGCATATGACTCAAATGCAATGAGCTGATCAGCTGTTGACCGCCCAGCTCTAAAACCAACTTGGTTTTGATGAAGAAGACCATTGTATTCAAGGAAATGTAGACGGCGGCAATTTACCATATTTTTCAAAAAGCTTGCATAAGCAGCTGGTTAGAGCAATATAGCCCGATAACTGGCAGCAAGAGTGGGTTCTTTTCCGGGTTTTAATATCGGGATAATGATCGCTTCCTTCCATGCATTAGGAAAGCGTCCTGTGGCCCATATTTTATTATACAGGCAGAGTAGGGTGTCAAGCGTGTCCGTATGCAGGTGTTTGAGCATTCAATATGTGATCCTGTCAGGACCTGGTGCTGTGTTCCCACATGTGTCAAGTGCAATCTTCAGCTCCTGCATGGTGAAAGGGCTATTGTACCCTCCTGTGCACGGTCTTTTATCACATATAGGCTTCCTCTCCTCAGTTACCTTGTGCCGCAAAAACATCTGTATAGTGCGCTCAGCTGAATACATATTCGAAGTGTTGTCCTAGTGTGTCTGCTTGGTGTTCAAGAGAGTCACCACTGGTGCTGACAAGGGGCGTTGGGATTGTGCTATATCCTTTGAGTGCTCTTATTCTGTTGTATACTTTGTGAGCATCAGAATAAGAGTTCACAGAAGAAAGGAATGATGACCAGCTTTCTCGCTTGGAGATGCCTCGAACACGTTTGCCATTTGCCTTTGCACGCTTAAATCCTATTAGTTTTTCAGCCGTGGGGTATCGGCGTAACTTCGACCATGCCTTGTTTTGTGTTTCACGGGCAGTCTTACATTCTGCATTCCACCACGGCCTTCGTTTGTTTCGTGGCTTACTTGATGTTTGTGGGATGTGTTTTCCTGCAGCATCTATGATGTGCAGCGTGATCAAGAGTTGAGATTCGTCAACGCCTAAAGCAGTAACTGATGAACAGGGCAGAGCTGAGTGTTCCCTGAACATCTCCCAGTTGGCCGCATATTCTTTAAATTTCCTGGGTCTAGATGCATTTACATTTTTATTGCCTGTGTACTTCACAGAGATGGGAAAATGGTCACTTCCATATAGATTGTCAATAACAACCCACTCTGTAGCTGCCAAGAGCATCGGAGAGCCAATGGCTAAATCAATGGCTGTGTACGTTTTATGAGCTGAGCTGTAGTATGTTGGCTGTTTTGAGTTGAGTAAACATGATCCTGAGGACAACAAAAACTTTTCAATTAGTGCACCTCGGAAGTCCGTTCTTGTACATCCCCATAATGGGTGGGGGGCATTAAAGTCTCCGACCAGCAGCCATGGTTCTGGGAGTTGGTCAATCAGCTTTTCAAAATTTTTGTTGCATAGTCTATGATCTGGCGGAATATACAGTGAACATACCATTGTTATTTTACCGAATATTAAGGCTTGTATTGCCACTGCCTCTAAGTCTGTATTAAGCGAGATGTTTCGACAAGCGATTGACTTTTGTGTTACAATGGCAACGCCACCGGAGGTGTGAGTACTGCCTTGCCTATCTTTCCTGAATACGCGATACTGCTTGAGAAAACTTGTGTCTGTTGGTTTCAGATGCGTTTCTTGCAGGCAAACTATGTTTGGTTGGTGTTCGGCGAGGATTTCATATAGGTACGTCATCCAGATTTTTTAGAAGTCCTCGACAGTTCCAATAAATGATGCTCTCGGTAGCCATTTTGGTAGGTGTGGAAAGAATATAGAGTAGGGTTAAGACTCGCCGCCCTTATCAGGGGGCTTAACTGGTGTATGTTGTTTTTATTTGAGGCGGTCTAGCAGGCCCCGCCTCTCATTGGCGGACTCCTTAGGCGCCGCTGACGCTGCGGAGTCCATGCTCACCTCCATCGCCTCTGGTGAAGGCATGGAGGCAGGAGGTTTTTAAAGAGGAACCAAGTCCCTCTCAGATGTCTTTGGTGTCCCGGACGTCTGGGGGAAAGTGACCTCCGGGATTGCAAAGATTGGTGCAGCCAGTGGCTGCTTAGTGAGGAGCCGTGGTGGGAGCACGTCAGCAGCATTGCACTGCGTGCCCACCATTACTAGACGCGGCCTGGCCCCTCTGCGGGCTGCGTCAGCATAGGGAGCGGAGGAAAGTATTCTGTGCTTTTTTCGCGCCTCTCCGTATGTTATCTTCTCAGTTACCTTTATATTGATTACTTCCTTTTCGGCCTGAAAGGCTGCACAGGACCGTGAGTACGCAGGGTGGGTGCCCTCACAGTTCACACATTTGTAGTCAGTTGCACTGCATTTATCGGTTGCATGGTCATGTGCGCTGCATTTTGCACATGTAAGGCGTCCTCGACATGTCTGGCTACCATGCCCGTACCGCTGACACTTGAAGCACCTGCGCGGGCTTGGTATGTACGGGCTAACTTTACATCGGATGAATTCCGCATTGATAAATTCAGGAAGTGTGCTCCGGTTGAACGTGAGAACAATGTTTCGTATTTATTTCTTCATTCTTTCGCCTGATTGTTATTCTTCGTACAGCTGTTACACCTTGGTCCTGTAGGCCCTCAAGGAGATCTGATTCTGTTTCGTTTAGGAGGTCTCGCTCAGAAACCACTCCCTGGCAGATGTTAAGACTGCGGTGGGGTGATACTTGAACGTCAAGGTGAGCAAATGTTTTTGTTGTGAGGAGGTTGTCAGACTGACTTTTGTCTGATACCTCTATTAGCAGGTCACCAGATCCTAGTTTTTTCGCTTTATAGTTTGCCCCAATGATGGCCTTCAGAGAGTTGGCAATCAGAAAGACTGACAGTTCATTTACTGGTTTAGATTCGGTTATAGAGCGCAACCCTACTGAAAAAACTGTAAAGGGTGTAAAGAAGACAAAGAACAGAAAACGCTGCGGCATCGCCATCACCATCGCTTGTCTCCGGCGCCCATCTCGCTCGCGCTGAAGCTGTGCCCTGCGGCTGGTAATTCGATCCCTTGTGCCCAAAGTACTGCCAGCGCTAGACGTTCCAACCAACCATTAAATCCACATTACACTTGGTGGAGGTCAATCTGAAGTTCCCTGTACCCATCTCGCCCTGGAACTTCGCAGCAGAACATTGACTACCCCAATGACGGAGCCGACTTCATTGCACCTGCCTCCGCCCGTCACCTGCACAGGTGCGCTCCGTCAACGGGACCCGACTACCTTCAGCGGAAGCAGCGATGACGACGTCGACGATTGGCTGACCCCTTACGAACGGGTCAGCCGTCACAATAACTGGGACGACAACCGTAAGCTCAACAATGTCATCTTTTACTTGAGCGACGTCGCTAATCTGTGGTTTCGAAACCACGAGTCGGACTTTTCCACCTGGGCGAATTTCAAGGCTAAATTTTCTGATGTCTTTGGCCGCCCCGCCGTCCGAAAACTCCGCGCGGAACAGCGTCTTCGATCGCGACTACAGCTGCCCGGTGAAACGTTCACCAGTTATATTGAGGACATTGTTGATTTGTGTCGCCGCGTTGACCCGACCATGACCGAGGCCGTTAAGATACGTCATGTCCTCACAGGAATTGATGCCGGCGCTTTCAACATGCTTATCGCCAAAGGCCCCAATACGGTCAAGGAAATATACGACCTCTGTCAAAGCTACGACGAACTCCGCAAGGAGCGTGCTTTGATTCGCCAGCCTGATGCATCACTCGCTGGATTAGCCGCGGAGAGGGAGTCATCTAGCCTCTCTGAAGACATCAAGGCTTTTATACGTCAGGAGGTCGCGCGCCAACTGTCCCTACAGCCATATGTTAAGGAGTCGTCCACAACTGGCCTTGTTCCGGAGCTTCGCCATGCAATCCAGCAGCATGTCTCTGAAGTCCTCCCTAATCCTGTTCCTCAATCAGCTCCGGTCGCACCCTCAATGCCGTTACTCACGCCCACAGTTTCATCCTCCGGCGTTGCGCCACTGAGCTACGCTCCAGCATTCGCGCCGGCTCCTCCTCAAGTATTGCGTCGCACGTATGCCGAAGTCACTTCAAGTCCACCGCCTGAGCCAGCATATGCCTATGCTTCGCCCCCCATGCGGTCCGCACCAACAGCCTTTGCTTCCCCCTTGCGTCAGACACCATCTCCATGGCGCACTGCAGACAACAGGCCTATTTGCTACCACTGCGGCATCCCCGGACACACTACACGCTACTGCCGGCCCCGAATAAATATGGCCTTTGCTGCACGGCCTGCGCCACCTTATTTGGCCCCCCAGTTCCCAGTCCCATCGGGTCCTCCAACAGCACCCCCTGAACCTCCGGACTTCCGCCCTCGTCGTTCGCCATCACCACGTCGCCGCTCCATTTCGCCAATGCGCCGACGACCCGCTACCCAGCCGGAAAACTAACCGCCGCAGTTCGTGAGGCACGAACTGCGTATCCGACCGAATTTCAAAGTCCTCGTCTTAATCCCGCGAATGTTATTCCTGTCATCGTTGAAGGTGTTCATACTCTTGCGCTCGTCGACACCGGTGCCGCTGTATCAGTTATCAGCCAAAAACTCTGCCGCTCCATCCGAAAGGTGACTACGCCTCTCGAGGGACTATCGCTTCGTACCGCATCCGCTCACAGTATACAGCCGACAGCTATCTGCACTGCTCGCGTCGTCATTGCTGCAGCCTTGTACATCATCGAATTCGTCGTTCTCCCCACATGTTCTCATGACGTCATTCTTGGCTGGGATTTCCTGTCCCAGCATCATGCTATCATTGACTGCGCCAGTCCTCAAGTAGAGCTCATTGAATCGAGTGATGCACCGTCTGATGCCCTGCTCCACGAGCCGTGTCCTCGTTTTGCGACCAAACTCCTCGTAGCACATGACACAACCATCCCACCCGTTAGCGCTGTTCTGGTTCCCCTCACTGCCTCTTTTACCACCGCCGCGACAGTCCTCTTTGTGCCCTCTAACGTTGTCTGCCACCGCCGCCACTTACCGCTGCCGTTTGCCGTCCTTGACATGAAAAACGGCGCTAGCACACTTCTGGTAGCCAATCCTCTTCCGTCTCCCGCTATGTTGATCGAAGGGGAGTGCCTCGGCCGCATCGAGCCCGTGGACCTTCTGTTCACCTTTGATGATGTGTCATTCCCTGTTTGCCAAGTTGACGCCTTGACTCCAACTCGTGTGGCTTCAGATTCGCTACAGCGGGACCTTTTTGACCATTCCGTGGACAGCGCTCTAGAACCGCGCCACCGCGAGCAACTTCTTGACCTTCTACACCAATTCCGCGCCCCCTTCGACATTCCGCAATCTTCCTTGGGCCGCACGACGACCGTTTCCCACCTCATCGACACTGGCGCTCACCCACCTCTCCATCAGCGGCCGTATCGGGTGTCCCCGACTGAGCGCCGTGTTATTGCCCAACAAGTCGATGACATGCTGCAACGCGGAGTAATTAGAGAATCCTGTAGCCCATGGTCGTCTCCTGTGGTTCTAGTTAAAAAGAAGGATGGCTCCATACGATTTTGTGTTGATTATCGCCGCCTCAACAAAATCACTCGTCGTGATGTGTACCCCCTCCCACGAATCGACGATGCCCTAGACTGTTTGGAAGGCGCAGAATTCTTTTCCTCACTCGATTTACGCTCCGGGTATTGGCAGGTGCCCATGGCAGAGGCGGATCGTCCTAAGACCGCCTTTATTACTCCAGACGGACTATACGAATTTAATGTTATGCCATTCGGACTCTGTAACGCCCCAGCCACATTTGAAAGAATGATGGACACTGTACTGCGCGGCCTGAAATGGAACATCTGTTTATGCTACCTCGATGATATCGTCGTCTTTTCAACCGACTTCCCGACCCACCTGACTCGACTTCGCCAGGTCTTCACCTGCCTAACCCGCGCCGGTCTTCAACTCAACCTCAAAAAGTGCCGCTTTGGTGCCCGCCAGCTCACAATACTCGGACATGTTGTGTGTAAAGATGGAGTTCTGCCTGATCCTGAGAAGCTGCGCGCCGTCGCTGACTTTCCGAAACCGACCACTTTGAAACAACTGCGAAGCTTCGTGGGCCTCTGCTCGTACTTTCGTCGTTTTGTTCGGAATTTCGCAACCATCATAGCCCCCCTTACACAGCTCTTGAAAGGCACCCCTAACCTCTCCTCTTGGTCGCCAGCCTGCGATGATGCATTCGCGACACTGCGCAATGTTCTTACGTCACCCCCAATCCTTCGCCATTACGACCCTACTGCACCTACAGAACTTCACACCGATGCCAGTGGTGTCGGCCTCGGCGCCGTCCTCGCCCAGCGCAAGCCTGGCTTCTCCGAATACGTTGTCGCCTACGCAAGCCGTGCTCTTACCAAAGCCGAGTCCAACTACTCCGTTACCGAAAAGGAGTGCTTAGCAATCGTGTGGGCTGTAACGAAGTTCCGCCCTTACTTATACGGCCACTCCTTCGAGGTAGTTACAGATCATCACGCTCTCTGCTGGCTCGCGTCTCTCAAGGATCCGTCTGGCCGTCTCGGGCGCTGGGCTCTCAGGCTTCAGGAATACGACATCCGTGTAGTGTACCGCTCTGGCCGCAAGCACTCTGACGCCGACGCTCTTTCTCGGTCACCGGTGCGCTCGCCTAACTCATCGTCCCCTCCTCAAGCACTCTTGTCAGCACTCACCATTGAGGATATGCCTTTCGAGCAACGACAAGATCCTTGGGTTTCTAACCTGCTGGATATCCTTGGCACTACTTCCGCGGCTACACATCCTCGGGCACTCCGCCGACAGGCCTCCCATTTCGCCATTCGCGACGGCCTTCTCTACCGCAGGAACTACAACTCAGACGGCAGAACTTGGCTTCTTGTCATTCCGCGCCACCTCCGCTCCGAGGTTTGTGCCCACCATCACACTGACCCTCAAACCGCTCATGCCGGCGTCCTCAAAACCTATGATCGAATTCGTCAGAGGTACTACTGGCGGGGAATGTACAATTTCGTACGGCGCTACATTCGCTCTTGTACCGCCTGTCAACAACGCAAGATTCCTCGCCACCCCGCTGGCCCTCTCCAGCCTTTACCTTGTCCAGCTCGCCCGTTTGATCGCGTGGGAATCGACCTTTATGGTCCGCTACCATGCACGGCCGCTGGTAATCGATGGGTCATCGTCGCAGTCGATCACCTGACCCGTTACGCCGAGACTGCTGCACTTTCCGCGGCGACAGCCCGAGAGGTAGCCCATTTTCTTCTACACCACTTCATTCTTCGACACGGCGCCCCTCGCGAGCTACTGAGTGACAGAGGTCGTGTCTTTCTTTCCGAAGTAGTTCAAGAGCTCCTGTCGTCTTGCAAATCGATACATCGGGCTACAACCGCGTACCACCCACAAACAAACGGCCTCACGGAGCGCTTCAACCGTACGCTTGGGGACATGCTCGCAATGTATGTTACATCTGAATCGGGAAGCTCCAACTGGGACCAGGTACTGCTATTCGTAACGTTCGCGTACAACACAGCCACCCAAGCAACAACTGGGTTTTCGCCCTTCTTTCTCTTATATGGCCGTGAACCATCTTGTACTCTGGACACAATTTTGCCATACCATCCAGATGCCTCTGAGTACAGTGCCTTGTCAGATATTGCACAGAAGGCCGAGGAATGCCGTCAGCTAGCTCGCACGTTTACCTCCAACACTCAAGGCTATCGCAAAGATCAGCATGATACCGATACCCCTGCTCCCACGTTCCTGGCCGACAGCTTCGTTTGGCTATGCGTTCCTGCCACCAACAAACTAGACACCAAATACCACGGACCTTATCGCGTCTTGGAACGCACATCCCCTGTGAACTACGTCATCGAGCCAGTCACCCCTTCTTCCGACCACCGCCGTCGCGGCCGTGAGGTTGTCCACGTTAGCCGCCTCAAGCCATATTACAACCCTCTGGTCGTCTCTTCTCCCTGAGTCGCCAGGATGGCGACTTCTTCACGCGGGGGAAATGTAAAGAAGACAAAGAACAGAAAACGCTGCGGCATCGCCATCACCATCGCTTGTCTCCGGCGCCCATCTCGCTCGCGCTGAAGCTGTGCCCTGCGGCTGGTAATTCGATCCCTTGTGCCCAAAGTACTGCCAGCGCTAGACGTTCCAACCAACCATTAAATCCACATTACAAGGGTAATAACCTCACATTTTCTCACACAATCTCACACAATTCACATAAGAAATCACGTACAAGTCGCATATAATTGCATAAGTTCTCATAGTTTCTTGTACATTATCATAAATTATGTACGATATTTTATGATAATAATGTGCACCGTATGAGACTCTATGCAATTAAATGAGATTTTATGAGGTTATTGCCCCGTAGAACTTTTGGTTTTTCAGTAGGGAAGACAAGAAATTTTGGAAAGTTCTCTGTTGATGTCGTGATTTTTTGCGTCACTTCGGTGCGACTCCTTTTGTGGGGTCGATCAGGTTTTTTTAAAGGTAGTTTTTCCATGCACTATGGATAGTTTAAGGGGTCCTACTATATGTCGCCTCTGGTTCACCCTTATACGCAGAGGAAGGTCCCGGAACCCCTCGCCTGGTGGACAGGCGAGGAGCCCATCGGCCGAGGCTTGACCATGGCCTCAACCGCCACCGTTCAAGGTTTCTTCCCTCCACCTCTCAACCTATCGCCACGGTACGGATTACAGCTTCGGTATGGGGGCTCAGGGTCCGTGGTGGCACCAAGCACCAACACCTAGTTTACACAAGGTGCCCCTGCGGGGAGTTATTGGGTGTTCTAGCGCCCTAGTATTCTTAACTAATTGGCGGAGCTCCGCCATCTCTTTTTCTAGTTTGGCAATTTTATCATCGCGTGCCTGTATCTGTTTCCGTAGTTCCTTCTCTTGAGTATTGTTGGTATGGGAGGCCGTATCCGGCCAGCTCACCTTATTGTCGGGCTTGTCTCCGCTTCTTCTGCGGCTCGAGCTTCTTTCTTTGCTGTTGCACCTGCCCCTTCCTTGTTCGGTAGCGGCGGGAAGGAGCTAGATCGGTTTCGGGGCTTGCTGTCGTGTCTCGTCCGACTCGAGGACCTCTTTCTGTCCCTTGGTTGATGTTCCGCGTGGCGCCGCCCCGCATTGTCGCTTTGCTTGTTCGCTTGTTTCCGGATCACAAGACGATGTTTGCAGTTGCGGCTCCCAGTATGATGCGCTCCATGGCACACTGCAGTCTGGAATGCATGTTAAAGGTTCCCATTCTGGAGGGACCGGGTGGTCATTATCGCAGCGGCGGCATACGTTTGCCTTTGGTTGGTAGCAGACGTCAGCCCTGTGGTCGATCTTGCGACAGTTGTAGCAAGTTTCCACTTGCTCTCTGTATGGGAACAAGCAAAATACTGTTTCAGTAGTATACTTGTCTTGGAATCTTGTTCCCTTTGAAAGTAATCTGGAGGCGTTCTTGACTTGCCTTGTCGTCTTGCGTCGACGATGCTGATGTCCTTGTTTCTTCTCAGGAAGCCTTCTCGGACTTCATCAGGCGAGAATCCATCGTACGCTCGGTAGATTACTCCTCTAATCGAGTCGTCCGGCGCCGCGGCGTACGACGCCACTTGCTTGTCATGCCCTTCAGGGTTAGCATCTTCAGGGTTAGCAAGGTCTCGGACTTGCTCACGGAGCCCATCGGCACGGGGCCGAGCAAGGCCTACGCGTTAGGCCTAGCTCCCTCCATCACTTGGTCCGGGTAAAACGTCCGAAAAATACGGAAGCTGGGCGTCGACTTGCCAA
The DNA here is from genome assembly GCF_055883805.1 of Amblyomma maculatum. NCBI lineage: Eukaryota > Metazoa > Arthropoda > Arachnida > Ixodida > Ixodidae > Amblyomma > Amblyomma maculatum. Next base: position 55,322,807 of record NC_139344.1, read on the forward strand.
GAATTGATATCCACGGGTGCCGGGCGGCCCCTCAGAGATGTTCCAAAAGGTGGCAGGTCCAAGAACCGAAGCGTTCCGCCAAAAGTTGGCTTCGAGGCGCGAGCCCGTGCGACGCACGTCCGCACTGCTCGACAGCCCAGGCAAGAATCTGGGCTAGTGAACAATGACGACGCTTAAGCTAGGTTTTGGTTGTCCTGCGAGTGTGTGGCCAATCCCCCGTCGTGGATATATGTGCCATTTTGTCTGATTCCATCATCATCATCCCCGAGTGTGTCCCTGACGGTGAACTGTTACGACTACAACGGAGTGTGCCTCGTAACATCTGGCTGGAGGTGCGGGGTACGACACCAATACTACAATCTGGATCTCCGCAGTGGCCGCCAGCTTGATGCTAGCACTATGCAATACGACGCAGCCCCTTCTACAGCGACACAACCAGCGCCCACTGTCGTCGTGGAGCAGGCTTGTGATCCGGGCGCCTTTTGCGGCACCGATGACGTCGACATCGAAGACTGGTTCGCTATGTACGAGCGAGTTAGCAAGCGCAACCGATGAGACGCAACATTGATGCTTGCGAACGTCATTTTCTACCTGGCTGGTACGGCGCGCGTCTGGTTTGAGACGCACGAAGATCTGACATCCTGGGAGATGTGCAAAGAGAAGCTTCGGGATCTATTTGGCAAGCCGATCGGACGCAAGCTCGGCGCTAAAAAAGACCTAGCATTGCGAGCACAATCGTCGACCGAATCATATCTGTCGTACATACAAGACGTACTAGCTCTATGCCGCAAAGTGAACAGCGTCATGCCCGAGTGTGACAAGGTGGGCCACATCTTAAAGGGAATTGCTGACGACGCTTTTAACCTTCTCTTTTGCAAAGACTGTATGACGGTCGACTCTGTACTCGAGGTATGTCGGCGGTTTGAGCAAGCTAAACATCTTCGTATTGCTCCCCGCTTCGACCGATTGCCAAACACAGTTGCTACGTCTTCGTGCGAGGATCTGCCAACACTGCAGCAGCCGTCCCATCAGCCAAGCTTGACCAGGATTGTTCGCAGAGAGCTGGAGGCAATGGCCCCCTTCGCATTCACACCTCAGCCTGCGGACGCTACTATAGCACTAATCCAAGCTGTCGTTCGCCCAGAATTCGCGAATGTGGGCCTTAATGCGAACGTGGGCCTTAATGCGAACGTAAGCCTCAGCTCTGGTCAGCCGTCTGCACCGGTGATAGCCCAGTGTTCCGGTGATAGCTGCTGCGGCCCCGACTGCGCCCTTCCCGACGCGATACCGCTACCGCAACCCGGAAGATTGGCGGACTTCAGACAACCGACCCATCTGCTTCAACTGCTCACGTGCCGGCCACATTTCTCGCCATTGCCGCAGCCGTTGGGTTCCGCCACCACGACCACCGTGACCACGACCTCGCTACTATCAAGGTTGCAGCGCCGCCTACGGACCACACCCACTCTCCGTGATACGCCCTCTCGTGACTTTAACTCGCCATCCCCGCGCATGTTCAGCCGCTCGCCGTCTCCCCAGACCTGCCGTTCCCGCTCGCCCCAACCTCGCCGTTCATCGTCCCCTCACTTCTCTGGCCCTCTCCCGGAAAACTGATCAATGCAGCTCCCGGAGGTGAAGCTGCATTGACGACCCGGCCCGAAAATACTCTGCTGACCCTTGCTCATCACCGCAATCTTCTAGATATCTGTGTAGATGGTGTCCCTGTTACCGCCCTCATTGACGCTGGTGCCCAAATTTCCGTCCTCAGCTCTTCGTTTCGCCGCCGACTCAAAAACGTTGTCACACCCGCCTCTTCATCAGCCGTTCGTGTCGCCGATGGAGGCGTCGCTGCCTTCGTGGAACTGTGTACTGCGCGCGTGAACATTTGTAGTCGAACTACCCCTCTACTCTTCCCTGTGATCGACCGCTGCCCTTACAATGTGATCCTCGGCATCAACTTTTTAACGGCCCACTCTGTCCTGATTGATTATTCAAGTGGCCTCCTTCGCTTAGGCCTTTCTGCTCCGACCACACAGATATCAAGCCACGCCTCCGCTCCATCGAGTTTGTTCGCCTACTGCCCGAAGCTGCCATGTGTTACTTTGGCCCCGTTTCCTGCTATTCCTGATGGTAATACGTCACTTGTCCAATCAGCGATGTTGTTCTCCACCGTAATGTCATCCTCCCTCACGCTGTCGTGACCTTCACGGATAACAAACCTATCTTCCCGTCCTAAACTTCAGCCACTCCGTCTAAGTTTTGCCCCATGGCATTGTACTCGCTGACTTGTTTTCGTTGCCTGAATGCGAAGTTTCTGCCCTCAAGCCTGTACCACTGTCTGAGCCCCCGTATCAGCTTCTCGTTCGACTCTTTTTACTCCCATGATAGCAGTGGATTTGACACCTGAGCAAGCTAGTGCTCTCTCCGACCTTTTGTTTTCGTACAGCGACATATTCGCTTTTGGGGACCTACATTTGGGCCAGACATCTGTCGTTACCCATCGCATCAATACTGGTGATGCTGCAGCCCCATTCACCGAAGGCTTTATCGAGTCTCCCTTGCTGAGTTCCACGTGATACAGAAGGAGGTCGACAAGATGCTGACAGACAATATTATTGAGCCTTCCTGCAGTCCTGTTGTTTTAGTCAAAAAGAAAAATCAAACTTGGAGATTCTGTGTCGACTACCACCATCTCAATCAGATAATTAAAAAAGACGTTTATCCACTCCCGAGAATTGACGACGCCCTCGACTGCTTGCATGGTGCCAGCTATTTTTCTTCGACCGACATGCGTTCTGGCTACTGGCAAATAGCTGTAGAAGAACGGGATCGAAAGAAAACAGCATTTGTCATCCCTACAAGCAATTCAAGGTCATGCCATTTGGCCTCTGTAACGCTCCTGTGACCTTCAAGCGCATGATGGACTCGCTTCTTCGTGGCTTCAAGTGGACAGCGTGCTTATGCTACTTAGATGACGTTGTCGTTTTCTCTTCCACGTTCACAAGTCACCTTCAACGGCTTTCTACGATAATGGCCGTCTTTCGCCGCGCCGGTCTTTAACTCAATGCAAAAAAAATGCAGCTTCGGCCGTCGCCAGATCAAAATCCGGGGTCATTTGGTTGACGCAAATGGTGTGCAGCCCGACCCTTATAAAGTTCGTGCAGCCCGCGAGTTCCCTACACCACGTAATAAAAGTGATGTGCGAAGTTTTCTCGGGCTCTGCTCCTACTTCCGTCGCTTCATTCGGAACTTCGCTGACCTAGCACGTCCCCTTACCTCCCTTCTGCAGAAAAACGTGAATTTCTCGTAGAGCCGTGAGCAAGCTCAGGCCTTCACAACGCTCATTTCCGTCCTCACCACTCCTGCTGTCCTGGCGCACTTCGACCCATCTGCAACTACAGAACTGCGCACCGATGCTAGCGGACATGGTATTGGCGCCATCCTTGCCCAGTACCAGCAAGGCCACTCTCGTATGATTGCCTATGTCAGCCGCCTCCTATCTCTGTCCGAGCGCAATTATTCCATTACGGAGCGCGAATGTCTTGCACTTGTTTGGGCGTTGACCAAATTCTGCCCTTATTTGTTTGGGCGGCCATTCAGCGTAGTGACGAACCATCATGCCTTGTGTTGGCTGTCCTCACTTAAGGACCCTACCGGCCACTTAGGTCGCTGGGCCTTGCGATTACAAGAATACATGTTTACTGTTGTGTACAAGTCAGGCCGCCTACATCAAGACGCCGACTGCTTGTCCCGCCACCCCGTTGACCCTCCTGAACTTCCTGACAATACCGCCGACGACTGCGTTTTGTCCATCTCGGACTTTCTCCACATCGGCGTCTAACAGAGTCGTGATCCCTCCCTGCGCCCCATTATTGATCACCTGCGCAACGACAGCTCCGATCCGTCCACCAGTATGTTTGTGCTGCTTAATGACACATTACATCGACGCAGTATGCACCCAGATGGTATAGACCTTTTGCTTGTTGCCCCGACACATCTACGCTCTGCTGTTCTTGCGCACCTTCAGATGCTCCTACAGCAGGGCACCTGGGAGTGTGACGCACATAGACAATGTTCGACGGCGATTCTACTGTACTGGCCTTTACCGCTTTGTTCGTCGCTATGTCGCCGCCTGTGGGCTGTGCCAGCGAAGGAAGACACCGTCCCTTCACCCTAGTGGGCCCCTGCAACCACTCGCTGTTCCGACTGAGCTCTTTTCTAGAGTTGGTCTCGACCTGCTTGGGCCATTTTCCACATCGACTTCAGGGAACAAATGGATTGCTGTAGCGACCGACTACGCCACCCGGTATGCCATCACAAGAGCTATCCCTACCAGCTGTGCCTCCGACGATGCAGACTTTCTTTCGCATGACGTCATCTTGCTTCATGGCGCTCCTCGTCAACTGCTCACCGATCGCGGTCGCTACTTCCTTTCTAATGTTGTTCATGACCTTCTCCGCTCATGCGCTACCCGCCCCAACTTCACAACGGCCTACCATCCACCAAACGGCCTTACTGAGCGCCTTAATCGTACACTGACCGACATGATGTCAATGTATGTTTCTGACCATCACCGTGCAGGGGCGTAGCCAGGGGGGGGGGGGAGGCTTATGGGGCTTCATCCCCCCCCCCCCCCCCCCCCCCCCGAAATGTTTTCGTACTGTCATGCACCGCCAACCAAAACAACCACCGACGCTGGAAAGCATTCTGGATTTTGTCTACAATATCATTTTCCGGTTCGAAAAGACTTTAATGCACGAAAATTACGAACTCGGGCTACATTTCGTAGCAATGCCCATGCTGCTGGAGTCATAAAACAAGGAGCCATTTCCGAGCACAGAGCTTAAAGGGCGTTTGGATGGCGAGCGGTCTCGTCGCGTCAGCTCGCGGCGGCCGTGAACGAAACAAGACAGTGTCGAAGGCAGGTTTCCATTCCTGTTTCAAAGGCGGTATTTCCCTCGCCTTCGACTCCCCGCTTGCTCAAAATCCCTGTGTGTCTATCCCACTGCCCTCAGCTAAACACTCAGCTAAACCCTCAGCCCCCCTTGACTGCTGCATGTTTGTTTTCGTACTTTTTTTTTCTCTTGCCTTCTGCAGATTCTCACCGGTGCTGTAGAAGCTCTTTATGGTACTCCCTTGCCCTTCTCTCCGTACACTACGCTCTCTCTGTGGTTGCGCTTTTTGTTTGTGATAGTGTTTTCCAAAAGAACTGTGTGTTGAGCTAGTTGGTGCATCATTTTTTTTTAAATACACAGCGCAACAAACATAGAACAAGCGAGTAGACGGGATTTTTAGATTTCTCGGGGATGAATGATAACAGATGGGGTGCTTACGCATGTGTCAGAATTCTTGTGAATGAGATAGGCCTCTTTTAATTCTCGTGTTAATTTCTCTCTGTGTCTGTACAACACTGTAGTTTCTTTGAACAGGGGAATGCAAGGAGGGTGCAAAGGGGGCTTTTGGCTACATTCCTTGTGGTGTAGTGCCAGGTTCGATGACGGGGCTTTTTCTAGGGAGTTTTCATGTTCTCTTAGCCTTATGTTAAGACACCTTCGTGACTGACCAATGTAATCTTTTCCGCAAGTAAAAGGCACTCTGTATACCACTCCTTCTGTGCACGGAAGAAAAGCTACATTATGTTTTACCTGGCATCCCCCACGGCCTGCACGTCGTTTTTTGTCATTTATTTTTCGGTTTACTTTAGCGCAAATGCTGCCAAGTTTTATGGGCGCAGAAAACATGACCTGTACTTCATACCTATTTTCGCATACCTTCATACCTTCATTTCGCATGCCGTAGGCGATGCGAAATTCAATGCACATACGGTATGACGGCAATATTTTTCTCTGTACGGGGTGTCTCAGGATCCTGTCGTATTCTAGAGGCCTTTACTTTTTTCAGGACCTTGTTGCAAGCAAGCAAGATTACATCATCGGGGAAGCCTGCTGATCTCAATCTGTCTATCTGATCTTTGAAGCTATACTTGATGGCATGGTTGCAGGATTTTACAATTGATGACCCTGTGCATGACACAGCTATACCACACTTCATTAATTTCGAATGGCCAGATTTAAAATTGAGCAAAGGCTTTTTCGATTTTGGTGCAAACGCCCAGCAGACGTGATTTTGCCCTAAATTTAACCTTAAATCAAGGAAGGGAAGAATATCACAAGACGGGGTTTCGAATGTGAAGTTTAGGCCATTACCGCAGTCTTGAAAAACTTTTAGAATGTCTTCGACGCACTTTGAAAGGTCGTGCGTTTCTACAAACAGAAGGTAATCGTCCACGTATCTGAACACTTTTTTTACAAAGGGAGGAACATTATTATTGATGGCTTTGTCAACATAACTTAGATAAATTTCACTTAATTTCACATGAAAACTCCCTAGAAAAGGCCCCGTCATCGAACCTGGCACTACACCACAAGGAATGTAGCCAAAAGCCCCCTTTGCACCCTCCTTGCACTCCCCTGTTCAAAGAAACTACAGTGTTGTACAAACACAGAGAGAAATTAACACGAGAATAAAAAGAGGCCTATCTCATTCACAAGAATTCTGACTCTGACACATGCGTAAGCACCCCATCTGTTATCATTCATCCCCGAGAAATCTCATATCTTGACGAAACTGGTTAAAGTGAAATGTTGTTTTATCTGCGAACATGCGCACTTCGTTGTCAGAGAATTTTTGTATATATTCGTGTTCTTTCAATAAATCATGCAGTTGATAGTCAGCGCTGTTCCCGTCTACTCGCTTGTCCTATGTTTGTAGCGCTGTGTATTTTTAAAAAATAGCGTTTTCGTTTTCGCGATTGTTCCTACGCGCAGAAGAGTAGGCGCCGAACACTGGGCCAGGGGCGTTCTTTTTTTTTTTTTTTTATTGCACCTCGTTTTTTTTTCCTACGCCGCTGCGCAGCAAGACAGAGTTCTCTACGCGCAGCTCCGTTTCATTTCCAACCGAGGTTCGCGCAGATTCTCCAACAGTTGAAAAGAGAAACGGACCTAGCGGTCGCCGGTGAGCAACCGCGACCAAAGGCATCGAAGCGGCGCCGACGGCGGCCGAGTGACCCTTTGTCTCCTGCTGCTGTGCCCAAGCCCCCCCCCCCCCCCCCCTTTTTTTTTCGGGACGGAGAAGAGCTGCGCTTTCAGACCTTAATCCCCATTAGCGCCCACGGCGGCGACAACGGGAACCTGACCTTTTGTTGAAAGTTCGGAGGCGCATCGCCGATCAGTACTGGCCCTGCTCGCCGACTTTCTTGAGGCAGGCGGGTGACCTTCTGAGAAGTAACGCCGGGGAAATGACCTCTGCCAACGGCCGACTTCTCCGGCTAATTCGCCTTGTGAAGGAAATTTCCACCGCCAGCATGTATAAAATCATCATCAACATCAGAGATGCTAGCCCTCGCCACCGAAAGCACTACCCTCGGCAGTGGGCGGCATCTTAAGTCCTTGCTTGTGCCCTGCTGATTGGACTGTACAGATTGAACTTTGTTTCCCAGCTAGGGAAGTCGGGATAACCGACCATATTTGAACGGAGAAATTGTCTCCGCCGAGAGCTCTTTTTTCGTCCTTCAAATTGTACATATTTCCTTATGCAAAGAGTTGAAGCATTTCTTCGCCTCTGCTCCCTTGCTGCTCCTACTCCTTCTCCTTCATCTCGGCTCCTCATGGTTCCACTGCGGTGAAGTCTAGGCCTCCAAAACCCGATCTCATCCTCTTCTCCACCTCGCCGCCCATCTCTTCTCATCGTCACTGCACAGCATCAGCCTTCCGAGCCAGGACCGGGAACCTCTGCCCGGCGATAGACATCCCAGGCGAACCAACGGCGCCCCCCTTCAACACAACAGCACGCAGTGATGTAGAATGAGACGAAGCGCCGTGGTCATTCACTTCTGCCTTCATATCACAGAAAAGAATATCAACATTTTGTTCTCCGGCGCCAAGGCGTCCATGTCAAGACACTGAAGCCAGCAAATGTTACTGCGTTGTTGTTGATTTTTCTACTTTGACTTCTATGCGAGAGGACACATTGAGACCTCTTCTCAATTTTCTTGTTCTCGCTACCCGGGGCATGGCAAGCCAGCCAGAGCGCATGCGTTTTTCTTGTGTCGCCCCGACCACCACGCGGCGCATTTCGGAGCGCGTTCGTTTTCTAGCTGGCCGTGCAGATTCTGCCTGGCAGCCCTTTGAATGCTTTCTGGCTATGGCTGTTCGTGTTGAAGCGAGTGACAGCACGAAGGTAGCTACTGCTGCATTCAAGCTTGCTCACCCGTGCGTTTCACAGCAAATGTCCGCTGTCGTGGAATAAGATGTGTTTATGTTCGTGCGCGAATGCTGCTATGCTTGTTGAGTTAGCTCTCCAATGTGTTGCTATCACGTTCATTGCTTCGCCTTTCCGATGAAATTGTGAGTTCTTTTCTAAACAAGCCCCGCATATCTAAAAACCACACCATTTAGAAATTAAATTAAGTCATTTATTTATAAGGTAGGCAAATAATTTCGATAACTACTTGTTTTGGTTATCATAAACAAAAAAAAAAGAAACGACTGACAGCTTCACAACTCGAAATGCCACTCATGACTGACTGTCAATTTGCTGTCTTTCCGTTCGAATAACCGGTGTTTAAAAAAAAAAAAAAAAAAAAAAAAAGAAACTAGGGGCGCGAACGTTGCGACAGAGAACAAAAATATTTTGTTAAACTAGTGCTAAGCTCCAGTAATACATTTGTCCTACAAAAAATTAACATACTTCACCTTAACTTATCTGTTTAGTATTGTTTTAAAGTTGTTTTCTGATGGTAATCACTTTCTAAAAATGCTTTGCGCCTGTTGCTGATTTTGTCTGTATGTTTTCTTATTGCGGTCCGAAAACGTTACCCCTTACTCTTACCAACGATCGTCGGATCGTCTGTCTTTCTGTGCATCAGGTTTACTATCTGTGATTGCACAACATATTTATTTGCCTTTTTTGACGCATTATATACAGTAACTCTGCTTAGTTGCATTGATTTATTGGAGACGTATACGCATATTTAAATATCGTGTTGCGAGGTTTTGTGCATACGTATAGTGAAGTTTGTTTCCAGTGAAACTTTTTGCCCTTATCAAGCTGTATCTTCTCATTTGTAATATTCCATTTTATCTTCACATTTCTATATAGATGTTTCGGAACTCCTGCTTTTTATGTGCGCTCTCTGTACGACTATAATTTCGGTGTAATCACCCACAATAAACAACCGGTGACAGCTGTTCCTGTGCAATAAATTGGAAGAAAGGACAGCGTCATTGGCCGTTGCATATGTGCAAAAACGTAAACAAGGGTCTTGGATGAGGAAGATTCAATAAAGTATTTGCCATCGAAGTGTTCATTTCATACATTTTACGTTTTCATATCAGCGACATGCAGTGTTTAGCTGGTTTCGAACTGATATAGTTCTAAAGTTCGTTTAAAATTTTCTGTACTTATTAAATAGACAGATTCACGGCAGCATTGATATAAGTTATTTCTGCCACAATTTTTGGCACATACATATATATGTTCTTTTATAACAAAATGAATATTTTACTTGTCTTGACAGTGCGTAGCGTTTAAGAATTCGTTTGCAGCATCTAATACACAATGGCTATCAATGACAGTGCTGGTATTAAAAAGATATTTGATCCCTCGATAAATTTTATATAGAGGAAGCCCCAATTTATATATTATATTATTTGTGTAATATATTATATATTATACTTATATAGTATATATTACATACATTATATGAAATATAAATTTATATGGAGGAACTTGAGCCCCCCTCCCCGAATAAAATTTCTGACTACGCCACTGTCACCGTGACTGGGACGTCTATTTACCCTTCATAACATTCGCCTATAACTCCTCACGGCAAGATACCGCCGGATACTCTCCCTTTTGTCTACTCTTCGGCCGCGACCCTCTACTTCCTTTTGACACCTTACTCCCTCTTGACGATTCATCCTGCAGTTGCGCTTCTGATGCCATCGCCCGCGCTGATGCCGCCCGTCATATTGCTCGAGACCGGCTTGGTGCTTCTCAGCGTTCTCAAAAGCACCGTTACGATCTCCAGCACCGTGACGCCTATTACCCTCCTGGCTCCCAGCCCGACGTGTAGGCATGTGCGAGAAATTCCTGCCCCGCTACGTGGGCCCTTACCGCGTGTTGCGGCAACTTACCGATGTTACATACGAGATTATGCCTGTGAACCGCAAGTCTCCTACAGAGCATCATCCAGAAGTCGTGCATATTGCCCGTCTCAAACCTTATATTTCGCGCTCACCTGTATAGTCTACGCACCGGGACTGTGCTACTTCCGCAGGGGAGGGGGGGGGGGGGGGGGGGGGTATTTTCACGGTACGCAGTCACGGAGACGATGACGATGTGCTGGGCTAGTGAACAACGACGACGCTGAAGCTAGGTTCTGGTTGTCCTGCGAGTGTGTCCCCGAGTGTGTCCCTGACGGCGAACTGTTGCAGCTACAACGGAGTGTGCCTCGTAACAATATGCTATGTAGGCAAACGAAATCGATAACGAAGCGAAAGGTGCAAAGGAAAAAGCCCATGGGGGACCCGTAACTTAAAACTACAGTTTTCTCAATTTGGAAGCAAGCTCGAGAGAGGCCTTGCCATGCCGCTCGGCTTCAAGATAGGCCGAGGAACCGGTTTCTCGCTCTTTTCAGATGCATGTTGTCTAGACTTATGTGGTGGCTGCGTCGTCATACCCGAAATATTCTTGTCGTGAACTGTCGTAAACCTCTCGTGATTCCCACGGTACTGACATGCATAACGCTGGCGTAAAAAGCAACACTCCACTCGTGTCGAATTTCTACCTCTGGCGCACTGGCGCAATCAAGTACCGGTGATGTCACGTATTGCAAGAAAGTAACGTGAACGGCAAAAAGTAAATCAGGTTATGGGCAGAAACGTGTAGGCTCACGAAAAGAGTTCTGCTTAAGAGCTATGGAACGAAACCTGGTAAGAGTAACGTTAAGATATAATAGGAAGCGTGCAGGGTGTACCAAGTCAAGAAGAAGAAATGGGCAGGGCAGATATTGTGAAAACATAACTGTTGGTCGCTAAGGGTAACGAAATGAAAGTTAAGGAAAGGCTAGAATATTAAGTGGGCGACAGAGGCCAAGTTTACAGGGGTCAAATGAATGCAGCTAGCACAGGACCGAGTTATTTGAAGGAAGACGTCTTTGCCATGCAGTAGGTATAGCCCGGCTGGTGATGGTGATGCACAATCTACGTAATAACCTTTAAACAGCTCATCCTCTACTTCTGGCTACAGCACAGTCCTGTGCGCATCGTTGCTTTAACATACGGCCATGCTGAGCAAAAGACTATCAGGCTCTCGAGCACACTGAAATGTTAGCCGGATAGCTAAGCTCTCGAGAGCATGTCATCAATTACAACAACGTAAAAGCACATCGAGATAGCATAGTACCGAAAATTCAGTTTTCGGTACGAAACCGCTTGATAACAATGCAATTGTGCGACATCGAGTCAGTGATCACAAGGCAAGTCAACGATTGCTGAGAAGGAAGAAGTCGTCCCGAGTGAAATGGCTCGAACAAGTGACCGCGGTCACAGTCACATTTTAGAGCGCAGCTCTTTGGCGCCCGTTCCTGCGTTTCGCGTCGGCGTCGCCGTTGGCGTCGCCCCCTCGCAGCCAGCTCCGCAACCGTGCTAGGGTGCCTCGATGCGCGCCAGCGGGTGCGCATAAAGTCACACTAGCCGGGGCAGCGCGCGCCTGCCGTCACCGTTCGCCGTTGCGTGTACCCCCTTCCCCCCTCTTCCTGCGTGGCGGCGACGGTGTTCTCCAGTTGCCGAAGCACAGGCTCGGCATCAGCGGATCACGGTGCGTGCATCCCAAGCTGAAACGCAGAGCCATGTTGACTTGACTCGCTAGCGGCATCAGTCAATCGCTGTTTTCTCTTCGCTGCGCGACGTTCCTATAGCCATGTTTACATGAAGGCAACAGTAGCGCATCGCATCGCATTTCGTAGCGCCTCACGGTAATGCGATACGACAGCATTTGCATGTAGCGCATCATCTGGATGGATAGAATATAGGAGCGTCCCCTTTGAAGCGGGGTGGTAGCAGTTGCTATCATGCTCATTTTCCCCCCTATATCTTAATTATTGTTTTAGATTGGTTAACTATAGCATCATTCTATTTATTGAATTTTTGTTTCTACATTACTAACATTATGTCACTTTTCTGCTTTTAAGCCACCAATCTTCCAATCGTTTTTTGCTAGCTTCCACAGCAGGTTCATTCACCCGGCCACTGATATATCTCTAAACCACAGAGCTTCGAAGAGTAACTGTGCCTGCATCGACTTCCGGATGGATACCATTACATTCGAGTATAATATGGTCAATTGTTTCTGTGGACTTACCACATACTGCACATGCGTCATCTTCATTGTTAAGTTTCTTTTTGTAGCTGCGTGTTCTATAAGGCACCCTGATCTAGCTTCAAAAAGTAGGGCACTGCCTCTTGAGTAGTCAAAGAAAGCTTTCTTCCTGATCTGCCTTTTCCACTTTCGGTATAGTTCCACACTCTGTTTCTTTTCCGTAGAATTTATCCAATTTTTATCTTCTGTGTTCTTCACTTGTTGCTTAACGCTCTTTGTTTCTTCGTCCTTATTGTGACCAACATACTTACTGGTTAGTTTCCTAGTTATTTTCCTCTATTGTGAGTCAACGCTTTTTAGGTATAGGTATTTAAATACTTTAGTTGACCATCTGTTACTGTCCAGTTTCCTCAGGCGTTCCTCATATAATATTTTACTCTGAGCTTGCCGTACTTTGAAAGATGCCCAGCCCAGATCTCCCTGTACCGCCTCATTTGTGGTTTTGCCGTGGGCACCCAGTGCTAATCGCCCGACGGCTCTCTGATTTATTTCTAATGTCGACTGCACCTCTGATTTTAGGCACAAAACCGCATTTCCGAAAGTAAGCCCGGGCATCATAATTCATTTCCAAATACCCCTCAAAACCTCATACCTGTTGTATCCCTGTTGTGGTGCGGGCATCTTCAGACAAATAAAAAACTTCGTTCACCATTCGTTTGCAGCGAACGCGAGATACAGTGGAGGGCTAACAAAGAATTGGTGGGGAAGCGAGCGGCCAACGCTTCGCCGGACGCCGCCATCGATGCAACCTGGTTTACATACACGGGGAAAGTCGACTTACAACTCAGATTTGAACTTCTTTTGTCGATAGATGGCAGCACTTAAGCACCACAAAAGGGAGGAAAGTTCTATTCCCCGTCCAGGTGTGTAAATTACACCGTGACACGAAAGTGTTACTTCTGCCGCGTACAAAAAGTAGAGCCGAGAACTTTCAGTTGATATGCGGCCAAACCTGGGGGACCGGAGTGGGGGCCAGAGAATGGTCCTTTTCTCCAGTAGCGCACCATTGTAGCGTTTTCCAGTTTGGGTCGCCTATGCCCCCTCCCATCTTTTGTGCGAAGGAAGAGAAGGAAGATGAGGAGGAAAGGCAGGGAGGTTAACTCGTAAAAGAAACCGGTTTACTACTCTTTACAGTGGTAGGGTGAGGATTCTTTGCAGGCAGTACTAAGCAGGGCTGGTTTCGACTAGGGAGAGAGAAAGGTGTGAATCATCTTTTGACAGAGTTGAAAACGCGTGAAGGGAACCTTCCCCCATATTAGCCTCTGGTTACTGGAAAACAATCCATTGTGTTGGGGACCCTAGTATTCAGCCCCCAGATAAAAGGAAAGAAAGGAACTCCCAGTGCACAAAATCTTGTCTGCTTCCCTTTCCAGCATTGCCTCGGTTACATAACCACAGAGAGGTGTCCGCGAGTGTATGACCGTTTACTTTGCCTAGTTGCCTGCCAGCGTTCACGTCACCGAACACATATGTCTTCCGCTCCTTCGTACCAACAAGACACGTGTGTTTCGTTCAATCCTTGATCGTAATCTTATGACAGTTTTTCGCGCAACGCTGCGCCCGACTTGTGATTTCAGTCTAGTGAACAATGAATTAGTATCAAGTGACTTGAATACCAGAAGGCAACGAGGCAACAGAAAATGCCAGCAAAGAATTTCTGGTACGGGAAGCGTAAGCGGGCTGGTGCACTGATTGCGAACGCCAGAAAGAGGCAAGCTCTGGATAATGACCCACCTACGAGCAAAACGCATTATTCTAGCTGTGGCAGCTACCTTTCCCACCCTGCTGAAGAGCCTTCGTCACCAGAAGCCATCAAGCACAGCCCCAGGCCGGCACACGTTGAAGCTTTCATCAAAGATGTAGAGGTGTCAGGAAATACCCGGTCATCTTCAGTAATTAGCGCAACAGGGTCGTCCGACGAAGATGTTGCTAATGGAGGTTCCGCACCCACTGCAGAAGAGGACGTCAGTGCGAATGCTGGTATACAAAGGCGACGCATTGTTAACCTTCAGCACCTGTTGACCAGCTTGCAAAAGACCGCCGTCCATGTTCCCTTCAACTGCACTTTGGCCGATATGGACTGTGTGTCTGAAAGAAAGCAAGGTCTTCGAAGTAAGCTGATTCTTGTATGCAGGATGTGCCGAAGAAAGGATGTCATCCACACCGACCCGGCACCTGACGCGCAAGCTTCCAGCGGCTGCGGCGACATAAACACGGCAGCAGTGTGTGGGATAGTGTCAATCGGCTGCGGTTTCTCAAACCTCAACGAACTGCTGGCGTCCATGAACATCCCAGGAATGTCATCGGACACTTACACAAAAATAGAAGACGACATTGGACAAATTATCAATCAAGCCGCCTGGGAGGAAATGAAAAAAGCGGGCGCGGAAGAGGCAAGGCTGGCAAGAGAATGTGGAGACATTGACAGTGATGGTATACCCACGATAGCAGTCATCGCAGATGGAGCGTGGTCAAAAAGATCCTACAAGAACAAATATGACGCTTCGTCAGGAGTGGTGAGTGCACAAATTTATTGAATTACGATAATAACAAAAAGCGCTCCATTTTATACATGGAAATGCTTTATACTTAGTGCAAAAAGATGCTTGACCTTTTTCCACTGCCCCATTGTCTTGATCGCTGCCCACACCTCCATAACCTAGCACTAAAACTGGTTTCGCTTGCATCGTCTAGCGTCAACGAAGAGGGCAAGTGTGCGATGGTTAGAATTGTGAATACAAAAGTGCTGCCAGCGATGTTATGTGTGCTTGAGTATACGTTTGTATACGTGCAAACACACGGACCTGAATGATTATATTACTTTCCCTTTTTTTTACAAATAATCACATTACAATTAAGAAAAAAGAATGTTGAACATCTATGACAACAGGGATAGGTACCACTGGGATCGAAAAAGGTCATTAAAAAGTAACACTTGAGTCGTAACTTGCATGATAAGCTGAAATACCTATCTGTTCTAGCAATAAGCACTGCAATCAGCAGGGCAGCTTTGTGACTAATATTGGTGTTACTCTTTCAGGCTGCTATCGTTGGTCACAGAACTGGAAAAGTCCTGTACTTTGGCGTGAAAAACAAGGTGTGCGCAATGTGTGCTCGTACTCCACAAGGTGCCACCCCGAAACAGCATCAGTGCCACAAGAACTGGCACGGAAGCTCAACCAGCATGGAGCAAGTATATTGTGGTTGAAGGCTTCAAGAAAAGCGTTGAACTGCATGGCATCAAGTATACAAAACTTATTGCTGATGGTGATTCGAGCACTTACCGCTCTATCATAGCAGCAGCACCATATGGAAACCAGAGGGTTGAAAAAATTGAGTGCAGGAACCACATACTTCGCAACTATGCCTCAAAGATAAGAGAGATTGCACAGAAGAAACGGCTGGAAAAGCTTCCCCCGAAGGTAAAAAACTCTGTTCTCCAAGTAGCTGTGCGCCTGCGGCATGGTGTTGCAACAGCAATAAAAGTTAGAGGCTCTGAAGATGCATCGTTTTCTGAAAAAGTAGACCGCCTTGTTAAGGATATAAAGAACGGCCCAAATCATGTGTTTGGAGACCACGCCAACTGCGCTGGTTACTTCTGTTCCGGGGGCAAAGCGGGAGAAGAAAATATATTTCCTGAAACACTTCAAAAAGGCATATTTGAAGAAATTTGTGTGGCCATGAGCAGAGTGGTTGCAAACGCTGCGAGCCTGATAATGGACGTCGACAATAATGCTGCCGAGCATTATAACTCCGTTGTGGCAAAATTTGCAGGCGGAAAGCGGATTAATTATTCCATGAAAGGATCGTACAAGACAAGGTGTCTTGCTGCGTCTTTATCGGTGAACTGCCGAGGAACATACCACGAAAAAATAGCGCGCAGGATTTCCGGAGGGCAGCTTGGAAGATGTACAGCATCAATTGTGAAGGCATCAGTTTGCAAGAGGAATTCAAGGCGAAAGCTACCGAAAAAGAAGCTGTCAACCACGCCACGCTGCCAGCGCAGAGATAAAGAGCTACATCTTGGTGCCGATGCTGACTACGGCCTACCAGACATGGAGCCCGATGCTTTTGCAACTGCTTCGGACAACTTCCTGAAATCGCTTTCGCTCTCGGCAAACAACATTGAAGACCTGCAGCGAGCAACGTCAAAGCAAAGTGGATCCACTCTATGGAAGCAGGAAAGGCGAAAGAGATTGACAACATCACTGTTTGGCGCTGTGTGTAAAATGAAAGCAACGACGGGATGTGGGCGGACAGTTGGCGATATCCTGTACAAAGAAATCGCATCTGAAGCCATAAGGTATGGAAAGGACCACGAGTGCTTAGCACTAAAGCAAATCGAGAAGGAATGCAATGTTGTGGTAAAAGAGTGCGGCCTGTTTGTTGACCAGGAAAACCCCTTTCTTGGCGCTTCCCCTGACGGACTCATTGGGGAGGACATCCTCGTCGAAGTCAAGTGTCCGTACTCAGCGAGGGACATTACTCCACTAGAAGGAGTTCGCGCCAAAAAAATAACCTGCTGTGTCGAAAACAAGGACGGAAGATTGCAGCTGAAGACTAACAGCAATTATTGGTACCAAGTACAAGGCCAGCTCAATATTGCTCGCCGTCAGAAGTGCTTGTTTGTAATCTGGACCACAAATGGCATGAGTATTGAGGTGATTTCCAGGCATGAATCGTTTTGGGAGGACGAGATGTTGCCACGTCTCAAAAATTTTATATGCACTGTTTGCTGCCAGAACTCGTGGACCCAAGAAGAAGCCGTAATCCTTCCAATTCGCGAACCTCATTACATTGTCGAAGCACAGATGACTCGCTCACTCAAGCGACCTTTGAATGCAAAAACTAAAAATGAAGACAGCCGAGAAATCGTCTAGGACGCCCTTCCTGACTACAGAGCATCTTTCCCCTTTCCTTTTGTCACTGTCACGATCATGTATTGGAACAGGTTTCTTGCTACTGGTTTATTTTGTTCAAATAAAAAAAATGCAACCTAAACAGAAGAAAAGAGGGGTGGTGGCCACGCCACCCGCGTATGATCTTTTGTACGCAAAAACGGGGCAGCAACCCTAAAAGGAAATCTTCCAACCAATTCCGACTGGTTTGCAAGCTGAAATTCCTTACCTCATATGATTTCCAAGGAAGGCTCAGTAGGCGCCCTACTTCGAGTTGCATTTTTTTTTTCTTTTGTTGCTGTGTATTTTGCAGCCTGGTGCAGGAGGTCCTGCTAGCTGCGGCGCATACCCAGCCGGCTCTAAATGGGAGAATAAAGGCAGTGGTCGAACGCTTGACTTAGCGAAACCGGTTCAGAAGTGGAACTAAATGATTTTGCCTGCCAGGCTACTCGCCGTTGAGGTCATGTTATTTACACGACGGACCGGTTCGACCAGTTCTCATGAGGTCGGAGCTACAGTACAGCAGAGGCTAGACAAGAAAAGGAACCAAACGGTTATTTCACCCCTTGCCTTGGGGAGATGTCAGCGTGTATAGACCTTTCCAACCTGATTGAAGCCATAGGTACCATAGGGCTGGCTGGATTGATTTTTCAGCTGGCGCTACCAACCGATCCGTGGGCAATGCAGCAGAGGCTAGGCAGGAAAAGGAAGGAGACAGGATTCTGTCCCCTTGCTGTGGGGAGTGGATGTTCGCTTTTCATGCGGAGGTGTGAAAGGGGAGGTTGGAGAAAGGGTGCGAGGTGATTAGAGCTCAAGAGCCCACTTCCCACATCATGGGCACAAAAGCCAACAAAGGCTCATCTCCTTTGCTTTCCTGTCGCACCTCTTCTACACGCACAATGGATAGGTGCCAAGGATGTTTGCTCCTGCCTTCACTTGTATCCTACTATAGGTCGCCTGAACCACTGCACACCTTTGTTGGGGTGGGAACAATGCTGCTCTCCCACATAAATGGCCCTGTGAGTCACTTATGCTTTGGTGCGAAAAATGTTATATCCTCGGGCAGCGGGGGAGGGGTTCTTCTTGGAGGTTCGATATGGATAAAAATTGCAGAAAAAGGGAGGAAATGTTGGGGAGGAGATTTTGATGTTTAGCCTAGTTTTTTTATGAGACGACAAGGAAGACCGACATATCTAAAAACGCAATTTTTAGGAATATTTTTCTCTGATTTGAAATACAATGAAGCCTTAAAAATAAAATCTGCCCGCAACATTTCCTCTATTCTCTAAAGACGAAAACGCTGCCACAAACCCCACGAAAATTTAACCGCATTTGGACACGCTAGAGCTTCTGAAATTTACCATGTATTTTCTATGGACGTTGGCACTGGTGAGCCCTCGCATTACCCCTGTCTACATGAATTTGATACGCTAGGAACCAGGTGCGATGCGACGCGATGCGCTAGCTGTCGCATTCATGTAAACACGGCTTATGGGCCCATGTGCTGCCTCCCGCGACCTCCCGATAACTCAATTGCTCTCTTAGCTCCTCCTTCAACGCCACCCCTGTGCGGCGACAACCAGAGCGCCTGATCGGTGACGGCGGATCTCGATATGTGCACCACACTAGCCGAAACGCATGCCTCAATCTATCGAAAAGGTGAAATAGCTGATGACCTGCGCTCAATTTTCGCATATTATGAAGTAGCGTAATCGTCGGCAATTTTTTTTTCCAGTGCTTTTTTTTTTATCCATGCGCTTTTACAACGTTTTCTGTTGTTTTCCCACCAGACAATTTCGTCTGCTTATATTACTACGCAAAGCAACCAAATAAAATATGCGGACTTTGCCGCGAGAAAGCACGTAAAATGGAGCGCAGCAGAACCCTTTCCATTTCCCTTTTTCGTTTTCCTACCTTCATGTGGAGGCATTACGACGAATCAGAACTAGAGAAGCTATTTAATGAAGTACGAGTACAGCAGATTCGAGGTGTGCACGGGCCGAAATTTTTAGCCTGAGCCCGGCCCGGGCCCGACGCTACAGACCTGAGCCTGGCCCGGCCCGACTCTGAAAGGGATTGAGCCTGGCCCAGCCCAGCCCAATGCTCAGATTTAAGGCCCGGACCCGGCCCGGCCCGTCATGCTATAATTGCAGTTGAAGCAATATGAAAAAGAAAAAAGTAATATCGGGATGTTGAGTTTTATCCAAGATCTTGGACTGCTGAGTTCTCACGTTTGAAATGGCAAATTTGCTGAATATGTAGAGGCACAGCACGTAGGTAAAATTAACTTATTGTTCAAAAACAACAAGTTATGCATTGAATAAACGTTAATAATGCTTTATTATTATAGACATTTGCGGCGCACTTGGATAATGAACCCCACGGTAGCGCTGAAGTTTCTTTCGGTGGTACAACTTGTGGGCTGGAATGACTAGCACATTATTTGATAGGAAAGCAAGTTTTCGGTAACCAGCTTGTTCGCTTCTCCAAGAGTGCACTAGCTCTGAACCTAAACAAAGGGTCAGTTTTGTGGTCAATTACTTGATCAGCACGCCTTTCTCAACGTGAGCCTTTCACGTGAACTTTTCGCAACAAGAGAAAAAAGAAGAAAATCTTGCGCAGCAGATGCTTTTAGCTGTGTCCCGCTTTAAACGAGATCATGTCGAGGTAGAAGTAAGCCATAGCAGAGACGTTTGATAGTCTACAGCATGGCGCGCATCTTGAAACGGATACCTAAACATCAGCGCCGATGTTACCAAAGTGGAGATGCGAAACTCGAAACCAAGTAGCCCACAAGGAGCCCCTCTGCTCGCTCATTGACGGCTACCAAATATCCGTTCGCGGCGAGAAAGTGGGGATCGGAAAGGCGGGCCAACGCCGGGAAAGAACTCGGAATCTCTTGCGTATGGGGAACAGGGAGGAAAATGCTGTGCATTCTAGACGCTTATCGCACTATGCCCGTATTCGCACTTTCGCATAACTTTCATGTGTTCGTGATCGTCGTGTCTGGCTCGGCCCGCCCAAGACAAATATACCTTGGCTCGGGCCCGGCCCGAGCCCGAGAGAGAGGGCTTTCGAGTGGCCCGAGCCCGGCCCGCGGTCCGGGCCGGGTACGGGCTTTCGGGCCGGCCCGAGCCCGTGCACAGCTCTACAGCAGATCTACCGCGCATACTTAGTCGACCATGTTTCGGGTGTTTCTCGCGGAGACAAATGATCTGGAGTTGTAAATACGCTCGTTTGTGCGAAAGCACTTATGCGCTCACCACCACCGACCACGAATCCTGTCTGATCTTGTTTGTGCCATCGCTCTAAGCTATTTTGTGAAGTCACAACCACGTGGCCTCGCGCAGAGTTCGTTAGAGCAACTCCAATGCGCGTGCCTCCACGACGTGTCTTTCAAGTTCGCAAGCCAACAAGGAGAGGCATGGAGCCTATGGGAGACTTGCGCTGCCAGGGGGCGCCACGAAAACGGTGCTAAAAAGCGCCCTCTAGGCGTCTGCTGGGTAGTACAAATCCCTGGCACCTGCATGAAACCGGTATGGATCCGTCGCTTTAATTTGTGATTTGTACGAATTGCAAAGAATTTAAGGCGCTGAAAGTACGTTTGTCACGATGTGAAAAAGGCAATAAATAAACCAATGCCAGGCATTATATACGACGGGCAGAAATCGGAGACGAAGTCTCTCGAATTCGTGGTGATCTTCGAGACCTTTACATGCAACAATTAAAGTTTAAGCACATGAATACACGAAACCGCAACAGGGATAGGCAGCGTAAATAACACTTCTACACCTTGCGCGTGTCGTGCATGGGCCGCTGTGGATTGCGTTCAATGCATATATGCTTGTCCCTGAACTTGTAAGTTGGTCCTGCGCTGGTTTTTGCTTTTTACGCCCTGATAAGTCGCGCTCGTAATGTTTAGAAATACAGAGAATACTGGAAAGCGGAAGCTGGTCTGCAGAAACGTTCGAATTTTGCCGTGGCAGGAATTTCGGCGTTCGTCGTTTGGTACAAATATCAATGAAGGCATGCTGACCTCGTTCCACTACTCAACTGCCAATCTCCTTTAACTTATGTGCCTGCAGTTCTCGAGCCAGAACTTTTGCCTGTTGGCGCAGTGGAGACATCAGCGCACTGTCAGCTCGGGAACGCGCTCTGCATATCGAATTGCTATTGTCGGCTGCTTAGTAATTATAAATATGCGCCAAATGCTGTCTATTGCTGTTTCCTCTTGAAGGTGAACGGCTGTTTTCATTTAGATAGCAAACGTTTTAAGGGAACTCTAGTTTGCCGTCCTCACCTAGCTTTAGTTACTACGTATGCAAGTGCAATTTTTATAATCCAAGATTGATGCTCGGACTAGTTGGTTAATCATTCTCTTGTGCCTTCCGGTCCCTTCTTTCTACCTGCGCTGTTATTAAAGTCAGTTTTTATACTTGTGCAGCGGCCGAAAACAGTAGCATAACGGACGGTTTCTCTCGCGATCACAAATAAACACGTGCACATAGCTGGCTGTACTCTATATATTTCAGCTTCAGCCGACGGAGCAGCCAGCATAGGGCGAAAGGCGTTTCTATTGAACCAGAGCATGCATGCACCTGATCGCCCACACCAATCACATAGTAGCCATGTAGTAGCCCCGTTTCCTGTTAACTTGGCCGTGGCAACCGGCCTACGACGCAAGCGGCAATATAGCAGCGGTGACGATGTTTCGAGACAGAGGTACAAGGCAAGAGCAATTCCGCATACTTTGAACATTTCGCCGGAAGGCAGCCGCAGCGCATCTTTTTTTTTTTTTTTTTTTTTTAATGTTCGGCTACTGCCGATTCCCAATGAGGTCCACGATACATGACAAGCCTTTTCACGCTCACCAAGTGGCAGATAGAAGCAAGGTAGATATACCATGGTAGCGAAGGCGCCATAGACGCCCATTGGTCCAAAAAATGGCGGCTCATGGGCACCGCCATATTGGGGGGCAACTACGTATGAGTGACGTTCAATGACGTCACGCATACGTATGTTTTTAGCGCGAATTTTAAAGTGGTCTTTTTATAGAACCCGCATTTTCAAGCCGGTATCTCATGAAGGTTGCCTTTCAGTGCGCACCAACCTTTGCCAGTCAAATGTGCTCGAGTTCCTGCTAGTTATGGCCTTGTTAATGTGCAATTCGGAACCCAATGAAAGTGAATGGCAAAGAAGGCAGCATAAAAAGGCAGCAACACTTTCAGACGCTGGCTTACCTTGGCTGGCTAAGAATGCAATCATGCATGATTCGTAGTGGAAACGTTGGTGGAAATACTGGTGCTAGTACTTTTGAGTACAAGGTATGATGCACAAAGCACAGGCTCAAGTGCACAGTTTGCAATACAGTGTACGGCAAGTATGGTTTTCATATTTATGGTTTATTACAGCAACCAAACAAATACAGCGATAAAGCACACCCAACAAAAAATACGCGTCACAGGCAGCTCAAGCAGTAGTTTCTTTAAGCTGGCTATTCATCTCAATGGTCACAGCGCGGATAGAAAAAGCCCTGCAGTTCCACGAACGTTGCCAGGTAGGAAATTGAAAAGCATAGAAGACAGTGCTAAGACAGCTTCAATTGAAGCAAACATAACATAAGTAGGCGCATCAACACGGGTCGCAGCCTTTTTGACGACAGATACGCAGACGGTTCGAAGTGCTTGGAACAAACCCGCAAGTCTCGCAGCTGCCACGGTGTCTTCTCCAGGCTGACGTTGTGGCAGAACTGCACCCACGCTCGGCACCTGGACGTGATGCAACGTGCACGTTACTCACAATTGCGCCGTAAGGAATACTGCATACTCCAAACGCCAATGCGTCATTATTCCTGTCAATGCTAACTGCAGTACAATATACTTCCATTATATCTGAACTATGGTAGTAAATGCTCGCCCCCAAGCTCTCAGCGCCCAAGAGTGCGGTTACGTACGCTCGTCCTCATGCCATGCGGGTAGCTATACTTTTCTATGGTTAAGATTGACGAGAATGAAGTGCGTTTAAAGTTACCCTAACGGTCATGCATATGCAGAATAGCAATAAGAAGACAGGCAGTAACTCCTGCTGAGTGAATTCAGTTAAAGCACCCTCAAAGCCGCGCATATACACGTGGCTGAATTTCGATACTACCAGTTGCGAGGGTCAAACTGGCTTCGCGGTGTTGGAAAACTAAACAGTGTTGTGCTCAGACTTGTCAGGCAGCACAATTGCTTTTAAATTGGCCTTCCGGTCACTGGCATGCGCGTGAATGCTCCTGAGAGCCCGGTATCAAGTTAACGCTGGTGATAGCCGGCTGCATGAAACTCACCATAAATCAGACAAATGGTGGGCCTCTTACGCACAGCTCAGCACTTAAAGTGTGAGCCCTGTAGTGTAGTACATAAATATCCCCGAAAAAATGAAGCCACGTGCGCACGAACTGGTTGCAGAAACAGAAGCGAACAGCCCAACGAAAGCATTCGGAGCATACCTAGAGCAGACGCCTTGTAGCAGACGACACTAACAAGAGCTCACCTGTGAAAGACCAGCGGGAAGCGGTGTAGCTTGACACCGACGGTTCTGTCCATGCTGTCGCAATGTGCCACGGCGCATCGTTTCTTCACACGTCGCAAGCTCATCTTGAAATAAAGCGCTAAGCGCTTCAAAAGAACAGCGCGAAGCGTGCAAAGACGGAAGAAGACTTCTAACTGGCCGCACGTCGTAGGAAATGACAAAACCGAGAAAACTGCCGCAGCGGTGCGACGGGGTGCAAATTTTACAAAACGGTGACAGAGAAACGACGCGCAAGGACGACGAAAACTTCGCAAAAGGGGCATTTCAAGACCGGCGAGCTAAATTTATAAGCTCTAACAGGCGCGCTATTGCAGACAGCTGGCGATAAGAAACCGCTTTGTGAGCTCCCGCGGCCACTGTGGCCGGGTGCCGTAAAAAGGCCTGCAAAGTCAAGCTGCAAATGCACCGCTCACTCATCAACAGGGGGCGCAACAAGAACGTTGCAATAAATTACAAATGCGCGTAATGTTTTGCTGAAATATTTTACCTGTTTTATGAAACGTAGCATTAAAATATTTATCTCTTTACGTTGTTTTATAGCGTTCTTATTTGTGCTTTTGAATTTCATTATATAAGTGTTTCGCCCCCCCCCCCCCCCCAAAGTGTCTGTGCTGCTGTCGCGCTAGACCGTTTTTGTACAGTGCCTAGAATATACTGGCTAGTGTGACGAGCGCCCTCGGTGCTCCATGGCAGTGTGTAGCACAAAGTGTGTGCACAATCAGGCGCTACAGACAGCATCTGTGTTGTGTACCTTTTCTGTGTCCCTCGAATGTCCTTTTGCACTACACATATGTCAAATGGATGCAGTTATATATTAGGCGCATGTTACACCGTAAGCGCGGCATTACCAACGAGCTTCCTCGCGATGAACCGGCGTCTCGTGCATATTGTGTATCTGAGAAAAAAAAAAAAAAAAAAAAAAAAAAAAAAAAAAAAACTTCGTCAGCTTCTTCATTCAAAAGATGGTGACCTCGGCAAAACCTTGTGTGCGATCACAGACTGCGATGTACCTTAGCCGCTGTAAGTAAAGGTTCCTCGTTTGTGCTCTGCTGTTCATGCAATTCTGCCACATGTGCCTGTGTTTGTTATTACATATACATAAGAAGAGTGCAAAGGTGCATGACGCGGGGCTTCATGCAGTTATAGACCTCCGTCATGTTTGCAAACAAACAAGACGATCGAGGTGGCGCTGCTCTCGTCAGCGATCCCACGGTAGGCAAAAAGCACGACCGCGGCCGGGGCATGCCGGGGTACAGTGGCTAGCCGGGGCACTGAGGTCGAGCTTGTCAAGGCCGTGTTATTGTGATTTGCAGGCGCCTTCTAGGCAGACGAAGTGACCATATGTGCTAGTATTTCTTGAGCCTCAGCGGTGAGAACAGAAGCGATACACTGAAAAACTCTACGTACACGAAGTGCAGCGTACGGACCCGCACGCCGTACCGATGGGGATTGGGTTCAAGGCGCACAAGAGAAGCGTTGCTGCCAGCCGGGGAAAATAAGCGACGTTGGCATCTATTTTCTGTTTTCTCCCAGAAAATTATGCATGGAACGCATCGAGGATTACAAAGCTTCGGATGCTTACAACTACTTTGAGTCGAGTAAGCTGACGGCGATTTTTCTCGCTCATAAATAGCGCTCGCAAACCGCGTACGAATAGTCCGCTCGAAGCATCATAGCATAATCGGATGATTGTTCACACCGAGCGGCAAATGAGCGTTCTTGGTAAGCACGAAGCACCTCGCTATCGTCGAGCGGCTGTATGGTTAAGATGATTTAGGTCAGCGTGGCAACGGTAGCCTTGACACCGCACGGTTTGCGTATCATTGCGTTATTGGTTGAGATCACAACGCTGCGCATCTGTTATATTTGCTTTGTTCGTGGGCGGCTGTCGTCGTTAAAGGTAGCAATTTTGTCACGGGTAGTCGCGCTGTTAGCTTGCATTACAATTACGAGCTGCAGCGGCCACTGTGGTTCCGTGGGTTCCGGTAAAAACGTCCCAGGAAAAAATGGCCCCGGATAAAACCTCTCCAAACAGATGCAATAAAACGTACTGCAAAGTCGAGCTTTCCCCTTGCCTGGTGCTTGGCTTATCAGCGATGAATTACGCTCATTGTAATCAATTTTCACTGTTCTTATCTTACATTGTGTTTATGGTTTTAGCGAACATTATGTATATTTTGAACCCCGCCGTTTTATTTTATTTATTTTTTTTACGTTCTGTAGTTCTGTTTACTAAAAACGTAGACTGAGTTTCCTTGTGTCTAGCCGCCATAATGTATGCTACAGTGCTTCTTTCTACCCGTCCGCTTGAAATTTGCAAAACATGGCACTGATGCCGTGTGTTCGCAAAGAAAAAAAAAAACGTTATGGCGCCGAAATTTGTGCTGTCGAGGGCAAACACGTCTCTCGAATGTGTAATATTAGCCGGGTGATTAGACCAATATTAAAGAGCGATATTTCCCAGTTTGGAAACTGGGAACTATGCACTGTATAATACTCGCTGGATGTTATAGTGGTGGGTTTTTTTTTTTTTTTTTTTTTTTTAAATGCTTTCTCGCCAAGCCTTCTCCAGTTGCTGTAAACCTGTAAAACACCCAGAGGGCATAGTGCCCAAACAATAGTTACATCTATTCTAAAAAAAAAAAAGGGCATCCAATAAAATGTTCAATTTTTCGCGAAGTGAGTTCCGGGCAGATTTTCAGCCAATTTCTTCAATTACATTTTTTCCTAGGGGCCGCTTCTGATAGGACCTTTCTGGGCGATTTTTCCGGGGCTATATATTTCAGGGACCTTTTTTTCGGGGCTGTATCTTCTGAGGAACTCTTTTCTGGTGCCGTTTTTACCTTCACCCGTGATTCCGTAGTTAGGGCGGCCCAGTTCGGTCTCGGCCACTGTGACCGCGTTTCAATGTAGGATAAACCCCACAACTCGCATTCACAATCAGCCGCTGTGAATACAAATAAAAGCGCTCAGCATAAATAAAAAATGCAGCTCCAATCCAAATCAGCAGCTGTCAACGTGAAGTGGCAATCTTCATCAGGAAGGAGATTAAAATAATTTGGCGTGAACGCGGCGAAGTTTAGCCAATATGGTACATCACGGATCGAGGAGTGCTACACAGATCACTTGCGTAGCAGCTCACTGCGCTTACATACACAGCGAAAAAACGGGCTTGAGGAACATTTTACAAAGGTAAAACATCTACGCATGCTCCAACAAAGAAACAGGCCTACGCATTACAACATATATATGACTGCCTCGTGTACATATGTTACCTGCGCACCTGCGCCCGCACCAGCACTAAAACAGTACCAAGATCCCATCACGCTTCGTAAAGAAGCCAAACTCGAGATATTCGCGACCTTTGATCCGGTAGACCGCTCTGGCGTAAAGGTGAATAAGTTTCAGCTTAGCCGTGACGAAGTATTTGCCGCATATTCAATGAGCAGGCGTAGGTATCCAGCCTTGGCGCTTCCCCGCAGCGACCCACCACTGTTTACGGCGACCATTGTCGGCAAGAAACCTATGCAAGCTTACTAAACTCCCTCTTGTGTGTCTTTCAACATATGTCATAGCGACGCGATTAGTCGGCATGGTGCTCTGCATTCCCCGGCAGCAGCAAGCCATCGCACAATCACGGTAGGCAAAGCGACTGAAGCGTGTTTTTGCCGACCACGCGAAAGTCACTAACGACGACAGCGCCACCGCATTTTCGTGACGTAGCCGGAGTGAAGGAGGTCGTGAACGCGCAATCACGTGACACAAAAGTGACGTCGAGCTACTACGTCACTTCTGCGTGTCCTGCGCGTATTTTTTTTTTGTTTGTTTTTTTATTCTACTGGGGCAGCGAGAAAAGCGCTTGGCCGTCGGAGCGCGGCTTCGAGCTGGCGGAGGGAGAGCATCTAGCCGTCCGCACGCTTTCTTCTGTATTTTTTTTTTCCTATTAGTAGGGAGAGGTTGAAAGGAGGGGCGGGTAAAGCCCCTCAATAAAGGGGCTTTAGGGGCGGGCAGGCTAGACAACGTAGACAGCGTGGTTTCAAACGAGTGACGGCTTGGAGCTGCCCTCGGTAAAGCAGTATGCACGCTTGCTTCCTTTTTTCTTTTTCGCTAGCTGTGAGGTATGGGCTGGTTTGGCTTGAGAGGCAGCGGAGGGAGTGCTGAAGATTTGCTGTCGTTTACCTGGCTCAATCAGCCGCTTTTGCACCTTAAAAGTTACGCCTCAATTATGTACATACAACTATATATATATATATATATATATATATATATATATATATATATATATATATATATATATATATATATATATATATAATGTAGTCCGTAAGCTAAGTAACATCTTGTATAATTTCACAGCTTAATTCCAAACATCAACGTTTACGCGCCACAAGATGCTGTAAAGGTATTTGCTTTTTGCCACTAAAATGCTGCGTGTGTGTGGGCGCGCGTGTGTGCAAATAACTGATGCGCAGGTACTCAATATATTTGAGGCCCCACATAAGGTCAGTACTCTTGCACGTTTTCATTGTAGTGAGGAAGCAATCACAATCCCTGCAGCGCGCTGCGAAGAAGCAGACTCGTGACTCGGAAGTCCCTGCGTCGCTTCGAATACCAGCTCTAACCCCGCCAGACCACCGGAAGAAAGAGAACGAAAGCAAAAGACTGCGAACGCACAAAATCTACGCTCACTCATTCCCCCGGGGGAGGAAAATTCTGTTTACTGGTTGAAGCCATGGGGGAGGGGAGAAGACTGTGTTGGAGGAGGAGCCATGGCGTGGACAAAGCTGAAGCCCCTCAACAAAACTGCCGCGAGCGCTTCCTCTTACAAGGAAAAAAAAAAAAGAAAGACTCCGCGAGATACGCGTACGTGACGTGTAGGCTACGTCACCCATGTGTCACGTGATTGCACATCGTCGACCTGCAAAAACATTCTTCCATGCGCCACCCGTGCCGAACGCGTCCGCCGGCTGGCGGAAGGCGGACGAGCGCAGCACTTCTAAAAACGACCGTACGGGGGCCTTTAGGGTGGTGCCATCCTTTGTGGGGGCACTTGCGCTCCGCTAAAGACCAGTGTTGCCAGATGAGCTAGCGGCGCCATTTTAGTCCCCAACTGAACCGACGCGGCCGCGGCGCTCTGCATGAAGGAGAGCGTTGGCGCTCGTACATTGCGGCGGTCTGATTTTTTCTTCGCTGCTATCTGCATGAAATATTTGCGCACTGCGGTAAATATTAAGTAATGCATTTTATACAGCTCATTCGGTAGAAAAGCCCTCGGCATAGTAGAAATAGTAGTAATAGTAGTTGTAGTCTGAACCATGCATTGGAAATAATCGGGGGCCGCGTAAAAAATCGTATCATGGTATTTTGTGGGTCTAGTGATTGATTGATGTATGATAGGCGATGAGTTAATAAATTGTAATTAATTCAGAAAAAAAAGTTAAAAAGAAAATGGGGTTCCAAGGTGTCAAAATGCTCACAATGTAAAGCCAATGCTTGGTGATGCTAAATAAGAAAATTTAGAGCACGCAATTAAAGAATTAAATAATTGGATTAACAAAAAAATGATATACCGAAAAAGGGGTTTCAACGGTGTGAAAATGCTCATAATTAAAACCCAATGCTTGATGGGGCTAATTAAGTCTAGACTGTAATTGAATAATTAAGTAATTGAACCAATTGGGAAAATGAAAACTTGGAAAAGGGGGTCAAAGGTGTGGAAGTGCTCTGAAAGAAAAGCCAATGCTTGGTGAAGCTAATGTAAGGAAAATAATTATATTTAACGAATTTATTTGATTTTCATTATTTAAATATTCTCAAAATGAAAATTAGTAAATGCGGTTTAAAAGGTGTCAAAACGCAAATTAAAATCGGTTGCTTGTTGATGCTGATTAATGAATTTATATGTAACTGATCAATTAATTGAAATACTTTGAAAAATTAAACTTGAAAAACGGAGGTTCAAAGGAGTCAAATTGCTCAAAATGGGGAGAATGTTTTTGCAGGTCGTCGATGCGCAATCACGTGGCACATGGGTGACGTAGCCTACACGTCACGCTGTCTACTTTGGCTAGCCTGCCCGCCCCTCCTTTCAACTTTTCCCCACTAATAGGGGTTGGGGGGGGGGGGATACAGAAGAAAGCCTGCGTGCTGTTGAGTGCGGACGGCTAGATGCTCTCCCGCCTCCAGCTCGAAGCCGCGCTTCGACGGACAAGCGCTTTTCTCGCTACCCCAGTAGAATAAAAAA
This sequence comes from Amblyomma maculatum, assembly GCF_055883805.1. Lineage (NCBI taxonomy): Eukaryota > Metazoa > Arthropoda > Arachnida > Ixodida > Ixodidae > Amblyomma > Amblyomma maculatum. The sequence goes on from NC_139344.1 coordinate 55,352,963, forward strand.
GACAAAAAAAAACGTCGGCAGGACACGCAGAATTGGTTGGTTGTACAACTTTTAATTCCATCGGAAACGGGGAGTCGTGCGCCCGCGGATTAGAGGCTGGCAGGTAGCCCTTGGCTTGTTGCGGCCTCTTCCGCCAGATGGACGGAGGACACGCAGAAATGACGTAGCTCTACGTCACTTTTGTGTCACGTGATTGCGCGTTCAGGATCTGCAAAGATATTTTTGCAGGTCGTGAGCGTGCAATCACGTGACACAAAAGTGACGTAGCGTACATCACTTCTGCAGTGACAAAAGCGCTTGGCCGTCGGAGCGCGGCTTCGAGCTGGCGGAGGGAGAGCATCTAGCCGTCCGCACTCAGCAGCACGCACGCTTTCTTCTGTATTTGTTCTTCCTATTTATGGGGAGAGGTTGAAAAGAGGGGCGGGTAAAGCCCCTCAATAAAGGGGCTTTAGAGGCGGGCAGGCTAGCCAACGTAAACAGCGTGGTTTCAAACGAGTGCCTGCTTGGAGCTGCCCTAGGTAAAACAGTATATTTGTTGTATGTACATAATTGAGGCGTAACTTTTAAGGTGCAAAAGCGGCTGATTGAGCCAAGTAAACGGCGCAGCAAATCTTCAGCACTCCCTCTGCTGCCGCTCAAGCCAAACCAGCCTCACAGCTCACAGCTGGGAAAAAAGAAGAAAGGAAGCAAGCGTGAATACTGCTTTACCAAGGGCAGCTCCAAGCCGTCACTCGTATATATGCCCCTTCATGGATCACTGCCTTGTCGTGGCGGAGGGGCTTGCGAAACTCGATGAAGTCGTGAGCTCTGCTGTGTAGGGCTACCCAAAATAGACAGGTCACGGCAGAGAGTTCTGGCAAAACGTGATTCACTGGAGAAGGTAATGGCAACCCACTCCAGTATTTCCTGCCAAGAAAACCCTATGGCCCAGTCACAATAGGATTAATGATATGGCGCTTAAAGATCAGCCCCCCCCCAGGTTAGAGGGCGTCCCACATGTTACCGGGGATGAACAAAGGGCGATTCCTAGTAGCTCCAGGACGAATGAAGCGGCTGGGCTAAAGCCAAACGGACGCTCAGTTGTGGGTGTGTCGGGGAGCGACCGGAAAGTCCGATGTTGCAAGGAGATATATCACATAGCAACGTGGAATGTAGGATCTATGACGCAAGGTAAACTGGATGTCGTCAAGCGAGAAATCAACAGATTGAACATTGATATCTTGGGTATCAGCGAGCTCAAGTGGACCGTAATGGGAGAATTTAATTCCGGCGACCATTATGTCTTTTATTGTGGGCACGAATCCAGGAGAAGGAATGGGGTCGCTCTCATAGTAAACAGAAGAATGGGCAAAGCAGTGCTAGGGTACAACCCCAAAAACGACCGAATGATTTCACTTCGGATCCAAGGTCACCCTTTCAACATAACAGTTATCCAAGTCGATCTATGCACCAACCACTACTGCTGAAGAAGCTGACGTTGAGAGATTTTATGCTGACCTGCAATGCCTTTTGGACCGCACTCCTTCATCAGACTTCCTTTTTCTCATAGGAGACTGGAATGCTAAGGTGGGGAGTGAAGAAATATCCAGAATTACAGGAAAGTTCGGTCTTGGTGAACCAAGTGAAGCTGGGCAGAGGCTAGTAGAGTTGTCAAGAAAACAACCTGACCATAGCGAATACTCATTTTCAACAGCACAAGAGGCGCCTGTACACATGGACTTCACCGGATGGTCTGTACAGGAATCAGATTGATTATATTCTTTGCCGGCAGCGATGGAGAAGCGCTATACAAGCAGTAAAAACAAGGCCTGGGGCCTATTGTGGCACCGATCATCAGCTTTTTGTTGCCAAATTTAAGCTTCGATTGAAGAAAACGCAGAACACTAGAAGGCCTTTCAAATATGATCTGGATAAAATTCCATCAGAATATGCTGTGGAAGTGAGGAATCAATTTCAAGTATTAGATCTAGATGACAGAGAGCCTGAAGAGATGTGGACTGATGTTCGTGTATAATACAAGAAGTTGCTACTAAAGTAGTTCCAAAGCAAAAGAAATGCAAGAAAGCAAATTGGTTATCTGAAGAGGCTTTGAAAATAGCTGAGGAAAGGAGGATGGCAAAAGTTATGGGGGAAAGAGAAAGATACAAGGTTCTCAATGCAGATTTTCAGAAAATAGCAAGGAGATAAGAATGCCTTCCTGAACATACAGTGCCAAGCAGCTGAGGACAACAGCCAATTCAGGAACACAAGAGCTCTGTATAAGACAAAGATATCAAAGGAAGCTTCTGTGCTAAGCTTGGCGTGATAAAGGACAAACGAGGCAGGGACCTCACTGAAGCCTCAGAGATAAAGAGGTGGCAGGAATACACAGAACTGTACAAGAAGGACCCGGATGTGCAAGCCCAACATAATACGATTGTGATTACTGATCTCGAGCCGGGCATCCTGAAGAGTGAAGTTGAATGGGCCTTAGCCAGCCTTGCTAAGAACAAAGCTAGCGGAATTGATGGCATTCCAGCTGAGTTGCTTCAAAACCTCAACCATGATGCTGTTAAAGTTCTGTATACATTATGTCAGAAAATTTGGACAACCCTGCAGTGGCCACAGGATTGGAGGAGGTCAGTTTACATCCCCATTCCAAAGAAAGGCAGTGCCAAAGATTTTTTCTAACTACCGCACGATAGCGCTTATTTTGCATGCTAGCAAGATGATGTTGAAAATCCTCCAAGGTAGGCTGCAGCAGTATGTGAATCGGGAGCTTCCGGACGTGCAAGCTGGGTTTCGCAAGGGCAGAGGAACTAGAGACCAGATTGCCAACCTTCGCTGGATCATGGAAAAAGAGAGAGTTCCAGAAACCCATCTACTTCTGCTTTATTGATTATGCAAAAGCATTTGACTGCGTAGATCACAGTAGATTGTGGCAAGCTCTCCAAGAGATGGGAGTTCCAATTCACCTCATCTGTCTCCTCAGGAACCTGTATGAAGGGCAAGAGGCCACAGTCAGAACTGCATGGGCATGGTCTTACTGATTGGTTTTCGATTGAGAAAGGAGTGAGACAAGGCTGCATACTGTTGCCCTGCCTATTTAACCTATATACTGAGTGCATCATGAGGATGGCTGGTCTGGACGAGTCTTCAGCTAGAGTGAAGATTGCTGGAAAACGTATCAACAACCTTAGATATGCGGATGATACCACTTTATATGGCAGAAAGTAAAGTGGAACTCGAGACTTCTGATGCGCGTACAAGAAGAGAGTGAGAAGTTTGGGCTTAAACTGAACATTAAAAAGACAAAGATGATGGCGTCTTGCCTTATCAAGTCCTGGAGCATCAAGGGACAAGAAGTGGAAGCTGTGATAGATTTTCTCTTCTTGGGCTCCAAGATTACCCCGGAAGGAGACTGCAGCCATGAAATTAGGAGATGCCTGCTTCTGGGAAAAAGAGTCATGGCTAGCCTTGACCACCTAGTAAAGAGCAGAGACATTAGTCTGCCAACCGAGATCCGTATAGCTCATGCTATGGTCTTTCCAGTTGTGATGTATGGATGCGAGAGTTGGACTGTGAAGAAGGCTGACCGCTGAAGAACTGACGCATTTGAATTGTGGTGCTGGCGGAGACTTGAGAGTTCCTTGGACTGCCAGAAGATCAAATCAGTCGATATGATCGACCATAAACCCTGACTGCTCATTGGAGGGTCAAATTCTAAAGTTAAAGCTCAGCTAATTTGGTCATCTGATGAGAAGAGAGGAGTCGCTGGAGAAAGATTTGATGTTGGGAAAGGTTGAGGGTCACCAGAGAAGGGGTAGGCAGCGAAGGCGATGGTTAGATGGCATCCTCGGAGCATGCAGATGAAGTTATGTGATGTTAGGAGGATAGTAGAGACCGGAAAGCGTGGCGCGATATGGTCCATAGGGTCACGAAGAGTCGGACACGGCTGAACGACTGATATGATATATATATTATATAGTGACATATCCGTAAGCTAAGTAACATCTTGTATAATTTCACGGCTTAAAAATATCAACGTTTGCGCGCAAGATGCTCTCATGCTTTTTGCCACTACAAAACTACATGTTTGTGGACGCGCGCGTGTGCAAATAACTCATGCGCAGGTACTCAATATATTTCGGCCCCGCATAAGGTCGGTACTCTTGCATGTTTTCATTGTAGTGAGGTAGCAAACTCACAATCCCTGCAGCGCGCTGCAAAGAAGCAGACTCGCAACTCGAAGTCCCTGCGTCGCTTCGAATACCAGCTCTAATCCCGCCAGACCACCGGAAGAAAAAGAACGAAAGGAAAAGACTGTGAACGCACAAAATCTGGGCTCATTCATTCCCCCGGGGGAGGAAAATTGTTTTTCTGCTGCCCATAGTCATGTCAGCACTGCTTGGAACCATGGGGGAGGGGAGAAGACTGTGTTGGAGGAGGAGGCATGGCGTGCACAAAACGGCTCTGACAAAACGCACAAAACAAACTGCCGCGAGCGCTTCCTCTTATAAGGAAAAAAAAAAAATGACTCCGCGAGATACGCATACGTGACGTGTAGGCTACGTCACCCATATATCACTTAAATTGCACATCGACGACCTGCAAAAACAGTCTCCCCTAATGGAGAGCCAATGTTTGCTGATGCTAAGTATTGATGTCGAAAAGATAAAAACGAAAGCTGCACTCAATGAATTTTATTAGTTACATTTCACTTTTTGGGTTATAGACAAAGGCCGCCAATGAGCATACTGCATTCATACTTGATATAAGATACCCCGCGATATTACTTGGTGTAGCCACAAGTACAAACGTTAATCACAAATAACTAATTCACGGCTAATAACTAAGACCCGAAATTAGTGCACTGGAATATACCACGTAAAAGCTATCCTGTGACATATGACTTGACGTAACTTAAAATTCAAGCTTTAATCACAACTACTTAGCAGTCCTTAATTAAAGCCGGTAATTAGTGTACTGCAAACATCCTTGCTATAAGCTGTCCAATGATATATAACTTCATGCTATAGTCTGAAGTTCAATATTTATACAAATTAAATAACGACAATAAGGAAATACCGGCAATTAGTACATTGCGATTGTGTCACATATGAGCTATCCTGTGATATATGACTTGACATTGTAGCCTTAAGTTCAATTAATAATCATAATTATCTAATTAATGGCAATTAACAAAGAGAGGTAATTAGTGTATTGCAATTGTGATGTATAGAGCTATCCTGTGATATGACGTGACAGCCTAAATTTCAAGTGTTATCACAATTACATAATTAATGCTCACTAACTATTAGTAACTAAAAATCACCAATAGCTAATTAACACTTCTTAACTAAACTGGCAATAATTATTAGACATTTATTCAGTCATTATTTAGCAAATACCTTATTATTCAGTAAACAATTAGTTAAACATATATAAGGAATTATCAATTATTAGCAATTAGTAATAAGTATCATCATCATCATCATCATCAGCCTGACTACCCACTGCAGGGCGAAGGCCTCTCCCATATTTCTCCAATTAACCCGGTTCTGTGCTAGGTCCATCCACTTGACCCCTACGAACATAACCTCATCCGCCCACCTAATTTTCTGCCGCCCCCTGCTACGCTTTACTTCCCTTGGAATCCAGTTTGTTACCCAAAGCGACGATCGAGTATCCTCTCTTCACACTACATGTCCTGCCCATGCCCATTTCTTCTTCTCGATTTCCACTAGAATGTCAGTGACGAGTTATTTCTCTTACCCACTCTGCACGCTTCCTATCTCTAAATGTTACCCCTACTATTTTTCGTTCCATAGAGCTCTGTGTTGTCCTCAACTTAAATAGAACCCTCTTGGTTAACCTCCACGTTTCAGCCCCATAGGTGAGTACAGGTATGATGCAACTGTTGTAATACTTTTCTCTTGAGCGATACCGGTAAGCTGCTAGTCATAATCTGCGAGTGCTAGCCAAATGCACTCCATTATAATCTTATCCTTCTTGTTATTTTCTTTTCATGGTCCAGGATCTGCAGTTAATGCTTGTCCTAAGTAGACATATTTGCCTACTACTTCCAGTGCTTCGCTACCTAACGTAAACTGCTGCACTTTCTCGAGGCTGTTGAACATTACCATAGTTTTTCTACTTTTCCTGTCTAGGTCACCAATCATTCTTTGCAGTTCATCTCCTGAGTTACTTAGCAAGGCAATGTCATCAGCAAATCGCAGATTACTGAGGTATTCTCCATCTACCCTTATCCCTAACTGCTCCCATTCCAAGTCTCTGAATACTGCTTCTAAACAAGATGTGAATAGTACTGGGGAGATCGTGTCTCCTTGCCTAACACCGTTCTTTATGGGAATTTTGTTACTTCCTTTATGCAGAACTATGGTTGCTGTGCAGCCAGTATATATATCTTCCAACACTTTCACGTATGGCTCGTGTACCTCCCGATTTTGCAATGCCTGCATCACCGCCGAGGTTTCTATTGAGTCAAATGCTTTTTTGTAATCAATGAATGCTTTGTTTTATAAGGGCTGGTTATATTCCGAGCATTTTTTTATCACCTTGTTGATGGTATGGATATGATCGATAGTAGAGTATGGTTTCCGGAAACCTGCTTGATCCTTTGCTTGATTAGTCTAAGGTTGTCCTGATTCTATTAGCGGTTACCTTAGTAAATACCTTATACGTAACAGACAGTAAACTGATTGGTCTGTAATTTTTAAGGTCCTTAGCATTCCCTTTCTTATGAATGAGGATAATGTACCGTCGATGACACCATGCACTGCGTATACAAGGTGGCCAGTTTTTCTAGCACGATATCCCCCCCGTCCTTCAACAAATCAATAGTTATCTGATCCTGTCCTGCTGCTTTCCCCCTTTTCATAGTTTCTATTGCTTTCTTAACCTCGTCCTTCGTCACTGGTGGAACGTATGACTGTTTTTCCCTACCGGCAATCTCATTACGGTTCTGACTACTTTGGCTACTGTAGAGATCAGTATAGAACTCCTCAGCTACTTTGACTATTATGTCCATATTCATGATGACGTTGCCTGCCTTGTCCTTTAGCACATACAGCTAATTTTTGCCTATGCCCAATTTCTTTTTCACCGCTTTAAGGCTTCCCCTGTTATTTACAGCATGCTCAATTTTCTCCATGTTATAGTTTTTTATATCGGCCACTTTGCACATATTGATTAGCTTTGATATCTTTGAAAATTCTATCTGGTGTGTTGGATTGGAAGCTTTCATACTCTGGCATTTCTTAATCAAATCTTTCGTCTCCTTAGACAGCTTACCGGTATCCTAACTATCCGACCGGCTACTTCTACAGTGCACTCACTAATGATATCTCTGAAATTATTGTTTATTTCTTCTAGAGTAATGTCGCCATCCTGTTAGAGCTGAATATCTATTCTGTAGCGAGATCCTGAGCTCTTCTGCCATCCCCCTCACCGCTAATTCATTGATGGACTTCTTTCTTTTTTACTAATCTGTTGCATTCCTTCTTCAGATTGACCAATTCGAAACCTCACCATCCTGTGGTCACTGCATCGCACTTTCCCAATTACCTCTACATATTGCATAAAGGCGGGGGTTGAACACAGTACGGTAAATTTCATTTTTAGTCTCCCCGTTAGGACGTTTCCACGTCCATTTCCGGTTCTTCCGTTTGCTGAAGAGGGTATTCACAATTCTTAATTTATTGCGCTCTGCAAACTCAACTACTAACTCCCCACTGCTATTCCTGGAGCCGGTGCCATAGTCATCTACTGCCTGGTCTCCTGCCTGCTTTTTCCCTACCGTGGCATTGAAGTCGCCCATTAGTACCATATACTGAGTCTACTTTTCGCATTGCCAATTCTACATCTTCGTAGAAGCTTTCAACTTCCTTGTCATCATAACTACATGTAGATGCATAGGCCTGTACAACATTCAGTTTATACCGCTTATTAGGCCTAATCACAATGCCTACCACCCTTTCATTAATACTATGGAATTCATCTATATTGCCTGCTATATACATTGACAAGGAAACCTACTCCTAGTTCTCGCCTCTTCGGTAAACCTCGATAACGCAGTACATGCCCATCCTTCAGTACAGTATATGCCTCCCCCATCAGCCTCCTAACCTCACTAAGCCCTATGACATCCCATTTCATACCCTCTAGTTACTCTAACAGCACTACTAAACTAGCTTCACTAGATAGGGTTCTAGCATTAAGCTTTGCCAGGGTCAGTTTTCAATGGCGGCCTGTCCAGTGGAGCCAGGAATTCTTAGCATACCCTGCTGCATCACAGGTCTGACCGCCGCCGTGGTCAGTTGTTCAGCAGCCGCTGGTGACTGAGGGCCGGGGTTTGATAGGACTAATCATAAGAGGTTGCGGCCAATTACTGCACCGGGGTGGCCAACTCTCGTTCTGGTTAGGGAGCGCGTTGCCGGAGGTGTTCACCGGCATCAGGTCGCACCCCAAACCTGTTTATGCAAATCCATCAACACGCGTATCTTTTATTTTTGCTTCATCCAGTGGAGAATTGCGTGGCACCGGGATTCGAACCCTGGTCCTCTTGCATGCGAGGCGGATGTTCTACCACTACGCCACCGCTGCTAACGATGCTGTGATCTGAAGTTAAACATTTAATCACAGTTTATTGAATAACAGTAATTAACAAACACTGGCAATTAGTGTATTGAATTTGTGATCTATATACGCTATCCTGCGATATATGGCTTGATGTAGCCTAAATTTCAAGCGTTAATAAAAAATGATGTAATTAACAGAGATTAACTACCATTAAATAAAGTTCAAATGTTAATCACTTTTAACTAGTTAATAGTTCTTAACTAAATCGGCAAATAGTGTAGCGCAAACGTGCTCTGTAGAAGCTATCCAATGATATGACTTGATGCTATAGTCTGAAGTTACTTTTAATCACAGTTAATTAAATAACGACAATTAACAAAGACTAGCAATCAGTGTATTGCAATCATGCTAAATATAAGCTATCCTCTGATATGACTTGGCGTTGTAGCCTAAAGTTCGAGTGATAATCACAATTATCTAATTAACGGTGATTAAATAAAGGAGAGTTCAAATATTAATCCCAATTAACTAGCTAATTGTTCTTAACTAAAGCGGCAATTAGTGTAGTGCAAACATGCTCTGTATAAGCTATAATGATGTATGACTTGATGCTATAGTCAGAAGTTCAATTTTTAATCACAGTTAATTAATGAATGGCAAGTAATTTACAATTGCACAGTCAAGCGCAATTATAGTTGGCGCAAGGTATCCAACGATATACTACTTGATATTGCAGCGCAAAGTTCATTTCTATTCACAATTAACTAATTAACTATTGTACCTACAATAATTTTATTGCTATTATACTCGACATAAGCTTTAAATTTATATAGCAGTTGAAGTATTGTAGTTAAAATAAAACTACACAGTGGCCGTGGACACTTTATCTATACATTAGGTACACGATGCTCACCAACCAAATAATGATACACATTGAAACAATGAGTTGGCTATCGATATTTTCTACTAAGGAATGTCATTTTGGTTTATTACCATGCTGTGATCTCCACAAAAATCCACGTAATGTTCATTATCAGTTGGCCAATTTCTCCTCTTAGATCACCCTGGTTGTACACATACAGTGTGCCACTCCCAACAAACTTGACGGCCGTTTTTGGCCAAAATCGGCAACCTTGGCAGAAGTCGCCTACCTAAGCAGGGCACCGTGGCGAAACATGTAGGCTCCCTAGGTTAAACTAGAGTTACTGTATATGCTACCAAAGGAGACCTCCGTTGCAAGTACGTAGGGGTGGCATCAATTCGAAACAGGCAATCATTTGTTTTCTTGTCAGTGATAGTTGGAAAATTTGGTTTCAATTGTTTCGAAAATTTCAGTGCGATTTTCAGCAAGGATCGTAGCATGTTTTCCAAAATCAGAGATGGAAGAACAGTCGGCAGAGCTACGCACAGGCGGGAAGAAAACAGGGAACCCATGCCTTCACAACATAAGTAAGCTCCAAGGCTACATGGCAACAATCTGAAACAATGCTAAGTCTTCACTCGGCAGCCTTCACGGCTAAACAAAGCTTCTAGCTTTCACAAACCTACAAAACGGCACTAAGCCGTCTAGACTTTTTCCCTCCCGTCAAATGCATATTAGTGATCATTCTAGTTTGCACTTCTCTTTTTTTTTGTTTTTTTTTTTAATTGTGTATCCATGCAGTTCCCTGTCAGTCCTTTATTCACTATCTTACTGCTGCGGTAAATACTCTTTACCTACAGCACGACCAAAATGCTACAAAATAGTTTCATGTATAATGTAGCATACATTACAATTACCGGCATTTCGTATCACTGCAAGGTGTTTTACTTAAAAAATTGTCGAGCACACGGTTTGTGTCATGAACTGAGCAAAAACCAACTTTAAAAGCAAGTGCGACAGATGCTACACTTTTCCCTTCCTATGAACCAATTATTATCATTACTATTAAAAATGATTTCTTCCCTTTGCATAAAACTTTGTCACAAAATGAGTAAACAAAGAACACGTTTAAAAATATTTCTCTTTTGTATAAATCTACGTAAAACAAGCTGCCGGATGCTTTCTCTATCCCCCTATGTCCCCCTCCACCTGTACTTGAATAACTAGAGACCCCTCTACGATAGAGCTTGACTAAGCACTGCAGACAAATGCAACCAGGGCATGAACACAGTAAAAGCAAGCACAGCGAGCCGAGCAAGTGAAGTATGGTCACAAAAAGCGAAGCACATTCATGCCACAAATTCATTTAGGGCAGCCTTCTAATTTTTACTTTGTTTGCCATGCGATTATTCCCTCACACAAAAAATGGGGTGACAAGATAAGTGTAAAATGCCAATTATCTAAACCAAGGGAGTATGCACGATGTGAATCTTTCACAACGGCCCCACAGCACAAGCGAGAAAGCGCATGTGTGTGCACAGAGCAAGTTTGTTTTGCGTACAGACAGAGGAGACGCAAGCAAGTGAATCGGAGAGTGAGTCAGCCTGGCCGGTAGGTTGCGCGGAGCCATTTAGAGATGGCGCTGTTCGCTGGCGGCTGTAGCACCATGCTGCGATGTTTGGGTCCTCTGTCACAGTTATTTTTGACATGTGTGCCGAACAACTGCACGCGCACCTAGTCATGATTACTCGCACATGCACTCTTGAATTTTTTTCCCGCCATAGATAGGAGGGGGAAGTGCTACGAACTGGCTGAGGAGTTCTGCGACTTGAAATCACGTCACAAGAATCGCTCATTGAGTGACACCCTTAAATGAGTCGCTGGTGAATTGTTGGGTCTCCCCCTTGGTGATGAATGGAGTCGCCAATTTCAATGCGCTTTAGAGGTCAAATTGCGGAGCCAGAGGTCATACACTCAAACTTGCCAGAGGGGGGTGATGATATGGGTAGAGCTATCGCTCTAGAACTTTCAAGACGTGAAGCGAACAGTAGGAGAAAGTTGAAAGGACTTCAAGCCGTGAACAAAAGACGCAGAGGAGCTCGAAGAATTAAAAGCTGAAGAGTAGGGAAAAGCCGAGAGGTACTCCAATGTTGTAAACCGGACCGTCCGACCCTGGCGCTGGCGCTTGACTGTGCCACGCTTACACCTGGTCTCACTTCGTGCCTGGAGCATTCATTTGCACACAGGTTCCAGCCTACACTTGTGTGCGCATGTGCGTAGACCTAGGAATTCTCTATGGAGCGGGGCCTTCACAGGACTGAGTGCCCATCACAGTGGTAACTGCCAGCAGCCACACTTCGACCACTGGGCCTATTATAGCAGCAACATAGGCAAGAAGATGGAAGAGCAAATCCATGGTCGGGAAAATGAGCACGAAAGCCGGAATTCGGCAAACCTAGCACAGGTGCGCAGTCCACAAGCTGTTTATTTTTTCTGGTGTCTCGGAGTGTTGAGATGAGAGGGAGAAAAGGAGTGCCATTTTTAATATCCGATATCTACAGTGTTAATGAAGCTAGCCCAAGAATTCTTGTGATGAAGTGACGATATGAGGTAATACCCAAGCCCGCGTTACTCAACCTCACTTTAGGCACTTCATGGTCCCTTTTTAAGATGAGGGAGATTGGAAGGGGTTGCAGTTTTTCCCTGCAAGCTTAAATGGGCCAGTTTGCTTCAAAAAGGTCGACCCCCACCTACCTTGGCCTGTTGAATGAATGTCGGCGAATGAATTTGGAAGAGAGTCAGACTGCCGGTGTCCTAGCCAAAAATAAGCAGCGGCCGCCCTGCTTTAAAAAATTTAGGTGCCACCATGTCTTTAGTGCTCATTTAATGTTCACTGGCAAGGCTTCGAAAAAAATATATACCTCCTCTGCTATACCATTCTATGTAGGCTTTCTACAACTAGCTCATGTCCAACTGCTATTCACTCAAATCTAGTACATTATCGAAGTAAGGAAGTGGCATTAGCAGATATACTTTGTTTCCTCAGTAGACTGCTGGTTAAGTGAGTGTTGACAAGAGCGATCGGCGGTGCTTAACAGCCTGGCAGGCCATTTGTGCACTGCAGAACTACAGCTGGGGTTAAATTTCACATTACATAATTTTTTTACCTTTTTATTGCTGCATTAACATCACTGATTATTCCAAAATATACTGAAATGTGAAAAAAAAAAAAGCCTCTCCGTATCTTACATCGATAAATAGCTCCTGGCTGCTATAATTAAATACCCCTGTATACGTTGAAAAGTATACCATGGCCTGAAAAACTGATTAAGGCTGTACTCTCTATTCCTTTAATATCTCTTAATTACACTTCACGAAAAGCCTGTTTTTAAAAAGAAAGAAGCAATGTAAAACCACAGGGTGAGAAACTGCCAAAAGGTTGTGCATCAAATCATGCCCTTATTCAGAGAGCAATGCAGAACTGTCACACACACACACACAAAAAAAAAAAAAACTATGCCACATTGTACATGGGAAATAATATTGTTATAGCTATGGTTCAGGAATATGTTGCTTCTCCTCTAGCGAGGAGAAAACAACCTCTTCTCGTTACATGTTTTTCGCTTCCCGCTTGAGATTTGCCTAGTGCGTTTCCGTGCTTTTCTCCAGGGGTCCTCGTGTATATATATTTATTCATCTGGTTATAAATTCCCTTCTACCCTCAAAACTCTGCCCTACAAGAATTAAATTTCAAACGACACTGCTGCTTTTGGTAATGCCCTTGTGGTGGCTTAATTAGCTCTATTAAAGCAGGAATGCATTTAATGGCTACACTTTCACCTCCTATTTCCCATTATGACTCTGTTGACCAAGGCAGATGGACATCCCGAGGTGGCATGGTTACTAGCACGATTTTCAGAAATTCTCGTGTATTACCGTAGTTAGTGTTATTTCAAAAAATTATCAGGTGAAGAAGTACTGTGATTAGTCTTTAAATTTACTACCTCCATTAACGATATTATGTAGATACAAGATTGTCAGTCTGGGAAAGTTTCTAGCCCGGAGTCAAGGATTGCCACTATTGTGCTTTTGTGGCGCCTATTAGATTAGTAGTGGTGCCATATGGCACTGCCATCGTGTACCATAATTTTGTCTGAATTGTGTTGATGGTACCAGATCGTGCCATTTGTCCCAAAAATTGCTACGTTAATCAGATTCTCATGCTTGAACGACCATTTTTTTCCTTTTGCATAGCCCACTTGTCAACTGTCACCTATGTTAGCAAGACACTATGAGCTATGATTACTGTTCAATAACCCACTTCAAATCACTATCAGAAGTGCATTTGTATTGATTACACCTTAGAACGGCACATCGATGTAACCAGCATGAACTATGTGTTTTACTTCAGTTACCACATGCCGCTACTCGCTGTCCTGCGCGACAGCACAGGAGCGCACACATGATTAAAACTAAGTTTCCTCGTAATGTGAACTTTATTTACACCAACAGAACATAAGCCAGCACACATGCATTCCTGCAATGAAATAAGCTAGGTATAGCACGAATTAGACTAGCAATTTTTTTGGCTACTTTTGATACCTCGACTGCAGGTGAACTACTTTTGTGGCTACTTTTGCAATTTTTGTGGCTCCTTTTCCGAGTTTTGAACCTAGCAACCATAGTTGAGGGGCTTTAGTTGCATGGTACCGATCTGCCTGCGCGTTTCTCGCGCTGAATTTCGTTTTCATGTGAAAAAAAGCGTTGGATTTCCTCGCGCTGCAGGCCTGCAGGGCTTTCAAAAATGGGTTTTTCATCATTTTAAAAACTGATATGCCGTAGTCTTTCCCATGGCTTTAATCACCCCATTAGAATTAAGCACCCGTGATAATTAAATATCAGTAATTAGCAAAGTTTTGTTAATTAGATGGGTAATTAGAAGAGTCCTGCAGTATACTGTGTCCGCCACAGCTGAGTTTGTTCCTGCAAATACTTTTTTCTATTCTATATTGAATTCACTACTTTCAGAAACTTTTGAAAGTGTTCACTGCAACATGTAAACTAAAACATGCTTGCAATGTGCATATATGCAATATATGTATTCACCCCGCGTGTTCAGTACTGACATAGCTAATGCTCAGTTGCTGGAGCTACATGGTGTACAAGGGCGCTTCCTAGAGATACGCGAAGAGTTTTCCCCGCGGCATGCCACTTTTTTATCAACAGACCTGCTGATGCTGTTTTCAATGCCATCGCTGCGAGGTTCTACAGCAGCACCTCAGGACTACGGGGTGACGGCACACAGTCCCGACGATGCAGGATTCTCAGAAGATACCGTTACATTTAGCTTTAATGGAATTTCGCTCGCAGTGGATAAAGGAGGCATAGTATTTCTTCACCCCTCGCAAAACAAGTCATTTGATGCATTGTTTCGTAGTTCATACTGTACACATTACTTTGAAGTACAAAGGTCAAGTTGCCAGTTCAGAAAAATTCACAGAAACCACTCAGGGGACACAGTAGATGTGGCCCGCCTACAATTTGCAGGACTGCCAACAGGCAGTACAGCCATTGGCATTTGCATGGCAGATTATAGTCGTGATGTACCGGCTATATATAGCACTGTGGCATAACCTTGATGCAACAATGTTAATAATTTCACAAACACAAAACTGGTGAGAATGACATGGTTCATAACACAAAGCACTCACGAAATCAGGGTTCACATGCCGACGCATTACCCTTCGCATCAATCATATTAATTGTCTGCAAATTTTTTCATGTAATGCTATCTAGGCAGCCTGGTATGAATGACTGTATTAGTGAGCAAATAGTGTGCTCGTGACAGCATGTTCAACCCCATGAGAAGCTTGCACGATTCAGGGAAACACCAAGTGGCTAGAGCACCTTTCAAGGGTCTGTCTAGTTTGACAACACATTTATCATGGGGTTTTAAAGCGATAGATAAGATATGATGTAGCATGTATTGTAACAGTCTTCTTCAACACACTCCCAAATGCAAGCTAACAGCCACCTCCATGGGTGCTCCATGAAATGTGAATATTTCGGAATGTTTTACTTACACGTGTTTCTATGGGCTGCACTCCCACCCTATACACCTAGTGGTGGGTGACTCCCACATGCATTCATTATGGTGTTTTAAAAATACATTGCCTCTCAAATGACGTTTCAAACTTCCGCTATCAGTTCTATGGTGCAGCCGACTTTTCTTCATGGAGGGACCACATCACAGGTGCACTGCGAAATTGGAAAACTGCTTTAGGAACTTTTGTTTGCATATATGAAATCCTATGTGCAATAAGCCTACTTTATATATGCCTCGTGCTTTTGGCGTTAGCAAGCACCCCCCTTGTTAGTAAACACTGTGTAGGTCTAAAATATGGCCTCATAGAAAGCAAATGCAAATGTGTCACAGCTACTTGTTTGGATAATTAACGAGCACATGGCACACTCAAAAGTTCAGCCGTTCAGGCATGCCAGTCATAAACGCACATTCGTTACACGAGACTGGACAATGCTTTCATTTTAAAGCAAGAAAATTAAGACAGAAGCAAAGTGAGAACTGTTGAAAACACTTTATTTAGTAGTGCTCACTAGAAAGGAGAAGAGTCTAAGACAGCACTCATCTCCATTAAAAAAGAAAATCTCCGAAAAGCATGCAAAATGTGTGCGGCTTTTGTTAAGTAGACAGGAAAATGTGGCACACTGTGTATTATTTATAAAAAAATCCTTGTTTTATGGCACAATAAAATGCCTCATAAATAGTGACAATGGCAAAAGGTGGTCTCCCATGTGAGATTGTTGTTTCAAACCAAGCACAAGTAACACACCTTAACTGTACCAAGATGAGGATAATAAGAAAACATCAAAGTGAAATGCACCATTTGACACAATGCCTCTATTAGTAGGTGAAATGCCCTTCTTTAACCAACCTGAGCAAGCATACGAGGAGACAGTTCATACACAATTGACGCCATAAAAGATGTGGTGAAAACTAAAACACATGCAACATGCAGAATGCAAGATATTTAACAGATCAGGACAATTCTAACATTAGTCTACTGGACTTGTAACATATCACCGATAAACTGCCTACGACAAAGAAGAAAAAGCACTGGGGCCACATTGCATAACTTGTAATTTCATTTTACTTTCCTTTGACCCACTGTCACTGGTGCCGTTTGTCACAGCCTATGTCACCAGGAAACTATGACCAATGACGCAGGACAAAAAGAAAATAAAATATTCCAAAATATGGCCCCTAGAATCTGACAGAGCCCAAAAGTCATGCTGCACAGTCCAGAACCTTCAAACCAGTAAAGAGAGCTGCTGGCTACTGTGACTTGTGCATCATGAACTAACATTTTCGTAACTCCGCTCAGCAGGACACCCAATAATGCAAGACAAAAAAATAATCATCTTAGCTTCCGAAGAACTTGGCAGCCCAACAGACATAAACAGATGGCAAAATGCTGCAAATATACCCTGCCTGACTTTATCAGACAATGAAAGTTTGGTTTGCCATACTTATAGCCACAGCTGTTCCACTTCACTAGCACATCACAATATCATACATGCATACAGAGGGCACAAAGTGCAACTGATAAATGCAAAGAAAAAAAAGAAACAAAAACATTCCATTTCAGAAGAAAAATTGCAACATACTGTACAACTTCAAACAGAGGAGAAAGAGAAGGTGAAAAGAGCAATGTTAAAATGAGTACAAGGAGGTGGCTAACTGGCTTACCAACTACAACTGATAACAGAACAATAAACAAAAGACTTTGTGCGCAAACAAAATACATGGATGAAACCTCCCTTTCAGAAAATGGCTGTTGAACTCATTGTGTGTACTTGTTTGCATGGGCAGCACCTCCAAAGCTGCAATGAGTATTTTACACAGAGCATCCTGCACCTTTCACAACACTGATGTCATAGAAGTGAGTAGGCAACACAAGTTGGGGATGCACAACAGGTGCTTAGGAACCAAATAAAATTTTGTACAAAAAAGCAATGCGTGGCTCCGTCCTCAGAAAGCTTGTGTATGAGGTGTGTGCATCAGGCTACAGGACCTAATAACAACAAAAAACATGATAGTGACACCACTTTTTCACTGCCTTCATATGAAACAAAATGAGTGACAGTTGTACTCATCGGCAGTGATCTCAGATGTGCAGGGCAAAGTGAACTTTTCTTCAGTGTCCGGACAAAAGCAGTGAAGCGGTCACAAAGAGAAACGGTAACATGGAGTCTAGGATACAGGCAATAACGAAAAGCTTTTTCTCATGTGTTCTGGCTGACACATCTTTTCTACCTTTACCAAAAAAAAAAAAAATGCAGCTAGAATATAATGTGCTCTGCACACCCGTGAACAAAAAGGCTATCACTCAAGCTTTGTGAAAGTTTTCCACCTACTCTTCGCACTACTCCAGGCCTTTGTGGAACAAGAGGTGCCGTTCAAACAAATACCAGGGCACCGCTGAGCATAACAATATAGGGTATGAAAGTATCACTACACTCCCCCTTCAAGAAAAAAAGCTCCCAGTAATAGGCTTACACTAGAGCAGCGGTTCTCAAACTGGGTTCCACAGAACTGTTGGTTTCCTTGTTGCGTACCCTGAGCCTCTAAATTCATGCATGCATGAACCTCTTTTTTTCCTTTGCTCACTTTATTTTAGAACTACTAATCACACCATTATTGCTTATAGCAGAATTTTTAAGTATAAAGTCAGTCATCTCAATAGAATTCAGGCACTATTTGAGAGACCGTGATTCTGTAGATGTGTGTTTTTTTTTTTTTTTTTAACTTCTTAAGGTCAAAGGGATGGAAGCCAAGATATGCAGGATTCCTCAGCATCTTTTAAAAGCCGTTGGGGCCTCCTGTGATTAAAAAAATTGAGAACCTCTGCACAAGAGTGCAGCAAAAGACTGCCGCTCCAAAATCACAGGGAAATAACTTATATGTGTGAAATCGCAGAATAAATGAAATTGTGGTAAACAGTACTTGGCACAACACACTAATGCATTTCTGAATGATGCATCAGCAACATTCAAGACCTCAGATGTAAGTACAACAGCACAAACTCCAGGATCTTCAGGAACTTCAACAGATTATGACTATCTACATTGACATGGCAAAAGGCAAGTTTACCTCACCTGATGAACATGAAAACACATATGCATGAACAAAGAGTTCAACAACCTAAATTCTGAAAGTATGAGGAGAACACTAGGACGTTTACGGGCTGGCTATGAAGACTTAGGAATGTGTGAATGTGACCCCCTTATCTCGGTGAGTAATACAGTGGCCAGTCTATCAAAACAACATCAGATAAGTTGCAATAGACTGCAATGTTTCATGCAATGGTAATGGGGACAGACAGACAATGGCATTAAAATAAAACTAGGGGCACCAAACATCAGGCTTATTTCAAATGAGTTGTGGATGGCTCAGAAGAGGTAGGAACAAAGTAAAGGGGATGCCACTTTTTCCATGGTACCATGCATAGAAGTGCATCAGCATAACCTTTTTAAAAAGTAATACACTCCTTAACTTTTCAGTGCATACAGCCTACCTGTAACAACTAGGCAGCTTAATGCTTGTCAAACATCCTTCGAAAAATATTTAATTTTCATTAATCAAGCCACCAAATCAAAAGCAATAGGACAAAAAGTCCCCTAAAGAGATCCCCTAAAGAGATCCCCTAAAGAGATCCCCTAAAGAGATCCCCTAAAGAGATAATTAAATCCCTTTCCCACACTAAAATGACTGCAGAATAAAGCGTTTATATATTTTGAGTTTCAAAAGCGTAATAATCTGCAAACAAAAAGCTTGAGGGGTCAACTTTTGGCACAAAGCAAAGGCCCTTTAGCATTGAAAGTGAGCAACAGCAACACGATGCATACAGCAAGATCATCAGTGGCACTTACACAAAGGCATCAACACCTGTAATGTTGCATAAAAGCACATTGCTTAGGCTGTCACAAGGCAGTTTTTCATGGCACTTTATGGCACTTTCATCAACCTGCTCTTTACAGAGTACCAAATGAAAGCTACACAGGATCCAAAAGAATAAGCCCTAATAACGGAAAGGAATAATGCAGGAGTAAAGAAAACAAGTACTCACTTTTGTTTCTTCTTTTTAAAACAAAATGGTGACTCAATGCAGTTTGTACCCAATGACCTCCAATGAGTAATGAATGCCCAATTTCCCCACGCCACGTGCAGACTGCTGACCAACGAGAATACAGAACACTCGCTACCACTTCTCCATGCCACTCTTGTTTTCCTGTAGCAGTGGCATAAGCAAAAAGAGAGCGAAAAGCAGCTGTGTGGGGATAGTGCACTGAACGCATATGGAGGAAGTGGACAGACAGGCACAAAGCAGTAGCGCCCAGCTGTACTGCGGCACACTTGCACAAATGCTCCTTGTGCGAGCTGTTGTGCATCCAAAGACTGATAATTTGCATGTTCATGTCGGGAGCTTTTTTTTTTTACCCTAGCAGTTTCATTTGCTTCTCCACAGAACCGGCCACTCAGCCACAGCAAGAACACTCGTTTCCTTGCACTCCCAGAAATCGCCGCGCAAAGGGACAAGATGCAATCACCCATAAAAAGAGCTTTGTTAGCTATTGTACACACTACTATATTTAACAGAAAAATTGACAACAGGAAAATAAAACATAAAAGTAATACCCCAGCCATCAGAGCTCGCATATCTTTATCACTTCAGTCACCATACGAGGTCAAGTGACCACTTATGCTTCACAAGGTAATTATTCTGATGAACTCTGAGCTTGAACAGCACTGTGCTCTTTGGAGCCTAAATATGCATGCCAGTACTATTACCATTATGCACACTGTGCCTTTCTGTTATCTTCAAGCCTACCATCATTATAAAGAAACTTGATAGTAATAATATATCTTAAAAAATACATGCATTCATATTGAACATAAAATGCAAGAATTTCATAACGACATAACATAGAGAGAGATTCAAAAACATCTACAATTATACCAAATGCCCACGGTGAAAGGATAGTTCAGTATGAAAGCAAATGCATCAGCTCATTTCTTTTTAAAATTAACTGCAACCGATAATGTCAAAGCTTTCTGGTTTAGTTTAGTTTATAGGGTTTCACGTCCCGAAGCGGCTCAGGCTACGAGAGAGACGTCACAGCTTTCTATCTACCCCATCTACAAGATGAAAACAAAAAAGATATCACATATCCCTCTTAGAGTAAAACCAATATTTGTCAATAGTAATAAGCACTATAGTTCACAACAGAATGATCTGTAAATATTTTCAAGAACATTTTTTAAGTTTGACAAAAATGACTTCAGGCCATGAGAAAAAACATGGCAAACAACACTGCTTTGGCAGTAACTCACAGATAGAAAATTAGAACAACATTGGGTACTTACTGCATGAAAAAAAAAAAAAAAAAAAGAAACAATTAAATTAGGCACACATTTTTTTTTCTTTTTTTTTAAGGATGCTTTTGACACCATAATAAACCACTGTCCAACTGATAATGCAAACATCTGCTGCCTGTGCAAAGAAGATGCAGCAGACAGACAACAAGCACTTATTGGTGATGAGGTTCAAATTCTAGCCTTTGCTGCTACTGCCTAAGTAAATGCAAGCATGAAATCTTTGTAGCAATAGGAATGCACTAGGTAACATTTCACATAGCTCTCTTAGCAGATCTACCCTTGAGTACTAATGCACTTGTAAAAAGTCAACAGATAAAATGGCCCTTTTGGAGAACACTCTTCACAGTTATCGCATTGTGTGAATTTGTTGAGGAAGGAAAAACAAAGAGACGCCAGTTCCTCAATCAGATTAGTAGGAAAGACAGTTATGAAAATGAAAAGCAGCAAGAGGCTTCAGATCAATGATTGTGAGCGTTCACATATGTATGAAACACCACAAGTCCTGGGAATCCAGCAAATGAAGAGGAATCAGTGTGTCATCAAGAAAGGGAGCACATGAGCTAGTGGGGAAAGAAAAAAAAAAGAAAAAAAAAAAGAAGCTTTTCCAGAGTTGAAAACCAGAGACTCAACAAGAACTGTTAGGCCTAAAGTGCTTCAATGATGGGGAAACAAGAACGGCAGACAGAAAAAAGAAAAATGCATCCACAAGTCACCTTACAAGCACTGATACCATGCTGCTAATCATTAGGAAGGCACCAGCACTGATACCATGCTGCTAATCATTAGGAAGGCACCAGGCACACGTGGAGAAGGTTGGTGGTTTTGGCGAGTGCCCCCTCAGCTCTTGCTGCTGGCGCTCGATCCAAGAAACTTGTGCAGGCTGGGCTCGCCTTCGTCAATGGTGAGCCGGCTGATGTCCGGCAGACGATTCAGGGAAGGCTGTGAGCTGGGCAGAGGGGCGCTGAACTGGCGCAGAAACAGGCCTCCTCCCGACAGGGGCCCCGCTGACCAGGGCGGTGGCGATGCA
The DNA here is from genome assembly GCF_055883805.1 of Amblyomma maculatum. NCBI lineage: Eukaryota > Metazoa > Arthropoda > Arachnida > Ixodida > Ixodidae > Amblyomma > Amblyomma maculatum. The sequence goes on from NC_139344.1 coordinate 55,374,890, forward strand.
GATGAAGTGCTGCTACCCCCGTCTGCGAAAACGGGCAGCTCCGGCAGGCTACCAGGCACGGTGGCCACACGGGATGCTGGTGACCGACCACCTCCTTCATTTGTAGTTCCCTTCATGGCACCCGAGAAACTCAGGTCGTCCAGCTGCAGCAATTGGTAACACCCAGTTACACCCAACTGCTATCACGTACCAGCTAAACCTCAATCACTACTCGTTTTGGCCCCTTCCCCCTCTCTTCTGGTCTTGTCCAAGTAAAATATTTAGCTCCTCTCACTAAAACAGGCTTCTTTGAAAAAAAAAAAATTCCATGCAAGCAACAAGCTGCACTTGAAAGTGTTAAAACCCTTTCGAGTGCAGCTTACCCTGCATGGATTTCTTTTTTTTTTTTTTTTTGTTTCCAAGAAACAGCCAACTGAGGTCTAAAGTCTAAAGAAAGCTATTTACCTTGTTCTAGAATGAGATGCCTCCATCGTTTATTTTCTACAGGTACATAAACAAATGTAATCACAGTGCCCTGGTGGTTGCAATTTGTTATAAAGGTGATCATTGTGTATGCCTCTAGCTATTAGATTCTATTTTATTTTTATTGCCCCTTGCACCAAATGGTTAAACCATTATAATAAGGCTACAGGGGACCAGCTGAAAATTAACTATGAATAGAATCCTTGGAATAATGTTTTTAATTATCGTGTCAATGGTTCTGATTGGCAAAGAGACAATAAACAGCCACTTCTTTCATGGGAAGGGCTAAAATTGAGTCACCTCTGAACAATTGCTTACAAGAGGTAGCCTACACTCTGCACCATGCATCAGTGCTATCCTACAGCCCATGTGCTTCTTCTTTTTACTGGGCTGGATAGCAGTGAAGGCTTCTATTAAATTTGTTATATACCATGCATGCGGTATGTACCGAACCAGATGCATTAAGGACAATGCTGCCATACCACAAAGTAAGACAATCTCCTTCCTTCGCTGTAAAAGGTTGTAAAATGCAATAGTCGTGGTCTGTTAATTCATTGCCTTTTTTTCAGAATCAACATGCTGGATGGTTCCTGTCATGCTCAAATAGATTCTGGGCACATTTTTCCGCTGTACTACGTTGTTTTTTTTAAATATAGAAAGTATTATGGGTGAAAACCGTACTGCCTCCCAAGTTCACATACATACCACTGATCACAACAAGATGCACACTGGCAGGAAGCATACAGATGATTTCTACCAAGGCAATTTGCATGCAGTTATGTACAGAATGTGATGGTGAAAGATCACTACTAGAAGTTACCGTATATTGCCGCGTATAAGTCTACCTTTTTTTTTTTAAATGTAGTTCCAAAAGTTGGGGGGTCGACTTATAATTGGGGTCGACTTATATGCGGAGTCTTAAAGTCTGCTTATATGCGGGGTCAAAAGTAATTTCGACCGAGTCGCGGATAATATCACGCCCTGTGCGCTCATATTTTAATAAAAGTTGTCAGACACAATGCAAAAGTGGACCTGCTTTAAAAAAAAAAACCTTGAATTTAATTGAGATATGCACCAAAGGTTTGCTTTAATACGATAGCAACTTGTTATCGACCAATCGTGGGCACTCCACGAAAAAATGGCCAAAGCCGGGCGGGCTGGCAATGTTTGATACAAACTGTACAGCTACAAACCCAATCCAATCCAAAACGGCCACACGTGACCATTCACATGAGCCGAGAACATGGAGGAAGGAAACAACTTGGGAGAAGGCCTTGCCATTCCCAATGCATTGGAGAAAGTGTGGCGGAAGTGACGTCAAAATTTAGGGTTAGCCAAGTCGGGCCATTAGCAACGGCGATGCTGTTGCTATGAAAACTCGGGCCACTAGCAACAGCGTTGCTAAGGGCCCTAGGTACGTGAGCATCACAGAGAAAGAGACTGCGGAGGTTAAAGGAGGAGGAGAGACATTACAGCGTCCGGTCGCGGCGCGGCCGCGCCGGCTTTAAAAAAATGACCTCAGGACCTCTCCCAAGTTCTTTCCTTCCTCCATGGCCGAGAAGCATTTTGCAAGGCCCATTTTTGCGTGTTGTGCAACGTTCTGTGCCTTCCGCCATTTCTTCTCGTCGCACCGCCTGGACTCAAGCAGACGTGACAGCTAACAGCAGTGCATGTGGTTTGTGTCACTCAACAGACGCCTTGCAAGATGCCGCCGCAACCTTGGAAACAGTACAGCGCTGCAAGCGGCAAGTCATCCTTTACGCAGAGTCAGAAAACAACGTCGAAGCAGGGCGGAAGTTCGACGCCTCAGAAAAGTGCGTGAGAGGCGCCGAAGTCTGGACAATACCCTGCCGTTGAGGAGGCGGTTCGAGGTTGGGTTCATGACCAGAGAAGCGAGAGCCTGAGTGTTTGCTACAATGACATTGAAACAAAGGCATGCGCTGTCGCGGAGGAAACGTGCATCCCGCGTACCGAGTTTAAAGTGTCTAAGAAATGGGTGACGAATTTCATGAAGGGGAACGGCCTAAGCCTAAGGCGATGAACGACTGTATGCCAACGATTGCCCAAAGCCTACGAAGAAAAACGGAGTGCCTTTCTGCGCTACGTGAGTGACCTGCGGGCAACACATTCATTCCTGCTTGGTCAAATAGGCAACGGTGACCAGACTCCAGTCTGGTTTGATATGCCTAGCAATAGGACCGTGTCCGCAAAAGGGGAGCACCAGGTCCGCCTGCTGACAACGGGCAACACGCACAACCATTTCACGGTCATGTTATGCTGTACGGCAGATAGGCACAAGTTACCACCATTCCTTCTGTTGAAGAGGAAAACGATCCCGACGAAGGAAAAGTTCCCGCCAAAAGTCATCGTGCGGGTGAATGAGAAAGGATTTTTTAATGATGAAATGGTCCTCGAATGGTTCCGTCTCGTGCGGTGCAGGCATCCGGGGGACTGCTGAAGCCCCGCAGCATGCTCATCCTGGACTCTTTCCGCGGCCACATAACCGTGTGAAAAAAGCGGTAGCGGACGCGGGGTGCGACCTAGTCATCATTCCGGGCAGATTGACACCTATTCTTCAGCCACTGGATGTGACGCTGAACAAGCCATTCAAAGACCGCATCGGTGCATTCTAGGAGTGGCTCCAGCAGGAAAACCCAAAGACACCAACAGGGCGGCTGAAGCAAGCTTCCTTGGGCGAAGTGGCTCAATGGGTCAATGATGCCTGGTATGGACTACCAACAGACATGGTCTCTGCGGCGTTCTCCACGTGCGGCATATCGGCACCGCTTCCGATGACCAGCGGCAGCAGTGGCTCATAAGATGATCGAGACTGTGTCCTCACAAGCGACGACAGATGTGTCGTGAACGAATAAATGTTTATGACTCGGCCTTCTGAAATAATTTTTGGGCGAGCTAGGACCGCAGGGTGCGGCAGCGTCGACCTAAATTCGGAGTCTAACTTTTTTTTTGCCCAAAGGGGGTCGCGAGTTGGGGGGTCGACTTATAATCGGCAATATACAGTAATCACTGCCATCTGTCGAATAGGTAATGTGAGGATTTTATAATCAAGCAAAAATATTTCTGAACCTCTACTTCGAGATATGCACTTGTAACGAAATGGCAAAATTAGCCTTCATGGCTACATTAAACCATATGCAGGGCTAATTTGACATTTTAGGGAAACATTATTTACTGAGGCAGATACATAAATACACATTAGCTATAGTATGAATGTTTCTACAATCATATGCAACAAAGAAATCGGTGTTAAATGTAACAGATTCTCATAGCTGTGACTGTGTAATGCACGCTAATTGTGTGCACACAGTGCCACAACTCTTTATTTTACTTTATTACAGTATATCATAGTGTATCCAACAGCACTCTCTTTTTAAAGGCACAGAGAGAAGAAAAGATTACCTATTACTCATAGTGGAAAAAATTCCTTGCCAAGCAAATTTGAGACTTGCACAAATATTCACAAAATATTGAATACATTCAGTCAGAAAATAGCAGGAAATATCTAAAATATATTTATTTTATTTGTTATGCCAAAAATGAAGTTACAAAACCTTTCACGCTAAACTTCTCAACCAATAGAATATACATATAACTTCCTTGCACAAAAGTATTTTGGTCTACCCAGCAGTCACGTGCAAAAGTCAATCACAGGTGGTCTTGTAAAAAATTGATCACCTTCACTGCTCACGGCACGAAAACACTCAGAACATGCCCAGCACCTTCGTAACAGCTCGAAAAGCAGCAAATTTCTTCGGTGACGAAAACGAAAGCTACAGACGGGCACCTGTTGATAGGCTGGACTGAGCGGGGCAGCCATCTGTTGCCGAACGACGAATCGGACGAATGGGCCTCACTTTTGTGCAAAGCTATTGACTGCATTAAAGAGTGGAGTGGTCAAGTGCTTATGCTGTGGAACCTCATAAATATCATGATCGTCATCAGCCGGACTATACCCGCTGCAGGGCGAAGGCCTCTCCCATATTTCTTCAATAAACCCGGTTCTGTGCTAGCTGCATCCACTAGACCCCTGCGAACTTCTTAACCTCATCCGCCCACCTAATTTTCTGCCGCCACCCGCTACGCTTTCCTTCCCTTGGAATCCAGTTTGTTACCCTAAGCGACCATCGGTTATTTTCTCTTCGCACTACATGCCCTGCCCATGCCTATTTCTACTTCTTGATTTCCACTAGAATGTCATGAACTTGAGTTAATTCTCTGATCCACCCTGCACGCTTCCTATCTTTTAATGTTACACCTACCGTTTTTTTGTTCCATAGCTCTCTGCATTGCCTTCAACTTAAGTAGAACCCTTTTTGTTAACCTCCACATTTCAGCCCTAAAGGTGAGTACAGGTAAGATGCAACTATTAGTACATATACCTTCCTCTTGAACGATACCGGTAAGCTGCTAGAATCTGTGAGAACTTGCCAAATGCACTCCATTCATTCTAATCTTATTCTCCTAGTTATTTCCCTTTCATGGTCTGGATCTGCAATTACTATCTGTCCTAAGTAGACATATTCGCCTACCATGAATATGGCCGCTACTCAATAAGGTTGGTGCGAGGCAAGTATGTCACCTTAGATATCATGACAGCCATGATCCCTACATGTTGACATATATTGCTAGAAGTTTAAAAATATCTTCGTATGCAGCTGACAAAAGAAAAAAAAGATTAGTCCAAAACTAAGTACTATACTCGTTTCTGCAATGTGCTGAATGGTGTTGCTTATTCAGAAACAGCCCAGATAACACAGAATGAACTACAGCAGAATCTCAATGATACAAACCTGGCTGATACGAATTCATAAAATTCCTCAGCTGGGGTGCACTGTGTACAATGTGCAGAACTTTGGATGTTTGGAACACACTGGATCCAGCTCCACTGTAGATGATACAAGCACGTGAACTGCTACCACACCCTTGAGCACTGCACATGGCCCACACATGGTTGAGTCAGCGATCGCTAGTTGTGCTGTACATGCAGGGAGCAGTTTGCGGTAATGTGCGGCATGAAAATCCCTAACGTCGCGATCATCTGTCACGCTGTATGCGCCCCAAGTGGAGAGTTGTGGCCGTGCATAAATCTTAGCTATAAACACATCTACGCGAATGCCTTTCCCATGCTCCTGCATTATGATTTCTGTTTGTTTTAATCGTAGGAATTTTCGGATAAAACAAATTTTTTTGCGACCCTGTAAGATTTCATATTACTGAGATTCTGCTGTATTTCATGTCGTCATGCAAACTGAACAAGAATTTAGGAGTGAAAATGACACTTCAAACGATTTACTAGACAAAACACTGCATACTGCAGCAGTGAGCTGGTATTAAGCAGTAATGAAAATACGCAATGAAACTCAACACAAGCCGTCATCAAGCTGTATGGCACCTTATGGACTATTTGCTGACATGCTAAAGTCTTTAAACTCAGTTTAGTAAATTTACTAGTAGTGCTAAGAGCACAGTACTAGTGACAAAGCTATGAATAATTAAAAAGTAAGGGAGTGGGGGGCCCTAAAAGATAACAGTTGCACAAAATAATCAAATTCAGACAAGAAAGTGTGAAATACCTTTACATTCCAAACTTTATCTGGGGTGAACAAAGAACTGAAGTGCAGCATAATTGTGACATTACTGCACTTCAAGCAGTTTAATCCCTTCTAAAAAAACTCTGTTAAAGGAACATTGAGGACAACTGCTTTCAACGTGTGGCTCTGGGAGGCTGTGTTGTGGACCTGTGGCACTTATTGGCAATGTTCATGCTTGTCCGGCAGCAATAGGTGCATTGGTTACCATTAAGAATGAATTTTAAACCCCCCACCCCCCCTCTTCCCCCCCCAACACTCAATTAAGCTTCTAAAGACAAGATCAGAAAGGACTTAGAGCTCATCCTTTGGAAGCGAATAGGATCATAGTCTAACCTCACGGATGCAAGCGCAAAAGGCTGTCCTCACACGGTATACAAATTGCTCGCAAATACTGCCAGTGGTGGCAAAATGCAGCGCAGCTGTTGCCACAGCTGCACTGCATTTTAAACCTTTTGTAGCAAACAAAAGCCCAGTTTTAGCACCTCAAAGCAGCGAATTTATCATTGTGAAGCAGTAATCTCTTGATACACTTCAATTCATCCTCGGTGCCCCTTAAGCTGCATTTTTAACTTTTAAATATATTCTGATTTCTGCCACCTAACCACATTCAATATGCTATTGGTTTCACATATCTGGGGTGCATTCATTTTTTTTTTTTAAGCCTTAGCTCAACTTACAATAGTGAAATAAAAGATATGATTTTTTTTCCTTCGAACGACACACAAGGCACATCCAAAGATTTTCGTAATCACCCCAGACTGCTTCAGCCACTCCATAGGGTCCCCCCTGCACTTCCCAACTAATTTTTCAAAAGTGTAGAAGAATGCTTTGGGTTGTTGATCTGTTGAAACAAATTGAAAGCCCATATTCTTGCATCACTATGAAAGAATAACCATTTCAAGAATTCTGCAATAAACTTCTTTGTTCATGGCGCCTTGAATTCGGTGAAGGAGACCAACCAACTCCACGACCACAAAATTAGCTTCATGCCGTTACATTCCTGCCTCTATGGTTTAATGTGTGAAGTCGATAGCACGACACACATAAAGTGCAGTGAGGTTGACATATAACTTCATCACTTCCACACGACAAGAACTTCAGTTTGTCAATTAATGAAATCAGTTTTGATGCCATCCTTTTGGAGCTTGAATAAAAGCACACACACTACAATGGCAAAGATAAAAAAAAGCAACCTTAGCGCTAACTGAGACTTACATGTAGTACAGGTAGTGTTCTTACAGGTAGTAAGAACATGCCAAAAAGCAGTCATTCTCCGGCAATAATAACATTTTCCAGCTAAACGATTATCCTGCATTTGGAATGCCAAAAGACATCAGACGACACCTTTTGCCTGTGTGTGCTTGTTAGAGCTCTAAATGAAAGCAACATCTAACAACTGGTCCAACACTCAGTGCTTGTGGTGCCAGTGTGGATGTTCAACTGACCCGTAACTGGAGGCTGCTAGTGGTGATGGAAGGGGACGAATTAGCTGTCGAGGCAGCAGTTGGCTGCTGGTGTGGAGGAGTTGCAGGTGGGGGGCTTCCGCCGACTCCCGCTGATCCCGACATCCAGCCTAGGCTTCCCAGCTCAAAGGGCTCCCCAGCAGGGGGCACGGGAGAAGGTGTCTTCCCCGCAGGCTGCGCCCCAGACAGCAGATCCAAGAAACGTGGTGGCGGTCCAATCTGCACAATGCCATCACCGCTCAGAAACAAAATAGAGGGCATAGCACTGACAAAGCATAACAGTGCTCAAGTGAAATACTGCACTGGTATGAATGTGTTTCTTACAGAGAAAACAAAAATCTCCATTAAAAATAAGGGGAAACACTGCGAGAGCGGAAACATGGAGAGGGTAGCTGGTGGTAGTGTGACCCTTGCTGTTGTGGTGTTTTGGTGCTACGGTTATGCTGTTACTCCAAATCTGATGACCGCAGCTTAATTATGAGTCTAGTCTCGTAATATTCCAAGTGGAAAACATAAGCTGCGTGTGGCTTTAGTCATGCAGGATTAAACAGCAATCATTGAGCTCCTCGAGCTACACTGAATCGCACTGTTTACAGAGCTAAGAGCGTTTATAAAAATCCTCTATAAATCTGCTCCGTGTGCTTTATCCATGTGGAATTGAACAGCAGTCACAGAGGTCCCCCCCAAAGTGAGCCTATCCTACTGAAGCCAGATCCAGGAATCATCCATCAAGCACAAAAAATTCAAAAAAATAAAGAAGTAGCAGACAACATGCTCGTTGTGTACATCATAATCAACCACTGCTCCCTGGAATGAAACATTTTCCTTGATGTTTTCAGTTCCTTGTTCATTTGCTAGTGTTACTTCATTTAGGGACTGAGAATGAAGGGTGAAAAAAAAAAATGCATTCATTCAGCACAACCATGCAGCTACACAGCAAAAAACTGTTACATTATTTTCACATGTGTCCAATCATGTCAGTTAAATTCATGAAGATGATCATCAGACTATTACTGGCTAGCACAACACACATAACACACATTGCACACATAAGAGAAAAAGAGCAGCTAACATAGTGTTTGCCATATTTGCAGTTACTTCATACTTGCAGATATGACTGCCAATCACAGCAGTGACTGTCATATAATCTCGAACTCCTTGATGGAATGCTGTTGTTTATTTTTTTATATTTTGTCATAGGTAATCAGTGCTGTCCTACAGCAGCATGCAACATTGTGCTTTATCTGTATGGAGTGGGAAAGTGTGGATACCTTGAAACAAATACAGTCTGTGAAAACTACCAAACAACTATGAGAGCACCGACATGGTACAAGATGTAGGACTCCTACCATAAGTTGAATTCCCAGATGTGAAACTATCTCATACATGGCAAAATTTTTGTGACATGCAAGGCACGGACAAGCCTACACCAATCGGCCTTTTGCGTTTTCCTGTGCTGCCACCTCGTGCACAACGCCGCAACCAAACTGGCGGGATATGGCGCCGCACGAACACGCTCCTTCGCATGCTGAGCCCCGCTGCGGAGCACGTTTTCTTGGCGCACATAATTTCGGTTCTGTCGACGATGGCGTGTCCTGGGCAGCACCCGATACCTGGTGGGTATCTAGGGCTAACTAATGGCTGGGTGTCATGCCCGAGGAATACAGCGAAGCCTACTGACGAACAAATTCAGCTGAACCTGCAGTCGCCCGGTATGCGATGCGATCGCCAGTTGAGCAAGGGCCACCGCTTCAAAGATGAAGGCTACATAGGAAACGTAATGTTTCGAAACATTCGTATAAATGGGATGTAAGGCAAGAAAAAAAAAACAAAGACCAATGCAACCAGAACCAGGAGTTAGTTTCATGCTACTATTCCGGCCTTTTTTTCACTGAAATTTGAAGTAACCAGAACATCTGCATTAGAGAAGTGTGCTTAGCTCATATTTTTTTTCGGGCTTCAGCTGGGCCCACCCACATTCAGGGCTGGGCAAGTAGTTAGGAATTTCTTTGGGCTCCGCCCATGCAGCGCTCTAATTAGCAGTGTAAATGAAAGAAACTGTGCAGTCTGTAATAGCTGTGTACTTCTATCCCACTTCATATGTATCTCATCCCACTTTTGCAAAGTTTCTACGTTCCTGCAGAATCCACAAATAAATAAAAATGCCAAGGTGAAGTGACTGAACCATGCCATGCTTCTGTACATTATGCTAATGTCTTAAACAATGACTTGATAACCCCGAGATGCACTGCTATGACTGCTTCTTGATTGCTGAAGCAGCGACAACATATTGCCGCGAAACCTTCAAAACTGTATTTGCTGTTTTTTAACAGCCGGCGGCATGCGGCCTTATCGCTGTGATTCTGGCACGCGTATCAATTCCATATCCCTTGTTTCTTCATGCTCGTTGTCGCGATACGACGCGTTATCACTTTCTTTGTCGCGAAAAATGCGCCGAGATCTGTCTCGAAGATTCCGATCACTTGCGTTTTAAGTGAAATGTTTACTAGATTCTATAGCTTTTAGACGTGCGCACGTTTGTCCCCACAAGCATTGTTCTGGCAGGGGGTAGCTGGTCGCCGACTCCTCTGGTTGCTTTTGTTTCGCTGTCCGGTTTGTCGCACGTTGAAAACGGCTCATAGCATTCGCCCGCTTCGCCTCGTTGCTCGAAAAGTTGAATATCATCAGGATGAAATCAGGGTGCCGTGGTGATATGGAGGGCTTTCTTGCTCATTAAAAAAAGGTTTCATTACAGCTTGCACAAATATTTAACCTCAGTACCTAGTTCGTACCTGTTACAAAGTGGTTCCCGCACAGTCTTGATGCGCTCGACGGCTCCCAAGGGCGCCCTTGATCGCCCTGCTGACGAACAGCTTTTATTCAAGCTTCGCGGTGAAGACGGTCTCGTGAAGCGCTTGGAAAGCGAAAAAAGGCGAGGCCGCTTCTCTTTAAACATTGTGTATCGCAATCAAACGCTACACAAATAGTCGGAATCGTCAGGAGCGTCGCACTATCCAACAACGACCACCGAAACAACCGCAGAAATGCAGGCGCCGCAGACAGCCGCCGGATTGTTTACCCCACCGCCGGAGTCGATCGCGGCGGCCACAAACCCGCCAGTCCGCTTCGCGACTACGCCGCTAGGGGTTGGGTGCATGCGCAGTCGCGTCCCGCAAAAGGCCGATTGATCATCATATGTCAAAGCAAACAAAGCTTTTAGAGGAATACAGACATCTAAATATTTGGCTGCACAATTTTTTTTTTTCTTTTTCATGTTGAATAAGACGTTACTGTACATGATGATATCACCATATGGTATTCACCTATGTCTGCTGAATAATTTTTAACCAAACTTCTCCCTTCACATGATTGGTTTCAACAGCCGAGTGATGGCTCTGACGTCAAAATTTTGGTTTGCTTTTGTTTGGTTTATGGAGTTTGTCCCAAAGCGACTCTGGCTATGAGAGATGCCGTATTGGAAGGTTCCTGAAATTTTTACCATCTGGGGTTCTTTAATATGCACTGACATCACACAGCACACGGGTGCCTTGTATAGGCGAGGTGAAGGATGAAAAAAAATTCGGTAGAGACACTTGGGACTGCTTATGAGTGGGAATGCGAAAGTATTATTTTTTGCAGGACTAAGTTTCTCTCATCAAAACTGTCTGGTTTATGGGCGTGGACTGCTGTACACAAAGGCCTGCACAAATTTAGAACTTCGAGTGACACAGCGATGAGAGGAGACAAATTAAAGTGTAACCGCCGTTCACTCCCAAACGATAATTCTCGTCATGTCCTCTCATCTATGCAGTGTGCTGCAATGTGCCTGGCCTTGATGTGGCATTGCTGCTGTTCTGCACAGACTCAGGGGGGTCAATCAGACAACGTCACCTCGCCTGCCGGCATTCAAGCGCATATTAGAGCATATAAAAACACCAAATTCAGTTTCCAAAATAAGCTTAACTGAGAAAGGCCAGTAACCTCGATAACTAACAAAGTATGAAACTGAGGGGCATGATGAGACGGTGCTGTCACTGTATTAGCCCAGTTGTGTGTTTTGAGGCATGGCTTCACTACATTATCCCTCTCTTAGATTCCTCCGCTGCATGCAAAGACACCGACATAAAATGGATGAATACCTTGTCACAAAAAAAAATAATAATAAAAATGCTACGTTCTGGATAATGCCATGCTTCAGTGGCAGCTGCATCACTGCCCTCAATGCAGAACATGTGATGCCTCACCCTAAGGTTAAACCCAGCTTTACATCTCAATAATAGCATTACAACCTGATTTTTATTAATAAGCTTCCATATGTATTTTTGCCACAAGCCTAACTTTAGGTATCATCATCTGTGCACTAATTACTTGGTTACTGAGTGGTCGTGCTGACAAAAAGGCACTTCACCTGCAGAAAATATCATTGATAAAACAATAACAGAAACAAAACAAACATTCTGCTTTGAAATTAATATAAAAAATGTCAGCCAAAATTTCAAAAAAAAAAAAATAAAAAAAAATGCACCCACCTAAGAATTAAGCTAAACCATTAAAGCTACTTCTGTGTGACTGCTTTTCATTTACTGCAACCCTGCAGCAGTAGCAACAAGTTAACAAGTTTATTTGCAGCCCACAGAGCTTTGTCTGAAGGCTGTAAACAAGCTTAGAAGCCTCATAGCTCTTTACTTTTACTCCTTTAATCTACCTCCATTATTACCATTGATGTTCCCTTCTTCCCTTTTCCCCATTGCCAAGAAGCAGGCCACAGAAATTTGCCTCATTACAACATCTATGTTGTAATGAGGCAAGAATTCTTGTCTTTCTTGGGCATAATTACTGAATACTGTTCTGTCCAATACATATAACAGGTTGTTTATTGTTTCAGGTTTAATACAGACTGAACAGAGTGCACATTTTTCTCTTGGCACCTAAGTGGATTGACTCTTATAGATATTAACACAGTGAAAGTACTACAAGAGTAAAAGAAACACTACCCAGTTAAGTCAAGGGCTCCTTCCAGAAAAGATGATTTGGAAATAACAGCACAAGGGATAGGACTGAATTTTGTCCTAATTAATCCCCACCTTGCCAAATTTTGCATATTAGTGAGCTTCAAATGTTCTTGACTAAACTTTCCACTTACAAAACCTGTCATGGCTTGCATGCACAGAGCTGTTCCAAGTGAGTGCAGTGCTGCCTGCTTGTACAACATAACTCTACTGGTTACAAAACAAAAGCGTTTTCAACCATGACTTGTCAACAGTGCCTTAGACACGGAGTTCCAACCATGCCTGTAAAGCAGTGGGTGCCCAGATTGACAAAAGCAAACAGAAGCAGGCAGCACACAAAGACTTCACCTGAAGTGGGGATGGGGAGAGATCAGGCTGCAGATGGTCACTTTTGCCTTCCAGTCGGTTTATTTTCTTTTCGAGCTCCTGAATATGCTTCACCAATAAGTGGATATGTTGTAGTAGCTCCCGGTTGTGCACAATCAGCTGCTGATTCTGCGACTGCACATCAATAAGACACAAAAGTAACTTTAGACACTCAGCTGCATTCCTTACTTCTCTGTAGTTTGTATACATGGATTGCTACAACTACACTCCAGTCAACAAGAAAGACAATACAGTGGACTAAGACACCACACACACGCGTTGCCAAGGCTATCCAAGCCAATGTAACTGAACAGCAATGTGTAAGCTGTGGTTTTCGTTAATTTCTCTTACATTACTCACATATGTGCTCTATGAAACTTTTATACTCAGACAGAAAACATGAACTCTCACCAAAACTGCAGAAATAGCTTTGCACAAGCACGTGAAGAATGTCACAACAGAAACTTCATTGCCCGACCAAGAGTATTACTGCAGCATCTGAATGCTTTAAAAAAATATATATACATTTTTTCAAACTGCTACTTCGGTTGAAACGTGAAACTTTATGCGTTGTCTCAGAATGTGTCAGTGATATAGTACAGGCAATGAGGTGCACTGGGGCATTTAAAACTGTGCACATGACTATGCACGCAGGTTTGCAGCAAATCTCCAAAAATTCTCGAGTTTCCATGGGAAATTTTATCTTTAGCGGTGCACGAATATTAGAATTTCTGAACAATGGGTGAATACAATTTAAGATTTGCTTTGATTCATACTGCACTTTCACTACTTAAAATATATTCAAATAACTCGCAGCAAAAAATTGCAGCGAATTAACAGTGCTTTAAGGTTACAGTAACTTGCTCTGATCACATTGCTTAACTTGCCAATCCCTCGTAAAATGAACAGCCAGTATACGACAAAACCATGCATGCAGTTATGTTCAGCCTCGCAAAATGATGCCCCAGCAGCCATCAAGGGCCGCCATGGTGTGCTCACAGGTAAAAAAAAAAACGAAGTGCAGGACCACGTGACACGTCACTGCAGCATGCCACAATGCAGTCGACACCTGGTTGTGAAGGCGCCAGCGATGAAAGCAAACGGACACCAACGATCGGCTCATTTTCTATAACTGCAATGAGAGATGTGGTGTGCACACAAGCGGGGCTTGCACAACGGGCTGAGCTGCGTTCCACAATCGCTGCTGCAGCTGTTTTCTGGAAACTGCTTTCGTCCATTACAGCTTCCTCTATTAAACTCTATAAACTGCTCGTCTTTGGCTATAGAGGGCAAGAAGAAAGCTTAGAAGAGGAAAAAAAAGGTGTTGAAGCTAACGCACAAAGCCATACAGGATAAGCACATCCTGTGCAATAATGAAATTACAGCTATGTGGCACAGATGGCTCGATTTCATTTTTGTGGCACAGCTAGCTTGATTTCATTTTTGTGCCTTTGGTTTTCTGCAGTGTTGGGGCCTATTAAGGTGCTTGCTATTCACTGAAACCAACATACAAAGGCTAAGTGGTCAACGTGTTGTCATGAACACTGAGTTTGGAGCGGTCAAGGGAGCATGAACGAAATCGTCCCCACTCGTGATGCAGCTTAAGTTATCACATTTGTGCCAGTTTGGCAAATTGTCTTGCTTCGGTTTGCCAGCACTGCTCTGTGTCATCTCCTTCCAAAAACCGACCGCTGAGGTCTCTCCTCCAATAAGGAAGTATCCAGCCACTTTACAGTGCTTTATCACATTCCCTACTCCTGCTGGAACAGACAAGCAAAGAGACCCATTGACTGCTACTAGACACCGCAAATAGTGTCCTGCAAACCAGCTAAGCTCCCCAAGGGTCGGAAAGCTGTCTACATTCAGCTCAATAAAATAAAAAAAAAAAAATGTGCGGTAACAGAAGCCTAGCAGACAGCTATAAGCTATAGCCATCAGCTCTGTGATGTCAGTACTGTGCAAGCTGTTTGCTTACATTCACCTGAAGCGTCTACTGAGCTGGGCAGAGGACAGTATTTTTAAATTGAGAGAGTTAAGGCGATATATGTAGACATAGACAAAAAAGGACAAGGCAATGACGAACAGGTGCCAATTTCGAACTACTTATTTGGACAAAAAACACATGTATTTATACTACCTTCACACTTTCAATGCCTTGACTGCAATATCATGGCTGCATAGAAAGCAAACCTGTGCTGTTTACAAGCTGATCAACGTATCACTTATGCACAGGGCTGCCTTTTTCTTAATGTGAAAGTCTTCCATCAAAACCCTCACCTTTTTGTTCTTGCCTCTGCCTAGAAGCCTTGCCCTCTCCAGTCAAGGCTCGAGCTTACATGTGCCAACATGTTGGACCAAACTGGCATATTTATGCTGTCTTATATTTTATCTTGCAGCCAGGGGCATCCACGCCACACACCACCAATCCGGGGCATAATCTTAGACAACTTGTTTTGGGCCCGCAATTCCCTCCTTGTCCTTGACTGCTACCGTGGGCACCTGACCGATGGAGTAAAAGTTTCGCTCACTAAGGCTAATACAGATGTCCCGACCATACCTGGCATCACGACAGAGCACCTAAAGCCTCGTGATGTCTTATCAGAATCAACAAGCCTGTTAAAGGATCAGCTGTGAATGTTTTATGCACACTGGTTCACTGAAACGCACAACCTGACCCAAACAGGCCACATCAAGCCTGCATCGCTAGTATTGTCGGCTTACGTTCGAGGAAAGTTTTCTTTTTTTCCCTAAGACTTCAACTTCTGGATGTCGGCTTAGAATCAAGGCCAGCCTAAATTCAAGTAAATAGAGTACTAAATTATGCTAACAGTGAGTGAAAACAAAATTTACTGGAAGTCCGCTCTTCGTTGCTGTGCTCTGCGGAAAAGCGTTTGCTTTTCATTTAATCTAAATGTACTGAAATTTAAAATATTAAAAATAACATGTTCTGATATTTAAAACTATTCGATAATATTTTATACGATTTGCAATTAATTTTTATTATTAATACTTGCTTTCTGACCAAAAATCTGATGTTTGCGCACCTCTTGTTACTCCTGTAGGAGAGCTCTATTTTGCTGATAACAGTTTACGGGGCCTTGGGAAAAGAAACTGATCAGGGCAATCTGCGGATTCAATAACATATTACAGCACTGTTTTTCATCCAGAACTTCAGTTTCAGTTGCTGAGGGCTGTGACATCAAAAGCCAGTGTACAAAACTGCTACTAGTCACCTGTCTCATGGAATAGCCATACATTAGCTACTCGGCATCTGCGTTAATTGCATGACGAGCTCATGAATCTACAACAAATACATTAACCAATCTGTTAGCATTCAACTTGAGTCAGTGCTGTGTATTGGGCTGCCCCCCCCCCCCCCCCCCCCCCCTTCCCAATCACAGCCTGCAACAACAAAAACTGAAACTAGGAGAAAACAGGTATGTAATAAATTATCCAAGGCATGTTAGGTGTACACCTTCCCCAGTTCTGTCAACCCCAAGGGTCCCTGCACACTAGCACCAGGAAAAAAAGAAAGAAAGAAAGAAACCTTTACCACTGTCCCTTCTCTTTCGAGGTCGTAAACAGATTTAATATGTCTGTCCAAACATTTCCAAGAATAAAGTCTGCTCTTAGTGGTTAATCTAAAGATGCCTGTGTTAAAAAATGAAACATGGCCATTTCTACGTCATTGCCACTTTTATACAGTAAACCATCGTCACTTCAATATTGCATATATTGAAATATTGGTTAAGTGTGGACACTAACCCAAAAAGTGAACTTTTGAACTCCTTGCTCGATTTCACTGAAACTTGCGGGGCTAGTTTAGCTCACTGCTGGGACCATCTCTGGCGCATTTCATTACTCTAGAGTAAATATGAAGAATTTTATGTAAACTACACGACAAGGATAGCTATGCTTGCTTAAGAAAAGTATCATTTCAAAAGAAAAAGAATAAAAATTCCCTTTTTTGTTTTTTTTTCTTTTGCACTGCGTGGCCTTACTAATGGCCACAGCACACAACTGCGGAATTAGTTTGCTTAGTTTTGCTATATTTTATGAGAATGCTACCATATAAAGAACAAAACTGATCCTTCATTTCCATGACATTTTTAACTTTATGTTGAAAAATTCCGAGATGATCTACGAGATGCATGTGGTGCACCTAAGTGAGCGTTACTTTCTTACAGCAAGCTACATGATTACGCTATAGCCGATGTAAAGAAATAAGGGATGTAGACTTTAACTTAGCAGAGAAGTTGACACTAATCTATCTAACATCTTTGACTGAGCCTTGGTTGTGGACGGCGAGATCTATTCCTGCAGGGTGTCTAGCAAACCCCTATTTTCAATATCCTTGACTTTTCCAGGTTTTCCCTGATTATTTCTGTCCAAATTCCCTGACGAGCAAAGAAGCTAAAAAATGTAACTGCTGATAATAATGATCATAGACGAATAATTCCCAACAAAAAGCTATTTATTAATCATATTCTGCAATTTGCAATAGTGAAAAGGCTGTTATTAGTCTTAATGGCCATTCTTAATTTATATAAATGATATTTCACTCGGTATCTTCTCAAGTATATGTCTGTTTGCAGATGACTGTGTTTTGTACAGGAAAATTAACAATGCCAATGATGTTGCTCAACTCCAAACTGACTTAACACTTATCCACGATTGGTGTCTTAAATGGAAAATGTCTTTGAATACGGAGAAATGCGCTCATCTTTGTTTTTCACGGAAAAAAATCAAAGTCCAAGCTCAGTATCGCATAAGCAATGAATTGATCAGCCAAAAATGTACATACAGATACTTAGGTGTTATACTGACAAATGACTGTTCCTGGAATGCTCATGTAGACCATGTGGCTACCAAAGCCGGTAGGGCACTAAATTTTATACAGCGAAGTTTAAGGTGTTCGCAGCCAAACCTCAAGAAAACTGCTTTTCTCTCTTGTGTTCGACCCATCATGGAATATGCGTGTACTGTATTGTATGGGACCCTGCACATCAGGTATTAATTGACAAACTCGAGAAAATTCATAATAGAGCAGCAAGGTTCGTCTTGGGGAGGTACGAGTGAAGGGATAGTTGTACAGCAATGAAAGAAGAATTGCAGTGGGAACCACTCGCTTCCCGTAGAAGAAAGTTGAGGGTAAAATTGCTGTACTTAATAATTCACGGAAGAACGGGGATTGATTTTGAAAGTTATTTAAAACGGCCGTTTTACATTTTTAGACGACATGACCACTCTTTCAAAATGAGAGAGTACCGTACCAGGATGAACCTCTTTGCAAATTCATTTTTTGTTAAAACAGTGCAACAGTGGAACTGGCTTTCCGAAATGCAAGTGTGTTCTGCAAGTGAAGATGTATTTTTTGCCAATCTGTAACCCCCCTGCTATAACGCCGTCGGGCAATGCGGGGTAACTCTTGAATAAAGAATAAAGAATAAAAAATCAAAAGTCTACTGAAAATTAGAAGTGCAACCTCAGAGCATGCAAGCTGCCCACCTCTCGAAAAGCCGAGGCAATCTAATCAAACATGGCTGTGCGCACGTGCGCTTGGCAGCACAGCAGCTATAGCACAGCTTGCCAATTGCTTTCGCATTAGCCTTTAATGCTATTTCATTGACAGAAAAATAACTTCACAGTTGTGTGCTCTGGCCATTCCTAAGGCCACAAAACACAATTGGAAAAGTTATTTTTCTTTTCTAAGTGGTTTAGTTTATAAGATTTGACATCCGAAAGCAACTCAGGCTATTAGAGATGCCGTAGTGGAGCGCTCCGAAAAGTTGGACCGCCTGGAGTTCTTTACCCTCCACTGACATCGCACAGCACACGGATGCCTCTCCATTTCGCCTCCATTGGAATGCAGCCACTAGAAGTCGGGTTCAAACACAGGTACTGTTTTCTTTCCTGAATAATAGTTTTCCTACACAACTATAGTCAAAGCTGTCATACAGATCACATAACATTCTTCATACTCATGCCAGAGTAATAAAATTTGGCAGAGATGGTCCCAGTGGTGAGGTTAACCTAAACCTGCAAGTTTCAATGAAATTGAGCAAGCAGTTCAAAAGTTCATTTTAGGGCAGTGTCCCCTCTTAGGTAAGTCATATCTCCATGTCATGCGAGACACCATGTTCAAATATGTTATAACTGAGTTAACTGAATGTTACACTACTATCTTGTTGCTTACTGAGTTAACTGAATGTTATACTACTATCTTGTTGCTTCTCTGATCTTTGAGCACAACAAGCAATCAAAGGCAAGACTAATGATATTAATAATAAATATGACAGAAAGAGACAGAACTACAGACAACTAGAGCAAAACCTAATAGTCTCTCAGGCACCATAATTGTAGCCGTGAAAAGCACTCCTGGTGCCCAAAACAAATCCAGTGTTAACATTTGCCTCAACAGCGTTTGCCCCCCATGTAGTGCAAGAATTTTGAAGCTATGATACCCTGCCTAGTATTGGTATCGCAACCATTTCTCTTACGGCTCCTTTTTCCCACTGACAGGAGGCAATGAAATTCTAAGACTCAGGCTCACCGCCTGTTGTACAGCAGTGCTGATGTGGCTCTAACACATTCGCAATGCTTTGATGCATAAACTTTGCTTTGCAGCAAAAGCAACTTAAAGCGTCATGTTCACATTATGAAGAACAGATTTTTCAAGCGTGCAAGTGCAGACTTTATGTACGTACAGTGATGTCACATCAAGATTTCTCGAATACACAAAATTCGGGTAGAAAGGAATGCTCTTTGCAGTCAGTAGCTTTGCACTGCTTTGTTCCGATTCAACACCCCTCAGGGTAACAAATGACGTTCCAACCTGCAACAAAGCATTTTAAAGTTCCAGTGAGGGGTAAAAACACACCTGTGCAAACGCAACCAGCCTGTTGTACTACTATTTCAAAAATAAAACAAGGAAAAGAAGGAAGCCCAGCCTATAAACTATGAAAACCATCTCTAAATTTTTTTAATACAGTAATTTAAATTGTTTCACCACAGTCTATGGATGCCATTGCCAGTACTGAACATGAATTGGTACTGAGTTCACACACTGAAGAATGACAAAAAGAAAGGAGAAAATTCAGAGCAGTTGAAAATGTTTCCCTCACCATGGCCTCATTACGGGCAGTTGCCTCAGCTGAGAGCTGGTCTCGCAAGTGGCGGGCCTGACTGATGGCCGACTGAACCTGCTGGGCCTGATGCTCCATTTGAGCACGCATGAGCTGTAGCTGATGATACAAGGACAAGGATGTCCCTTCTGGTACCAGAGACACAGGCATGGCAGGTGGAGTAGACAGGCTGGCATTCTCATTGGTAGCACTCACCTGTACAAACATCACGCCATTCAGAAAGCCTCTGGCAAAAGATGAGCTAAGCAAGAACGCATGAACTAAAGGTAGCAATACTGGAAGTCGAAACGAAGTAAAGGAAATATGATCACTTAGAAGCACCAAATGAAGGTTATAGTGCAACCCCTAAGGGGACAAAGCAAACAAGTTTCTGCATTGCTCAGCGTCTTGTAGGCAATGTGCGTTCATGTACCATCATGAAGACACTAACGGTACCTCTGACATGGTTTCTCTTGTTATGCTGTTCCACTAATCAAGCCTCTCATTCCAACAAGAAAAGAAAGCCAGCCTATCCAGAAAACTTAAATACATCTTCTTAGTCAAGACTGTATGTAAAGTATGTGTAAGGGTGCACATATACAGTATAATCAAAATGCAGATGATGAAAAACTTATCTTCATTTCATGTTTGACTAAAGTCTAGTGCCCCCTCATTTCTAGACAGACACCACATTGGTTTTGGTTTGGTTTGTAGGGTTTAACATCCCAAAGTGACAGGCTATGAGAGACGCCGTAGTGGAGGAACATCCCAAAGTGACAGGCTATGAGAGACGCCGTAGTGGAGGACTCCGGAAATTTCGACCACCTGGGGCTTTTTAATGCGCACTAACATCGCACAGCACACAGGCGCCTTGCTTTTCGCTTGAACCGAAAAGCGGCCGCCGCGGCCGGGATTCGATCCCGCATCCTTGGGCACAATAGTAGAGTGTCGTAGCTATTGCGCCGCTACGGCGGGGAGACACCACCTTGGTTCCACACTTTTAGGTACTTATCAAACTACAGCTGATATGAACATCTGCCTCTAATGTGGGAAGTGCAGGATTCAATACTCAATGCCGCTGGGCACTCGCTGATTTTCCAGTGGGTGTAAGCTTTATTCTGGCCTGGTACTTGGTATCCCTGGGATTAAATGCCCCAAAAAAGGGGTCTTATTGTACGATCGGTGGGTATTCATTGGTGGCACTGGGGATCAAACCCCGCCCCTCTCATATGGGAGGTGGATGATTAAACCCCTAGGACACTGCTGCAGTACAATCCACATAAGCAGTGCTAGCTATATATCTATCATTCCAAATTTGTGGGTTGTGAGCAGAACACATTACCTCATTGTTTATACCAAAGCTGTAAGTCTACAAAGAATTAAAAAAAAAAAAAAATCTTGACTTATCTTACCGATACGTGTGGAGGCTTTTACTATGAACAGGGTTAAGTCAGATGTCCTGTGTCAGCTGACTAGCACAAGAGACTTTCGATCATCGTCTGCTTAAGCATGTTCATAGCACTAACATTTCCCCAGTTGTTAAAATGTAATCTAGCAGCCTCCATCCACTGCTTCGATTTCTTAAATCAAAGCTGGCTCACAATTTTAATGAGCACTGAAAGCCACTTCTGCTCTTGCACAGATGTTATTGAACTCACTTGCGCTCGTCCCCTAAGTCAACTAATTTCACTTTTTTTACTGAGCAGTTGAGAAAGTTGCCACAGAGCTGCATTGTCCTTGCAGCAGCTTCGACTGCAGCTGCAAGTGTATACAAGCATTGGGCGCATCACCCCAGTGCATACTCTGGCAATGGTACTCACCACAGGCTGCGTGCACACAACCTGGTTGGTAGCTGGCTTTGGAGACTGAGAGACCTGTTGCTGCTGTGACTGGGACTGCTGCTGCTGCAGGAGAGTTTGTTGCGAGCTCCCTGTCGCTGGTGATGAGGATGAAGTCTTTGAACTGCAGTGAGAGTCTTGAAGAGGTGTTTCAAGTGGGCTAGCTCCAGACTGTGGTGCCAGTGGCTTGGTGTCATCACATGTGCTGTCTCTCTCAAACTTTTCACTCTGGTCCTTGTCTGCAAACAGTTAAACAATGCCTCAACTTTAAGTGGTGAATCATTCATCATCATCATCATCATCATCATCATCAGCCTGATTATACCCACTGCAGGGCGAAGGCCTCTCCCATATCTCTCCACTTAACCCGGTTCTGTGCTAGCTGCATCCACTTGACCCCTGCGAACTTCTTAATCTCATCCGCCCACCTAACTTTCTGTCGCCCCCTGCTACGCTGAATCATTGTTAATTGGCAAATACTGATGAATCAGTACACAGCCATATGTGCAGCCTTAAGCCATGCATAACCAAGAATTGCATTGAGGCCACCAGGCAGCTTATTGCCACTTGCATACTGTATGATGTTATGCATGGCATTGACATCACATGAGGCACAGCACTTAGTCAAAGATATATTGACCTCCGAAGCAATCAGCCTTCCATTAAGTTGACAACTTGCTCCCTCAAAACAAGATGAAATGTGAAGTGCACGCAGTACCTATGCATAAAAACAAGACTGCATGAATTGAAAGCATATCAGGTTTATGTTCTATTACCCTAACCTCTGTGCCATTCATTACATTAACTAGGATTAATTACTTCAAGCACATAAGGTTCCTTTATTTTTTGCCTTCATTAGGGAAGAGAGAGTGAAAGCAACAGTTGAATTTCCCTCTTTCCCCTCCCGCCCACATTTAAATGTTCCAAATAACCCCCCCCCCCCCTTTCCATTTTTCTTTTCTCACAGACACACAGCCAACATAACTCAGGCCTACATAACAATAGATGACACTCAATGCACTGAATCAGCAGGCCACAGAAATATAACCTATCCACTGCTCAGGGTAATGTCACTAAGTTGTCGGTTATGATATATTACGCTGGAAATTAATAACTACTATGCTGTTAACTCTGGAGGACTTCCCTGATACAACTATCACTCTAAACAATGACTATGCGCACAGAAACATGCACATGGTAAAAAAAAAAAAGAAGAAAAAAAGAAACTTAAGCTGCAAAAACATTTCCATTCAGGTTAGCGATGGGGAAGCCTGTTCTACTAGACAGATCATTGCTTTTTGTGCCAGCTATAACAAATTGTAGTTTTGATCAATATGGTGTCCAGATGGTCCACATCAATCCAAACTACTCTTTGTTACAGCAGACACAGAAATCAATGATCTGTCTAGCATGCAGGCTCTCTACAGTTGATAAGCATGCCCAACAGCTTTTTATAAACAATCAGAAAGAACACCACTCTTATATATAATAAATAGGCCAACAGCAACGAAATTTTTCACTCTGTAAAAGTACATTTTCTGGCAGTATGTCCAGAGAGAGTACAAAAAAAAAAAAAATATGGCATTCATAATTCAAGTGTGTTGCAGGAATCCCTCACAAAAACCATCGCTTTTCAAACCGAAACTGGAAAATGGGCAGCCATTACCAAGATCCAAAAATGACATACAAAAATGTGCAATCAGACCCTCAGGCACTGTAGTAAAGGCATTTTGGCGGCTTTCTGCAGCTTGTGGAATCCTTAGCGAGTGGGAACGCATTATAATCTGGTATTCAGAACGATACGAACCTTTACTTGATGCATTTACACCTCTGTAAAGGAATGCCAACAGCCAACACCAAATACAGTTTGTTTTGAACTATGTTTCTGTATTTCTGAAGTGCATGAGATATGTGCATTCTTGCATGCTAAGCGCGTTCGTGCCCCTGATGGCTACACTGAACTGGGGCATGGTAATCACGGGAGCAATTAAAAAAAAAAAAAAATTCACTACTGTAACAATCCTAGGACCTCCAAGCCATGTTTATACTCCCAGCTTTTTA
The DNA here is from genome assembly GCF_055883805.1 of Amblyomma maculatum. NCBI lineage: Eukaryota > Metazoa > Arthropoda > Arachnida > Ixodida > Ixodidae > Amblyomma > Amblyomma maculatum. The sequence continues at coordinate 55,398,825 of NC_139344.1, forward strand.
CTGCACTGCGTCCGAAGTATGTTCACCCACAATGGGGGCCCGGCTTGAGGACAGTTTTCGAGCGCCTGTTCCTACATCATATCCGGCAAGTTGCCCAACCCCGCGACACGCCACCAGGTGCATACATTATCTGCTACACAGCTAATAAAATGCTTGTAATAATGAAACTACTTTCCTATGTAAGAAATGTAAAATTTCATCATGAGTAACTTTCGGACTCACAGATTACATTAACAGGCACTGTAACCCAAAATAAAATTTCATTTCATTAAATCAGCAATGGCTATCCAAAATCTTTATTACTGGATAAAGAGTGAACTACTTGTCTTGGCTACACAGGCACAGCCGGCCTAGTGAGACCTAATATCAACATGGCAGAAATTTAGTTAACAAAAATGTAACATAGGCTTGTTTATTATTCATAGCAAAGAAGAAATACAGAAGTCAACAAGGTCCAGACAATGGGAAAAACAAAACAAGGACCCTTTGTGGTATCCTCTTTAAGCTCTTTATGCACTAAGAATTTAAGCAGTTACACCTACCAGTTCAATTTCTTTCCACTCTTTTACTAAAGAGGAATAAGAGTTTACAATATATAACACACACATTTCTTAGGGAATTCAAATTTTCTGTGCAGACAGAAGGACATAAGAGCAAAGTATGAGCAGAAGACCTGGAAAAATCAACCCTCAATCATTCATGATACATAATCATCCATTTTGTAACTAAACCTATCACAGGAGTAGTATGAAATGACAGTCTGCTTATCTATGCTTGCAAGTCAGATAAAACAAAAAAATGAATGAGAACTTTACAAGAGCAGAAGATAAAAATTACAAGCCAAAAATATGAGGATGAGGGAAAGGAACTCTCTTTGCACATTGCAAGTTGAAAGAAAAGCTAAGAGAAAGCACCAACTAACTGATGCTTTTTATTGCAACACTACAAAAACCATCAACACAGTACAAATAATTTGGGCATTAGATAAGGCAAGCTTTCCTTGTTTACAATACATGCAACTTTAACAAAAGCTGTACTCGGGGGACACCTTTCTGTGGCACTGCAGTAGAAGTTAAAGAGCACAAGGCGATGGCTTCCACAAGCTTGCAAGTCTTACAAGCTTTCAGCCTAAAAACCGACAGCTTACAAACGACCACTTCAGTGGCACAGAAAGCTGACCCAAATTGTCGGCAAGGTCACCTTCGCACTATAGAGAATGGGTTCAATACCAATGCATGCATAGATGTTAGATAAATGCGCCAATATTGGATACATCCACACATGTTGGTATATGCACACATCAATGTAACAGACTGAAACAAAAAAGGCCAGCGCTGCTGCATCAATGCACTGAAAACAGGCAAGCGAGCAATATTAAACTTCAGAAAGCAAGCCATGTCACATTGAGCAGCAGTTCTCAGGTAAGGGTCTACAGAATCTCCAAGATCCTTAAAGCTCTTGCTATTTAATGAACTCCCTTACTTTTCTTCGCTACACCACAGGACTAAATGGTGCCATGTGCACTTGTGAAAGCATGACATACATTGAATCATGCCTGTACAGGGACTTGCTTGTATTTAAAAATGGTTGTCAGTTCAGCATGTGGCAGCACAATGCATGGACAAAGTTACAGAATAAGTTGGTACGGTACATCTTGAACTGCTCCTTTGCACGCACCCATAGAACTGGACGAACTCATGCTTACAAAAGGCTCCTATGCAAGGTCACAAAACCATGCTCTGCAACCATGCAAGAAGGTGGTGCAGGTCACTGAGAAAGTAAGGACAGCAAAATGCATTGAAGAGTGGGGAAGGAAAGGAAAGCGGCAAACGTTTACAATGCATGGACAGCAGTCGCAAGAAACAGAGACATGGTGGCACTGTGGGCAGTTCTCCTGCTCAATTTTAGTGTGTCTTCCTTAACTATTGCACTCTAAATGATGCCGAGACTGTGGAAGATGACGCCGTGTTCAAGCAAAGCTTTGGTTTTTTTACTTGGAATCACTCTCATTATATTCATGCAGATGTAACACTTCCCCCAAGATGTAATCGACATTGAAAACGCAACAACATTAAATGTGATAACTTAAAATAATTGTCACATAGCAGGACGTTAAGAGGGGTGTGGAAGGTGTTTCTGAGTTACTTCTAGAAACCCACACTTATATATTCAGTAAGTAGCCAGTTAATTACTAGATAAGCATTCTCAGAGTGATTCCATGACCAACAAGTGGTATAGTAAAAGCCTTCCTATAGTAAAAATTTTTGCTGGTCTGAGTGACTCTCCTATAAAAAGGTTTACTGTATACTCTATCAGCGCTACTTTGCAGAAGGTGGTAAAAAAACACAACTGAGAGTAACGCTTTTCAATGTTATGAATTAAATATCTCTTAGGAGCACTCCTGAGCACCACAGAAGTGGTTAATCACTACACAAGTTTCATGAGCACCAGGATGAAGAGTTCCAAGCTTGTTACAGAGCATGAGGCCCTACAATCAGACAGCGTCATCATCAAGATAAATCAAACTTAGGCTGCAAAATGAAGGCTCAGATCACCATTAGATATTTTACCCATAAAAAGCCTTATAACATGAGGAAGGAAGATTGGCAGCGACACTTAAGACTGTTTACAAGTATGAGCATAAAAGCATTAGAGTTCCACGGATGAAATGTTTTCGAGTGAGGTTTTTGATATGTATTAAAATTCTTTTTACTAGTATTATATTTGATGAGGATGTGCTTGCATATTTGATGTAAACTGTCATGCTTTATGTGGTGTCTGGGAACCGCAATCACCAAAACCTTGGTTTGAAGGCATACAATTGGGGGCACATATGTCGTTGGTTTGAATCCCTGTTGCAACCTAGCCTCCTACAAGACTAGCAGATGTATCCTATATTCAACGATTAATCAGATGACCCCACCCAGACCTATGTGGGTTGCATCCCAATTTTGAAAACAAAGTCAGGAGAAGGCATACAACTGAAGGTATGTACGCAGTCAGTTCAAATCCCTGTCGCAAGGTAGTTCCCAACTTGACTAGCGGATGTGTGCTAAACGAAACTAAAAATCTTATGACACCACCCAGAACGATTTTTATTATGAATGGCTGCCTCACAATTTTGATGCAAAACTTTGGAAAACTGCCACCACAAGAAAATCTACCAGTGGTAAGCATGCAGCATAGACTGCCATGTTTGGCATGGTCTAAAGTGGCAGTGGCCTCAGTCGTGGATGGGCCTGAAGCATCATGGACGCCTGGCTGCTTGCTGTGTGCGTCATATGCCCCCCACCCCATTTCATAACATCACGCTATTACATTACCCTATTTTCTTACCATCGCTTAGATATTTAGGAACATCTCGCAACAACACAACATGCGCCATCAGCTTTTCCTATAATGCAACAAGTACAAAACTGCACCTCTGCATAACTATCCAGAACTGAATTTTCATTGCTATTACACAAATTTTGCCAGATTGTACGTTTTTGTAAATTGATATCCCATTCACTTTATGTTGACAGTAAAAATGGGAAGCATGCCTTGTTCAGAGACTGTTGCAATCGACACTGCTTGTATCCTATAATTTATCGCAGTGCTTTAGTGAAAGGCACCAGTGCCATAACTTCCACCCCCCCCCCCCCCAAATCCTTTTGAGTATTTTATCATGTTCAGACCTCTGCAGGTAAGAACAGTACTTCCACGCACTGCCTCCTCGTTTAACACGTTCACTGTGTCGTGGCCCACCAGTGGGTCACGCAACGCAGTCCAGCCGTGCTGGCGAAAACAACGAGGCGTTTCTTGCAGTGCTGCGACGATATGTTTCCACAAATGCATGAAAATGAGTTTCCACTATCATATCACAGATGGCGGTAGAGATATAACAGATATAACATTTCGCAGATAACGAGGAACCGAGCGCACAGCAGGATCGTCTCTATCGTATTCGACCCTTGATGGATAAAATAAATTGCAATTTCTGCTCAGTGTTGGAGCCAGGCAATGAGATTGTCATTGACGAAACGATGATTCCGTGGCGTGGGCGCCTCGCCTTCAGGCAATACATCCTAGGTAAAGCCCACAAGTATGGAGTAAAGCTATACAAGGCCTGCACGAAGGAAGGCTATACATTGAAAGTGCAAATATATGCCGGAAAATCTGACGCCATAGCGGGCATGGGGCATGCCGAAGAAGTAGTAGTAAATTTGATGGCTGGCTTCACCGGCTGTGGTCGCACACTTTTCGTAGACAACTTCTACGCGAGCATGCCGCTTGCATCACGCCTGTTGAAGGATGATACATTTTTATGTGGCACTCTCCGGTCTAACTGAAAGGGGCTTCCGAAAGAAGTTACAGAAGCTAGAGTAAAAAAAGGGGAAGTCGTCGGTCTTGAATCCCACAACGGCGTAAAGGTGCTGAAGTGGTTGGATAAACGGCCCGTTCTCATGATGACAACGACTGCTGAGCATGGACGCCAGCCTTGCTGATACCGGAAAAAAAACGAGAAAGAGTGAGCCGATCATGAAACCGCGCACAGTCCTCGACTACAACACGGCGAAAAAGGGCGTTGACTACAGTGACCAAATGACGTCCTACTACTCCTGCCTATGGAAAGGGCTCAAGTGGTATAGGAAAGCTGCGGTGGAGCTCATCGTTGGAACTGCAGTTGTGAACGCATGGGTTGTCCGTTCAATGGTGGACGGTAAAACATCGCCAATCATCGAATTCCGCGAGGACTTGGCACGCGCACTTTTTGCCACAGCCGAGATTGAGACCGAAAGGACACGCGGAACAAAGCGCGCCCATACGCTGGAACAGGCCGATGGACCTGCACGGTCTGTCCGAAGGAGATGTACTGGATGCTACGCATCGCTGAGAGCTCGCAGAAGCCCAGAGCAGGCAAGGGTAATGGCGAAGAAAGTTATTACATTCTGCGCAAATTGCGAGGGAAGGCCATTTATGTGTTTGCCACGTTTCAATCTTCTGCACGAGTAGAACTCCTGAACATAGACTGCGGTTTAGACATTGTGAGCTGGTGGCACGTAAGGCGTTTAGTTGCAAAGGCTGTGACTTGAACTGTTTTTTTTTCTTCAGAAAATTATTCTGGAAATATCTCAATAAAATGTCGAGTTTGAGGTCTAATTCTTGTGTCTTGGTGCTTAGTGAATGCTGAAACGCAGGGTCACGTGGCGTTGCCCACAAAGAGGAGCTGGTCGGTGCGTAGTAAACGTAGCAGGCAATGGCTTCAAAACGCAAACTCTTTATTGTGAAAACTCGTGCATGCCCAGTAAAAGAAAGAAGAATCGAGGGCGCGAGAGCAACAAACGCCTCTGGCACTTGTTCGGACCAGAACGACCGAAACTCTTGGCCACGATCTAATTACATAAAGCAGAAATTTTGTCAACAGAAAGGGCGCCGTTTTTCAAAGACATCCTCGAGAACTTGCTTCAGTCGCGTTCATTGGGGGTGAAGCGAGCAGAGTCGCGGTAATAAATGACTCAATAAATTCTCCAGGTGCCCTATGCTACAAGGATCCGTGATCCATTTGGTTCTTTACATCAGGTCATTTTTGTTCGATGACGTAGCCGTGCTATTCAAGCGTTCGTGGGAAGCGACTTGACTATTGGCTCATTGGCGACCGGACCTCGCTATTGGACGCACCTTGCAGCCAATATTGAACCACAGCGCGCAACGAATGGCGAAGGCTATCGTCAACGCAGGTATCTGCTGCTTTTCATTTCTGTGATTGGTCGATCGTCTGTCAGGCTTAATTGCGTCACGCGAAACAGAGTGGAAAAGGGGCAATAGATCCTTATAAAATGCAGCCCCAGAGGAAGCAACTTCCTGGAAATGCACGGGCCAAGTGAACCACTTGATGATTTTCTGCGCTAGCATACATGATTGAAGTAGCCCGCGCGAACTGCGACTGAAAATGCCAGTACAGCCATCTTTCAGCAGGCAGAAAAAACAGCCTCATAAGTGTGCCCCACCGGTGTGTCACGCCGCACCCGCGGAAAGCGTCGGGTGACCCACCAGTGGGCCACAACGCACAGAGATCAAAACTATAATAAGGGGCTACGCAGTGAACGTGTTAATCATGCATGTCCAACTGTGTACATCAATAATGGAAAGCCAAAGAAACAATTCTACGTTCCCAATACTGCTCGTATTCAGCCCCCAACAACAGACCATACACAGAATAGAACTTATGATCTGCTATACTGAAACTGTACAAATAGAAATGGCTGACATGTATCGCAGCAGCTTTGATACTCTGCACATACACACACAAATAGGCCACAAGAAAATCATCACAGATTACAAAGGAAAAGATGGGCAACACATGACAAAATATTTATTTTATTTCTTCACTGTATTAGACCTGCACTGATTGCAAGCGAACTATATTGTGAAGATGACAAGCCTGTACATAAAATTCATTTGTGCTAAAAAGCTTCTTGAGCCTTTCTCTAGTGTATAAATGTATACCAGGTATACCAACTAAATGTGACCAAGTTTCTAAATAATACAAAGTGGCCTAGATGAGTGAAGCAAACTTATACCCCAGTCAAGCGTGCAAGTTAAAGTGCACTTCCGCGGAGTGCACTTTGCAGCTTGAAAGAGACATTACGTTACACAGTGCTAAACGGGAAAGCGAAGTGCACTCGCATAAGCACTCGTTGGTACGAAACTAGCAACTGAAAAACATGTTTTAAAAAAGAAATTGGAACCTCCAAGCGCGAAGTTCAGGGAACTGCTTTATAAAGTAGTAAAACATTTAAAAAATGCTTAAAACTTGACACCGGGCCATGATTCATAGACCCCTTATCAACGAACACCATGAACAATAACAACCGCCCCCTAACTGAAAATGGCGTAGCCGCAGTGGCGCACCACTCATAATGTGGAAGTTGCGTACGCGGTTAGATCACGTTTTTGTTATTTGATATTTTGCAAGTCACTATTATAAAACATTTCATCAAATGAAAATATGTACAAAACACGTAAAATCAACTTGTATACATATCTTATTACATAATACATTTGTGACGAAGAAATTTCTGCCGGCGAGGCTACGCGCTCAGCCCTCGAAGTCTGTTTTGCGAACGCACTCCGACCTGAGTGCACTCTTTGGCACGTGCACTTATGTTACACTGTTTAGCAGCGGTAGAGTGCACTTTTCGTAAGTGACACTCGCCGTAAGTGCACTTTATTTTGCGCGCTTGACAGAGGTATTAGTGCCACTGAGAGTTGTGTGGCCTAGTCCGCAGCTATTTTTTCCACTCTAAGAAGTTAGTTAAGACTAACTATCCAATTTTTTAAACTATGGCTTCATGAAGTGTCAGCACGATAGCTGATCACCTAAAAAAAAAAAGCCAGATAATGTGTTTACAAATGGATATCAGTTATGCAGCTCCCTGTACTGGCTCTAAAAGAATGCACGGTGAATTCAATATCTACTACTTTAAAATAATGCTATTTGAGTACCCACAGGCGTGTTGTCAGACAAAGAAATAAAATCAGCTAATCTCTAGGACACTGTCTCTGACAGGGTCCTGCATTTACAATGGGCATGGGATATAAGCAGATTTTTACCTGCAAAATAGTCTGGAGCACAAGGGTAGCTCCCCTATGAGGTGGCAGGTATTTTTTAGGGGCGCTTTCCTTTGGGCCAATAAAAAAGTTATGTAAATGGTAACTTGTTGAAAAACATTTCAGACAGCTGTTTTTCAAGGTGATTACGCAACCTTCAAAATTAGGCCTTTATCCCAAAGTCAATGTCTGAGACGTTAGCTAGTTACTCTCAACACATCTGGCAACTTTACAGAATGAAAAAAGTATAGGCAACCTGCAATGGAGTTTGCCAAGACATGTGGCGCCACCTGGCGGCCGACAGGAGCTAACGCTGAGGCGGCGCAGAGACAGACGACGTGTACGTTGCGGCCACTGTGTTCCTTCTGTGTTCGCATTTTTTATCCCATTGAGTGTGATTTACTCATTTAGTGGCTTCAGTGGTCTCATGCGATGCTTCTACTACTACGAATGTGAACAAGAATAAAAATAAGCGCAGGGGCAGCGAGAAAGACAGCCACAATCGCTAAGGAAACCCAAGCGTACCGCTTGCTGTGGAGAACCTGGGGAAAATGATGAGAGAAGGGGATAGTGGCTGTGAGAGAGTAATGTAACTGAAATTCGTTTTGTCATGAGGCCAATGGCGTACAGACGCCAAGGAGCTAAAATAAGACGATTGCTCATTGAGCGGAGGAAATGGCATAAACTTCTGACTCGGGGAGCCGCACGCTGGTTGGAGCACTCTCCTCAGTATGTGCTCCGCGCTGTAAAATCTGGTGTGTACTGGTATATGGTGTGCAGGGTCGAGTGACATTGTCCTTCTTTTAAAGGACGTATCGTCCAAAAGAGCAACCAAGTCGCGCAGCCGTAGCATCGAATTCCAGCCGCATTTCATCGGTGGCGAAATAAAAAAATGCTCATGGGCTCTGTGAACCGGATTTCTAATGTGGTGTCTGTTCGGAACCTCAAAGCCAAAATATGTTAAAAACTGCCGATTACAGATTTGGGTAAGCATATTTATTTGTGAATTAGTTCTTAAGATGCTGAAAAAGTCGGACTGGCGGAGTGTGGTGGCCCGTGATACCGTGTACGCGGAGCATGGAACTTCATTCTATCGTTCCGCGCCAAACATTTCTTGCATCGACTGATCAAGCTGGTCAAGAGTTTCTTGTCCCAGACAATAGACCATTCATCACTAGTAGCAACAGTGAAAAATCCTAACTCTATATAACAGCCTCATTTACGGAAGCTTTGTCGTCGAGTGCCAGCATTTCCCGCCGGCTTTCCCCAAGCTTGAGGTATGGAGGTACAAAATGCATGCCAGTTTTCGTTGATGACGCACGCTACAACTGCACAGTGCTTGCAATCGCCACGACATCCGTAGCGGGAACCACACCTGCCTTCCTGTAACCACTGCGGCACTGTCGAAAGGTGCACCACGAAAACAAGTGTTCATCATGGTATTAAACTATAAAATGAAACTGTGACGAATTTATTATGCTGCTGTAATCAAACAGCAAGAACAAAAAAAAAAAAAAAAAGAAACGGCAATCAATTTCTTCTCAGGTTCTCTTTGCACTTTCAATGTTTGGGTATGAGGTATGAATGTAATAGGTAAATAAAAAGCTCAGTTTACATCAGTCAACATTTTTCATTCATTTAATCATTTCTTAAATAAATATTGCTACAAGAAAAATAAAAAAAAAAACCTCCGTTTACTCATGCGAAATTCAACATTGCGCGTGTTTGTTCCGTCGCGAGCGGCACACACTTCGCGGTGCCATCGACACCGTTCACGTTCTAAACATGACCATTCTCGAACAGGCGGTTTCCTTTCGCCAGTGTTGGTGTTTGGAATTAGGTCTGTAGGCATTCGATTGCCTTAAAACTGTAGAAATTGAGCGCCGAGATGCTTCCCGCCGTACAACGCGAATGCAACCCGACCGTGCCGGCCTCCTAGCGACACCTGGCCATTGCAGGTTGCCTATGACAGCCTAGGCCACAAGGACTATCAACAACACTGAATAGGTTTCACCTGCCTAGGACACTGCTTTTTTATATATATTTATATATTTATATATATATATAAATATATAAATATAAATATATAAATATATATATATATTTATATATATATATTTTTTTATATATATATATATATATATGTTTTTTTTTAATTGGTTACATATAGCTGGGACACCTGACAAATTATCTGAGCTTGATTCTCAATGACAAAAAAAAATTTTTAAAAATGGCCACTTTTATTTCTGTTCTTACCACTGCTGTGTTCAGGTGATGAGTGCAATGCATACCTCTGGAAATGGAGTTGTCGCTGCTGCTATGCCTGGCTCCCGAAGGCAGGCTGTCAGTGGTGACCAAGTTAGAGGTGGCATTGGCCAGGCTCAGCTTATGGCACACCTCAAAAGCCTGCCCAATGGTGCGCACCACCCGCATGGCCTGGCTCTGTGGCGATAAATAACCACAACACATGCTTCAGCAGACTGAAACTGGCACCAAGGCAATATGATGCCCTTGTCCTTCACTCAGCGAGCCACTGCTACACCGAAACACATGAACAGTGCCTAAGCACGGCTGGAGCAACCCCCCATGCACTGAATGCAGCATATGGCGATTTCTCTCTAATAGAGTAGAACCCAAAGGGGTATAAGGGCATGTCAGAACACCTGCAAAATAGTAATTTCATATAGCAAAGCATGTGAAAAAATGATCAATTGTTCGAACTTTTCATAAACAAAAGATCATTGTTGCTTGGCTATATACTTGCCCTCCCCCCACCCCCAACTATAATGCCTAACGGCACTGTGGGATTAGGCATAAATAAATAAAATAAATTAACCCAAATGAACTCATGTGCCTATCAACACACAACCCATCTCTCACCCACCTTTCTTTTTTTTTTTTTGTCAGATAACATATGGTATTAGCAATGCATATACAGGTATAGTTACTTGGCACAACAGACAAGCCTGACACCCAGCATACAAGAAATGAGTGTAAACAAATGAACCCCAAAGCAAACCTGGCCTCATGAGCATGTAATGCTCAACCCTTTGTGACATGGCACCTGCGACTGTGCATGTGGCTTTTTGAACTTTTTATCAAAGTACCTAGAAGTGTTTTCATGCACTTAGCGACACCGGCTACATTTTGAATCCCTGCTTGAAAAACTGGTGAGGGCATTTCTTGCCTAGATAAAAAGATCGATTTTCAAAAGAGAGGAATAAAGGTAGACCATGACGTTTTGCAATGCGCACAGAAAGTGCTGTCGCGTGCTGTAACTTGTTCTTTATCTCATGCAACAGAATGTTTTACTTAAACACACTGTAGTCAAGTTTTCACTGAGGAAACTGCCTTAAATGGAGAAAGTTATCAATTGGGTATAAATGTGTTTTTGTTTGTTTTTTAGGCACAACGCTATGATTCCTTGAGTATGTAAGTGCGCAGTGTGCATCAATTTCTAAAGTTTTCAAGCCATTCATGTTATTTTTGTTAAAAAAGAGGCTCCAAACAAACACACACACACACACACACACGCACACACAAAAATTTTGATATTTTTCTTAATAGTAGAACATTATGCGTGTCTGAAAGGATTAATCCTAATCCCATCATGCAAAAATTATGGTGCATGTCATTCTCCACCCCCCCCCCCCCCCCCCCATATCATGTCTAGAAAAAAATTCCTGCCACTTCATACTAATTAAGAACTTGTATACTACGAAACTGCACAACTTGTAGCAGCATTAAGCTAGAGAACCTTTTCAATACCTTGTCAATGGACTGCTCCATTTTTTTAAAGCTGAAACGGAACAAGTGCAGTGGCAGTGTTTCTTTCAAGTGGCTCCTGTTACCCCCTATCATTCACAGAGATTACAGAAAAATAAAAAAAAAGGAACAAGTATAGAACAAAGAAGTGAAGTGTCAATGAAGTGCAATTTGGAGACAAAAATAAAATGACGATACAAAGAGCAACATAACTTGTCGCCGCTCATGTGAACATATGCAAGAGAGACGTTCAGGTGCCACTGAAGAATGGAATAACAGCAGTGACAACTGCAGCAGACCATAAAATTCCAGAAACGATGTCACACCAGAATCATTAGAAAAATGCTTACAAAGTTACAAATAGCTTGGTTATTTTTATGCAGTGGGTACCACTGCCATAATTTACCTATGTTTTAACAAGCCTCTACACTGCATAAGTAATGGAGATAATACATCAAAAACTAAGTGAAAACAAGCAGCTTGCTTCCAAACCACTATGCAAATAAAATTGGTTATAATATGAATGCTGGGGATTTAATTAAAATACTTAAATCAAAATCGAAGATGCTTAATTTAAACTGCCATAAACTACTAGTTTGTCTGAATGAACACTTATATCTCGTCAACATCAAATTTATTAAAAATGGTTCCTTCAAACTCGGAGCAGTTTGAAAAAATTTCAGCCTCCTTCGAATTTGAATTATCAAGAGTAAAAACTGCATTAGCAAATTGCCCAGCATGTCTGGCTTTCTTCAAACCAGCATATCTTAGGCAATGCACCAAGCCTGAGGCATGAAAAAAGAAAGGGGACGTCAGCTGAAGCAACTTAAAACACATTAAGCAAGCATTAATAGAATTACGTGAAGTATAAACAGTACATTATTATTTACTCCTCTCAACACATTTCTGTACACAAACCACGTTATACTGGAAATCAACACAAAACAAGTATAAATATCCGATCTGCTCAGTAAGAGTTTAGCAAGGTTAAAGAAAAAAAAGGTGAACGCAAAATCCAAGTCAAGTAGGCAAATATAGAACTTCTGAATTCCATCTAGAATAACTATGATATGCTGACATGCATAAATGAACTGACATGCGTAAAATAAAATAGTTGGAGCACAATGTCCCTCACCTGGAGATCTATATCCTCTAAGCTAATGCTTCTCTGGAGACCTGCAGTTCTTGCTAAATCTTTTTTCGAGATGCACCTTTTTGCAGCACTGACAGAATTTTCAGCATTGCTGTCGCGAGTCACATTCTGTGCAGCCTTGGTTGAAATACAGCTCAGGCTTGCCTTGTATTCATTGTCCACTTCAGGTTCCCGGAAGCTGATTTTCTTCACCACCTTGTTTGTCTGTAAAGCTGACTCTTTCTCTTGGCTTGCCTTTCCTTGCTCTGTGCGAGAGCCTGACCTTCCAAACTTTTGAGAGAATGCTCTACGCATCTTTGAGTTGTGTGACTTTTGCCATCACTTTTGACAGCTGTCCATATCACCATGTAACGAGTTTGTTTCTGAATCCTTAGAGTCCCTTATGGCGAGGATAAGCTGGTAACTCGATTAACTGGACTGGCACGAGCCATTACAGGAGCTCTACAGGTAGGGAGACAGGTGCAGCAACAAATGCAGCATTGTATCTAAACTTGGCAGGAGCACGACTTCCACTATGCGATGCCAAAGCAATTCTGCATAAAGATACTTAATGCAAGTGTCGAAATTACTGCCAGCGCACAAAAAAAAAAAATGGGTCAGTTTCATGAATGCACCCAGTACACACATGCTATGTGCATCATAACACAGTCACTTTCTTTTCCCTCTTTTGAGAAAGCACATCACCCCACATGATGGAGTTCCATCCCTCAGGTCTGTGAACAGATGGGCCAGGTGCACCGAGTGCCTGCTTCATTCGTGCTCAGTCGTATAAACGCTCCCACAAGGCACTTCAATACACAGGTTAGAAAATGGCCTCGATCTTCCTTCAGTCGGCAGCACAAGAGGGCATCTCCTCAGGCCTAAGGCGCATTACAACAATGTGATTTACAAAATGCGTGACAAACAGCTACGACTGCAAGCAGAATGAACCTTAAATAATCCCTCCCATAAGCTCACACAACACAAGTTCCATTTCTTAACTGGCCAGCCGAAGAACCGGAGGCAGATTGCCCAGCTTTACGTCAGACGAGTCGTGAGCAAGCCGGCCCCTTTCCCTAGCCATTCTAAATTGGGCCCTCTCCCTCGCAGGCACTGGAATAGCGCGCCGCCGACCCTCGAGGGGGAGGCCAGCAACTCAGCTCCGCCTCTCTTCCCTTGCTCTGCGACACAGGCAGAGCATGAGGGCGTGCACTTTGTTCCTGGCAAGCTGTAAAAACAATCTGAAACTTGTCCATCTGTGAGCAGCTGCCTCCTTTGTCGCTCACTTGTTTGTTTCATTTTTATTGTGCATTCTAGCTAGTCTTTTTGGCTCATAACACTGTGCTAGGAACTACTAGTAGGCTTGTGATCCACTGTAAACAAAGTGAAAACAGTACAGTAAAAATGCCTTTAAAAGGTGGCTGTTAGCTCAACCTGTCAATTGATCAAGCCAGTAAAAACGAAGGGCTTTCTCAAAAAGGTGTCTTTTCTTGCATATTAGCGCATTTGGTGCTGTACACAGGGCACATAAAAGGGCTTTCCGTAGTACCAATTTTCAACAATGATGAATAAAAAAAAAAAAAAACAGCACCCCAAAGTGCTGCCACCTATGACAATACATACAAGTAATGTCTAACAAATATGCGCGCAGCACTAAAAACAACCTTATGAATCACAGCAAACAGCTGCCTGGCCCACTTGGCAATTCACCGGCTCTGGCAGTACGACCACTCTGCACACACCTCCAGTATTTACTGGCTTTAGCACCGAATGGGTTAATAACTACTTACATCATTAATTGCCATACATTTAGGTCTGCAATCTAGTTTATCAAAAACATGCTTTTGTTTACGACATGTCTTAAAAATACAATAATATGCTACAGCTTTCTGCAAAACTATTGCAAAAAGTTAAGCAAGCACATTAAGGTGGAGTGAGACTGTTTTACACACACAAAAAAAAAAAAAAAAAAAAATTGTTATCTTTGGCAACCTCATGATAGAGCACTTCTTTAGCTTTCAGAAAATATATTGCACCTGGGTATTTGCAACTTCAAAAATACTTTTCTCATCCTCTTTCATGGTCATCAATTGGAAAGGTGATAATTTTCACTGGCTTTATTTGCAATTTTCTTAAAACAGTATCTTTGGAAACTTATATATATTTTTCTAAAGACCTATATTATGTAAGAAATAAACTTTTCCATAGATTTCAATCAATGCCTTTTACATGAGCAGGAGCAGAACAGAGAGCCAAAATTTGTGCATTTATGATGAAAAAAAAAAAATCATGAATGACAATTTCATGCACCAAGAAAGAAAAAAAATCATAAACCCATTTCTTCCTGAAAGCGAATATTTCCAGTCGTGGTTGTGCAACATAACCATTTCTAATCTTTTACAAAATTGCAGGGTTCTGCATTCAGCATGTCTTAAGGAAACAATATGTAAGTGGGAAAAAACAATACTAAATAAAACTTTTACCTAGTTTTGAGCTCTAATGCAAGAACTTAGCTAGCAAATCGTAAAACCATAGATTTTATTAATATTACTCTACAACAGTCGGAAGCATTGCTAGAAAAATGCTTGTGCTCAAGCTGAATGGCTAGGGGAGCAAATGAAATGGCAAGTCCTTCCCTAAAACGCCAAAGCAACCTAATACAAGCTCAAAATTTTGTTAGTGAAGTGAAAAGTTGGAGTTAGCATGCGGAGGATGTTTGCGGCATCAAAATGCCGTGTTACCAGTGCATATTATCTGTCACATGCCAAGCTGCTAAACTTGGTGGAAGTAAGCAACAATGAGAGATAACCATACAGTAAAAATTTCGTTATAATGCAGAAACCTTGAAAATCTTCATACTGCACATAATGCCCATAACAGAAGCATTCTGCATTGTCCTCCCATTGAAATGAGAACATCATGTTTCCAATGTGACCCGACGTCATTATGCCCTGCAGCACAGCGCCTTTGCCACTGAGCTACTGCACTGGGTAATGTGAAGAGGCTGGCAGGTCGCTTTTTACAGAAGTGGTTCACGTAGCTTGCACAAAGGTGCAATAATGCACATGCGCCTTTACAAACTGCAAACAATATCATGAATACTTTTATACAACTGGGAGGTAAATAATATTAAAGAAGTACAGACACTTCATTTTTGGGTTCGTGTTTTATCTTCTGAAACGATGCGTGAGACATTACTGTACATGGATAACCTCATGATATTTGCCTGCGGCCACTAAATAATTTGTAATCAAATTTCTTTTCTCACCAGTTTCAGTTTCGGTTTTAATAGCCAAGTGATGGCTGTGACGTCAAAGCCAAGTCTAGGTCACATGAAGGATGGATAAAACAATAATATATCTGTTCCTGTGTCGTTTTAATTCAGCAGAACACAACAGCCAGCCTGCCTCAAGGACACGAATTACAAAAAGTGAAGAGTCAGCGAATATATCGCTATTGTTTTATGCCGCGTGTGACCTAGACTTGATTGTGATGTCACAGTCATTTCTCGGCTGCTAAAACCGAAACTGGCGAGTAAAAGAAAATTCAAATAAAAATTATTTAGCGGTCGTAGGCAAAAACCGCATGGTGATCCATATACAGGAATGTCTTGCGCATCATTAACAAGAAGAAAAAAGCCACCAAAATTTTGTGTCTATATTCCTTTATATGAAACAAAAGGCTACAGTAATAGCTACATTATTTGTAATAAAATTGCTTCATGGTGGCTACGAGTATTGCATGAACATCTCCATTATGGGCCAGAAAATATAAACATAGCCTTGGACAGAGCACTTTTCTCATATGTTCCCTAGCAACGCATGAGTTGCATTCTATGTATAGTAGATGCCACTCGTGAGCTTGCATAAAAACCTTTTTTCCTCTACGCAATGAGAGGGAAGAATTAGAGTGCCTAATGCGTGTGCCACGTGCGTGTGTGTGCAATGCGTGTGTCTTGTCACTCAAGTACACGCTTTTTCTTAACAAAACTAAGGTACTTTGGTTTGCTATACGAGGTTTAACATCGCAAAGCAACTCAGGCTATGAGATACGCCGTAGTGAAGGGCTCCGGAAATTTCTACCCCTGGAGTTCTTGCACTGATATCGCACAGTACATGGGCACCTTGTTTTTTGCCTCCACCGCAAAGTGGCCGCTGCAACCGGGGTTTAGCAGTCGAGCGCATTAACCACTCCGTGACGGGGCACTAACAAAATTGCTTAGAAAAGAAATAAAGGCAACATTTCGTTACCTATGTTATATATATACACATAAATAAGTTCAGCTTTTTATCCATAATATTTCATACACCTACCTCAAAGCTAACCTGAGCTCAACTTAGTGCTAGATGAATAAGAGCTAAAAAAGTAATACAAGAACTATAGTATAGCAGAAGTTAGTGCAAAAAATTGAAAAAAGACATAGAAGAGACACACACGACGATTCATAAGCACCGTTCAAATTTTTTTGCTAATTGTTTCTATACTATGCACAATCAACTAGCCCAACAACACACGCTTTTGCACTGAACAACAATCAGAAAAGTCCTGTTCACAATTCGCTAGAGGTTCATCCAGACATCTGCGCAGCACTTAGGAAAGCTCTTAAAAAGATAAAGAGCATTTAGCCAAAAGAAGGAGGAGGCTATGTGAAAAGGAAAAGCATGGTATCTGAATGTGAGTGGACATGTCAACCATGCCATCAGGGAAGAGATTTATGTCGCTTGTGAAAGTGGGGAAGAGAAAAAGCAGTGCAAGTACAGGTGTGATCATAATAATATGGCACATACTTTGGTGTTGGCACTTTATATTTTACATGTTCCATGGATAAAATATGAAGGCTCTTAGAATGTGGCTCTTAGGAGCTTGTTCCTGGTTTAAGTGGCGTCGTCGTTGGCATTGATGTGATAAGGCGACCCAGGAGACCAGCCCATGGCACTTGGCACTGGCCAACATAGGGCACAAAGTTATGCTCGGGCTCCCGCAACCTGGCGCAGTCATCCAGAACACAGACATCTCAGGTGGTTTGGTGAACGGCAGCACTGGGATCTTGAGGGACCCAATAATGCTATCGCATCCTACACCTAAAGGCGAAGCTTAAGTGTAGCCAGGCTAGGGTGCCCCGTGTGACCATCCCAGAAAAAATGGCAAATGGCAACAAATGGCAACAAATGGCAAAGGCTAACTAGGGGCACAAGATTTTGCGCGGCCTCGGTCAATCTTCCATGGCCATATGGAATATTGACATCTTGGACAGTTTAGGGAACTGCAGGGTAGGGATCCTGAGGTGTTCCTTAATGCTAGGTATCATGCCCATTAGAGTGAAGCTTCAGCATCCATCAAAATTTTTTAATACATTGAAAAAAAAAAATAAAAAATCCCGTAGAGTAACAAAAAGAGAGAAAGAAAAATGGCCAGAACAAGTGGATGCGTGCTTCTCGCCCATGCTGCTGACAACAAAGACGCCAAGTTTTCTGCAAAGTAAAGAGCTGCACTCAAATTTCGCCTTACTGAGTATGCAATTATCGGTGTCAATTTTTTGTGGGTTATATGCTAGTACACTATCAGACATTGCTAGTATAGCTCATAATACACAGTGCTATCCAAGTAGGAACATGTTCATTTCACTAGTTACCATCAGTCAGTGATCTCATTCATGTTATCCCATACTCTCTGCTCATGCTTTCATCAAAACACTAAGTACACAAAAACAAAGCATTATGTATGGGAAAGGTACAATACTTCCTTCAGAAGTCAGAACATTTTCAGCAACCGTAAAAATCTCCTTTCCAAACAACACATGAGCTGCACCTCTTCATATTCAGGAAAATAATGCTGCAGAACGGATGACCAAGAGGTATTTAAAAGTTATCACTAGTAAGAACTGACAATGTCCCAAAAATGACTGCTTCTTTAACTCTCGTTCTGACATACAAAACGGTTTAATGATGGCCAGACACTTCTAAAACATTCAACATCACATTAAGGAAATTAACTTTACACATCAATTATCAGTTGTATGTCTCTTATCTGCTACAGAAGGTAAATTCAATTCCAGCTGCAGTAGTCAATATGCAAGAAAAACGTTCAGAATCATAACGTAGTACAGAACATGATAGCATAACACAAATACATGAGTACAGCTCACAGAAAAAGAATCATTCTAAAATGCATTTCTGATGCAAATGGCCCAGGCAGTGTCCCCCACAACTGAAGAGCTCCAGCGTGTTTTTCTATGCATGTTGCATCACAAGTAACAGCTGCTTGACATTCTTCCGAACTACACTGCCAGTTCATAGAATATTATTTCACTGAATTTCTTTACATTTTGGCTCTGCACTGATGTGTAACTTTGTTGGCTCATAAGTATTATCAAAAAGCCAGAGGTATAACTGTCATTTTTCACCGCATAGATTCTTGCACCTATGTGAATCCAAACAAATGATAAGGTCCCCAGAAATAACTTTTCTAAATTGGTAAAACTGCATCATAAATGAGTCTCTGAGAAAGATTCACAGCTGGTGTGTTCAGTGGGGAGTGAGCATTAATCTTGGAAAGATATTTGACGTGACTGTTTGTAATAAGAAAGAACATCTAGTTTTCCCATATGCAAACAGTAAAACCAAAATCTAACGAGTCAGCAAGTTGCAGTGCTTCAGCATCACAATCACTAGCAACCTAAACTGGAGTGAACATGAAAACCATGTCTATGGTTTTGCGCATGTAAAACTCAAAGCATATAAAGCTATCATCAGAATAAGCATCCATAATCTGGGACCCTTATCAACAGTACCTCATCGATAAAGTTGAACAGGCACAAAAACTTCCAGTCAGATCTGTTTTCCCCCACCTGCTGACGACACCAATTGGCAACTGCTCTGCTCGCTATAGCACAACTCCAAGATCTGAGCACAAGAAGAAAAACAGCCTTACTAAAGTTTCTGTATCAATTGCATAATAGCAAATTAAACTATCATCTGCAACCTCCTGCTCACCTATATGCAATTATCCCCTACACACCAAGAGTTGATCTCCTTAAGTATTCTTTTCTCCCCCAAAACAATAATAGACTGAAATAACCTTCACTATCAATTATTTTCTGACATAATGCCATGTTCAGCTATATCTAGCTCAATCCTATGTAGCCATCGAGCAACTGTGGTCACCAACAGTGCCGGCTACTGAGCTCTATAAAAGCAGCTGTAAGGCCCAGCCTCACTCTTCTTGGTAAATTGTCTGACACGCATGTAGACGCACTCGTCCAATAAACGTCCAGTTTGCTATTGCTCGCTAAAGTGCCCGGCTGCCACTTCATCGAAATGCAAAGAACAAGTACATAACACATAACATCAACAGAGGATTTTGCATGGAAATTGGGTACATACGCCCGATAAGAATTATGCTCCTTTTTATGCTTGTCAATTCTCTGGCTGCCTATTGTTGCCACTCCAGCCTTGCATGACACTAATATTTTCCAAAAGTGTTCCTCTGTACTTCTCCTTGTTTAGTTAATTTCCATTCCTGCCCAGTAGCATGCTGTAAAAAGAATAATAATAACTGCTGCCCTACAGCATACGCTTGCCTGGCAGTGAATCTGGTTCAGGAATAGTTCCTCTCTGCTCTCTCTAATATTGAAAACGGCACAAGAACAGTGCCAGTACAAGAATTGAGAAAGAAAGCAGAAATGGCCCAGCACAACCTGTTATGACAGTTTGAGAGTAACACTGCTGTCAAGATATGAAAAGCTAGCAAACATAACTTTTCTATTATGTTGCCCAATACCTATCAACTCATGCCTCTCACAACAGCTGAAATAAAGTGAAAAATAACCGCAGCCACAAAATATTGTTCAAGGACCATGTTATTTTGCGGTTGCTTCATCAATTTCTAGCCATCGTTTAATAAGTGAATTCAACAGAGCTGCTGAAATCATGTATAGAATGAAAATAAAAATATTATTTGTGTTTTGTGTGCAAAGCCATAAATTATGAACGTGAGCACAAACTAAAACAAAATTGTTTTGAATGCACTGAGCTGCGTTCAAATTTAAATCTTAAGAAATTTCAGAAGATATTGTTCATTAAATGTTCCAAAAGTTATAAGCACTGCATCCTTTGTGGAAACAGCTAAATGTTGATGACTATGCCCCTTTTGTCTGATTTATTGGAAATCATTTATAACAGTGATGTATGTCTGTATATTCCTGCTTGAATTATTATCGCAAAACATTAGAGAATTCTAACTCATTAAAATGAATTAATTATGCATGAATGCTTTTGCAGCCTTTGATTTGACGGCGATTATGAGCCCTTCCAAAAGGGTTAGAAAAAGTCTAGAGCTTCGAGGAAAGTTGTAATCAGATTAAAATCATCACAAAATGTAAAAAAACGTCTGTCCAGTTTACTGCCAGCTTTGACAAAGGCATCAAAGAACCCCACTATACTGAACACTGGACTGTAAGAGCAGCTGCAAACACCTGCTTGAAGCAGTGGAGAGTTAAGTATGACACTTCCAGTTGCTATCCCCATATTCCAAAACGGCAGATCTGAAAAGGTCTATACACTGAGGGCAGCTACATGAACACAGGACACTACTTACATATGACGCTCATATTAGATTAGAATATTCCCTGCACTGTTTCCATTCGGAACAAACAGTCAGTTTCTCAATTCTCCCAATTCTCAAAGTTCTTGCAATTACCAATTAACTACATGGTGTGTATTGTCAAACCAAGTGCAACCTGTCATCACACTGTCCGCCTGCAAGCTGCACTAAGGAACTAACAAGAGACGGCAGTGCTTCTGAGCAAGGTCGATTAGCTGCTGTCTAACTGGTTAAAGACCAACAAAATGAATGAAAGTCAAACATTACACACACACTAGATGAAAAGCAAAAGCATGCACCTTCTTTTTGGACTTGAACACGTTGCACTTGAACCCATTGCTACCGCCATCTCGTGCAATGTAGCTGAAGATCTTCAGGTCTTGTGAGTCATGGGAAACATAGAAGATTCTGAAGAGTGCAAAAGATAACACACAGCCATTCAGTATCACACTGGAGTTGGAGGAAAGCTGTTCCACGAAGAATTTTAAATATAACTCTGTCATGAGAATGTTCAAGCTACCATGCTTTTTGCTGGCTCTGCAGCAAAAAACTGGAAAGGTAAAAAAAGACTGGCAAAACAAGCACTGACCTCACACTACAACAATGACAGAATGACACAGATCACAAAATTTGCTAACATAACATTGCAAATCATCTGCCCATGATGTGTTTCACTTTAAATTAAGCACTTGAAACTATTTTCCTACTCTCAAACTACACAAGCACGATGCCCCTTTGACACTACACTTCAGGCATGTAGACGAGCACAAAAGACTAGCACAACTGACCAATCACCAAAGTGGCAGTGGAAAGTGGCAAAGTGCTGATGGCAACATGCAGTGATGTTGCAATCTATCAATGCAAAACGAGAATCTGTAATGACACAAGAGATCAGGCGACAGCAACACATAATATATGCTCACCTGTAGATTGGATGATTCATTATGAGGTACCGGTTGTCATCCCATGCCCACTGATTTTTCTGAAAATGAAACAGGCTTTGTGCTATATAATTATTTTATGACAAAGATAGCTTAAATGAAAAACAACACTGCCACAACACTGAACAGTAGGCCAAGCATACTATTCACACAGCCTAACAATATTTTCTCAGTTATTGAGCAAAACTTTTTCAAAGGTAATAAATAATAAGGTTAAAAAATATAGCACATGATTTGGTGAACTTGTGGCAACTCAATATAAGAACAAATAATTTAATGAGAGAAACAAGCAATGTGGCCTACAATATTATCTATTTAGTAAACCCACATGTAAAGAGCAGTGAATAAGTGGCAAAGCAACACAAGGCAAAACCTCGCATGTATACCCATTGCCAAAAGTTGAGAGTGCTGTGGGTCTTGCTTCCAATCTGGGTGAAGGGGCTCCTACAAGCAGAACTGAAACCCTTACCTTTGGGAGATTTGGAACACTGGAGATGTGTTACAAGCCACACAGTGTGGCTCAGAGGCAAACCCCCTGGGTTCCAGGCTTTTGACAAAGGGTATACATACTTAGGTTTAAGGCTTCAGCGCAAACTTCACAGGACTATCAATAATAAAGTGCTAAAATTCACTCACATGCTTCTTTCGCAGAATGATTTTCACGCCATCAACTGAGATTGTAATTGTCACCTTCTTTTTCTTGATTGACTTAGCTTTGAACTCGTACTGCAAGAAAACAGTTTTTATTGTACCACAATGAATATAACTACGGCTAGTACGCTTTAAAATGGTCTGTCTGGTTGTTTCATGAAAGGAATAAACGACATTTGCATTGGGTATTAAAAATAAAGTTAGGATGTCATAAAAGTGGTTCACAGGAGAAGGTTAACTGGAGAAAAACTGGGGGGTCACCAGAACGGACGCTGGGGCAACTGCTTTACAATCATAATGTAGAAAACAGCACTTGAAATTAAAGACGTCATGCACTTCTCTTTTATTAGCTCGTCGCCTCAAGCGTTTTTTCTTTTCTTTTTAACCGTAAGGCCCGCTAAGTTAAAGACTTAAACAGTGAATACCAGATCAGGCACTTTTCAAGTTAGCTGATCACAGCACCGTTTGCCAAGTCTCGCTTCTGAGTCACAGACGCCCGAAGTTAAAGTGAAGAAAAACAACCACATACAACCAGGCTGAATATACTAATGAACTGTCGCAGACCTTACCCGAATTCTGCGCATAGCTGCAACGATTTCGACTCGGCTGCTGGGTCGAGGAACATCCATGGTGCCAATGTACTGGTAAAGAAAAAAAAAAAAAGCAAACCACATTTAGGCAAGAAAACATGCTGATCAGCTCTTGTTCTGCACTCACGTATTCCGTCGGCTGAAACAGGCGAAATTAAAAACTATGTGACACGCCCCGTGCGAACGAACGAGCAGGAGGCAGACCGGCAATCCCTCAACTCTTTCTTCAGGTTATACAACACGAATGCACTGGCTATGCGCCCGCACCTTATTCTCAGCGATCTTATTGCACTTTATTATCAACGACAGCAGCCAGCTTACCTAAAGTAAGGAAACAGCAAACAGCAAAACGACAAAGTGAAATCAATGGGCACTTACCTTGGCGTTAAATGATATTCCATGTTGGAAAGCTTCTTCGCTGTGCAAGGGAATTCTGCTGTCGTACGCATCATCGCTCACTAAATTATACTGCTTCTTGGATGGCATGATGCTGATGATGTGCACACCATACTTGTCGTTATGACGTCTCAGCCACCGGTACTTGAACAGTTGAAAAGTGGATAGTACACATCACAGGAGAGAGTTGAAAAGCCCTCGCTATCACAAACACACCGAGCAGGTGAAAGCTCCACGAGATGCCCAACGCGCCGGAGCACTGCACATCCAGCCCGGGCGACGGCTTGCTCCTCAGAGCCTCAGATGCTCGAGTCGTATCTCCCAATCTTCGGGCGTCTGAGTTTCGACGCCGTTCCCTTTTTTGCGCGTCTGCGATGCTCACGTTGTACAAGCGTGCGGGTGAAACGTTTCTATCGATGCTTTTGCTCTAACAGCCGGATTATCCAGCACCCGTAATACAGTGGTGCATGGTAGTGCAAAACATTGCAAAGTGCGCCCTGTTCATAATGCATGCAATTTGCAGGAAGTCTTGGTACGTTCGTTTTTCAATACTTCTACAGACCTTACATGACCGTACAGCCGCTGCAGCTTTGTGGCTTTGGCCTATTGAGAACTAGCTTGACTTGCCTCTTTTTATTTGTATTCTTGTCGAATGATGATGATGATGGTCGTCCGTCATTAAATTTTACTATTCTGCTTTTTATGATGCAGTAACGCTCTTCGACGCTTCATAGTGAGAAAAAATAACAAAATATTTGTAAAGGCATATAAAAAAGCTTGTGACTCATTTTCCTTGCAAGGTCTAAAGACCTACACCACGGATGCACCAGGCTGCACTGATCTGCACTGATTTATGATCGAGAGCGACTACTTGCTTACGTTGTTTTATGCTTGCTTTCGTTGTCTATCATAGATTACGGGCTAGATGACCGGGCTGCGCCGAACAGATAATTTTTTTTTTCGAATGACCTGCTCTTCCACGAATGTGGACACGCGCTAACACCAGTAACACTTTCGTCCCGAACGAAGTGAATGCACTCCACTGCGCATTCCGTTCGCATTCTGCACTTTTGGTAATGGCGCCGGCATGCAGCTTTTTCATTTGCTCGTGCCGTTAAATTTAGATGTGTTAAAGAGGCGCTGGTTAAATATACTGTGTGGAGGTATCGACAGCAACGCTCTAGGATCTGTCGGGCTCGCTTAATGGTATGGGCGACTATTATGACATCCTTGAGGTGCGTCGTGATGCCCCCGCAGAAGAGATCAAAAAATGTTACCGGAAGAAAGTGCTACAACTCCATCCCGATAAAAACAGCACCGACGATTCAGAAAAGTTTGTGCGGCTGAACATTGCATGGAAGACACTTCGCGACGAACAGAAGCGCAGAGAGTACGACGCAACTGTACAGCATCGCAGTGCTGCATCAAACCCGCCGATCAGCGAAGAAGTTCGCTTGTCCGAAATGTCTGTGCGTGCAGATGGCATAGCTACGTGGAGTTGCCGCTGTGGTGGCGAGTATGTGTTGCCCGAAACTCCGAGTCAAGAAACTTTGATTGGCTGCGATGCGTGTTCCTTTCACATTTTGGTTCTTGTGTGAGAAGTATTTTAGGCAATCATGTATGTAGTACCCTAAGCAGCGTTGCTTTGTCTGTGGTGCTATTTGCGATCAAACTTGCTGATTCATCTACCTCGCATAAGCCGCTTGAGCGAAGCTGAAGCAGCCAGTTGGGATGCCGTAGTTGCGACGCAATGAATTGTTTCTTATTGGGCCTCGGATGTGATACGTTGCATTGAATGCCCGTGATGAACACGTGTCATTTTGGTGGGAAGGATGATGCGGCGTGCCGACAGCAACCTCACATCTGTTTCTCGTTGCGGGTCGCGGTCCTTATGGCGCTTTCATGCTTATTTGGGTATGCGCAGGCTTAGTATTGCGCAACCAGTCACGGCGTCTCAGCTTGTTATTGCTACTTGGCCTTCCATCAAATTAAACATCTGATCTTGACCATCTTATTCCACGCTGCAAACAGCTGCAGGCAATTGTGCGATTTCGCAGCTCATACTAGCTGCGCTTTCCAAAAGATTTCACACGCAACATTCATGTTTCCTCCTCAAGTTTACTCGGAGCTGAATATGTGCCAACTTCTTGTGCTTTTCCAAACTCATCAAAAGGAAGCGTTTTAATACTAAACCTAATCTTTGCAGCATTGCTGTGCAACTACCTTTTATGCTAATCAGTATCCACCGCATGAAAGGGAGGACAACAGTCTGTCTCACACCGAGCCAGAATGGCCTCATGGCAACCAAAACATCATTGGTATGCAGAGTAAAAATTTTGAAATGAGCCATACGATCTACAAACTAGACACTCAGTGCCACAAAACGCGCTTAGCTGAATTCGTCTAAGAGAAATGACACCTGCTTTTCACTAGCTTAGCCCATCCAAATCCACTAGGGGGTTAACACGGTCACCCTTGCAGCTGCATTCTTGTGCACACCAAGCCAATTATGAGACACTCGTTGCTCACAGTCCATGTACAATGGAGAGCACATGTATTGCATGCCACATAATTTCACGGGAATAAAAGGGTACTGAAAGCAGTTCACCTTTACAAGGCACTGTGCTTTAATCAAAAAGCAGCATTCTCACCAAAACAGCTCCTACAAGGCAGTAATATAGCAGTCACTAGTCAACTTCCCAAGCAAGATGAGCGTTAGTAGCCATTTTTTGGAATGGATCCCAGAGAATGTACTACACTACCATTATTTTAAAATGATGGCAGTGCACACTTTACAGCAAACATCGCGCATTTAAGTCTACCGACACAATGATCCATGTTTTCAGTGACAAGTCTTTTGCTGCTGAAGCAGAGAACCAGAAAATAATCTTTGCCAAGGACAATATTGGGTGGAGTTGCTAGTCTCTTTAAGAGGAGCCTAAATGAGCTTTCTTGCCACTTCTTATTTAATCCTTGTAAATATCAGAAGCCTATGCAGCGAGCATCAGTAGACTGCACTTCAGCCACGTAGCTTCACTTAGCTAGACTTGCAACGCACACTGCTGAGCAGCAGCACCAGACTAGCATAGGAATGCGAAGAGAGCTCGTACCACCTGGTGTGTGTTGCAAGTCATATCGAGTGCAATTGTACAGGTGTGGCCAAAATATTATGGAGCACACTTCTGGTGCTTGGAATTTCCATACATGTTCCGTAGGCAATATACGACGGTTACTAGAGTCCATACAAGAGTGCACTAGCGGCATGTGTTAACGTATGTATAAGGTAATTCCCAATATTCACTAGGTTATGCGCGAGAAAAATTTTTATCGCCGAGATGTGCTTCATATTATTATGGCCGGAACTTTACACACAGCCTGGTGTTCATTTGTGGATTTCATTCACTTGTGTATTTCCAGTGCAACAAATTAGCTGGCATATGCTGTTACACTGTTGTACTTACATTTGCTCTCCTTCGGTCTTCTTCCATTGATGCCTATGAAATGGTTAATTCTGCAGGCAACATAGATTGTGGCTAGACTGCATAACTGCCAGTCACTGGGCTACCCAAAGTAATTGCCTTCTTCACTATATTTGCAACACTTGTTTCAGTTGTGGTTGCAGTCTTTGAACACAGATGGCACAGTGCCTTTACAAGTCACCACCTTTTCCTTTCAGAAATATTTTTCTTTAACTGCTGTCTGCATAACTGGGGTGCCCAGTTGTCACACCAGATAAGAGTGCACCACTTCTTTCCAAAGCGATGTTGGCAAGAAACTGCGACAAGCCAACTACCTTCTATTTTTTGTCTAATTCAAATGGGGCACGTAACAGTAAGGCATTGTAATGAGTGGTCACTACTGCATAAACAATACAAGCAGCACGAGAACATGACATCGGATATTGTTGGGACTTGCTGCAATCAGAAGTGTGTGACTGCCAAAAGGCAGCACAAGCTTATTGCTAGCGCAGCGCAAGGAACCTGGTCTTTACTCGGACGACATGTACATCTGACATCACTTTTTGAACCAATGCAAGTGAAGGTATGCAACCTGCAAAGAGCACCACTTACTGCATGTAAAATGAGGATTTGTTTCTAATAACAGACAACACCCCCATTCTGTATCAATTCAAACCGCTAACATTTTTTGCAGTGAGCATGAGCAACAGTTGGTTTTATTAATAAGCCTCAGGTTATAATACTCGGCATTTACAGCATGACGAAAGAAATCAGTTCCTAATGTTGACAAGTACACAGCGACAAGGGTATTGCTAGGAAGACATGCTTGGCAGGGGGGCATATACTGCAGCTTTTGGAATGCCAAGACAGCATCAGCTAGGCTTGATGCGACTGTGACGAGTATTTCATGTAGCACATTAAAATGCATGCAGACACAGACACTATGATGCCAATGCATTTGTTTGCCAATCTGTGCATCCTGTGTGCATGTCTGAATACACCACATGCAAATCGGACCCCATTCAAACAGTGCCAGTCTGAGCTCCTCAGGACTACTGTGAGCAACGAAAGCCGCCAAACTGACTCTCATTCCAGTGGGCACTGAAAAGTGCAGAGGTGGCACTGGCTGTGTATGCATTGTGAATTCTTTGCAAATGTAAGACACAAATTTAAGTATGCCCCGTCAATTAGAATTTTTTAGAGTGTAAGCCCTACTACTTGGGGTACAACTTCGGATTTTGCCTCGCTGGGTCTAGTATCTTGAGCTGGGTCCCAATGACCTTGAGTGAACAGATACAGTGCTTTCATCTCCTCAAACACCAACTTCAACAAAAAATATTTCAGAATGAAAAGGCCGTGTGAAAGACGCTATCAAGTCTACTCTGAAGACGAAGTGTGAGCATCCTGCCGTTCAAACTGTATACAACCTTGCTAAACCATGCAAATCCATGCTTAAAAGAGCTTTTACTCGAATAACTAGGTTCAAGCCATGCTTAAACCCCCAGCATTCTATTCTTTAATTTTATTGTGAAAGCAATACTACGTCATGTTTCGGCCAGTCGCATAGTACATGGTAAGTCTCGAATGACCTTGAAGAGCCGCGAGGAAAAATGCTCGGTCACCTGCAGCTAATGCTTTCGCTCCATATTCGGTTCAGCAGTGTTGAACCCTTCTCTTTTTTCTTTTTACCGTTCAACATTGCCAACAATGGTGGCGTTGAAAGATGTGAACACTTGGTCTAAAGCTGGTAAAAAATTATGAGAACAAGTACCCCAGCGCAGCAATTAAAGACAGAGGTCCAGCTGCTGAATGAACCATTGCACAAGCGTTTATGCAGTATGTGTACAATTTGCAAAAAAAAGTCACTGTCCAAAACATCTACCCTTCACTTTAATTTACCGCAACCATTTTCATGTAGCCTACCGCGAAGTCCCTGATAGTTCATATTGCACTACCACTACCACTGCCTAACACTTGGCACCACTGTCCACATTTTATGCATACTTGGCAAATACAACCACAATTTAGAGACTACAGTTCTTTGGAGCTAATGTTCACCACTTCTCTAACAGAAGTTACTAGTTAAGTAAAACCTCATGAAAACATGCTCATTTCAAGAGGCAGTTTCGAGTAGGACAACTGTGCTGGCTTCCCTTAGATGTCATGCATTTGGTGCCTGCTTGCAACATAGCAGATTAATGCAGATGTCTAGTTTGCACATAATGTATACACGCCAGCATCAAAATCACAGTAGTACTTGGATAACAATATGGTGCAGCATGCAACGAGCATTCTTGCAGATGCTGGCATGCCAGGAGCTCCTTCGAGACTTCAGGCACCAGTATCCAGCGGTTTGGCCCTAGCCATGATGTGCCCAGCCTTCTTGCGGTGTCGCATTATTAGCATTATTGTGTGCTCTCTGCAACCAGTGCTTCCCAAGTGATACCACTTCCCAAAGCGTCTTGCATTCGCAATGTTCCGATGTTGACCGCCGACGGCATTCGCATAAGATTTGCAGCAAGAAGGCACTAGTAGAAACTGTCATCTTCTGCATGTTCAGAGGCACAGACGTAAGCACTTTGAGACCTCTCTAGAGCAGTCTAACAGTGGCATTTTCTCTCTCTCATTGGGGAAATGTCACCCAATGCATACTTTGCCTGTTCACTCAGCCCTGGCTGGGGCCTAGTGCAGAAATTGGGACCCCCGCCCTGCATGAATGAAAGTAAATTTCCACAAGTGCCTTCCTTTACGAACAGGTACATTTTTTTAGCAGGTAAATGGATAGATTCGTTTTCGGTTAGAGCGTACTGCTCTTTTGCACATGTTTTTGGCAGCCACGCAAAGTACACCTTAACGAGGTTTTACTCAAGTATGTGTGGTGAATCAAGTTGACACAATACCAGTTTGGCACAATATCATGTTACTGTTACTGGACTACTAAAAACACCACAAGCTGCATGGTTACCAGAGCAGCACGAAATGTTGGGCAGTGCTGAAGCAGGCATGCCTTCATGTGATACGAGGACAAACTGCTGTGGTTTTCCCTCATACCAACAATGCATCAGCTTTGCACACCAACTACAACTGTACTACAGTAGAAATGCAAGTTTAAAGGCTAGTAATAAACAGTTCTTGTTCCAGATATGACAATGTCAACATGGCACCTGTGTAAAGAGGAAGCATAAGAATGCAGTGATGTTCCATGCCACATGCAAAAATTCCATTAATTATGAGTCTTTTTCACTGCTGCAGTTTTTCAAATACAACAATGTGAAAAAAGTTTCCAAATTTTCCTAAAACCTATGCCCAATTCTGCACCTAAATTTCTGTGAATAGAACATCACTAAGAAAGCATGGGTATGGCAAATAAGAAACAAGTGGCAAGGTGTCTTTATCAGCAAAAGGTAGCTTAGAAGCTACAACTAGGTTGCAGCTAGTATCTGATAGCCGGCACTGAAACTGTTTAAGCTATCCAAAGGGTAACTTTTACAGCAACTGCATTCCACTACAGCAGTCAAGGCACTTGCACAAGCATGACAACGAACCAGCCAGCACGTTTATTGAGTCAACATGCGGCACGCAACAGTGACACAAAATGAAGACAAAGGATTGGAGAGGGATGTATGTACTAATGGCAATTAAAAAAGCAGTGCAAGATGATCAAACAGAGAATAGGAGCATGTTACACAACCACTGTCCTGTGTAAGTGCTTGCCCCTGAATGCTCCTGTTCTTTACATATTCGTGGTCTTGCATTGTTTTTCTAAAC
This sequence comes from Amblyomma maculatum, assembly GCF_055883805.1. Classification (NCBI taxonomy): domain Eukaryota; kingdom Metazoa; phylum Arthropoda; class Arachnida; order Ixodida; family Ixodidae; genus Amblyomma; species Amblyomma maculatum. Next base: position 55,429,720 of record NC_139344.1, read on the forward strand.
CTGTACCGATACATACAACTCGCAGGAGTTCCAATGTACAATTGGCTGCAAAAGTGTATGGAACCCGGGCGCCATGAAAAAGTTGGTACGGATAAGCTTAGCAGCTTAAAGGGGTCCTGCAACATGATTTGAGTGCATTGATTTGCTTGCTTGTTGCGATTGTCGAGTTATGAGAACGCTATTACCGCCTGTCGTAACATACATATTTTGTTATTTAATATTTTAATTTGCTTGAGAACCAAAATCATGGTACTGATGGTACTGATGTATATGACGTCAACTGGTGGGTGTTTGACGATTGCATAAACAGCAAATGCACTGCATATTGTGTCCATTGGAAAACATTTCTTATGTCACATATTTTATATTAAGTCAATGAATCCAATATGTTTGCTTTAAACAAAGGCACTGCAAAGCAAGAGACTCAAAAAGCACCAACAGAGGCTCTGGCTGCTACTTGGCATCAAAGACTTTGATGACCTATACACGTGGACAGCAACCTGTGGCTATGCAGCCAAAGTTACGCAGGAAACAATTGAACGACCTCGCCACTCGCTTCTCGCTGGTGCAAGATGCCTGCAGATAGAAAGGGGCAGGCGAGGAATGGGCTCACGCAATGGCACAACAGCTGGGGGTGCAGTCACAATGGAACATCTCCTTCCCCTGCCTGCTCCTGGTCTCTTTGTTCCTCATTCTATTTCTGCGAGGCGCCCACGCAGTCTTAGCCAAGGAATAGAGGTCATCAAATTTAGCAAAAACATGTTACAGCGAACAGGAAACCATGAGAAGCCATCTTCTGCGATGTTGTAGTGACGTGCATAATTATGTAGGCTGTTTCGATTCGTCCTACTGCGTGTCGTCATTGGGTGTGTGAAATGGAAAGCGAAAGGCCGGGAAAATTGAGTTGAGGGCAATCTTTGGTTCACCTACCTGTATTTTGAAAACTCATTCCAACGCCAGTCCTAGTGCATCGACTCCTGTAATTCTTATTGATTCGGGTATCTGCGCGCCTTAAATAATTCGTCTAAGAGCATAGCGGACAAGCGTTGCAGGGTTTCTTTACATCATCAGTGTGAGCTGGCTGGTACCAACCACCGGAAGGTGTGGAATTGTAGAAGGCTCCATCCAACACAGCCACCTCATAACTGTTCATATCTAGACCAGAAACATAACTGGCAGCTATGCCAAGCCATAAGCACTGGTGGTGTGGCATGGATGCCTAAACGGCTCACCAACAAATTTAAAGCCTACGCTATGGCCGACTGCTACCCCTCCCCAACCCAAAGTAGATTGCACTTCATTGCTCTCCGATCGCCGCCACTTCCTCCAGGCTCGCTCTCTGGCTTTGGAGTGGCTTCGGTGCTTCATTTCCTCACCGTTTGTCTCAACATTACGACATGTGGCTCACATTGAAAAATTACTATTCTTGGTAGTGCAAACAAATGCAGGAAAAATAAGGGGCTTCGTTATAAGAAGACAGCCAGAAGCCACTGACAAAGTGGCTGTTGGCTCCCTTCTTACATTCTTTATAATGCAAGGCCTGAGTGCAGCTGTCCAGGTGATTTGAACCATTTGCGATTGCATATGGAACTCGCAGTTCCGAACAGTGGTGGTGCCTCCGCTTTACTGTAGTGTTAGCAGCCGTCTCAGCAGTAGAGGGAGCATGACAGATAAAACCAATCTTGCCCTACCCTCCTCTAGTTTCTTCCTTTCGCCCCTCAACCTACTCCACTTTTCTCATGCTTTCGATGTACCCTTCTCCTTCACTTTTCTCCTTGCCGAGCTCAGAGCGCATTTTTTTTTTTACATTCTTTGTGGTCTCACATTTACCAAGCCTGTTACGCTACTGAGGCCACCATCGCTCAAGCCATGAACAGGTGTCTAGAGGTAGGATTTCCTTGCATACATTCCTCGGGCTTTCATCACACACGCATTTCTTTATTGCCAATGTTTGCATCCAGAAATTGTAAAATGCAGCTGCCATTATGTATGCAATGCCCACTTCTAAATTCTTGGCTGCATGAGCAAGTAATGAAGTAATTTTTCATGGCATTCATGTTCTAAAGACTTTTGCAGCTATCTGTACAGTGAAAAGCAAAATAAATCGCGTTACAAATACAGCAGTCATGCTGCAAATAAACAGCAGTGTAAAGGGATGGAAAAGCACTATATACAGAGTAAAACAAAAATAACAGTGAATATTTATGTTCTGTCTGGGGTATGGGTGCTCAAATGCACAGTGTGATGGTTGCCGAGGGTGACGAGACGCATGATTGATTCATTTTCACACCAACTCCAGCACCTAAAATTTCGGAACAGAGTTAAGCCAGATGAGAAACAATTCAGTGTCAGGAAGTAGATGAGCAGTTTACATACCTTGATAGTTCCTTGACTGTTAGCAGCTACTACCACACTGGATCCCTTAAATAAAACGCATTTTATGTTTAGTATGTAACAAACAGGTACTCACAGCAAAACTCACCATTCTCCAGCACACTGCACTGACAAACTCGTTACTGTCTTCTTCTTTCTTGTCCTTTTCCTTCAAGAAACAAAAGCAAAGAAAGGAGCATAAGCCAAATGTACCACACCTCCCCCACCTCAGGGTGGGATCTGTACTCACCAAGATGTTCCGTACCACGTCAAACCTGAACTTCAGCACTTGCTTGGACAGCCCTTTGTAGTAAATGTACAGAGCATTGTTTTCACTTCCTGCAGCACATGAAGAGAAAAATTCGATAATGACATGCTGCAGCTGCAAAACTGTGACAAATACTGGTGTCAATAGCTTTGTTTCTCACACACACGCAAAAAGACCTATTGCTTCCCACGATTCATTTCCTTCACAGCTGTTACACCCAATTCAACATTTCAATAATTTCCCAAAGATACATACGTAGCCCAACATACATTTCTGGCCAGGACAGTTACTTCATAACAGAACAAAAAAAAAAAAAATGGCTTAGAATTCTCAAATGCTCTAAGGCGATTCGGCTTTCATGTTCAGCTTTATGGTTGCCATCGAATGCTTGAATGATCAGCAATATAACTGCAGTTTATTTACAACGTTTTGCTACACAGAATGGCATTTTTCATCCGCTGTGGGTCCATAAATACCAAGGCATAATTATAAACTCTTTGGCAACTAGCTACCCTCGTCCTCCGACCTTAAAGGCTGCACATTGCTACTCCAAAAGAGGTCCAGCAATGAAGTATTCCCAACACAGACTACAAGCGAGGGGAGAATGGAGGAGTACTTGATGGCCATGTGCTACAGTACTAGCTCTCTTCTTTTGCTCACTGTGCAGGATGCTCCACACTGAGATTGAGGCATTCACAACAAAACATATCGAGGCGTTCACAACAAAACATATCCTAAGGTTGGAGGACAACTGATGGTATATTTCCAGAACAAGCATCTAACAAAACTGGCCTTTTTTAGAGAAAATTAGTGAAAATATTTACTTGTAAGCATTTATTCAATTTTCTGGATTGATCCAAACACAAAAAAAAATTCTCTAGCGTATACTTTAGCAGGTACATAAGACACTGTGAGCACCATCTTTACATCATGCTGAAATGTGTTAGCTTACATGCAGGAATGACTCCTACATACCACCGTTTTATTGTTTATTTTTTCTGCAGTAGAACATTGTTAAAATGAAAAGTAAAGAAGCCTGTAAGTCCTCTGTAACAGCTGTGGGTAACCTTGGGCCCAGGTCACGTCTCAATGGGCTTCTTGTCACCATGTAGACTACAGAGGACAGCATAGTTGGTGTTTAGTGTGCCGCTGACTTGCATTGAGTGAGCCTTCAAAAAACAGACTGAGTGCCCTCAATGTGGCCGATAAAGATACACTAACTGAACACGACAGCTATGCCAATGCACATGTTTTTTTTTTCTCCTGGCACATAGAAAATCAGCCCTAGCCCTGGACGAATAATGTCAAAGAGGTCAGAGTGAGACTCATTCAACATACTTAGCCCTGTTTTCTTAGTGCTGAAGCAATACGCACTGAAGTAAGAAAGCACAGGGGAAATTCTGTTGTGTTCACCCATTTTGGCGTGCTCTCCCACATGACGCATAAACCAGTGTCTAGTGGAGAATGAGTATGCCAGACCAAATGCTACCAAAGAAACAGTTTACAGCTTATAATTTGATAAAGGCTGCCTCAAAAGCATTTCATCTTAGACTTCTTTCTTGTTCTTTTGCGATGTATGTTGCTGCTTGCTTGTTTAAGATTTTATACAGCACGCTTGAGCCTACCTAACCACAGATGCAACCGCTTTGATCAAGCCACATTCTGTTCAAAAGATTATGCTTTCGTTTTCCACTGTTGTCAGCAATCGTAACCTTGTGAAATCACTGGCTTATTGGCTCCCTAAGGTGGGCACGCTGCAGAAACTGAAAATATGCGAACTAGATGATGGCACCCGAGTACTTCATGTATTGCGCATTTAGTGCAATTCTCGACAGGGCCAGTTGAACGCAAAAGAATGTAAATCTGCCGCTCTCGAATAATATGAACAATGTGAGGGCATTTGTTAGGTTTTCCTTGGAGTCAATGTAAAAAAATATATATAAATATATGCTCAAGGTGGACACTTTGCATGCACTGATCGGTTAAGATAAACTTTAAGAGCAGACTCCACCCCATCCATGCAGCTTTGCTTGAGCGCCCACACTGCACTTTTGAGGAAAAAAAGTAACAAAAATTGAAGTTTTACGGTGCAAGCCATGTCCATAGACGAAGCACTGGCATTGGAAATGTGCTTCTGCAAAGGCAGTAGTGCTGCTGCCCTCCTCGCAGAAACTGTGCCCTTTGTCCCCTCATTAGGTTCATGTAGCTGGCTGAATAGGGCAAAATAAAATCCTCCAACATGCAAAGATCCTTGCACACCTCCTTCTGGAGATGACAGTTTGTACTCGCTCATGTGTTTGCTCTCTCCTACTGGCGCCTTGTGACAATGCCGACTGACACTGGGCAAGTACTGCTTTGTTATCCTTGCTTTAGCTTGCACCTAGAATAGCCGTGCTGGTTCACATTCATGATCTCTGCTAGGGAGGAAGCACAGCATTAAAGAAGAAAAAAAAAAAAATAGACAATCATGTGTCTCGTATACAGGCCTCCATCATGTGCACCCACCAGTGCACCTAAAAATGGCGAAGAAAAAAAAAAGCAGCAGCAGAGAAATGTGAAGAGAACAAATGTTGAAAAGAAAACAGGCAATGCAGCTTCCTAGTGGGGATCACATTATTGCATCGTCATGACAGTGCCGCCACCTCAGACCATGCCTTACGTCGTCACATCACCTCATGGTGTGCACCGTTTCGCTTTCATGTGCGTTGTGTATGCCACGTTGCCATCATGGCCAGTCGGCTACAGGGAAGAAGCTGCTCAAGCCTTGTGAGAAGGCTGATGTACTAAGTCCATGCCAGCAGGCTTTCAAAGATGGAAATAGCTTGCAAGTTTGCTATCACGACAAGTATCGCGACACCTCCTGTGAAAGATGCAGCGTGGGTCGCTGATGCGTTGGGGGACGGCAAGTTTCAGCCAAAGCCAAAGAGGATAATGCTCAAGTTTCCCAAAATTTGAGCTAGTGACCTGTGATATAGCCGATGCTTGCCTGGATATGTTAGTCCAGTTTTTATAACAGAGTAAGGGCACAGAAGGGTTTATCAGAAAGATGAGCGACGCGTCAGCTTTTGTCACAACCATCCCATTTTCATGACAAACAAAAAAAAATAACAGAATGAAAAATAACAGAGTGCATTATCTATTGCGTGTAAGCAAAGGGTAGAATGCCATCAGTAGATGTCTAAACTCCAGTTATTTTTTCTTACGAGGCCATTTCACTTATTTTCTCAAATTTAATAGTATTTGGACACCCTGCATGTTCATGCACAAATTTTGGATGTTCTTCTGATAAGAGGAACAATTTTCATGGTGCCTTAAAGTTAGCTTTAAGGGGAGGTAACTTACATTAGGCAACGGCAATTATGTGAACAGTGCATCTGCCGTCTCTAACCTCACGCTCTGCTCACTGAAGCTGATGCAAAGCTTCTGAGCACATGAACTGAGCCTCACAGAAAACAAAGCATGAAAAAACTCACAGGAGAGTTATGTGAATGTAACACAAAAGTTTTAGTGTTAGCTATAGCTTTTTTTCTCTCACTAAGTGAATCCACAGGTGAATCCGGACTTGCCCAGAACAGCAGCAATACTCTGAAGGGAATTGCTTTCGAAAGATAATTTACAGCAGTGATAATTAACCATACATCCATTTAGACACAGTGGTTGTAAACTTAAACTGCCATGTGAACATGATAATGATGAACCACCTTAGTAGGCTCAGACGTTTGAAACTGGGCTGTTCCTGAATGGGTACAGTGGGCTTTGCGGAGGCTCTCCCAAGCACACACCCTACCAAAGAAAGTTGCCGCCGGGTCAGGGGATGCTTGTGCCCATCTTAGTCTGATGGTTGGTGGGTAGCAGCTTGGGCAACCAAAGTGGATGCCCAAGCTGCTAGGCCCACCCATCACCTCCCACCTCCTTCCCTCTCCACTAAAAATGAACGGCAATTGTCCTCTCTCCACACTGCTACCTGCCAACCCAGGCAGGCACACTGCAGACCTCGGCAGCACGATGGTGAGGAACAAGCCAAAATGACAAAGTCTATGAGGAAAGTCCTATAGGAGGGCTCAAGATTAATTTCGACCACCTGGGAATTTCAACGTGCACCGAAAATGTACAGCACAGAGGCATCTTTAGCGTTCCGCCTCCACTGAAACGCGGTAAACTTTCTGAGTGTTTCTTTTAATGCGGCTCAGGCAAGGCGCTTTCTAACCTGTTAGAAAGCATCTTTGCCGAATAGTTGCAGCAGCACTCAACAAGAGTGCTGACAAAGTTTCCGATAAGGTTACTAATGTACTAGCCAATCTGCTGCTAGAACTGTGGAAGAAAAACTGATTTTAATACACAGGTATCCTGCCAAAGATAGCAAATTCCTGTGAAGAAAATGATGCATTCCACATGAAAAGATCACGTGCCACTTTGTACCAGTAAGCCCAACCATAGTCTATACATATGAAAATACAGTAAAACCTTGAACCTTTAGTTGCATACTAGGCTGAAAAGGTATCTCATAAGGCATCCGTAGACGCATGACCCAGCTTCTCTGCAATTCAAGCTCCCCATGACAAAATTACGCTTTCCTCAATGTGCTGCAGCCACAATGGCCAATCAAAAATTTCCGGCCGACCAGTGTCACTGCACAACTGTGGTTCAGCCCCATTTCCTTGCGTTTGTTACAATATTGGCATCATCATGAATTGCATGCTTCCAGATTGCTGTGTATCCCAAGTGGCATCGCTCCGCAACACCCCTACACAGAGGTGAAACTCTGAGCGCTGACCACCAAGGAGAAGCTTGACATTTAATACTGGATTATTGAGCATAGAGTGAAACCTGTGGTGGCATGCAAAAAGAACTTTCCATTAATAACAGCGCACTCCCTATGACACAGAAGAGTTCCACACTCCACACACTGTTAACTAGCGCAGCCTTTCAGATTGCACAAGTAGCTGCTAGCCCAACTAAACAGCAGACAAAAATAAAGAAATTGTTAGGTCTAGCCCCGGATCTGAAAAGTGGAAATGTTTAAGCTATTCTCAGCTAAGGCATGCTACTGCTTAGCGCACAGTTTTTCCATTAAGGCTGTGAGATGCCACTTAACAGAGTTTTACTGCGGTGCAATGTCACCCGCATGTACACATTGCAGTTACTGCTAATATGACCTATCACACTGCACCATGAAGCAATTGCTTGCTGCATGGTTCCGACTATGGCTCTTTACCTTGTGCATCCTTTAGGTGAAGGGAGAAGCATTCTACTTCCTTTTAGCAGTGCTTAATATCCCCACCAGTCCTTACATGGCATACTGTATCCCAGCCGTGATGACCGCTTTGCAATGGAGGCAAAAGGCAAGGCACCCGTGTGCTGTGTGATGTAAATGCACGATAAAGGACACCAAGTGGTCGAAATTCCCGGAGCCCTTCGTTACGGCTTCTCTCATAACCTGAGTTGCTTTGGGACGCTACACCCCATAATGTAAGCCAAGCTAAACATACTGTACAATATGTTTGCTAAATTTCTGTTAATAAATAAAGAGTGTACTGCTACTATACTCATCATTTGGATTATTTCTCAAGGTTTTCACTAGTTTCTAGAAATCCCATAACTCCTTTTTTGGTGCATTGTAGGCATTGTAATTCTTATGTCAGTCTCATTAAAACTTTAACACAAGACCAGAACTTAAAGTTTCTCACAAGCTTCATAGATGTTAGGGCATGCATATGAACACACATTGTAATGAGGCTGTTGTTGACTAGGCATGCTTACTCCTAAGCACAGACCAGAATAGAACCAGCACTGCCCTTACTGCACCTTTCTAGGAACAACTGCACTACACAGACGCGGGAAGGTGACTGGATAGAGCATTCTGTACACTCTTGTGTCTGCGTCCATGTAGCGCAACTGTTTCTCAGAGAAAAACGTGTACCAATTTACTCAAACTTCTGCTTTGTTGCCCTTACCACATGCCACGTAGTCCCCATCAGTTGCAAGGCCGACAAAATTCTTCTCGTTAAGATGGCCCTTGAATGACCGCTGACAATATGGGAAGTAGATGTCCCACAGCTTCAGCTGGCTGTCTGTGGAACTGAAAGAAATGCAAAACAGAACTGTTCAATGCTGTTTCATATAACAAAAAATTATCCGAGCCCTACAAATGATTTCATGAAGTATTTTGTGGTGAACGAATAATTTTATTTCTTTTATTCAAACTACTCGAATACAGCAAAAATAGCTATATTCCACTGTTATATGAGCAATTTCAGGGCTCTTTCAACAAATCAGGTTCAGTCAGTGCCACACAGTGATTTTAAATTACTATTCCTGGGAGAGCTGGGAAACTCCACTTAATGCTTTGCATAATGCTATGCCACCATTGGTGACCAACATAAGCAAAGTGTTGGATAACCACCACACAACTTAAAACTTTTAAGCATGAGTTTGCCTGTGTAATCCACTGAACCTGAACCAGGACAAAACAAATGTTTTCCATCTCAAATCAGAGCCTACCAAATGAACGCCTGTAAATAATGACTGGAATCTCAAGGCTCCACGAAAACAACCTTGCACTCATTTATATCGAGGTGAAAAAAAGCTTGACGTAAAAACTCAAAACAAACAATCCCATCCCAATTATTGATGAGAAAAACAGCCTACAGGCCTGCAGGTTGTCGGTTGTTAAAAAAAAAAAAAATCAACTCTCGTGTGTCTCTGCTTTGTATATTTTTGTCTCTTAGTACAGTCTGCAGCCTCTGAAAAGGGCCCAATCAGTACTAAACCGACAAGAACACTGGACAGGATAGAGACAAACACTACCACAGATCTTTGGCAGCTCCCACAGGTAAAAAAAAAAAGAGCAATGCATCTAAAACAAAGCGCAAAGCATTACTGCTATCAGACTATTATTATAGAATGAGTGCAGCAACGGGCCAATGACAACTATTCACCTATGCAGGTTCCACTGCACATCAGTGAACGTAGTGAATTGCACATAGTTGGTATTCTTGATTTAAGTTCATGGTTTTCAGCGCAACAGCCTTTGGCCATATGCCGTCTGCTTAAAACTATGAACTTAAATCTACTGCACGTGACTACACTTTTCTTGTTTATATAAAACAAGGACTGGAATCATTTCCCCATCAACACGATGGGCCATTCTACTTCTATGCAAAACCAGGCAGTAATAAATAAATTATTTCCTGGTGCACTGCAACCATGCACCTTTCATGTGCTACCTCAGTTCGAGGTATTTGCAGTATTTTATTTATATATTTATTCAAGTACCCTAAAGGCCCGAGCGGGCATTACATGGGGGGGGGGGGGGGGGGGGGGGGGGGGGGCAAAGGTTGGAACAAGAGTACAATGCATCCAAAAGTGCGATAAGTATACAGTCGTTAACAAGGACACTAGCGATAGTTACATAAGTCAATAACCAGGCACATGTTGAAAAGCTAGTGCTTCAACACACAAAATAAAAATACAGATGCCACCAAACATTCAAGTTTTTCGGAGAGCATCCCTTTAACACGAACATAAAAAGAAATGCAAAAATGAAGGTCGCAACTCGAAGTGATTTTTTAGTCCGGTTACAAATGTTTCGTAATCACTGGAAGATGCAACGGTGGCAGGGAGCAGATTCCATTGACGGATGGCGAGGAGGAGAAGCGAGTGAAAGAAAAGATTGGTTCGAGCAAAGATGGGTTGCACTTTCAGTTGGTGATCAATGCGTGGGAATATGTGGTGGGTCGGCGTGATATGATACAACGCAAAAGAATAATGACTATAATATAATTTGTAGAAAAAGGACTGTACGGAAAACATTCTCAGTCTTTCAAGAAGAGGTAAGTTGAGGGCTGTTTTTATTTCAGTTATACTTGCTGATCGTGAATAGTTTTTAGATATGAAACGGGCGGCTTTATTTTGCAGATATTCCAATTTTGTTACTAGGCATGCTTGATGAGGGTTCCAAATTAAAGAGGCGTACTCCAATTTAGAGTGCACTAATGTAGTGTATGTTAATAGCTTTGTGTCTTGATTAGCTAAACGCAGGTTGCGCCTGAGGAAGCAGAGTGTTTTGGAAGCCTTATTGATAACCGTATCTAAGTGACTGTTCCATGAAAGGTCTGATGCTTAATGTACACCTAAATACTTTATGATGGGTACCGATTCAATATGCACGTTGTTCAAAGTGTAATGATATGGTTCGGAGCTAGATGCTGTGGTAAATCTGACAAGCTTTGTTTTTTGAGGTGTTAATTTCCATTTGCCATTGTGGGCACCAATTGTTTATCTTATCAATGTCTAATTGTAAATGAGTACAATCTGTACGATCAGTTATCTGTCTGTATATTACGCAATCATCAGCAAATAATCTCACCATAGAATTTAGGTTATTACTGATATCATTTATATAAATTAAGAACAAGATAGGTTTGAGTACAGACCCTTGCGGCACTCCAGATTTAACGGGGGAGTGGGAGGAAGAATGGCTGTTAACAAAGACTGATTGATAGCAATTAGCCAAAAAACTCCTTATCCAACAAATAACCTTACAGTTTATGTTTAAATTTTCAAGCTTCTTTATTAGACGTATGTGTGGGACTTTGTCGAATGCTTTGGCGAAATCTATAAATACGGCGTCTATTTTAGAGTGAGCATGAACCGCATGATGAAGGTCAGTAACCAATTCAAACAGTTGTGTTTCGCAAGACCGACCATGTAGAAAGCCGTGCTGATTGGAAAAAAAGAAGTTATGCTTCACCAGATGACCCATTATGGCGGAGGAGATTATGTGCTCTAGCAATTTGCAGCTTATATTGGTTAAAGAAATTGGTCTGTAATTTGATTCCAGAGAGGAATCGCCAGATTTGAAAACGGGTATGACACGCGCAATTTTCCAGTCGTTTGGGACACAACCCATATCAATGGATTGCTGAAAAATAGCAGCTAAGATGGAGCATATTGCAGGCTTCGCTATTTTTAGTAATTTAGGGCATATCTTATCGAGCCCAGGTGCAGAGTTAGCAGGGAGACGGTCTATGGCAGAGGATACACCTGATGTGACAGTTATGCCTGGCATGATTTCGTGAAGCTCTGAAAATTGCAGGTCAGTAGGTAAAGGGCTTTCATCAGTGAAAACTGAGCAGAAAAATTGATTGAATTCCTCTGCTACTTCAGGGGAAGTAAGGAGCTTTCCTTCTTTAGTTATTGACACTGAGGTGTTTGTACCATAGTTTGGATTAACAATGCGGCAAAATTTTTGAGGATTGTTCTTTAACAGATGTGAAATATCACTGTTATAGAACTTGTCCTTTGCAATTTCAATTTCAGTTTTGCAGTGTTGGGCATGTGTACAATATTGATTCCAATCGCGCTCAGATGCTGACTTTCTAGCTTTCGCGTACAACCTTTTCTTTTTGTTTATACATCTTTTGACGCTCCTTGTGAACCATGTGCTCTCTGTAGATGTGGTGATGGTGACTTTAGATACGTACTTATCTTTTAGCAAAGTTAATTTATCACGAATAATAGACCAGTTTTCATTTGCGTCCCACGAACTGAAAGAACGAAACATATCTGCAGAGAACAATGATAGCTCATTAAATATCATATCAGTATCTGCTCTGGTGTAACCAAATATAATTTTATTTGCTTTTTTTGGTTTGTTTCTGGCTACTGTGAAATCGCACTGCAAAACTTTGTGGTCACTGAGACCATCCAGCACGTTTACAGACGTTTGGTCAGGCTGCGTTGTCAGCGCTAGATCTAAGATTGAATCGCCACGCGTAGGTGTGGAAACCATTTGGTGTAGGTTGAAAAGTGCTAACACATACAGAAAATTCTGGCATTCACGCTTTCTTGCGCCGTGGAGGGGCCTGCATGCCTGCCACTCAATATTCGGATAATTGAAGTCACCGGCCAGGAATATTTGTGAACGTGGAAACTTGTTCTGTAGGTAAGTTAGAGATTCATTCAGCTTTTCAGCGAATTCCTCGTGTGAATCAGGTGGGCGATAGCAGACCCTAATGGCGCAAGTTACCGAGGATTTTTTAGAATGTTGGTCTTGTCCTTAAAATTTAAGAATTTCACAATTATTGGGCGGATGCTGCCCTGCTTTCGCTGTCCTATTCTGTGTGCACGTTCGATTTCGCCAACTGAGATTCCCAAGTTCCTGGTCACGAACTTAGTCGCAACTTCCTCGGTATCTTTCCATGTTTCTGTCATTTCCTCTGTAATGCCTTTGAAGATCAAGTTATTTCTGCACGTTTTGTTGTTAAGGTCTTCAACAACTATGCTCGACTGACGCATTTGTGCCGTTTCTATGCCTTGAAGCTTGTCTTGGGATTCCTTCAGCATCGAGCCCAAGTTGTTGACTTCCTTAGAGATGTCACCAACAACATCAGAGTTTCTTCTAATTTGGATAGTCCCCGTTTCATTTCTGTGACACTCAGCTGCACGTCTGATTTTTCCAAGAATTTCTTTTGTAACTTTTCACTGGACAATGCCATTTCTTTGATAGCAGCGAGAACTTGATCAGATTTGTCAGGGCCAGGATTTGCTTCAATGTCCCCAGCACAAATCAACAGGAGCTATATACACAACACGGCTAAGGTCAGCCGACCGCATACGCAGATATTAGCAGTAGCTGACCATGGGCAAAACCATACTGGCGCAGATGATAAAGGTTCCTTACCTATTGGCACAAAACAACCTATTCGAGCACGGTATGTGCTAAGATCAACACCCATCACCGCAAGATTGACAGCTCAAAAACACACACACGTAAAGGTGGGATTTGCAGCCAAAGTGTTCGTAGTATTCTACAGAGTCTATGTATTTGCAACACACTCACCTACAGGTGAAAAACAGCAGTGATTAATGCAAGAATTGGCCGCAAATCCCACGCGGCAGCTGGTCGTCCGTCTTTTTATGCAAATCCGGGTGGTGCGCTGTCACGAGCTGTGATGGCGCTTGCGCTGTAGATTGTTTAGGACGGTTGGTGAACCGATGCACTTGCGGCGATCCTAGTGAACGCGTGGCGGCTGGTAGCTGCCACCAACGGTCAGTAGTCAGCAGATTCGTGTCGGTTACGCGTCCGCAGCAGTCATTCCGTCCACTACAGGTGAAAAATAGCAGTGATTAGTGCAAGAATTCGGCCGCAAATCCCACGCGGCAGCTGGTCGTCCGTCGTTTTATGCAAATCCAGGTGGCGCGCTGTCACGGACTGTGATGGCGCTTGCACTGTAGATTGTTTAGGACGGTTGGTGAACCGATGCACATGCGGCGATCCTAGTGAACACGTGGCGGCTGGTAGCTGCCACCAACGGTCAGTAGTCAGCAGATTCGCGTCGGTTACGCGTCCGCAGCAGTCATTCCGTCCACTACAGGTGAAGAACAGCGTTGATTAGCGCAAGAATTCAGCCGCAAATCCCCACAAACAAATTAATTAATGAAGAGATAAAAATGAACTCTGGCAAAACATTCAGCCTTCAAACAGCCTTTTCTGAACACTTTTAAGTTAGAAACATTACTTACTTCAATAACTGTCAAATGGTTTACTTGTTGTTTCACTCCAAGCATTACTACAGCAGGATACACAGTTTGCCATGCCTAGTGCCATCCACCGGATCACAACCATATGTATTTATCAATAACCACTGAAATCTACCATGTAGCAGCAGCATGTGAACAGCTCTCAAAAACTCATGCAGCCACAACAAGCACTGAAATTACCCATATGACTAAGGTGCAGTAAATATGGTTAACTGCTCGCTCAGGCATTCTGGTTAAGTGTTAGCACCCCACTTTTAGTTAGCTTTCTTATAGTTTGCAGAATGTTCTTCTACAGCGAGACCCGTTAGTGTCCCATTTTGCAAGACTGCAAATAAATGTACATATCATTTTTAACCTCGCAGAGCGACACATGGGCTATAAGGAATACCTTAGTGGAGAACACTGGATTAATTTTTGGTTTATGGTTTATGAGGTTTAATGTCTCAAAGCCACTGAAGGCTATGAAAGGCGCCGCAGTGAAGGGTTCTGAAAATTTCGACCATCCGGGGTCTTATAACATGCGCTGACATCGCACAGCATATGGACACCATGCTTTACACCTGCATGGTGGAACATCCCTGGGCACAGCAGTCGAGCGCCCTAACCACTGCACTGAAGCGAGGTGTAAAGGGAGGGAGGGGGGGGAGGCAAAGTTAATTTTTTCAACTCGAGGTCTTTTAATCTTTAATATGAGCTTACATCAAAGAGCACACAGGCCCCCTTTTGTGTTTCACGCGCCATCGAAATGCAATTGCTGTGACCAGGAAAGAACCCACAGCCTCAGGCTCAGTAACCGAGCACACTAACCATGGAGCAGGACTGCGTATGGCATCAGTGACATAGAACAAGATGGAGTGAGAAAGGTACTATTGGAGAAGAGGGAAGGCTCCCCAAGGGAAGAGGAAGAAGCTGGTAAGGGCTAACGCGAGCATATCACGCAGCAAGAGGAGCCAGCATCACATCACATGACGAATCAAAGGATTAGTATCTAGCATGCCACAACATGCTAGACATGTTTGGCATGCCATGCCATACTAAAATCAATATTAGTCACGTGAGTAACAAAAACGTCTAGTGGCTCTGCCAGAGAGGTCAGGAAGATACCAGGCCCTGTAGACATGCAATCTCAGCGACCGGCATGAGATCACCAACACAACGGTCGAGCTCAACAGAATCCAGCATGCTGCAGAAACTGAGGCAGAATGGTGAAGATGTGAAAACCCAGCGGTACTTATTACGACAACCTAGGTGAAACATTATAAGCTTGAATACCCATTTGCTTTACATGTGTCTTCTCACTGCATAACCCAGTAATGCTACCCTTGCATCAAATGTGCAAAACAAGAAAAGCTGCACTATTCTTGTAAAAATAGAAAAAATTGTGCTAAATTCCTCTAAACTAACTTCTCTCAAATTGGGCAGTGCCACGCTCCAGCAATTCAATAACTAACCTTGGCTGTCGCAGGCATTTCAAAATGTGAACGTTCGAGCCCACTTATGACAAACACGGCTGTCTCATGGCATTGCGGACTTGCATGGTGCAGTTCTTAATGTCATATACATGAGCCACCAACAGGTGGGGGGGATCGCGTTCCCGGAGCAACGTGGGACACGCTGCCACCACTGCTGTTTTGCTAGCTAAAGACCCCCCGTGGGGTCACTGCTAGAAGAGGGGACGGCAGTCAAACTGCTGGCCCCCTCCGAAGGGAGCACTTCCGAGAACTGCTTTGAATCACCCTCCCTTCCGTTCAGTCCGTGTTGGTCTTGCATCGCCACTTTGCCACCTCCTGGTGACGTACTGAGATGTCGTTTTGAAGCGAGGCCTTTGCATCAGGAATGTGGCACTGCGGCCCCACTTTCGAGTGCTGCAGCAGGGCTATGGGTTTAGTGAGGTCTGGGAGCTAGTGAAGTGTTTGTAACGCAGCTTTCCGCATAATGAACTCATATGCCTTTAGCTTGTGCTTTTGCTTCCTTCGTAGCGGAAGCACAGGAGTGCAGTGCATGCTGGCTGTGCCCTCAGCTTGCTCTCACCCGAACCCGTGGTATGTGGGTCAGGTGCTGCAACAAAAAGTGACCCCAAGCGGTCCAGTAAAATTTTGGCATGCATTTCAAACCACTGGCTTTTCTCTGTCACTTAAAAAAACTAGGCATCAAGAAACAGTACCGATCGAAGTCCTCAGGTTTGCGTATTTTTAGGATGTAACTTTTGTCAATGTAATTACAACTAATCGGACCATTAAGCCTAGTGCGAGTCAACTGATTTAGGGTTGCATATAATTATAATGCACCAGAAACCTGATCACATAATTCACATGCATAAATATGGTGACCTCTGCATATACAGCACAGTGAACCTACCAGAATATCGTCTTTGCTACAGCTTGTAGAGAAAGCCCAAGCCAATGCTACACATACACATGTAGGTATGGTGGTGAAACGTAGACAACATTCTGTGTTATTACGCAGTCAAATTTTTGGACCGGACAAGCAGCAGTCACTGTAGTAAAGTCCGTTTGTGAAAATCAGACAGTGCAGCTAACAGCAAAAATGGCTGCTAGGCATGTTCCGCCTGTACAAGTGGTGGCAGCTGCATGGTGATGTCATGCTTGCACTCTGCCATTCGTTTCCACTATTGCAACATGGTGACCCCAGCGCTAAGCCATTTGTTTTAAGAACTGAAGAGTGGGAAGAGATAATGCAAACTTGGTGCACACTTCGGCCAGACTTGCTACAGCCAGTTCAAGGGCTTGAGCATTGGCCTGCTCCACACAGATACAGAGGTGACCGAGTCTGATTAATAGACCTTATGCAAAATTGCTGCCATCTATCGAACCTTCAGTGAACCATGCCACGCGACACCATGTTGAAAGTCGACCTCGCTGCTGCGGCTGCCACCATCACACTAGCTACGTTTGTTGCTAGCGCGCAGCTACTAGCTACGCACTAGCAACAGATAGCTAGTCTTCAAAATGCAGGCTTCCCTTAGTCAGTCATGACAGGAGTAGTGGAGTTGCTTCTTCAAAGCGTAAAAGGAGAGAAAAATAAGCAGTCCAATCCTGAAGCTGAAATAAATAGGCCAGTGGTTATTCGCTATAACCATCGAGTAGCCCATAACCTGAAAAAAGTAGCTTCAAAGTTTAAGGTGCCAGTAGTTTTCTCTGCCCCCTGTAAACTGGCCGCGTTGTCCTCATATAAACACAGAACAACGGAAAGACAAAACATGGGGAACAAAGCATGGGCATTGGTACACAGAGAGTAATAAATGGATTATTTATCAGGTTCCTCTCACTTGTGGTAACATGTACGTTGGGCAAACAGGGCGCTGTTTAAATGAAAGGTCAAGGGAGCATGAACGCTCAATTAACACTGGAACGGGGTCTAATCTGCCACTGTATTGCAAGGACTGTGATCTACGCCACTGCAAACCCATTCTAGAAAGGACATATATTATGCTGAGGCGTGAAAAGGAAAGAAAAATAAAGAGCCTCTGCCCGTGCCACTTAGTATAACGGGCTTGGTTTTAGACCGAAGCCACGAATGTGTTGCCCGTGAACTGAAAGAAGCTTTTTGGATGAGAAAACAGGGCCAAAATTGTGTAAGCGATGCTTCGGTTTCCCTGCATAAGAGTGAGGGAAGTTTTTTTGGAAAAATTTGGCTGAACAAAAAACAAGTGTACGAGGAGTTGTACTACCATATTGTGTGTATACAGTGGACGAAACCATTGGTGAATGTATTCCGCTGGCACATGTGTTTGGTTCTGGTTTTTATGTTTTCATGTGCTTTTTATCTGTTATTTTTCCTTCACAATCCTTCAAACATATCACTGGGTCCCAATCATCACAGAAGTTTTGTTTGCCTGTTTTACGGTGTCACAAGGTGCATAGTGCATGAAGCATTGAAGAAGGTTTAGGATGTTACGTGCTTTTTGTTGTTTTTTTTTCAGGGTTTCGGGGTTTGTTTATATGCCTTAAAGTTCCGCTCTTTTCTTATTCACTCCAACATGTTACTTTTGCCCTTTACACCACGTGCCATTTTGTTTTTAAACAGTCATCGGTGTTATTAGTTTTAGGTCACCCTACGTTAAACATGGATTTTATGAGATAATTATACATTGCTTTCTGACGTGCACGCTAGCTGGTGGCGTGACGATGTCCCTATTATATTATGTGTGTATTTTAATAAAAGAATCAGTTGCCAGTAGCACGTTGTCCCATCTCCTGTCTTGTGTTCACCTGCTTTGCGCTAACTTTTCTCCCGTATGTTTGTTTAGTGCTTTGCTTTTCGTGCTATTTGCCCTCATTCAGAGCAAAAAACGACGGAAGAATGGACGATGGGCTTGTACAGGCTGCCTACATTCCCATTTTACTTTGTAAAGTGGTACTGAACGGCAACACATTACGTGGCTGCAGAGGGCAAAACCCATGTTGCCGCTTCTAGTTTCCCTCTCTGCTCCGGCGGATTCCTTAATACACTGCTCAAATACGTGCCCATGAATAACTTTGATATTGCTTCCAGGTATAAAACATGTCTGCGATGTGATTACACTGTGTCAGATGCCACAGGAGGCGGACCCGGTGCTCAACCTCTATCATTGGCACTCCATAGTATGTTGTGTGAATACGCGTATACGAAGCAGCTTGATTTTGCTTTTTAATATAGGAGCCGTGCCTAATAAACACTGTGCTATGATGGACCTGAATATTATTAACAACCGAGCGCATGCACTACTGTTCCAACGCTCACTCTGGACCTTTAGTGGCAGATGTATCTCGTTAGCATGTAAACAAGCAAACAACAACTCCCAACAACATGAATTTGGTAACCAAACATAACAGGTTAATGACGTGCTGCAACAGGTTAACGACATGATTCCGCATGTGATGATCCTCCTCAGATAGCTCGATCCTGTCGTCGTCATAACCGTAGCTCCAATTCGTGAAAATCGATACCGTAGCCTGTGTAGTCACATCGTAAAGATCTGCTTTATACCCTGACACCATGTCAAACGTGAACGCGTCTTCGAGCAATGCAACATAGAATTTGAATTAAAAGAGAGCAGCCTGGCGCCTTTGAAGGGCTGCAATGTTTTCTGTCTGCATACCTGGGCATATACATATTGCCACACCGCTGACCATCTTCTGGCGCCACCAAGTGGCCGAATGTCTTGGCACGTGGCTAAGCGTCATCCTCGTCTCTCTCGAGTTTTCGCTTGATTAAAAAGGGCCAGCTCGGTTGTTGTGCTGCTTGCTACGTGTGTTGGTGACATTTGGTGGATTGTGCAGGATAAGATCCCATGTACGTTGCCCCCGAAGACGTCAGTGACGCTGCTCATTAACGCGTGGGCGCGACTCCTGTCCATAAAGCCAGCCGTCGCCTGCGAGGCCTACAACCTGAGTTTGAACCACTGACCACCCCGCTACGAACCATGACATCCACGACGAGCAGCCAGACAAGTCAGCCTTCCAGCAACGCCCCACCGTTCGTCTTTCTCGCACCGCGATCACCTCCATCATTTCATGGTGACCGGTTAGAGGATGCGGAAGACTGGTTGGCCAGTTTTGACCGTGTGGCTGCATTTAACCAATGGGACGACGAGCGGAAGCTAATGAATGTGTACTTCGCACTGCAAGACTCGACCAAGACGTGGTTGTCCTTTGTCAACTGGGCAGCCTTTCGCCGTGAGTTACTTACAACATTCAGTTCGAGTGCGCGCAAAGAAAATGCAGAGATTGCAATTCGTTCAAGGTCTCAACAGTCAAATGAGAGTGTGGCCATGTTTGTCGAGGACATGACGCGACTTTTCAATCGGGCCGACCCTACCGTGCCTGAGGCAACGAAGGTACGGCACCTCATGCGCGGGGTGAAGGAGCAGTTGTTCGCTGGCCTCATGCGCGAACCCCCAAGAACTGTCGCAGATTTCGCGAGAGAAGCTACCAGCATGGAACGTTCCCTGCAGGAACGGAGTACGCAATACGGCCGCCAGGCAAGCGTAGCGGCCACACCCCGCTGCGCGTCCGTGCCAGCAGCCAGGGACGAGGCATTGCGGGAGCTTGTGAGGAGCATTGTCCGCGAAGAGCTGCAAAAACTCCACTTGAATGCTCCCTCTGCAAAGAATTATTCTACCGTGGACGTCATCCGTGATGAAATTCGGCGAGCGGTGCAGCCACCACCACCACCAGCACCACAACTGGAGCGATGCATCATGACTTATAGTGATGTCTTACATTGACCTGCTCCCGGGCCAGATCCATCCCGTCCCGTTGTCGGACCACCGCCTCGCTACATGGGCCCCGTCGAGCAGCAACAAGATCTGCACCCCATCGAGCCGCAGCAATACCAGCGTCCCACTATCGGCAAGGCGCACTTGTGGCGCACGCCCAACAGACGGCCGCTCTGTTATCACTGCGGCGAACCTGGTCACATTCTTCGCAATTGCCCATACTGGAGAATAGGCTTGAGAGGATTTCCACCAAACGTGCCTCGACCCCGCTATGGCGAAAGACCACAGGAGATTGAGGAGTACCTGGCTGCTAACGAGATGCAGCCAACGTCACCACAACGGCGGTCACGATCGACATCTCCGAAGCGTTTTGCTTCGCCCAGTTGGTACTCTTCCTCTGGGCAATTCAGAGGCACGTCCCTTCACCGGGAAAACTAAACACGACGACCTCCGGGGGTGGGGCCTCCGCTACGTTTCAGATTCAACAGCCTCCACCCGACGATTTGACGCGACGGCCCGAGCGGCGACGACCCGATCCAATGAACTTACCGACGTGCTGCGAACGCATTGTTTCCGGGGAAATTTTTCTAACCGCCGACAGTTGTGATGTGACCGCACTTGTGGATACCGGCGCCGATTTCTCCGTCATGAGCAGCCAGCTAGCCACGACACTCCGTAAGGTTCTGACGCCTTGGTCTGGGCCAATGATGCGTACCGCTGGTGGTCATGTAATAACGTCGATTGGCATGTGCACTTGCCGCATAGAGATCTGTGGTTTTACTTTTACTGGCACATTTGCTGTATTACAAGAGTGCTGCAAAGATCTGATTCTCGGCATGGATTTTCTTCAAGAGTATGGTGCTGTTATAGACCTTCGGGAGCAGCTCATGGTATCGTTTTCAACCAAGCGAGCCGTTGATAGCAACACGGACTTCCGGAAAACGATGTTGCGCGTTCGTGACGACCACATAACGATCCCTCCGCATGCGAGCAAGTTCGTCACAGTCGAATGTGGTCACAGCACCGGCACGCGTGGCATTGCTGAAGCTAACATGTCACTGCTTCTAACTCGACAAGTTTGTGTAGCCCGGGGCCTTGTCGAACTGATCCGTGGCCAAGCCAAAGTGCTAGTGACAAACTTCACATGTGAACCCCAACATTTGACGGCGAACACGACGGTCGCTTATTTTGAAGAACTTGGAGAATGTACAGGCCAGTACACTTTGTCCAACACGTCAGACCTCGACAATGCGACGCCTACAGCCATTCAGACTGATGTGAACCCGCACCTCTTGCCCAGTGAGAAACGCTGCATAGAGAATCTTGCCAATTCGTTCCGCGACTGTTTTGCATCAACCTCCAGGGTCCGACAGACGCCACTAACGAAGCACCGAATTATAGTTGCCGATGACCAACGTCCACTATGTCAGCGTCCTTACCGGGTGTCTTCAAAAGAATATGGTCCCGTCACCAAGTAACAGAAATGCTCCAGGACGATGTTATCCAACCATCGACGAGCCCCTGGTCTTCGCCTGTTGTCCTCGTCGCAAAGAAAGATGGAACCTTGAGGTTTTGCGTGGATTACAGACGCCTCAACAACGTCACGAAAAAGGATGTGTACCCCCTGCCACGCATAGACGATTCCCTCGAATCGCCTTCGCCATGCCACTTACTTTTCATCCCTTGACCTCCGCAGTGGATATTGGCAAATAGAGGTTGACGAGCGAGACCGTGAGAAGACCGCTTTTATTACGCCGGACGGTTTGTATGAATTTAAAGTGCTCCCGTTTGGTCTGTGTTCGGCCCCTGCCACATTCCAGCAAATGATGGACACTGTACTCTCTGGTGTGAAGTGGCAGTCATGCCTCGTATATCTCGACGACGTTGTGATTTTCTCGGACACGTTCGACGAGCACCTGAAACGTTTGCGCGCTGTCTTAGAGGCCATCCGATCTGCCGGTCTCTCTCTAAAACCCGAAAAATGCCACTTTGCTTTTAACGAGCTGAAATTTCTCGGCCACATTGTCAGCGCTCGAGGTGTTAGCCCAGACCCAGAGAAGACGGCCGCTGTCTCTTCATTCCCCAAACCAGCGGATAAACGAAGCTTGCGTCGATTTCTCGGCCTCTGCGCATACTATCGTCGCTTTGTTAACAATTTTTCCAAGATCGCTGAGCCTCTGACTCGCCTGACAAAAGACGCCGAGCCGTTCTTTTGGGGCCCCGACCAGGAAAACGCTTTCACGGAACTCAAGTCCCGTCTCCAATGTACGCCAATACTTGGCCACTTCGACGAAGAGGCCGACACGGAACTGCACACGGATGCCAGTAACGTTGGCCTCGGTGCGGTCCTTGTTCAGTGGCAGGACAGTGCAGAACATGTCATTGCTTACGCCAGTCGCACTTTGTCCCGTTCCGAAGTTAATTATTCAACTACCGAAAAGGAGTGCCTTGCTATTGTGTGGGCAGTCATGAAATTTCGTCCGCACCTGTACGGTCGTCCGTTTCGTGTCATGAGCGACCATCACTCTCTGTGTTGGCTGGCAAACCTGAAAGATCCATCAGGTCGGCTTGCTCGATGGAGCCTTCGGTTACAAGAATTTGACCTTACAATTGTGCACAAGTCCGGTAAGAAACACAGTGATGCTGACTGTCTGTCCCGCGCCCCTACTCCCTGCCACGCGGACGGCTCCCACGACGATTCCGTTTTCCTCGGTGTTATCGCGACGTCCACCTTATCCCGAAAGCAGCGGGCTGACTCTGAACTTTTGCCCCTCATTGAATACCTCGAAGGAACCGTGTCATCTCCTCCTCAGCTCTTCAGGCGCGGACTGTCGTCATTTTGCCTGCGCGATGGTGTGCTCTACAAGAAGAACTACGGTCCAACAGAAACTGCTTATCTACTTGTAGTACCCACAATGCTACATGACAAAGTTCTTCGTGCGTGCCACGATGACCTTTCTTCCGGCCATCTCGAGTTTTCTCGCACATTGGCACGGATACACCGAAAGTACTACTGGCCCAGGCTAGCTGCCGTTGTGCACCGCTACGTCCGTACCAGCCGTGAGTGCCAGCGGTGGAAAACACCCCCCATTAAACCAGCTGGGCTCTTACAGCCTATCGATCCCCCGAAATTCCCATTTCAACAGGTCGGCATGGACTTACTCGGCCCATTTCCGAAGTCCTCCATGGGTAACAGGTATATAGCGGTTGCCACTGACTACCTTAGCCACTACTGTGAGACCAAGGCCATTCCCCGTAGTACCGCAGATGAAGTTGCGCATTTCTTCATTCACAACATTGTACTCCGTCATGGTGCACCAACAGTCGTCTTAACTGACAGAGGAACCTCGTTTACGTCGGCACTCACGAGTGAGGTACTTCGACTCAGTGGCACCACCCACCGCAAGACAACAGCCTATCATCCTCAAACTAATGGACTGACTGAGCGGCTTAACAAGACAATTGCAGACATGATTTCTATGTATGTAGATGACGATCATGGGAACTGGGACCGAATTCTGCCGTACATCACGTTCGCATACAACACTGCACTCCAAGAAACAACACGTTTCACTCCATTTCATTTGGTTTATGGACGCGAACCCTTGACTATGCTGGATGCCATGCTTCTTCCAGATTCTGCTCCCTCCACTGTCGTGGGGGCTGACCAATTTATTCGTGACGCAGAAGCTGCACGCCAGCTTGCCCGACAGCGAATTCGGCACCAACAAGTACACGACGCCCAGCGCTACAACCTGCGACACCGAGAGGTGACTTACACGCCCGGCGACCAAGTCTGGATATGGAGCCCAATACGGTTGCGAGGGCGCTCTGAAAAGCTTCTGCGGCGATACTTTGGACCTTACGAGGTGCTCCGCCGCCTCAGCGCGGTGAACTACGAGGTGCTACCACAAGGCACTGTACGCTCCTCTCGGCAGCCCAAATCTGAAATAGTTCACGTTGCCAGAATGAAGCCATATTAAAATCGGTAAACCAATTCAGGGTCCAAACCAGAGCCAGAGACTTTCCCGTATAACTTGCCCCGCTTTTCTACTATTCCCCTACACTTGCGGCATCGGGTCGATGCCCCTTGGAAGGGGGGCAATGCCACACCGCTGACCATCTTCTGGCACCACCAAGTGGCCGAATGTCTTGGCACGTGGCTAAGCGTCATCCTCGTCTCTCTCGAGTTTTCACTTGATTAAAAAGGGCCAGCTCGGTTGTTGTGCTGCTTGCCACGTGTGTTGGTGACAATATGTAGAAAATCTCCACACAGCTTGTATGCATCAAACAGTAAATTCTGAGATGAGTTGCCCAAAAAGCCGAGAAAATCAAGAGCAACAATTTTGCAGATATTTTACAAGAAAAGGCTACATGAAATACTTCTACAGAAAAATGTAACACACTGTGGGCGATCTATTTCATCTGCCTTGGCACCGAGTACGAATTTGAAATCTTAAAGCAGGCTAAATAATATACCATTTTACAATTTAGGTGGCAGTTGAATGAAAGAGCACCTACAGTGCGAGAACCATAGGACAGCAGATTAACACAATGATACAAGACAGAAAAACAAAACTCAATGGATATAACCTGCTGTTTCTTTTCTCCGTCAACATTATTTTAGTTTTGCGTACAGCAAGGGACACAACAGTATGTCGGCATTACCGGCACCAACAAGCATTAGCCCAGCGGCCATACTATTTCACTTGCCGCTTCTCGGTATACTTCGGTTCAACTGCCCTCAAACACGGCGGAAACGCGCACGCCGATCGCTAGATGGCAGCACTTTTCTATAAGGTCTATTTGCTTTTGTGTGAGGGAAGCATAAGAGTGTATACAGTAGAACCCTGAAGATTTTTTAATATTTTCAAAAGCCACTCTTCTTGTTCTGAACCATCCCCACTGTTTATTATTTTACTTTATTTATTTCTATTAATTTCCACCAAAGTCATAGAAGCTCATTGTGCCTATCTCCCTTTGCAGTTCACCTCTACTGGAAGACCGTGCTCACCAATATGGAGTCTGCATGAACCTCAGGTAAAAATTTGCATTCCTGGAATTACGAAGAAAGCCGATAGGTCATTGCCTGCTCTTAAATAATGTTAGATTATCTGCATTCTAAACATCAACTTCGCATACCTGTCTACACAGATAGCTCAGTTAATTCAACCAGTTACGCGAGGTCTACAGGCCGAGTCCATCTTGATAAAGGTGAGACGACCTATCTTCTTCCATTGGTGCTGAACTAGCTTCCCTACGCGCTGCAATTAAATTCATTAGCCGAGAACCTCCGCATGACTGGAACATATTCACAGATTCTAAAGCAGCACTTCAAGGCCTGCAAGTTGCACTACTCCGCATGTCACATGAGCAACTCAATGGAGAGATCCACCAGCTGTACCACGAAGCGACATCGAAAGGTCATGAAATTATACTTCAGTGGTTGCCAGGACACTACAGTATTAATGGAAAGACCCATGCAAATGAGGCTGCCCGTTCTGCCCACAACGATGGAGTTCCAGTCACAATCCCTATATCGAGAGTTAGTGCAGAACGCGCACTTCACTCTGGCCCTGGAGATCACACGTAGGACACGGGAGTTTTTCAACCATCGCCTCAGGGCATTTAGACCCTGGACTGCGTCTTCGCCTTCCCCATAAGATAGCGTGTCGAGAAGCAATGTTGCTATACTGTTTATGGCTAGATGTTGCTTTCACAGACAAATATGCTTTCCAGGTTGGAATGGCCGACAGCCCTGCCTGTGAAAAATATGGCTGAGAAGAGACAGCTGACCAACTCCTGTGTAAATGCCCTGCTTTTGCGAGTGAAAGATATAAGTTGCAATGTGCGATGAGCCACCTTGATCCTCACCCTTTCACAGCGGATAAGACCTTTGGTCCGTGACCACAACCGTCAAGTGCCTTCAAGGCACACAAGGCACTGTTTCGTTACCTGACAGCCACGGGCTTGAGAGAGGTACATATTGTGACTGTGCTCCTTGTCTCTTTTCTCTTCTTCACCTTACCCCTTTTCTTTAGTGCAGGGTAGCCAACTGGAAACCTGCCTGGTTAACATCCCTGCGTTTCCTCCTCCTCTCAATCTATCTACTTTTTAAAGAATTATGGGAGCACTTAAGCTCCGCCTTAAGGGTATGACGCGACAGTGTAGGCTACCAACCCACATATTCCGGTGAATGGGGCCTTTAACACTGTCGTGTTAAATCAGACCTCATGCAGAATCAGTATATAATAGTGATGTATGCAGTAAACAGCAAAAGCAAGAATAAGAAGCAAATGTTACAAGCTGCACAGTTTACTTTGGAAATGAAAAGACACAGAAAAGCAATATAGTATCACAAATGAAAGACCAAACAAAACTTCAACTGCAGTATAGCCCCTCTAATATGGAACTTGAAGGGACCATGAAAATGTGTTGGTCTAATCAGAGGTTCATCTTAACAAAAGATTCCACACACAAAAAAAAAAGGATGTGCAAGCATGCTGGAAAGTATATACATATATTACATAAAATGGTGAAAGAATGGCCTTTCGCTGAAGCAAACTCCCATGATCATACTTAGAAATGGCGTTAGTCTAGTTTTATTTTTTTCGCCATCTTTTTCTCTCTTCCACTGAAACAGATAACTGTATTGCTCTCTTTTTTTGCATTCCCTCTGGCTTCAAACACACTAAAGGTGCCCATTTTGGTACACAGCAGTGAATCGTGCGTCTGGCACAGGCAGTATGCACACGACACCACAGTACTATCAGGCTATCTTTGCACTACACTGACACCTTAACACAGCCTAACAATTTTCGCCTTAATGGGTGTTCATGTAAGTTTCACAAGGCCTGTGAGTAACAATGAGCACTGGGGGGCCAGCAGTGACTTCTGACAGCTCACTGCCTTTTTTCAAGGATGTCGAGTTAACAAAGGTTGATCAGTTTATTAAAGCAAGTTCTAGTTTGGTTTATGGTTAATGGGGTTTAACGTCCCAAAGTGACTCAAGCTATGAGAGCTGCCATAGTGGAGGGCTCCCGGAGATTCAACCACCTAGGGTTTTTAACGTGCGCTGACATCGCACAGCACACGGGCGCCTTGCTTTTTACCTCCATCGAAAGGTGGATGGGATTCGATCGCGCATCCTTGGGCACAGCAGTCGAGCATCCTAACCACCTGTGCCACTGTGACAAGTGAGGCAAGTACTGTACTCTAGAGGAAAGAATGCAACACTTAGGTTAGTATAATTTTAAGTATTTAAAGCAAGACAAAATAAGAAAAGTTTGCGGTAGAGAGCTACTGAATTGAAACTAACAGGCGATTCATTTCTACAAGAGGATTAAATCAAATTGCAGAGTCAAACCTAGAGGTGATCAATTTCGTCATGCAATTTTGTTCAGCTCTCAATGCTTAATATGTCATGGCAAGCTGTTGTTCCTTTCCCTAAAAGAAAAAAAAAAACAATATTGCTGGAACCAATGAGGCTAGCAGGAAGGCAAAATGATACTGCTGATTTGAATTCTTTTCCCACGTCAAGTTCTCTGTAAGAAACTGTCACTCATGCATTTTAGAAAGACTTACGCAGACACCAGCTCTGTTGTGTTGAGAAACTTGACATAAGAGACAGCCTTCTTGTGGCCCTTGAACACACACAGTGGCTCTTTTGTATTTCTCAGGTCATAGTAGTAAACACAGTGGTCTTGTAAAGAGAGAAAAACAGTGGAAGAAATATATCAAAGCAGTTTGAGAATAAAACGTACAGCAAGGGCAGCAATATGTTGCAGATCTATATGGTGCACAGTTGCACGCCAAGAGAATAGCGGTAACCAAGTAGCACACAAAGAGAATACCACAAGATGACAACTTGTGCAGTAGCCCTCTCCAGTACCTGATTAGAGGTTAATCTTGACGTGCAATCAGCCATGTTTGAAGACTGAGCTACATGTAAGCGAAAAAGAGAGTGATGCGATGATGCGGCAAAAGCAATCATTGTTACCTCCGTTGCCTAATGGGGAAGATACATGCTCGCAACAGGGCGGAACCGATGGCAACACGAAACGGCGACGACGCCCTGTGTTGCTGGCATAGTACAAAGCAAAACTACGTGCAAATGCAGCAGTCACAACAATTGCAAGAATATAAGTATTTTGCAGCAACACGCAAAATAAAATGCATTTACAACACACCGTTTTGAATTTGAAGCGTTGAACATGTGTTAACTTAGTGCTAACAATTAGTCGTGGGATCTTTTGTTTTTTTGGTTGCGATTAGACATTTGCTGAATCCTTGGCCATTCGCCATTGTTCGTACAAAGCACAAAATTTAAGCAACAATGCACGCAATGCAACACTATATATATAAAAAAAAGAACATGCGAAATGAACGGCAGTGACGTAAGTCGAGCGTTCATGCTATTGGCTGATCACGCGTGCACCTCCAGGCGAAGAATGAAATTTTCTATTTCGGTAGATCCGAGCGACGAGGCAAGTGGCACATGCTTTTCTGTTCGTGCAAAGGCTTAGTGTGACACTTGCCGCCGTCACGTTAAAGTGAGTTTCTGAGTGCATGTAACTCAGCCTTGACTGATGAAAAGAATCAATAAAAATTTGCAAAACAGCAAAAAGTTGAAATCAAGTTCAATTTCTCTATGACAAAGTTTTCAGATATGCAGGACTTTCAGAAAGCAGTTCTTTCCTGTTTGTACTCAAGAAAATGTAGCTGATTATGATAGCAATGCACACAACATGACAGTGCCTCGCTTTTCTTTTTGAATCTTGTTCAAGGTAAGTAATCACCTTTACTTCACACTTATATCAACAAGCATTATCCAAGAATGGTCTCTGACAATACAAACCACCAAGAGTGTTCAATATTGCAAAGTCAAATACAACTAACAACTAAAAAGCAAGCATCACTGGAGCTGTTAAAAATACAGCCAGGTTCATAATTTATTACAAGACATTAACAGCACAGCATACTGCTAGCAACTATTCATCTTTCTGATGCCCTAGTACTGCACCCCTATGAGCTTCCAGGTGAGCAGTGAAGGCTTTGGTTATTGCTTTTACATCAAGAAATTACCTTCGAGTAGCAGCCCAAGGGGCAGTTAACTGGCAAATGTGAGCACCTAATTTTTCAAACCAAAGCCATTAAGCAATTAAAAAGAGTAAGAGACGCCAAGTTTTGGTGGCTGCATTTTCTGCCGATGTTCTGCATATTAAGAAACATGAATATGTAGTTATGTGAATTGCTTGAAAAAGGAGTAAATAGTTTATAATTTAATTTCTCTCATGCAGTTTCCGTTTCAATTTGAACCGCCTAATGACGCAAGCATACAAAAACTGTAGTATGGTTGCTGCTTTCTTCATATTAATTCCCATCAACTCTTACATAAGCTAGCCCAAAAGTTGAAATCACAAAAAGAATAAACAGTGATTATACAGAATTTTTTTTTTATGGGTCACATGACCACAACTTGTCTGTAACATCACAGCTGTTGTTTGATCATTGAAACAACTGCACGGGCAAATTTTCTATTATAAATTTAGCCGGCGTAGGCGAGCAAAGAAAAAAAAAAAATTCAGCTGAAATTTTGGTTCGGTTTGGCTGGTTTATGGGGTTTAACGTACCAAAGCAACTCAAGCTGTGAGGGATGCGTAGTGGAGGGCTCTGGAAATATAGACTACCTCAGGCTCTTTATAATGTGCACTGACACTGCACAGTACACAGGTGCCTTACTTTTCGCCTCCATTGAAAAATGACAGCTACTGCTGGGATCCCACGTCCTTGGGTTCAGCAGTCAAGCACCGTAACCAATAAGCCACAGCGACAAGATGAGTTTTGGTGTGTCTGCTCCTTTAAGTTCGTATATACTACAAGAGAGTTCAGTATACCGTGATCCGCGATCCGCCCCTGCGGCACTCAACCGCGTGTGGGCGGGACACACAAGCTGATTGGTCTCGACACGGCAGGTCTATCTGCCAACATCCAGTATGTGGCGCCATCTATCGGTATCAAGAGGATCTCGGCATGCACAGTGGAACACACGGTGGCGGATCATGGTAGCGGATCGCGGTAAACTAAAACTCTCTATTATCTGACAATTATGTGCAATTAAAATTCAAGTTGTATACTCTGAAACACTCAAGCACAGAATACTTTGGGCCAAAATCCTTGGTTACAAGTGCGCAAAGTGCACAATAAAAAAGTAGACAAGGAATGACAGAATGACAGAACAACTGAGGGGCAAGTACACAGTTAATAATATATATACATACATCTGGCAGACCAACCAATATCAGAAAGTCTGCATTTCGTGCATGTCACTAAAGGTGCCGACACCTGAAGGAAACAGAACACCAGTAATAGCATGACCTTATGATGTGCAGCCTAATCTTCCATGCAAACATGCTCTCAATGAACCAATCCGGTACTACCACATACAATGCATCTGGCTCTCGAGCACATGCAGACTAGAAGTGCATGAATTAAGCCTTGCAAAAGCAGTATTGAGTATAGATACCAAGCCTAGAGCATCCATCCTCCTCTAAAGGAAAGCACAAAGACAAGAACAAAACAAAACCAGGAGTCAGTGCCATTCCAACACAAGCAGATGAGCCTGCGCCGCGCTGTCATGAAAACCTACACATTTCACAAAACAATGCACAACACAGTCTTATGTCCATCTCTTTGTGTACTAATACTGCACGTGCTGAAACCCCAAGTAGTCACTAAAATAACACACAAAAACAAAGCAGTTTAAAAATGCCTCAGTGAATAGAAAAACAAGTTCAATGTGCAAGTTGAGATCAGCAAACATAATGACTATGAACAGGACAAAGACTAGCACTCAACATCCAATGAGAACAAATATGGCTTCCTTCCTTTCAGCCATATATACCAGGTGTCCCGAGAAGGGCTCATCAATAATTTTTTAAAATGGGCTTTTTCATACAATAAGATGACATTCGCAGCACAGTAATACCAGTACAGGTGGGCATTAGAAATCAGGTGAATAATATCAACTAAGTGGCTAGTTACCTAAATTCTAAGATTTGAACTTTCAAGCTACTACAGATATGTGGCCAGTTACAATCACAGATTACCAGCTGGCCATTAATAATGGCCACAGCAGTTTCAACAACTTAAAAAAATCAATTACACTCAGTGCTGCGGCTCACATAATTTTGTCCATTCTGATGCAATTTATCTCTACGCGATCAGTTCCATGATATATGCACATACCTGAAAAAATATATATATAATATAACTGGCTGATGTAAAGAAACGCGGATCGCCGTACGTACATACATCACGTGGAACTTAATCTGGAAGTAAGCCAGAGGAGTGTAGGTAATTTTTTTTTACAGTATCCCTTAACGTAGGCATTCAGAGCACATCGCCAGAATCAAACTGCATCACTCCGTGGCACATGTGCAACATGTCCATCTCCACCCCGGCTGCACTGAGGTGCACCGCTGTTCACAACTCTAGCCGAGGCATGGCATGAAAAGTCACGTGGTATGAGCGCCACAGAGTGACCCGTATTGATGGACGCCACTGAGCCCGCTCCTCAGGTGCGCAATGTTCGAATTACGCTAAAAAGGGCTCAAATTTGTTAAGCCACAGCATGAAGGCTAACAGCAACTTTGAGATTATTAAAACTGGTACTGCCCCGATCAATGAGCGGCTACAATTCTCTAATTGCAACTAGGTGCATATCTGTAATATGTAGAAGTTGGCAATTCGAATATAGTTTATAGTTTATAGTTAACTAGATACCTAACTAACATTATTCGCCTGTTTTCTGATGTCCGCCAACACCAATAATACTATGCTGCAAATGTCATGCTATGGGCCAAACTGTATATTTAATAATTAAGACTGAGCTACACGAGAGCGAAAAAGTGAGCAACGCGCCAAGGCGGCGCGGCGAAAGCGATCTTGGTTCGCTCCGTCGTCTACTGGGGAAGATACATGCACGCAACAGCACGAACCGAGCAAAATGGTGACGACGCTTTGTGTAGGTTATGTGGCTGGCATAGTGGCTTAGTACACTGCAAAACTATTGCCAAATGCAACAACAGTCATGACGATTGCAAGAATTGAAGTTATTTTGCGACAACATGGGACAAAGTAAAATTTATTTACAACAAATCGTATCGAATTTGTGTTAACTTTCACTGTAAGAGTAGTCACGTGGCCTCTTGTTTTTTGTTTTTTTTTTTGTTTCGGTTGCGATTAGACGTTCTTTGAATCCTTGACCATTCACCATTGTTCATACAAATCGAAAAATTTACGCGGTAATGCACAATCACAATGCAACAGTGCAAAATAAAGAAAGCTTGCGAAATGAGCGGCAGCGACGTACGCTTACTTCCGGGCGAACGAGCGAAACTTTCTATTTCGGTAGATCCGAGCGACGAGCCAAGCGACACATGCCTTTCTGTTCACGCAAAGGCTTCGAGTGACGCGTGCCACCGTTGCGTTCGCATTCGCGTTAGTTTTCGCGTACATGTAGCTCAGCCTTTAGTGGCAGACCTTCCTGAAAAACCTGAATAAGATCTTAAAAAGCCCCTTTCAACTGTGCAAAAAGAAAATGCACAAGTTTAGATTAAAAAACATTAGATAAAAAAAAAAAGAATACTTAGGTGAATGTAAGCACGGTTCCCTAGAGTAAAAAACAGAGTAGAGCTTCGAATGACATAGGTGCTGCGTTCATCACAAGTCATTCAAGCAAGTGTAATCAAAGCTGAGGAGTTGTAAACCTACCTATTAAATGAATAGAGAATTGCCCTTGCCTTATATCAGTCATTTTCATATGAGGTTCGTTCTGAAATGAGGCCTGCCCACTGGCACCTTTCACACCTACATTCATATCTGCACTACATAGTATAAACCAGCCGAAAACATTTGCAGCTGGTTTTAATACCCAGCAACACACAACTCGTTGCGAAAATGTAAACAGACATTTCAAAAACAATTTAACACGCTAAAAAGAGAAATTTTAGCACAATAGTGTAGATACTGGGTACATTCATTCTAAAGCCAAGTGAGACCGTTAACATTATGTTTATTTAGTAAAGCTTTAACATTAGTTTGTTGTCAATCGCATAACACTACTTCAAGAAGATGGTTTGGTTTGGTTTGTGGAGTTTAACGTCCCAAAGCGACTCAGGCTATGAGAGATGCCGTAGTGGAGGACTCCAGAAATTTCGACCACCTGGGGTTCTTTAACGTGCACTGACATCGCACAGCACACGACTACTTCAAGAAGAGTTACCTTGGTTTTGACATCATTATGCTGCTCACAAGCAGTCATTTATTAAACTGTACAGTTTGCACATTTTGAGGTTGAACAAGTTAATGTAGTCTGGTTTGACCATAAAAGCACAGTGCATATCTATAGGCACTGCATGGGTATGTAATAACAGACAAGTTGTACAAATGAGCTGACTAAAAGAAAATCACCTACCAGCAGAGCCCAGTGCCAAGTGAAATCTAGATGCTGGATTGAACTTGACACAGCAAACATTTGCCTTGGCTTCCAGGGATATTACTGAATGGTCACAGGCTATTGACCACAGTTTCACTGCAAAAAAAAGAGAGAGAGAGGATGTTCCCTCTTAAAAGAAAACAATGGCTTCTCCAGCACTAAAGCATAATGATGGAATCAAAGCACAAGGTATCAGTGGTATTAAGCACTGCTTGACACCTTGCAGAAAAAAAGTTCCATCTACAAACCTTTTGCATCATCTGATCCAGAAGCAATCATTTTTGTGTCTACTTTGTTGAAATCAACACTCCAGCACCGCTTTTCATGTTCCTAACAAAAGAAAGAAAAAGAGAAGCTTTGAAAACTAAAAACCATTTCCAAATCATTTCCAATGTTATTGTGAGTGGAAATAAAACAAACTTCCACACATTGCCATCAAGAGTAAATAGCACAGTAAAAGGAAATCAGCATAACACTTAATAAAAATTAGGCAGCCAGCTAGCACACCAACCACTGTTCACTTTCGTGGTTTGTATAGTATCTTATTCTCAGGGAGTTCTTGTTCAAGACAAATTTTATCCCCGATGCTAAATCCACCTCAGCAAGTTCTCAATAATTGCAATGCCTCCGCATCAAAACACAAACATCAGATGGAGGAATTTCGAGAATGCATGTTACTGTTAAGTAAAAAAGAATCTAAAAACTTGTTACTAAGCATGAACTAGCGCAGTTATCTGTCAACTCAGAACTAATGTGACTTATCAACAGGATAACAGCTCAGCAAATTTGATTTACTGTTGCTGAGTCGCATAACTTTCTCCATTCACAATATAAATTCGGTGGTGTATTTGAGACTTCAAAGTGTACACGTACATTATAAAACCATAGTGTCCAAAGGCAAATGCAACCGTGCATGCATAGATTGCCATGCCAACTACCTTGTGATAGCCAGGACAATGATGCATGAAGAACTACACTCCTCCTTTTGACAAAGCCACTAGCTGGTTACCAAGAAGAATTTCAACCCAACATCTACCGCCGCCCACCTGCCTCCTCTTGAAATGGCAACATCAATCTGACCTGGAACATTTTGACCTTCTGTCCTGTAAAAGCATCCCAGATCGTCACGGTGCCCTCGTAGTCACTAGAAGCCAGCATTCCTTTGTGGTATGAGCTCCAACTGATGCAACTAAATGCCAAGAACACAAAAATGAAGGGGTTACAACAACTCTCAAGCAGAAGCAACACAACTGAGGGCAGAAGTAGAAACAACAACAAGCAACAAAAACAATTACCTTATCTTTGAGTTACACATCATCTCATTGACGGGATAGTGGATGTCCACAATGTCCTGTATGACAGTACCGTACTCAAAAACCTGACAAAGAAGCACAATTAGACACATTCACTGTCACGTAGCTCAACACTTGTATTAATTCGAAGGAAAAAAAATATTTAAAACCTTGATCTTCTTGGTGACACCAGCTATGGCAAAGAATTCATTGTCTTTGTCAAATTCTATGCTGAAAAATAAAAAACAATTTCAAAACAAAGCAAATCAAAAGTGACAATTTTCCTCCCAGATTTTGCACAGCAGTGCTGGGGCAAGCTTTTAAAAGCAGAACACTAACCTTGACACGATGCTAGTGCCATTGAGAAGATCAGTAGCATAGTTCAGTGTTGCCAGTGGACGGATACTGCTGTACCTTGTGAATTTTGAAAGATCTTCTGTAAATGCTTTCAAGCCATCTGCAACACGACCGGAAGACCATTTCAACCCCTTCTTCTGAAGAATTCAAGTAAAGCATGGCAAAGCAGCCCCGGCTAGCTGGGGAAATGCTACTTCATTTCAATTCTCAAATTTGTCAGTATATAAATGTGTTCAAAAGCAATAAAATTATTTTTACCAGCAGCCAGTCATACATAAAACAACGCTGCACGAGTGAATTGGTGCCTTGCTCACAGACCACAACTGATGGTGCCCACAAGTATACAAGGGCAGGCACAGGCACAAAACTTAGCAGATGATTAAAAAACACAACTGCTAAACAAAATTGCGATCTCCATCTGCCAAGATCAAGCACAACCTACCAGTATGTGTAACCTATGAAACAAGAATGCACATGCAAGCACATGCAGAACTGAAAAGAGCATCTAGACTAAGATTTTTAGTGCATGAAGCTCACACGAATATGAAGGCTCTCATGCCAAAAATTGATGGCAGCTCAACTCACCTGGATATATATAGCAAAGGCTACCAAACGGATTGTTCACAAAGCCTGACTAGAGTGTTCTTGTGATCAATGCACTGCGTACAGTGTGATCGACGATTCAGAGCATCTTCTTGGCATCTTCCAAATCTTCTTGCTCCTCCTCCTCCTCCTTCTTGACTTCCATTTCACCAGCTTTTTTTTCTCCTCCATCTTCTTTCTCTATGGAAGCATGGAGTTTCTTACTCTTACCTAGAGAGAAAGCTGGGGGCGCTGCACTTCAGCTGCCATGGGACAGTGTGCTTAGTGCAGGACAGTCGGATCTTTTTGAGGGGGGGGGGAACACAAAGTGGTGCAACTAAGCTGTCACATCACCATAGTCATCATCTCGAGGCATGAACGTAGAGCGCAAAAGCCATAGTAGCGAAGATGCAAAAGCAGACAATAAAAGGTTTGTTTTCCAAAATGTCACTAAGAAACCTTCTTGAAGTGGTTGACTAACCATATATAAATTTAAAACATTTTTCTTTTTAAAAAGTGCCTACTACGTGCAAAATATTGGCTTCCGTGCTACTCAATACTTGGCCAATAGGAGAGAGAACTATCGCTTAATTTGAACCAATTTTACATTTGCATGCTGTTTTGCTAGCTTTTTGCAATTTACAGTCACAATATTGAATATTGGGACATTTTTTATTGTAGAATAGCGTTTTTGGCCACAGGTTGAAGTTCAGCACTTGGTAGCTCTCCGCTCCAAGATGCTTAAAGCGCCCATGGTGGCTGAACTGGTCATCTGGAAGCTCCATGAAAACTCCCATAGATGGCAGCACCAGCTTTCTCTCTAGGTAATGAAACTTCAAGCTTTCTTCCGGTCTCCTTCTTCTTGGCATCTTCCGAATCTTCTTGCTCCATTTCCGTGGCTTCTTCTCCTCCTTCTTCTCTCTTCCCTTTTTCTGTGGGCTCGGCGCAACTAATTGCCATGGCTACGGCGCATGCGCCGTAACGACCAGCAACACTTACCTGAAATGCGCTGCTGACTAGCCTACTGTAGCTTTCACTACAAAAGTCAAAAGTGGTGTGCACTTCAGCAGCACACAGTAGACGTTTACACCAACCTAATACAAACATCCTTACTTTTTTAGAAAATCAACCAAACTAACCAGTAGAATTGTAGTTGATGTGCTTTGTCCGAGTTGAGAGATAGCACTCTTCTAAGTCTTCGAAGTGAAGATGGACACGTTTCCTTCGAGAAGCTAAAGTGCTGTGTAGCCATTGAAGCTTGCTCCCCTGTTCAGAAGTAAACCACATTTGTACGTAAGCTCCACAGCAAAGTCAATAAAATTATGGGGGATGCTTAAGTTCTGCCTTTAAGGGCACAACGCAATAGCGTAGGCTACAAGCCCACATATAAAAGCCCCACTTTAACAAAGCTGTATGAAAGTGCCTGCGTGGCCCAGGGGTAACATATTTGAATGCAAGAGTCCTGGCCGGTTGATTCTGATATTACCCTCCCATATGAAAGGAGAGGCCAGAGTTGGCAGCTCCTGCCAAACGTAATGTCAGGCCACCCTACCCGAAACACTTTTGCCGCCTGACATTTGTGCCATAGTATTCTTTTTCTTCTAATTAGCTTTTCTTAAATCTTCTCTTGGGTGTTTCCCATTTTCTTTTATTTTCAATTGGCTTTTGCCTGCGATAACCTCTGGTTTGGTGCGAACTTTCTCACATTTTTTTTTTGCCATCTTCAGAGTATTACAGTAAAGGCCACCCTACATCCACTTAGTGCTTGACGCCCCGCCCCGCTCATGACTTTTCGCTTATAACGCCAGCGCCAGCAGACAGGCACCGATGCCAAATTTTCGGTGAACAGGACCTTTATCAATCTGCCATTCACTCAAACTGTTAATTTAATTATTTTTGTTTATTTATTTACTGGTGCCCATTAAGGCCCATGAACAGCAAATGCCTTGGTTATGTACACAACACAACACACACTCATAACTGGAAGCAGAATTTGAACTCCCCTAGAATGGGTGCAAAAATAACAACATTACCACTATAATGCAGCTAAAGAAGAGCACCTTGCAAGCGTATTGTAAAATATCCATCCTGTTGGCAAACGCACATATTAGTGGTCTTTTTAAAATATTTTCGATGATAAAAGAGTTTTGCTTGGTCACGTCACTGAACTCATTAAATACAAATCCATGAAATTTTATTACCTCTCCTCAGTAATCCATTTCAATGCTGAGAAAACATTAAAACTTTTTTGCCCACGCCTATTCCTGCCGAAAAATAAAAAAAAAATAAATTTAATTCTCCCTCTCAAAGCGCTCCTGGAAAGCTAAAGCCATCCAGTGGGTAGGGAACTAATCTCTGTTTTATTTTCTGTATGATTTTTTTTTTGCCACACAACAAAATTTCACCTCTCCTCCCCTTCCTCCCAAGTCGGGTCAGGTGACATGAGGGTGCTATTTACAATATCACAGCTTGCAGTCCCGCAAGAACAGCTTGTTTCTTCAGAGTGTCAAGCATCTAAGGACAAGTTTTGGGGCGATGATAGGAACGGTAAGACAGAAGACAACTTCAGTTTGTGAGGTTTCAGCACAGACAGTGAAACAGCGTCAAACAACCCCAGAACGCCAACAGGCATCCATCGATAAATTTCAGTTCCATTTCCGAATCGTTGCACAGCTGTCGCATGCTGATCTAAAGATATCCTGCATGTTCTAAAGGTCATAGTTCTTATCCGCAGGGTGTCAACATCTTTCAAGAGCCATCGCTTGCCAATGGCCGTGAAGAGAGATGTCTTGAGCTATGAGACCACCAGATGTCGACATCGGCATCGTTTTGTCTACTGCCACGATTTTCAGTAGGGATCGAATATTGCCATGAAATTCGAAATATTCTGTACATAGGTCATGCATCGCTCCTTGCTGCAGAAAATGTATATTTTACCTTTTTTATGTTACCTCTGTAAAAAAATAGACATTTTTATAACCTTTCATTTTGTTGCAAATTTTTTACGAAAATTTCTTCTCTCATTGCCTAGCGGGTAAATACATTGGGCGAGATTAAAAAGAAAATTTCCTCCTTTAGATTTCAATATTATACACTTTAGTATCAAGCATTTTTTGGTAGCAGCAAAAAATATTAGATGCACACCCAGAAACTACCACTTACAGTGGGCAGAAAAGTTTTAAGGAAAAGTACTGAGTGCCGGCTGACTAATCAGAGTGTGTTGCACATTTTCGAACACAAAAAAGTACAGATGTTCCCCACACTTGACATGCACCCAAGTACTCAACACTGAGAAAAGCTCACATGTTTGCTGCCATTAAACCCATCCTGCATTGAGCTTGCATTTCCTGGCTTTGCTGCCTCCTCAGGTAAACGAGACCCTGAGCCAACAAGCCAAAATTGCTCTGGATCCTTGGCAGTTTCCTGAAAGGTAACGATCCTGATGCTCAACCCTCAAAATCTCAACAGTACACAAGAGGGCCAAATAAATTATTTGTGTATGACAGGACCCATGGTCAGAAGCTTTGTAAACGGCAAGCAATCTTTATGCATTGAAGTACAATACAATCTCTTGCAGCTCAGGCTATGTTGCAAACATGAATTAAGAGAGCCAGTAATATGCATAAGTGCTAACGAATTGCCTCATGGCTCTTAAATTTGGTTGAAATGATACAGAATGCAAAGGAGAACCTGCAGTAAGCTTCAACACAATATATGACCCTCCAAAAGTACCACAGTTCCTTTAAAGAGTGGCTAAAAGAGAAATAAATGGTAGCAATAAGCTTTGCTATGCTGACTGACCAACTGCTGGGAACTCTGCCAACAATCTTTCTTAACAAAATGTTGACTGCATCACTGAGAGAGCATGAATAGAGTCCAAAGTCATTCTTCCAAGTAGCACCAGTGTCGCAGCATCATTAATGTCATCTGTCCGCTAAATCAAACCAAACAGCGAACCTTTTGACCAATCAGACAAAGCAAATGAAAACCAAACCGCTTTTCCTATCGATACAATATTTATCAGAATATCAACAAATTGCATAGCCATAATTTTTGCTGTGAAGCCCAGTTTACTACTATTCATGCTAATGAGGACTCCATTGTTTGGAATAAGCATGACTAACCTCGAGAACTTGATACTGGCTCATGCTTTTGAAGTGGCTTTTCTGTAATTCTGTAAATAATGGTCTCGCACAAGCTTACTGTAGCGCATGCAAAGCGAATGACGTTTCAAGTCATCCTATATCAATAGCCCATTGTGCTGGTTTTCTAATTCAATGGTACACTCCCCATCTCCATTAAAATGGCATGGCATGTTAAACCACTCATGGCTGCAGAGAATTTATGCAACCAAGTGCAGTTACTGGAATCCTTGAGGGGCACTGTTAGTGTTCCGCCTTATACAAAGAACCTCTGTTCTTGGTAAAAATGACATCTGAAATCTTGGAATACTAATTTCTCAATCAAGCTGCAATCAACCCTTTAAA
Organism: Amblyomma maculatum; assembly: GCF_055883805.1. NCBI lineage: Eukaryota > Metazoa > Arthropoda > Arachnida > Ixodida > Ixodidae > Amblyomma > Amblyomma maculatum. Next base: position 55,470,341 of record NC_139344.1, read on the forward strand.
GGCACACAAATAGAAGTTGGCCTGTATGGTAGGGTACCACTTTCTAAACACAAACAGACCACTTTCTATGAAAATGGAGCCTGCCAAGAAATGATACTGTAGAACACCGCTATAGTAAACTTGGATATAGTAAAGTGAAACTGAAGTCGCAGTTCATCTTCCGTAGACAACTGTACATTTTTCCCATATTATAGTAGACACTTTTGGTAAAAATCTGTCATAGTAAAGTGCATCTGGTTGCAGCGACAATTTCCCATGAAATGACATCTCCACACGCGCGCTGCCTAGCATAGCGAGGCGATTTCTTTGAGGGAGGAAAAGAAATATTGGAGTTGTCTTTTTTTTTTTTTCTTTTTAATGGCTTTACCATCAGGCTTAGCAGCACTCAGGAGAAGCCAACTTTATGTAGGGCTTGGAGCCGTGAGGGAAAGCATACAGCGCATACGAAAAAAAAGTAAAACTGTCGACAAACATGGAAAGAAGGCAGCGCGGTCCGTTTGGAAAGTAAAGACTAGTAAAAATGCAGCGAGAATTTGAGGGAATAAACAGCCAAACATTCACTGCACTGTGCAGCATAAGGCAATGGTGGCAGGAAGTGGAGGCGCACCCTGTGCGGCTTTTGCAACGCTTGACTGCAGCACACATTTCTCATCTGCTGCCTTTTAAAAGACAAACAGTAGAAGATTACACCGTGTTCATGCAAGGCTTTGGTTTTAACATGAAATTCAACTCTGTTGTATTTGTAGCCACGTCGCCACCTTCATGCCAAGGTACTTTCACAAGATGTAAACAAAAAACCTTATAAGATAAGAGAGAAATGGAAGGTATTTTACACTGTTTTCATCGTTAAGCAACAAGACGTGTTCAGTAGGTAGCTGTTTAATTACCTGACAGAACCTTCAGGACTAAATCAAAATAACAGCTTGAGGGGCTAGTTGGTGCTGCATAATACCCAGAAATGTGGCGCAACAAACACAAACACATGCGAGGAGACACACGCACACACTACCAACTGTAATATGGATCTGAACACACACTTCCTCTTCACAAATCTTCTTCTACACCCAAGTACATCTTCTCATCATCCTCTATGTCATCACCAACAACTGATATAGTAAGACTCTGATATAGCAAAGATTTTTGTCAGCCCCAGTGATTTCACTATATAAAGGGGTTCTACTGCATATGAGTGTGGTCATCACCGGCAGAATTCTGCAAACAGAACTTGCGTGTCGACCCCAATTTTTCGGCACAGATCCCCGAGGCTATGCTACACTGCTGTTCACTTCAAGATAGCGCTAACTAATTGTTTTCATAAGCGTCATGAGTTTGAATCAATAGATAGGAACTTTTGCAAATCAAATTTTTTTGCTAATAAATGCTGGCAGAAAAAAAAATGGAAAAAATTGGCAGTGGCTTAGCTCTGCTATGCCTGGATATACGTAGCGTAAAGCGTAAAGCACCTGCGGCAGTGCGCTTTGGGACAATTCCCTCTTCCGGGCCTCTCTCGCGGCCACTCTGGGAAAGCATCTTGTCGTGACGGTACATTGCGCACCCCTTGTCGAACACAACCAGCATTTCATTGAACGCATTAAAGTTCACCGGCGTTCTATAATTCATCTACAGGAAAGGAAAGGCGCAGTATCTGTCACTCGTGGAATACCGCTATCATTCTCAGTGTAGACAAGGGGAATTATGAAGAGCGTTTCATTATCCAGGGCGTGGTGCAGTGGTAAAGCGCTGGGCTGGGGATCCAAGGAATGGAGATTCGATGGTGATTGGGCATAAAGTTAACTTCTGGTTGGTCGCTTCGAATTTGGCAGCTCTCGCGCATTGCACAGACAGCAGACTCACGCGAAACTCGGCTCTGACCCGCATAGTGTAGCTTTACGCTACAAAACCAGCCCTTTGACTTTACACTGCTGCAGAAGACGTGGACATTACACCAGCCTCAACCAGGCACAAATTGACAGCTGCACCTGTCTCTCAGGGTTGGCATCTTGGCACTGTTCCATGAAGCACTCTTACATGCACAGATTTTGTCACTTCTACATACAACTCATTTATTTAGTGCCCCATTGTCCACATTGTCCCCAGGTGTCTACATTAAAAAAAAGAAAACCTAGGCTGAAAGTCAAATGATTTCTGTGCTGAGAACAGGTTGAAAACACAAATTTTCCCATAAATTTTAATGGCAAAGTAACAGGATAGACATAGAGGCTTATGCTAGCAGATCTTGCATAGCATTTAAACAACCGCATTTAATTAGTCGACAAGAGCAATGCTCAAAGCGCTGTCTGCCATCTCATTTCTGTTCTTTAGATCCACGTGCATCAAGTGATGAGCCAAATTTTTTTTAAAAACTCGACACTTCATATCCAAAAAACAGGTGCCTTCTCTTAAATATGGCATGCTACCAGGAATATGAGCGAGAGCTTGAGACAAGAGGCAATACCATTAGACTGTGTATGAGCCCTGCCAGAAATGAAACAAAAGCCCTGATGCAAAAAAAACCAATCAAATGAGCCAAAAAAGCACCAGCATATTTTACCAAGTGGACAGACTCAAAGTCCCATAGATATTTGAAGAGCTAATCTACATTCTACAAGATGGCAAACACATCACAAAGACAAGGACTGTGTACTGCCTCAGTGCACTCTAGAATAGACTACAGTGGTAACAGTGCCAAGGAGCATTAGCACAAATTAAACCATGTTCCATCTACACCTCTCTGCTGCTGCATGTTTACACAGGAGTTTACATGCTTTATTGGTAAGCACTAATGAGTACACTGTTGGTTGTTAAGTGTGCATATCAATGAAGCAGTTTTGTGTCTACTGGCCTCCACCTTGTATTCCCCGGTAATTATTCTTACCACAGGGATACCACTCACACACGACAGTTGTGAATAATTCATCCACAACAGACTACTTTTGAGTAAGAGCTAACTCAGCCACATAATTTGAATTAAACAGACCGCTCACGAAGTATGTGATCAGAAAAACAGGTCTCTATACTCCCTCTTGCAAGCTATTCACAGTGCAGTGGCAGCTACAAGTGCAAGGCAACGGCTTCTAGACTTAGATTGTTTACTCATGAGAATAGCACACTGACAGAAGCTGCTGCCTCCTGCTCACTGCTGCTACGCCAATGCAAGCAACTTGTGAGATGGAGTACAGCAAAGCAAACAGACCTCCCCTCCCCACTGAATGCAGATTACCTCAACACATCTCAAGTCTTCGTCAATGAAGGTCAGTTCTGTAGTAAGCTGGTCCATTTGCTGAAAGAACATACATTGTGAGTGTGATCAATGAGCATAAATAAAAATGAAACTTCTAAACTGTAGCCATGCAGGTCACCTCTTGCTTATGCTTGCGAACTTGCTCAAGAAACTCTTTTAGCAGCTGTGCTTGAGCTGCCTTACAGTCCTGAAAAAAATAAAAATGAAAATGATATTGCTCTCATCATGCCTGACAAGAGAAACCTCCTCAAAAAGAAAGAATCTTACAGCAAACCTAGTGGAATAGACATTAGATGCCAAGTTGAGTACAGTTGCATAGAGGATCCATCATGTTGGGCATGCTACATTCCATTTCAATAAAATTTCGGTTGGGCTAGGTGGTGCATTATTCCTAAGGTAAATTGAAGCGCAAAGGAAAGACGGTCCCCAAAGAAGAGGCAAACACAAGGACAGGCGCTAACTTTCCTTTACCTTAGGTACATTCCATTACGAGCTTCTGCCCAATTTAAATACTTTAGCATCATAACAAACAAAATTTATACAAGAAGTGTAGAACTGCCATTATAAAAACTAAGACAACTTCAAAGTATGCACTGCTTGATAGACACCTCTTTTTTGTTCAAAGATAAGTATGTTCTCATCAAATGAGAGTAAAAAGACAACTTACAGCTTCTAGCTGTTGCTTCTTTTTTGAAAGAACATCCAGCATGTTGTAGACATCATTCAAACTCATGTTGTCCGACTCTTGCACAATAAGCTCGTGCAATTCTGACACGACTTGGTTATTCTGCACAAACACAATGCCACATAATGTCAGCACACCATAGAGATACAAATGCAAAAAAAAAGTTAGTGTAGAACCATAAAATTTGTATTTTTCTTACACCCTGAAGCTTCATTTTCTTTTCAGCTGCCCTCTGCTTGTACTTTGTAATAAGTTCGTTCACTGAAATAAAAAACAGTAGGCCATTAGCAAAACCACAATTCAATGCCTTTAAAAATCATTTTGGGTGGGCTGTTCAGCTTGGATCAAACACAAGAGGCAATACAAACATTTCAAGAAGCTGGAACAAATTTTTCTGCAGCTGTATGGAAAACAATTAATGAGGAAACGACAGAAGGCAATAGCAGGTACTTCTTTTAAGAATAATAAATATTTAAGCACGACTCTGTGCCCAACTGGTCAAGCTTGAGATGTTAAGCCCATAGATACAAACTGTAATTAGCCAAAAAGGAATGCTTACACGAGCTCAGTCCATAAGCTTCCCTTGAATTTTCATGGGGCTAGTTTTTTCTCTTTAATGTATATTTCTCAAATTGTAATAATAATTCTCAACCAAAGAAATGCAAAGGATTGTCTAGAGCAGGATGGCACATTTGATGGTTTGGTTTGTGGGGCTTAACGCCCCAAAGTGACTCAGACAATGAAAGACACCGTAGTGGAGAGCTCCGGAAATTTCAACCAACCCGGGTTCTTTAACGTGCACTGACATATCACAGCACACGGGCGTCTTGGTTTTTGGCCTCCATCGAAAAGTGGCCGCTGAGGCCGGGATCCGATCCCGTATCTTTAGGCACAGTAGTCAAGTGCCGTACACTGTGCCATCCCGGCAGAGCTGGCACATTTGAGACTAAGCATGTACCCCAGAGGTGTACATGCTTGGATTTTTCGTGTTCCTGGACTCATTCACCAACTGTAATTTAACACTCTCCTTACCTTCATACCTACTTTTTACTCTCTTTCTACCTTGCAATCATGGAGATGAACGGCCCTGATCTGCCCGATTCATGATTCACTACCAATCATTCAAATTCTGCTTATCACTCAAACTTACCACATCTAACATTTGAACAACCCTCTCAGCTCCAGATATCTTTCTGGTTAAATGAAAGCTGACTACTTTCACTAAAATGGTATTTCAAAATACCTTATAAAGATCCATGATCCAGCTACTTTTGCAGACAAATTATCAGATATTTTTTTCTAATTACTACATCTATTACTATTCTATAAAGTAGTACCCCGCTAAAGTAAACTTGGATATAATGAAGTGAAACGGAAGTCCCAGTTCGTCTTCAATGGACGACTGTACCGTCTGTTGCAGAAGTTTGCGGCCCAACGCGCCGGGCAGAGGAGCAGTATCGCTGCCGAAAGGCGGCGCTGCGCCCGCCGGCGCTGCCTGGTGACGTAGCTATAAAGAGTGAGGAGGCTTGTTGTCTTCTCCTCATCCCGCGGTTGATATCGCACATCTTTGCTCTCAGCCGCGGGATGAGGGGAAGAGAACAAGTCTCCTCACTCTTTATAGCTGCGTTACCAGGCAGCGCCGGCGGGCGCAGCGCCGCCTCTCGGGGGCGATACTGCTCCTGTGGCTGGCGCGTTGGGCCGCAAACTTCTGCAACAGACGGTACATTTTTCCCCTTTATAGCAAAGATATTTTTTATAAAAATCAGTTAAAATCGGCTGCAGCGATGCCTTACCGTGAAATGACATTGCCGCACGCACGTTACCTAGAATCGCGAAGCAATTTAAAAAAAACACAGTGTGTGCTTTTAAATGGCTTTACCACTAAGCTTAGTTTCACTCAGGAGAAGCCAACTTTACGTAAGCCTTAGAGCAGTGAGAGAAAGCATGCAGCGCATAGGAAAAATAAAGTAAAGCTGTTTACAAGCATGGAAAGAAGGCAGTGCGATCCGTTCCGTAAGTAAAGGAGAGTAACAGTGCAGCAAGAAATAAGGAGGGGAAAAAATGACCGAATATTCATAGGGCTGTGCAGCACCAGGCAGCAGTGGCAAGAACTGGAGGCATGCATGTGCGGTTTTGCAACACTTGACTGCAGCACGCACTTTCCATCTATTGTCTTCTAACTGACAAGCAGCAGAATATGATGCCGTGTTCATGCAATGCTTTGGTTTTTACATGAAATTAAACTCAGTTGTATTCATAGTCATGTTGCCCTCATGCTTAAGAAGCACTTCCACAAGATGTAAAAAAAAGCTTACTACTGAAAAAATGAGACGAAGAGGCGACAGCAGAGAAATGGAAGGTATTTGAGAGTGATTTTTTCATTAACAGTGATGGAACTGGCAACTGGCTTCTTGAAGCAGCTTTTGTAGTAGAAGAAATCGCAGTTTGTAGCAGAACTTTCAAGTTTTGTAGCAGGAAAAATGGCATTTTGTAGCAAATATTCGAGCTTTTGTAGCAGAAAAAAAATATTTTGTAGCCAAATCTCAAGACACTTAAATAAAGAAGGCTTGTTTTATTTCTGGAACCCAATTGTTCATATGTTTTAACGACCGCAGCAATGCAAAAACAAGCTTCAACCTCAAATGCAGTCTAAAGTGTTTTTTCCTAAAAAGCCCCAAATTAAGCAAACAGAACGTTTTGCTAAAAAAAAATGCCTTTTTAATTCAGAAGGAAAGCATAACGAGATATGCAACTACACTATAAACACTGTAGCCTTGGAAATAAGGTAGCTAGCTGTCTTAATATAAAAACTCTCTGCAGAAATTCAGAGCTGCCACTTCTTAAACTCCAACTTTAAGGCACTATTTCTTCTCTTTGCCTTGATGACTCCAGCTTGGACAGTGCCGCTGCAAGCCTTTCTTGTCCATTCTTCAATCGGGCTTGTCCACTCTCAACGTCTGCAATTTTTTTAGATTTGACACTTTTTAGAAAAGCAGCTCAGCATTGGTGCTCATATTCCTGGTCGGCCTGATCTCTTTCTGTACCTTTTCCTGATTCTGACCTCTTTTCTAGGTGTCCTTATTCTGTACATCAGGATAATGTCGAGGTGCCTTTTTCCTTCAAGACCCGTGCTCATTGGAGGAAAAGGGGGAAGAATATTTTTGCAGGTCCTGTGTAGAGATTATTTTCTCCTCGAGAGAGGCGCGCTGCTCAGTCAAAAGGCGCAATGCACGGGGATGTAGAGTGAGCGGTGGTTCCGTGCGTTCACAATCTTTGCTTTCGTTCTTTTTCTTCCGGTGGTATGGCGGGGTGGCTAGTTAATCAAATCGATGCAAGGACGCGGAGTCATGGGTCTGCTTCCTCGCAGCCCTCTGCAGGGATTGTGCATATGCTTTCCTCATTGTAATAGAAGCGTCCAAGGGCACTTATTGACCGTATGCAGGGCTGCAAATATATTAAGTACCTGCACATAAGTTATTTCTACACGCGCACTCACAGTGGCAGAAAAGAAATAACTGTCAAGACTGAGATAATATTCTAAAGGGGGCATAAACATTGACATTTGGAATTAAGCTGTGAAATTATACGAGATGTTTCACATAAGGGGTTGAACTTGAGGTACAAAAGCGGCTAATAGAGTCCAGTGCATGCACACAGAAGCAGTCAAATCCTTAACGCTCCCTCCACTGCTACTCAGGCCATACGAAAAAAGAAAAGGAAGCAAGCATATATACTGCTCCAGCTATGATTTGCAGAGGGTAGTTCCAAACTGTCACTCGTTTGAAACTGAGCAGCGTGCATGGGCCAGCCTACTCACACATCCTTTGCACGCACACACACACGCATGCACGCACACACACAAATTAAGCGAGCACCCAAGGCAGCTCGAAGCTGTCAACCGTTCTAACGTGCTTCGACTCTTGAACGGCCAAACGGCCAGACCGACAGACTGCCAGCCCCTCCTTTCATCTTTTCCGCTCACTGGACTTGAGAGATATCTTGCAGCACCCTCTCACTCCCTCTCAGTAGATCGAGAAAAAAAACACCGGCAGGAGACTTTGAAGTGACATAGACAAACGTCAATTTTGTGTCACATGATTGTCCGCCCAGGACCTGCAAAAATATTTTTCCGCCTTGCACAGTGTTGCCAGCAGATGTCAGTTTTTGTTTCGTGAAAGTTCGGTTTCGCTGTCGGCAGGGTTATTCAGCGACTTTTGGTGCAGGCGTGGTAGAAGTAGGCAAAAAATCGATTTTGTAGCAGCATGTAGCAGGATTTCTGATTTGGCGCAGTTTGGCTCAACAGGCGCAGCAGTTCCACCACTGCATTAAGCAACAAGACGTATTCAGTAAGTAGCCATTTAGTTACCAAACGGCAACTTCAGGACCATGCTATCACCAATCACTGATATAGTAAAGACCCTGGTATAGTAAAGATTTTTACCAGTCCCAGTGACTTTACTATAAAGGGCTTCTAATAATATTTTAATATTATTAATAATCCTTTAATATTTTTTTTTTTTTTTTTTTTTTTTTTTTATGAAGGAGCACTGAACAAGGATTGAGGATGAGTTTCAGTTCACAAGCCGACCCAACGTTTCAACAAGGGGACTTGCCTTCGTCTGGGCTATTTTTGTAGTGAAAGCTACACTGTGCTAGGTTTTCAAGCCATCAACGTAGCACCGTGTTACCATGGCATCGTGGAAGAAGAAGAGATGAAAAAGAACAACACGAAAGAGATAAGATGACAAAGAATGCTCGGTGCCCTGCAGCTAATGCTTTCGCTCCACATTCGGTTCAGCAGCGTTGAAACCTTCTCATTTTCTTTGCGATACATTCTAACAATCAATAAGCGTTTGTTGACTCCATTCATGTAACTCCCACACATCAGCAAAAAATCACGAGCAAGGCGCTAGCAGGTGGTTACAGCCGACATGGCTATGCAATGACTGGACGTAGGGTTGCCTGACGTTACATTTAGCAGGAGCTGCCAACTCGGGTATCTCCTTTCAATATGAGAGGGTGACATTAGAATCAGCCCGCCAGGACCCTTGATTTCATGCTATCCTAGACCACACAGGAACATTCATACGGCTTAGTTAAAGTGGGGCTTTACATCTGGGCGAGCTAGCAGCCTATGCTATTGCATCATACCATTAAAGGCGGATTAAAGTGTCTCCCATAATTTTTGTGACTGTTATAGATCGGTGAGCGTCTTTTTTTCTAGTTTTTCAACGTGCCTCATCAGACCTTCTGCATCTGGCATTTGCTTGTTGTTAGAGCAAACTGACAAGCAAATGCCAGACAGGTGCATGAGCAGTGATGACCGCGCTTCACAAGGTGCCACACTGCTGTGCGGTAATGCTGTAAGTGGCCAATATGGTACCCAAGATGCCCGGGCAGCGCTGCAATTGTTCTGCTACATAACCAAGAGCTAATGTTGACAGTCATTTGGTCCATGACAAAAGCACTACCCTCTGAACTATGAAAGCTGTGTGCCTAAATGACACCATTTTTAATTTTGGTGCTCCCTACATGGTCTCATCATGTAGATGCATGCTGCATGTGGCTTTGGCAAAGCACAAACCTTCTAACCTCAAAATATGCTTGTGGACTGAGTCTTGGAAGTGTTACAAAGCTTTTACCCCAAACTAAGAACTGTGCTATGGCAGCATGATCAACATGGAAAACATCGGCACTGAAATGCTATATGAAAGGTGAGCAGGCGTGGATGACAACAGCAATGTTACATCAGTATTTATACTCTTTGCAGCAGACAATAGAGAAGCAAATTCATCACTGTTTTGTGAGTACGCATGACTCCTGACAGTTCTCTGCAGTGTCTATGTCCCAACCTCAGGAACTGAAGGCCCTGGTAAGAAAAAGTGCTTTATTAATTATTTAAAGCTACAAATATTTACATTACCTGATACTTTCATTTTAACCCCAGCACAAGATCAGCCCAGAGGCACGATCCTGATGATGAAGCATTTTTAATTCACACCAGGAATGCTGCTATAACTTTCTATAACTTCGAATTGCATATTCTGTAGCAAGACTTAAAGAGCAGTTACGCCATATATACTGCTATAGAATGCACGACTTACAAAGGAAGTTGGGGTATATCTGCTCTTTCTTCTCAACCACAAAATTGCACTTGGGGCAACGGTTATTGTATTCAAGGCCTGTGGTAATGCATTTGTAGCTGGAAAAAAAAGAAACGCCTACAATTAAAAAGCGGCACTTTGAAAAATGCATCGACGATAACTTACCAAAACGTGTGCCCACAAGGTGTCATGTGAGCCTCGTCGATAATGTCGAAGCATATCGGGCTGCAAAACGGGCAAAAATGAAATGACGGCGATTTCTCGCGCATACAACTGAACGCTGGCGGTGCCCACATCTAATACAATGAGCTAAAGTTCTCAGGCAACAGAAATAAAAACAAAAAGTAAGAGAACAAAACGCCAACGTGTCCAGCAAACCCGAAAATAAAATGCGACCGTCAAGCACGATTTTAGTCAGACGTTACTGGCGGTCGGATCTACACAGATGCAACAAGCTTGTACTACGAGGTCCGCACATACCACAAGAAATCGCTGTTCCTGTCTTCGTACGAGCTGCTAATCCCGTTTAATACCGACGGCTGCCTTTTTCTTGTTTTTCGAACTTGGTCCGGTGTTGAACTCGCGATGGAAATCCTTGTGTTGTTCGCAGACGCCATTGACACGACCTACTCAAATGAAGAACGCAAGCACGACTGCTCAAAAAACAAGAGCGAGCTAAACAATAGAAATGATGTGAACCAAATTTTTTAACAACACTGCCTGCAAGTAGTGCAAAACTAATGTCAGCATTGCACTAGATCATACAGGGCAAGCAGGGAACATCAGACGCAGAAGAGCAAAAACGCCGAGCATCAAGCGATCAAGCCTGCTATCGCTCCGCTGGCTCCGCAGTCACACACAGTGACTCAAACTGGATTCGACTTGGATTATGTTCAACCAGAGAATCGCGGTCTTTTTGATATGAGTAAGTCGGGGTCGATGCTTCCTCATTCGAATTTTCTGCCACCTTTTTGGGCTTGCTGTCTTCTGTGTTTTCCTCTCTGGGTAGAGGTCTTTTCGCGGGAACTCGGGTGTCCGTCTCCATTGATTTTTCGTTATGTAAAATTTCGTTGGTATTACATGAAGACGATTGACTAGTGCTTTGTGAATTCTGAATAGGTGACTTGTCGAGTACCCTCTGCATTTTCGTGTTATCAATAATAAGTTTTCTCATTTCTGCCAATTCCTTCTTTATGGTTTCAAGCTCTCTGTCCCTATTAGCGAGTTGTTCTACCAGTTCCTTCTCTCGAGCCGTTGTGTCTCCATTCTTGCTTGGACTCCTTCCTTTGACTTGGTCAGGACCTGAGCCGACGACTCCGTCTCCTGTCCCCGGCAGTGGTGGAAAGGAGTTTGACCTACTTCTCCCCCGGTATCCTTTGTGGTTGTCGTTGACCCGCGATCGTGGCTGGTGTGCAGAGTCATGTTGCCCTAGGTCGTTCTTGGGTTTGTGGGGCCGTGTGTTGAGCAGCCTATACTTGCAATTCCTACTGCCGGTTTTGTGCATCCCCCCGCATACAATGCATTCGGACTTACACGTCGGTAGTTCTCCATCCGTTGACTCCGGGTGGTTTTCGCCGCATCTGCGGCAACGCTCTAGCCATGGCTTGTAGCACACATCCGTCCTGTGCCCCGTCTTCCTACAGTTGTAACATCTCTACCCGCTCTCGGTACGGGTAGACGGTGAACACTGATCCCCAGTAGAAAACTTGTTTTGGGGGCCTTTCCTCTCCAAAGGTGATCAGGATAGATCTTGACTTGCCGATTCTCCTTGTGTTGAGTACGGCGATGTTCGGGTTCCGCTTGATAAAGCCTTGACGGACTTCCTCCGGAGTTCCGATGTCGTAGGCGTTGTATACGACGCCCTTAATGAATGTACTCATGAAGCGGGCAGGAGCTCAAGATGCCAGAATAGATGCAGTTTCGGCTAGAGTTAACAAACTTACGGGCAGGTAGATGATCTTACGGCGGAATTCGTCATGGTCAGAGAACAAACAATGACTTGCTTTCAGCAAATTATGGAACGACTAACGACCATAAAAGCAAGGCTTCCCCCGGGTGCCGGCAACGCCCTCCCTCAGCTGCCACCGCAGCAACAGTCCTGGGACATCATGGCCCCTCGCCACCAAATTAAAATGTGGCAGTGGAACTGCAGAGGTTTCCACTCTAAGAGAGGGAACCTGCAGGCACACATTCAAAAAATTGAAAACACACCCGATGTAATCACGCTACAAGAGGCAAGCGGCACAGTAAAAGTAACCGGCTACGCCGCGTATACCCCGCTAGAATTACAAAGGGGCCATAAACCTAGGTCGTTCACGGCTACGTTAGTGCAGAGAAATATGACAGCAATACAACACATACTCAAAAACACGAGTGAAGACTATGTAATGATTGAACTAACCCCAAACACAAAGGGAGACAACAGTCTCTTTATTCTGAATACGTACAACTCGCCCAAAAACCGAGGGGCAGGGCTGGCAGATCTTTTACGGAAAGCCATAAGACTAGCCGACAGGAAAGGGCTAATAATCACTGGGGACTTCAATGCCCCGCATCCGGCCTGGGAATATAGGATGACCTCCCCCAAAGCAAACAAACTATGGATGGAAATTCAACACTTAAGACTAACAATACTAAACAACCCACAAGACCCCACAAGGATAGGCAACAGCATCAGTGTAGACACGTCCCCAGACTTGACTCTGGGCAGAGACCTTGAGGGCGAGAAGTGGTCAAACACAGGACACACCTTAGGTAGTGATCACTATATTATAGAGATTGAAATACATACCAGACCGCTGAAGGGGATGCTGCACAAAAAGAAGCTGACAGATTGTATACTCTTAGAAAATTCAGGGATAGAACCGCTCCGAGGGAGATTGTGAATCTAAATCAATGGGTTGAACGACTCAAAAGTGATGCAAACACACATACTAGAGATCCCAACCGCCGGAAATGATATTACAGATTCGAGGTTGGCCCACATGTGGGAAGCCCACGAGAGCCTTACGAAAAGATGGAAAAAGCAGAGGCACAATAGAAGGCTAAAGAAGCGAATATCTACACTTGAACGACAGATAGAAGAATACGCGAACGAACTTCAGAGTCAACACTGGGGGCAGATTTGCGATGAATTGAATGGGAAACTTGGGTGTAAAAACACGTGGCAACTTTTTCGCCACTTGCTAGATCCAGGACAAACTAAGACCGCCGCTCAAGGACAGCTGAAAAGATTGGTTCATAAATACCAGGGCACGGCTGAAGATCTCATTTAGGAATTGAAGAGCAGATACTTTAATACGTGCAAAGGGGGTTCATCTGCACCATATCGAGGACCAGAGAACACAGAGCTAGATAGAGACATATCAATAGCGGAGGTATGGAGAGCAGTGAGTCAGCTAAGAACCACATCAGCAGCGGGAGCAGATGGGGTCAGCAATAAATTGCTGAGAAACCTAGATTTAGTATCAGTCACAGCACTCACAGACTTTCTTCATGGGGTATGGAAACGAGGTAGAATGCCTTCAGAGTGGAAACATGCTAAAGTGGTCTTCATTCTGAAGCCTGGGAAGAAACTTGAAGTAGGCAACCTCAGGCCGATATCGCTAACATCGTGCCCAGGGAAGCTGATGGAGCATGTATTACTAAACCGACTTCAGGAGTATGCAGAGGAAAGGGAGGTATTTTCCGAAACAATGCTAGGTTTCAGGAGCAAGCTGTCCACGCAGGATGTAATGATTCAACTGAAAGCAGATATAATTGACACGCCCAATAAAGGGGGCACAAAAACTGTACTTGGCCTTGATCTACAGAAAGCCTCTGATAATGTCAAACACGAAGCCATATTAAATAATCTGGAGGAAATTGCCCCTGGCAAGAGGATTTACGATTATGTTAGGGATTTTCTAACCAAAAGAACAGCAGAAATAAGCCTTGGAGACATCAGATCTGAAACAATTAAGCTAGGAGACAAGGGCACCCCTCAGGGCTCAGTTCTTTCCCCTTTCTTCTTCAACCTAGCGTTAAAGAACCTCCCACCATTACTGAAAACTGTGAAAGGGGTGAAACATACGCTATATGCTGATGATGTCACGTTATGGACATGCACAGGCAACGATGGGGAAATAGAAGAAAATGGAATGGGCAGGGCTGAAATGCTCACCAAGCAAATTGGAACTTCTGCAATAAACCATGCGTTAGCAAGTGTTCGCTCTGATTCGTGAATTTCCTTGAATAAAGCTTCAACATTCTGAATAGGTGCAAGGAGTATTTTTTGTGGGCTTTTAGAAGTTGTGAACCCTTTGTACAGTAGTATTTCTGAAATGTTTCTGAAAAACATCTGATTGACATCTCCGGAAAAACATATCAGAGACATCTTTGACAAAGCGTCTTGATATAAATGCGCTATAGAAGTTTTCCAGGAAACTTCTTTCCGCCCGACGTCTGTGAGAAGTTTTGTTCTAGAACAAGATGTTTGTAGTCTTCCAGAGCTGTTTAAAGAAGCTTATAAGACGTTATGTGTTTTAAATGTCTATAAATCAATCTGCCATTTTGTTAAACAAAATGACGGCGGCAATCCAGTGGAGGCGAGCGGAAGGCGCTGTTCTGTACCACGTCAGTGCACACTAATTATAGCCCTCCACTACGACGTCTGCATGTCATATCTGTGAGCTTTGAGAGAGAGAAATAACGTATCGGTTGCCACCAGTCAAAACTGCAAAGCAGAAGTTTTCATGCACAGCTTGTCCATCCGTCTGCTATAATCCCCAAGGTCGCAGCAACAGACAGAGCTTGACTGATGATTTCACTAAAGTTGCATTTTGCTGTCGATTAGTGAGGTCTCTCAGGTTTGTAATGTTTATGCAGTCATGCAATGCTTTGCAAGTCGACACCTTGCAAAAACAATGTTGCAGTTTAACAAAGTTGTTTGAGCCAATCAGTATAGCATAATAAATTTGAAAGCGCTTGAACATATGTTTGTCTCATCCACTTCTCTCGCCCTTAAGCTTGTCTATCCGAGCGCTTTCAAATTTACAATGTTGTGGCTTGAAAGCCTCCGAGTGCATCTTAAGCGAGCCATGTCAGGAAAAACTCCTTCCTGCAATTTTCTCCAAGAAACTTCTTTTTTACTGAACGTGCAGGCCGCTGCCAGGAATTCCATTCTGGGGGGTCTGTAGTGCTCTGCTTCTTCTCGATGGTTTCCGAGACTGCCATTCTTACTATCCCCCTCTAGAGATGAGTGAGCTGGCCCTGGGGACCAACCGGAATGCAAGACCTCGGGTGACTTAATGGGCATCATTCGCACTCCATCTATCAGACCTGCAGCAGCTGGCATAACGCCTCTTGTTTCATGATTTGTAAGCACAATTTTGGAATCGCTGGTGACTACCTTCAATCTGGGAGTGATAGGGCTATCTCCTTCACCTCTAATATGATTCCCATTACCCAGATCGACATCGGGGGGTCCATCCTCTTAAACCGCAACCGCCCTGCAGACTTTGCTTGTCTCGTATTTTGCTGCATTCAAGTGCAGAATTTCATTCCTGCCCCGATATTTTGCCTGCATTGCAGCTCCTGTCCTTTATCCTGCCCTTGTGATAATTGTAATTCATGTTCTTGGGCAGCAGTGGGACCAATACATTTGTCCCTGACCTTCCTATCTATGTCACTGATTTGGTCTTGCTCTTGTGTAGGTTTCCTACAGCTACTCCAGTATTTTGCTTACTGTTCTTGTTTTCCAAAACCTCAGGTGCTGCATCAAGAATGCAGCACCAATGATCTCGTCAAGTGTTCTAGATACAGTTTCATCAGGCTTTGAAAATTGCTTTAAATGATCAATTAGCTGTAAAGTAGTTGTACTAAATGTTATGCTATGAAATTTACTTGAACTCGAAACTAGATGAAATTTTTGTGTAGCATTAATGTTTTTTTTCTTTTATTTAAAGTTATGTACCTTTTCCTAAATATTGAGTCCTGAACATTTTTATGGGGTAGAAATGGCCTATAACACAACTGCAACTATAGAATATCTCTAAACAAAAAATAGATTCATCTTTTTCTTTTTTCTCAGCGCAATAAAATTGCCAGCATGAATGTAAAAGGCACTGATTTAATATGCGGAGTTCCACCTTTCCCCCCTTGGCATGGCTATGAAAAATGATAAGGAAAAAGCATTTTTCGAATTTCAAATACCCCCCCCCCCGAAGTGTAATAAATTTTCTAAAAGCTAAAGAAATGCTCTATCCAAAGGTTGTGCAAATCTAAATCTTTTTTTATGACGCAAGAAGGTTCAAATAAAGCCAGTGAAGACTTCTGAACTTTCTTCCTAACGTCACCACACAAAGCTATTGTAGAAATCACAAATACTTAAGTGTAGTATATTTCCTGAAAAGTAAGAAAATTCTCTATCAGAAGATTGCAAAATATAGCATGGACCTATCGCAAAGAACCCACCCATGAGAAGCACACACAGCTATGCAGTGAAGTGACAGTAAAATCTAATTCAGACACAGTGGGGAATTAAGCTAGCTGTCCTCCCAAAGCACCATTCACTTCATCCCACCTACTGCCACCCTCCAGTATAGATGTGTTGAAGCCTTGACCTAAAGTACAAACATAAAATCACAGAGGGTAAATATCCAACTGCTATTATAGCTTTCAAGCACCAGGTTTCAGGATTGTCCGCGAAATCCCAGCGTCGTGCTTGTGAAGTCTCCATCCTCCAGAAGTGCCACCACATCAGCCTACTCACCACCCAACCCATTAAACTGGGGGTTGCCCCCTCTTGACTACCCACCCGCCTTCACCATCCATAAACACCACTCAGCTATCGACATTGTAACATTGCAGTTCATGCTACTTTTATCAAAGCAGTGTTCTGCCTAGAGGATCACATTCTTTTCAGCTTAGAGGTGTGCTTGGCAAGTTTGGTGGCCGCTGTTCATTGAAATAATAGCAGCGACTTTAAAAGATGCCAGAAATATAAAATTTTCAAAAGCAAGTCTTCTGGATCCATGGTGCATGAAGAAGGTATAGTTGGTTAAGATGCTTGTGATGTGACATACCTTGGACATTTACTTACCATGCTCAGCCTTCAAGGACATCTCTAAATTAATGTGGAATGTATGATGTAGAACTATTTTGAATTTTTTGCTTGATTTCAGATGAACACAAAAGACGCAATGCATTTATGCTCATGAAAATGATGTGCAAGCACTGTGTATGGCATACAATCTCAGGTGACTCATTCTTAATGCATTTAATTTTCCATAAGTACTTAATATACATGTTTCAGAAAACTGCACCTAAGAGGTGAATTCCATCTTAGTGTCTACATGCATATTCACACTGTAAGTGAGAAAAAGACTAACTAATACATTTTATGAAAGCATGAACACAGGTGTGAAAAAACTGCAGGTCATTAAACAGAATCTAACACACCAACAAGGCAATGGATGTGTTGCAAGTTCCTTGGGTAAATTCTGTGGCCACAATAAGGACCATGCATGGTGCTAATCAGAGTACAAAGCTGTTATTTCAACCATACCAGTTGTTCTACAGTGGGCATTTGTTCAAAATTTGGAATTAAATACCTACACTTCCTGCAAATCGTTCAAGTGACAAATGCCCTTTTTTGCACACCCTCCCTATCCCATTCACAGAAAGAACACACAGCTGCTAATTCCCCAAAACAGTCACAGGTGTCAGCAAAATTTCAAAGGCAAGCTTAGCAACTGGTATCATTAACTCTGAATAGAAAGCCACATGCGTACAGTGGCCTCAGATCCTGCATGTCACAGCTAATGAACATAAGTTATACAGTAGCACACACAGCATAAGTCTCACATTTGTGCATTTCACAAATTTCATTACACCTGGATCCAAATTACTGCCAGGGGTGCCTTACCCCTAAAAGCTGCAGAAGGTACAATTTATGAACAGGGTTTTATTTTTACAAAAATGCACAGACTCGTGGATGCAGCATGGAGTATTTCTTCATTCAATACTCGGGAATTAAGATTAGGTATTGCACATAACTGCAAAGGGCCAACACAAGTGCAGAAAGGGAGCATAGCACTCCCAATATTTTCTCAATACAATAAGCAGGAGACCCGGATTATCATAACCATGGATTCACTCAGTAAGGCCACCACAATGGCTGCTCATGTTGGTTTTGAAATGCACCATAATTCAAACACGTGCTCATGAATGCTCACTACCAAATTGCTTTAACCTTTCAATTTCATGCTGTCGCTGTATTAACAAACTTTTACAACCTGGGCATTGCTATATTGCTCTGGACTATTTCATGCTACTGGCACTACCACTTTCACAGTGTTTGCATTAAATTTACACAACAGCCAACCCAGCACAGAGATGACAGCAAGGAAGCGCTTGGTGACAATGCAGAATTCCATTACCGAAAGGGCACAGTGCTCCTACTTCTGCTTCTTTTGCTTACCAGCTGGTCTTTTGCCACAACCTTTAAATGATGACATTCATTCAGAAGGACCCTTACCCACATTCTTTTATCCTGCCCCGAGTCTCCTCCCCACACCGTGCCGGTGCCTCTCCGAACCTGGGAGGTATGGAAGACCTCACTGCGGTCAGCGAACCCGGCCAGGCAGAAGAGGGTCGTCAACCGGGCCGCACACATCGTGGATCAACATGACATGAACGTTTAGATCGCTAGTGGGGTTGTGCGGAGACCCAGGTCTGCGTGCCTCGAATGCTTCGATAAAATAAAGTTCCTCCTTCCCCACTTAAAATTCAAACTAAAATGATCACACCCCTAGGTGAGACAAACGATTTGCATGATGTCAATTCTAACTGTAACAAATTAAAGGACAAGACATTTGGTCATTGGCGATTCGAACTGCTTTGTTAAGTGCAAAAACACACCGCAGTTCCACTCTGCCACAGGACTGAGGAAAATTAGCACTTTTGTTTATTTCTATCCATCAAAATTTTTGCCCCTAGATACCGTTGCATAATCGTAAGGTCAGGTACTGTGCAAAAAACAAAACCATGAACACAAACCAAGAGATCACAGAAGCAGTACAGCAAGCAATATGGTGACACCTTGGTTGGAAAGGTCATCAGCAAGGTGCTTGTGTTGGCAATGTCCTGTCTATATCTGCTGGAAATGTACCAAGTTCATCCACTGCTTCCAGGTTATAAGGAGGGTAGTATAAGCCAGAATACTCTTCCCATTTGGCAATCATTCTGGCTGGCAATGACAATTCAAAAGAGAAGCAATGAGAAGCTGCTAATCTGGCAAGATTACTTAAGAACATGAAAGCTCCAAACCTGGGAGGACTGCAGCTGCAGCACTAAAGACAACAAAATGGTCTCAACAGCCATCTAAAAATCAACATTCATGAAGAGGTCTGAGCAAGGCACATCTATACCAGCCCGTCTGCACGCTTCACATTCATAGTGCAGTGCTCCAGTTTGTTCCAGTCACCTTATTCAAGGAACCATTTCTCTGGTTGTGAAGCAACCTGCGTATCTATGTATTCAAAGGGAATTATCAAATTTCCTTTTAAAAGCTTCTATTAACGTTACACTAATGAGAATACACACACACACACCAGTAAAAAATGCGTAGTTGAACTGCAATACTATGAAACAAATAAATGTTTGGGTAGATTTTGTTCCTCAATAACTTTGTAATAATACTGTTAGCATTTTGTAAAACGATGCCAGTACAACCGAAGACAAGGTCACATACTATACTGGGACAAAAGTAACTGACCCACATGCATGCAGGTGGCACAGGATGCATGTGCTATCTTGGGCAAGTTCCAAACCGTGCTACCTGCATGCAGTGTGGGTGCCGCACAGGGGTCAGTTACTTTTGTCCCCTGTAGTACACGTACCTAGTGTGCACATTTAAATATACCCTACTAGTCTAATCTTAGCAATTACTACACTCTTGAGGGCCCAAAAATTACAATTCTTTTTATGAAACTGATATTTTGAAAGTTTACAATACATCTCCCATATACCTACAAATTCATTCACTCCCTGAGTCATTCATTCATTACACTTTATAAGGTGCAAACGAGCTGACAAATCTTTTTTTCCATGTGTCAACACAGATTTTTCACTGTTTGCTAGTTTACACCAAGAACATATCTAGTCCACTGCAGATATTTCTTACAGCATGCTG
Organism: Amblyomma maculatum; assembly: GCF_055883805.1. Classification (NCBI taxonomy): domain Eukaryota; kingdom Metazoa; phylum Arthropoda; class Arachnida; order Ixodida; family Ixodidae; genus Amblyomma; species Amblyomma maculatum. The sequence goes on from NC_139344.1 coordinate 55,490,545, forward strand.
CTAACTAAAATATACAACATTGAGAACAGATTTCACTAATGCTTCCTAACGTTTTTGCCCACACTAAACTACTTGTGGACCAGTCCTCTTTGCATTGAAATTAACAAGTTGTAAAAAATATTGGCTTAATAAAAAAAAAACTTCCTAGATTACATTCCTTGCATAGCATAGTATCTAGCCAAATGTTAATAGTTTTCTACCGCTTTTGCAAACAAAGAAGTGAAAAACGTATTCAAACCAAATTAAAAATCAGAAAAGTGATTAAACTTGAAATCAGCACAACTGATAAGACTGCATTTTCATTTCATTTAGTCCACTCAGTGTAATGTTTTAATGGTCTCCATAACTTTGCATAACTGCATAAGAAGAATAACTTTTTGCACCACAAGTCACTTCATAAGTTCAAATTTTTAGTCACTGAAGGATTGCCAGTACAACAAGGTTGCTCCAAATGCATCCAAGTAAAAGCAATGAAACCTAATGTCTTGCTGCAGTGAAATGTCAAGCTCTAAATCTCAGCTAACACAGCACCCTGTACATGCTGTCACCCATGGGTTTTCTGACCATAATTCATGCAAGTTCCTGCAAGCAACTGCCAGAAAGCTCAGAAACAAGTAGAATGAAAGAAATTTAATTACGAGCGATACAGGAAAACAGAAGCACCAATGAAAAATACAGCCTGCTGCACAGCATAGCAGTGATTACATATAACTTAGAGACAAACTTATATACAGGCATTTTGCCAAGGATCAATCCCCCCACAGAATACGTTCAGAACAGAAACATAACGTATAGCAGTAGCCTTATTGCAGTTGTGCATTCCAAGAGATTCTGTGACCAGGACACCCTTTGTCCTAGAAAAAAAAAAAGCGAAGTGCAAAACGCATACAAATATGATGAACAGGTCTTTGATGCCATGGCTTTAATGTTGGCACAAATGTTTTGATGAACAGTGATGGAGGCCATGTCTAAAAGCACTGTCTGAGAACATCAGGCACTCCCTACAAAGCACACCTCACGATTCAGCTCGGTTGTGGCAATCAGAGAACTTCCACATCATCCAAGGCAGCATTTTGCTGCTTGCTTGTTCTCTGCACAAAAAATTTTTGGTATGCATGTTCATCACTCGAGTCTCACTATTCCACCAGCAGCCAAAGACTGAATGCTGTCTCTATGCTCTTTTATAACTATACAATGCTGCAAAATAGACTTCCATTCTTCATTTGGATGGCTTTCTACATGCGCAGTTTTATGCAAAACAAACTTGTGCGCAAAGGCTATGTACATTAGTCTACAGCAAATGTACTATGTCATATATACCAACTATATAACAACGTAGTCTCCAAACTGCATGACTTCTCGAAAAGCCTTTTAATGTATATCACTGGAATGATTTCGGGTACACAGGGAGAGAGAAAAAAAAGAATAAGACAAAACTTTCACCGGTCTATTGTAACAAGCCTCTACAGAAAGACATTGTGACAAAAAAAAGCACACATGCTAGCATGCAGGTCACAGAGAAATAGAGTACTTGAGAGACAACTGCAACATGTCTGGAGCTGCTACAGAGTCAAACACAGTCAAGATCTGAACTTTACTGCTCTCACCTAAAGGTTCAATACTTTTGAGGTCTCGCACTATGAGGTCTTCTCATAAACATCCGTGGATACACCACAATAAAAAAAAAATAGTGTTTTGAGTTACAACTTGCAACTCATTATCTGAAAAGTATATGCCAGGAAAAAAAATGACCAACCTCAGGCTACCACAATGCGGACTTTGTCGGCATGGGGAGCATTACATATGTGCTCATCTACAACTGTGCCCACAACTAGCAAATGGTTAAAGAAAGACCCTATCCTTCCATCCGCCTTTTCAGCATCTAATGCACACAACCATGCAAGGACACTGTCCGCAAACACACTTCAAAATGGCTGCCACAACTTATGTGAAAGCTAAACTAAGTGTGCTACATTGAAGATCCTTCACATGAAAGCTCACTATGCTTGCCTGGCAGTTTCATTTAAGCTTTGGTGAATCTAGAACGGTGATTATAAAGGACATAGCTGGGCAAAAAAAGCGAACTCAGCCTTATATTGAAAGAACCAGTTTGAAGTTTCACATTCTGATCCTAAGCTATAGTTTGAAAGACATCGTAAACCGAAGTTGTGTACAGAATTCCAGGAGGACCAGGGAGTTTCAGGCCTGTACATGAACTAAACACACAGAAGGGAATGAAACATGAAGGTAATCTGGCAAGCACTAAAGAGTCTGGCACGGGTCTGAACACAAGGGGAAGGAACACGACAAGTGCGCTTGACAAATGCACTACCGGAGTGGAAGCACCAGCCACAAGCCATTTCTGAAGAAAATGTACCAGGCAAAACCAACTGTGTTACACTGCAAATCTCCAACTCTACTGGACATTTTTTTCACCACTCGGTGGCAGGCTACTGAGCCAGGATACGTAGTCACTTTGGCCAAATGTGCATAATTTCCTTATCTTTGCCTTTTTGTAAGGGCAGAGCCTGCATTGAGATTTTAATTTTACAATTTAAAAAGAAAAAATATCTTTCTGGACGAAATGTTTTCTCTTGTCTGCGCAGTTCACTCAACATTCTTTGGCTGCAGTAGTTAGTACACATGAACAGCACTAAGGCCGGACTAAAGGAATGAATATACATTTTTATAAAGGACATAAATAATAATAAAAAAAAAGCTTCTGGCTTTCAAATGGATCTAAAAAGCACTCAAGAAAATCTGCATACAACCATACACACACACGCATGCACGCACATATACACTGACAGACAAGACCAAGAGCCTCCTATTTAAATTACTAGAAGTAGTTACAGCACTGCCCTTGCCAGTCTTGTTTTTTTTTTTTTTTTTTTTACAAGCATTCACCTAGCTGCGCAGGTCAGAAGTTGCATGCAAAATGAGCATTGGAAGGGAAGTGTGTGCAAAGAAAAGCTCATATTCAACAATACTGTGTATCCTCAAACAGCCTTTTATGAACACTGCCATGAACACGGATCTACTGGTGGCTACAAGGAGCGCATGCCTGGCACACCACATTGTCACATCCCCAGAGGGTGCAATTTTGTTAGCAACAGAGCAGCGAGCCCCCTCTCTTAAAGCAGCACTTCAAAGGTGAGGGGACCAGACAGGAGGAGAGGAAAACAGAGCCTAGATGACAAGTTCTGACTCTGCAGCCAGCTGTGGTGTCACAAGGGCTGTGGTAAGCATTGCACGATGGTCGGCCGGCAGGTGCCCTCCTGTGCGAGGCACCACTAGGCGGGCACTGGGCGTGGCTGTCACGATGCGCTCGGTACTGGGGCCTGAAAGCCGCCTTCCTAGGATGCGAACAGCAGAGTACTTAGCTCGCTGGTAGGCCTCCAGAACACTGATGCCGAGCAGCCTGCATAACAACACACAACTTGTATTGCACAAGTAACTAGCCTCGCCAAAGCGGGGGCTGATAAGAATGAGAGTCTCTTGCACCTCTTTACCTTATGAAAACCCTAGGCTCTGCTCAAGTGAAACACTGGCCAAATTAAACACCTCACAAGTCAAAGTACGCACAAAGTTATATTGCTGTTTCAGTAAAACACAGGAGCTAGATTCTTTAGGCACCTTTAGTTGTGCAATAACAAATATATTCTTGGAAGCATGTTAATTATAATGTAAAATAAATGTTTAAATGAATTTTCTTTTCAAAAAGAATTCTGTTGAAGCTGAACCCTTGATTCAAAAATTATTGTGAAAGGAATTTGTTACATGATATATTATTATTGGAAACAGTGCTGTAGATGCATATTTTGTAATGCATGGGGTTTGGTTGTATTCAATAGAAGGGTGTCCACAGTCATTTGTAAGGTCAACTGAGCCAGTGAATAGAGATTTGTACTGAAAATGTCTTCCTAGAAGGGTTGAAATGACACTTACTGCTAACTACTATCACTTATGCAGCTCTTTGTGTCAATACGACTACCTTAAAAGAGCAATAAAAGGGAATACTGAACCTAACTAGCATGAGTTAGTGTTCCAATGTCCCAAACCTGTCATTTTTACTCAAAACAGAGCCTTGATAAGCTAGATCACAAACTGAAAGCCTGTAGCAATGCTGCTTGAGGATTCCGCAACTGTACGACTGGGTCATCGCTTTCACAATCGAGACTTTTTTGATAAGAAAAGAAAGTACCCCCAAATAAGGAAACCAGAGTGGCGAGTTCTACAGAAATACAGGTCGTTCACTTCACATTCCACACTGCCAGACCACATGAAGCTGACGTGCACAACACCACCCAAAGTGCAAGACAAGCACAAGCTCTCGTGGTACTAGTTTCTTTCCAAACAGTGAGGCCTATATTAGCAAGAAGGGTGATAAAGAGGGCTTCACAGCAAAACAGCAAGTTTCCTTTTTGGTCGTTTTCCCCCGACATGTTGAGAGCTCCACCAATTTATTTCATTAATTCGAGGGATGATACCAGAAGATAATTTCACGAAATTGTAATCGTACATAGTCGTACATTACTTTCTAGAAACCGTCCAAATGTGTGCAAACATACAAGTGGTTCAGCTACGGGGCCATCTGACACCAGCAGCAATGGGGTGAAGCACTCAAAAGCAGCAGAGACAATGAAGAAGTTCCGGCTACTCTAACCTTTGCCATTTCCAGAGTGGATACGTTAAGAAGTTTGCACTAAGAATGCAAATGTCTGCAAGTCTATAAGCATCACAAAAGCTCATCAGACTTTGTGCCAACAAGCACTAATCATTCTTTATAAGAAGTAAGAGCATCAAAAAGTACTTTTATAGCAAAATTTGTCATGCATTATTTAAATAATATATACTTTTCCTTGATATTTCTTATAACAATGAAGCTCTATTGCACCAGATATGCCATTGATGACCATGAAACAATACAAGAACTCTAAATATGCTCTAAATTTTCACCAAAACACCTTTTTAGTGGTATGGGTTTGGTCATACTGCAACATTACATCAAATTAAACAGCACACCTTCAAAAGTGGTGGAACCAGAAGCGTAACCCAAATGGTTGCAGAGCACGGTTGCACCTCAACACATACCAGCCCCCCAGCTGAGACATTTTTTCAGCTGTAGCAAAATACTATTAATATTTATTAACACCCCCCATACACAGCCCAACCTAACCAGAAAGCTGCACATCTACGACCATGGCAAGCAAGTGACCGCAAAATGCCTGTCTTCGAGATGCATAGAGTCAAATTTTAGAGACTGTTGCCACGTGAGTTCACCTATTTGACACAGCAGCCCTGGCAACTGCAGTATTGTTAAAATTTAAAAAAAAAAAAAAAAAAAAAACCATGCAAGCACAAAGAAACCCTTCATAACATTAGTGAAATGAAAAATGCAAACCAAAATTGTTGCTTCAACTTTTATTAATGATTGCAAGGCTTTTTCAAATAAGCCTCCAAGCAACAAACTATTTGTCTGCAACTGAGCCCACGTTTCATGGACATGCTGAAAGGAAGGCGGTTTGAATTTTGAATTTACGCACCGCAAGCAAACGTATTCGACAAGCAGGGCCAGGCCAACAGCAAGGGTGCGGATGCCAACGTTGTCAAACACCTTGACCACCAAGCAGGCACCTGAAACTGCGCTGCCCATGATGACTAACACGGCGGCAGTCTGCAGCCAATGGGCTGTCGACAGGCCACTGGGCAGCCACACCTCGCCACGCTCCAGCTCGTACTGCACATACACAACACACATCACCAAGTGTGCTACAGAACTGCTCAAACATAAGAACTATTTGCAATAGCAGTAAGCCATAATTAAAACCAGAACAGTGCACACTTCGGTGCAGAGTAGAGACATTTGCGATGCGAAAAGCATTGACGAATTGAAGGCAAAATTTGTTTTGAATACGATTAACATTCAATTCAATGCGCTGCCTTTTCTTTCGCTGGTCATGTTTACACGCTGCTTGCTTCCTGTGTAAAGCAGAAACCTAGCCTTTAAAAATTAATGCAGAAATGAATTAAAATCAAATGACAAAATCTCCGCAAACTGAGCGCGCGCTCACGTGCACGCACGCACGCACGCGCGCACGCACACACACACACACACACACACACACACACACACACACACACACACACACACACACACACACACACACACACACACACACACACACACACACACACACACACACACACACACACACACACACACACACACACACACACACACACACACACACACACACACACACAAGAAATGGAAACAACATCAAATTTTATCAGCAATTAGGCCTACAGCAATTTGATATACAGTGATGCCACTGGCAAAATGTACAACCTTCAGTGCTCCAAATACAGAAATCTAGCATTCATAAATTGAAGCAGGAAAGTGTTAATTTAAATTTATATTAATTTCACGCACTAGAATTTTAATTTGGAGCAAATGTGCTGACGTGTGGATATCTAACTTCTTTCGCAAGGCTTAGGTTTCGTTATATGGAGTACACTGGGTTGGCTGCACTGAAAAGCTGTCATGTAACGCAGTTTGAGAAGGAGCTTTGAGGCCAAGTAAAAAAGCTGCCAGTGCAAATATTTGGGAGGTGCCAGTGGCAAACACACGGCAGCCACCAGAACTGAATACCTGATAAGTCTTCGCTAACAGATATGGCAGCCCGGCAAAGAAGAGTCGAAAAAGATGCAGAGAAAGCATGGACGCCTTGTTTGGTGCGTATCGGTTGACTGATTGGTTAGGGAGTGTAGCAATTGGTGAATATAGTGAATGAACCAGTGCAGTCTAGACAAATAATCTCGTGTGTGTATTGCAGAGTTTGAAAACATGTGATGGAACATGTGGCTGGTACTAGAGCTACAGCATCATCTGACATTGCACCAGATGCGTGTAACAGTGCAGAGATTTCTTAAGACGGAGGATGTGTCTTCCCGTGATTGTGGTGCTCTGCGACAAGAAAAACTTCTTAAGAACGATGTACTGCAGGGTGTCTAGCAAACAACCATTTTCAAAATCCTCGACTTTTCCAGGTTTTCCCTGATTATTTCAGTTCATATTATCCCGACGAGTGAAGAGACTTAATAATGAAGCTGCTGATGATAATGAGCATAGACAAATAATTCTTAACAAAATGCTATTAATCATATTCTGCAATTAACAATAGTGAAACATTAGTGTTAATGGCCGGCAAAAACGTCAAAGGTTTACTGAAAATTAAAAGCACACTGATGCCAGCCTTGGAGCACGCGAAAGAGCATGCGAGCTATCCACCCCGCTAACAGCCGAGCCAATCCAATCCAATATGGCTGCATGAACATGCTTGGCATTTTCCAGGAACCACAGCAGCATAACTCGCCGATCGCTTTTGCGCTGGCCGCAGCCGGTGCGTTTATTCCTGCCTTTTGTCGCGTATTACTCTGCGCAGCGCTTCCGCATATTTTATCGAGTGTCCACCTCCCGGGCGTATTGGTTCTTTTATTCTGGCAGCTCAGCTATGCACTGATGTCAAAGTAATACATATATCGTGCCTTGCCTTGCGGCGCGGCCGAGTGCTGGCAAGGCAGCATAAAAAAATTCTGCATCAATAATATACTTGCTCTGCGTCAGCTTAAAAAGAAAATGCACAGCAAAATATAGCGTGCCCTTTTCCACGACATGGCAAAATTTTTGATAGTTTCCCTGATATTTCAGATTTTTCCCAGTGCATAAAATTTTCCTGACAATTCCTGGTTTTCCCGGTTGCTAGACACACTGTGTAGGGAAGACTTCAGAAGAGAACATTCGATACGAGGCAGCTAGATGGTTTAAGCGATGGCAGGATGCTGAGGTACGAGCATTAGAAATGAGTAACTTTTAAATCTCTTCTACATATAACTGCCCCAATTTTTCATTTATGCCAGCTGGTTCTGTCACATTTTATGTGCAGTTGGGCTTCCCTCATGTAGAAGCAATAAGGCTTAGCTGCCTCCTTTTCCCTGTGAGCCAGGCCAGTATTGTTCAGGCCCTTGAGCTGGCTGTAACAATCCTTGCTGGAGTACACATAAAGACTGCATTATCTCTCCCCAATCTTCCAATTTAAAACAAATAGCAGAGCATCAGTGCCACCATGCTGCCCAACTGGAACGAGTGGCGAAGAGCAAACATAGGACCTCAATGCAGTTGCACCCATATGGACGGGCTCATTGCACTTAGCAGCAGTTTTCACCGTCAGCTATGTTGCCCAACATTATCACAAACTGACTTTACGAAAATGACTGCCACTTATTGGGCCAAAGAATCTGACTGCACTGTGCAGAATGCTGTATGCATGTTGCCACACAAACGCGTAGCGTTGGTCCCCACAAGCTGTTGCTTGCCAGCATTCAGCAAAGACGATATTCTGATATTCTTGCAGATGCAATGTGCTGTATATATAGAAACTGCCATATTTGAGCACGTGAACAACACCGCCAAATTACCGTTGTGTTATAAATAAGAGTAACCTTTAATCGGTTGGCCCATAGCAGGCCTAATCAGCCGGCCAGTTGGAATCAAGCCGACGAAAGTGGTTCTCAAAACATGCAAACCTGAAGATGCACTCCTCATGTTTAAGTGAGAGAGAAAGGGAGAGTGGCTCGAAGCACACACCCAAATTTCACCATACCAATGATGGACTGCATGTACGGCATGAATACTACACCACTGATTTTCGCCACACTGATTGATGCACTGAGCTTAGCCCTACCAACTCTTTTCATAATACAAATACCTCAAGTATCCAATTTCAAACGGCCCTGTCAGTGTCAGGGGGAGAACAAAAGGTCATACGTAAGCTATGGCCAGCAGATGACGAAATGATAACGATCCATGGTCTTCAAAATGACACTGTAGGCAACGAGCTCATGGAAAAACTCTGGACCATGGCAGCACGACTAGCTTTGGGAGCCGCAATTGGATGCAGCACTTAAAACTACCATAAAACGCCGACTAATCGTCCCATCTTGTGTAAGCGCTTCCCACCTTTTTTCTGCTAATATCAGATTTTCATGCACTACCAAGTAAGCGCCCTCCCTTTTCCAGAACATTGCAGGTCCTGAGAAAAACATTCTTTTTGAAATTTTTGTCTTTTGAGTCTATGTGCATATCCAAGCCAACATGGGAGCATTCTTCTTGCCCACCCACCCATGTGCCATTTCACTACTGGACAGCTTCGAGGACAGCTGCAGTTTTACATCTTCGAGGACAGCTGCAGTTTTGCATGCAGTATACATTGGTACAGCATGCAATAGACGATGCATGTCATCCGGAAGCCCTGGCTCAATGCAAGAATGTGTATTGAATGCTTTGCGAGTTTTGAACAATACTCAGATTCTGATCAGGTCAGATTCTGAAGAATACTTCAGTTTTTACAGTGACTAACAAGACAAAGGTCACAAAGAAGCAGTCTTCACAAATCAGTTTCGCTCAAACAGTGCAGACTGTATTGCACACTTTCAGTGGCTGCCACCTTCATCAGTCGCCATCTTGAACACTTGTATGGAGCCGAGTGAGGACTCCCCTCATATCATTTTGCTCGATTTTACTCTAAGTAGAGGAAGGAGGCTCTTTCAGTATTTTATGGCAGTCATAATATTGTTGCACACCTTGCCTGCCTGTGTCTGCCATTGCTGTTGTAACGATAAGGGAATCAAAGCTTAACTCTGCCAAGTGATTGCTTCATAGGTGCAATACACCTAACAGCATTGCAACCCCAAAGAGAGGGTGAAACACTGTTGTGTGAATTAGCTGCTCTTCAGGTGTACGCATGACATAGGGCTTGGAATAGAAGTCTTCTGCACTGCATCCTACTTCCCCCTCTAGAGAGGCCGTGACGTCACGGTAAAGGAATTTTTTCTATGCAGGAAGGCTAACTTTCAGAAGTTCAAAATGGGTGTATAGGGCATCAAAACAATGAAGGATTACAAAAAGCAATATTAATAAAAAAAAGTTGTGCTGCTACACTTCCAACAGGACAGTTCTGAGTGCTTACTCCAAATGGCCATAGCCATGAAAGCAACATAGAGGAACGTAAAGCAATAGTGAGTTTCTGGTGCGAGGTGAACATGAACAGAGATTGCTTGCAAATAAAATAGATAATTTCCAAATATGGACACAGGTACTTCATTAAAACAAAAAATAAAAAGCTTTTTCACAAAACACAACCCTGGAAGAAAATAGGTGAAGAATGAGATGGCTGTCTGAGATGCCACCAAGTAGGATTACCCCAAGGTTTCATAAATAAACCCATACGAGGACACCGCTTGGCACAGTGAAGCAACAAGACATGACGCTTTCATCCTCCACATTCACCTGACTGACTGGCGAAGGAGAAGCACGTGCATAATGACTGCATAATGAATTGTGTGGCCTACACCAGCCCTTCACCTGTCAGAGAGAGGGACCAATCGATGCCGTTTATGCAAGGTGCATCATCACAGAGGTGTGGATGCCATCATAGAACAAGAGGAGGTTTGGCTCTTCGAAAAGGAGTCTGAAAAGACTTCGATTTGAATTTTTGCTGTTTTTTGTGGCATGCATCAATGTAGTATTTTGCAGAGATCATCTCCAACAACTGACCGAAGCAGTAGGCATGTTTGTTTACAAAGTACAGACTCTGCTCCGTGGCCCTTTAAAACAAAGCTTCAAAGTTACTACAGGCAAAAACTGTGCAGTATGACGACAGTTGCTAAAAAAATAATGCACATAGGCCACTGTTCACTTGTTCTGCAATGCTCTACAAATCCTGTCTGAGTATATCAAGTCTCTTATCCCTGTGTGTAAATAAAAACATTACTGTTGGCACCTGCTCACTTTCTTTACCAACATATTCACTGCCAGCCATGGCACAGAGCAATGACGGGTTGCGTGGCGCTATGCACCATTTCAAAATTCGTAAGCGCTCACACTGTGTTGGCTCTCATTAGATGTCAGTGCATTAGTCTGTTGTATTAGGCATAGCACTACCATGCGTGCATTTGTTGTGAAAACGTAGATGACCCTTCCAGAGTGAAAACAAGACAAATGCTATGACATGATTGATATGCTGTAACTAGTTAACTTTGCTTTGGAAACACCTCAGTGCTCGGATATAAGTTCTGATGAACTAGAAAATATGTAAAATATTTATGCTTAAGAAGTTTAGTATTTATTGTGTGTATAAACCAAATAGTATACACAACCTATCTGCTGTTTCAACACTTCACACTCATACAGAAAAGAGAAGACAGTTATGCTATGTATGAACTAAATCCACAAACTATTTGAATTTTGAAAATGTGCACATTCACAAGAGAAACATTACGATTAAAGAAAGGGTGCACACAGTAAAGCGCACCATCTTCAACAGACCTAGGACTAAAGCAAGATTGGTGCTGCACGATAGTATACCGTATTTACTCGCATAATGATCGCACTCGCGTAATGATCGCACCCCTGAATTTTGAGGTCACAATTCCATTTTTTAAATTCCCCGCGTAATGATCGCACCCCGAACATGGAGCCGCCTGGTGGTTGATCTGCAGTCATCCCGCAGCGAATGCATTCCGACGAGTTCCCAACCTAGTCTAGTAACGTTGGAGTTCCCATGATTCCATGCTTTGCGGCGTTCGCCATTTTGCAATTCGGCAGCGGCGTAGCGTGCTTTGTGTTTTTGTGCGAGTTTATGCCATTTCACCATGGGGCGGTATGCCAGTTACACCGCCGCGTTCAAGCTCAAGACTGTCGACTATGCACTGGAGCATGGCAACCGCGCTGCTGGTAGGCATTTCGGCGTGGACGAAATGAGGATACGCTACTGGAAGAAGCAGCGTGAGAAGCTGATGGCTACGAACAAGACACGGCGGGCTTTCCGTGGACCCAAAACGGGCAAGTTCCCTCGTGTTGAGGAGGCGGTCCTAGAATACGTGAGGGACCTGCGCAAGGATGGTTGTGCAGTGTCATTAGAAATGATACAGACGCAGGCGCGCAGAACTGCCAGGAAGCTGGGAATCGCCGCAAAGGATTTCCGCGCTAGCTCCGGTTGGACGACTCGCTTTATGCGACGGAATGGACTTTCCCTGAGGCGGCGGACGTCGTTGTGCCAGCGGCTCCCAGCCGCGTATGAAAGCAAAGTGATAGACTTCCATCACTTCGTCACTAGGCTTCGCGAAAAATGCGGTTACCTCATGTCGCAAATTGGAAACGCCGATCAAACTCCACTGACGTTCGACATGCCCCGGAATACAACTGTGAACGAGAAGGGTGCTCGGAGCGTCCTCGTGAAGACGTCTGGCGCAGAAAAACAGCGATGCACAGTCATGCTTGCTGTGACGGCCGACGGGCGGAAGCTGCCACCATACGTGATCTTCAAACGGAAGACTATTCCGAAGGGAAACTTTCCCCGTGGCATCCATATACGTGCACAGATGAAAGGGTGGATGACTGCAGACCTGATGGTCGACTGGATCAAGACTGTTTGGGGAAGAAGACCAGGAGCATTTCTGCTTCCCTCGCTTCTGGTTTTGGACAGTTTTAGGGATCACCTTGTGGACAGCGTGCGTGCCAAGCTGAAAGAGCTGCGCACGGACATTGCAGTCATTCCTGGCGGCCTGACTTCGCTGCTGCAGCCTCTCGATGTGTCTTTGAACAAACCGTTCAAGGACAACGTTCGACAACTTTATGCTGAGTGGATGGCGATGGGCCAGCATGATTTGACGCCGAGCGGAAAGATTAGAAGGCCATCCGTGGAGATGCTGTGCTCGTGGATCACAGAAGCGTGGAGCAGTATCCCCGACGAGGTAGTGGCTAAGAGTTTTAAGAAGACAGGCATATCTAACGCTTTGGATGGAATGGAAGATGACTTCCTGTGGGATTGTGAAGATGCTCGCAGCGACGACACTGCCGTTTCCGATGAGTCGTGCAGCAGTGAAAGCGAGGATGGCGAGGATTCTGACTTAGATTAGAGTACTGACGAAAAAAAATAAATGGGCATTGTGCACTTAATGTGCGTGTTTATTGCGAAGGTAAGCCTTACTCAGCTTTTATTTTTGGTTGTAATCGAGATATATGTTCTAAGACGTCTGACCTGCAACTTGTTTGCGTTTTCGGTGCTCAAAAATGTTTTGTAGAAAATTTACCCCGCGTAATGATCGCACCCCGAAATTTGCGTCAGTATTTAAAAAAAAAAAGTGAGATCATTATGCAAGTAAATACGGTAGATATTTTTCATATGGCTGCCAAGATAAACACGTATCCCATGCATCTTGGTACTACTGCGCTTATGCATCATCTGCTATGCTCGTTGCATGTTAATGCGGAAGCTGCCGGTGAAAGATGCATGCAAGTAATGAAAGCCGTCTAACCAATAATAATGCAGCCCTTTTGATGCATGGAAGCATGATGCATGAAGTAATTCTACTTTTACATCCTATTACCAAGGATAAGGTCTGGCTATTTGCCCCTTATGTAATGTCCCTAACGGGACCTTTAAGGGTTAGTAACTGATGATGAAGATGACCGCGAAAAGAATGTTTACGATAGCAACATGTAACCACATATATTATGGTGAGGCTACCCCAAAAAAAAAACCATAAAATAATGTGCCTCTGCCCGTGCCACTAGGTATAACGGGCTTAACATGTAACCACAGTTGATACAACACGGCTTATGTAATACCATGTTATACTTTTTATGTTATGCCTCTCACCCCGCCGGGGTGATGCAGTGGCTATGGCGCTCGACTACTGTTCCCAAGGACACGGGATCGAATCCCGGCCCCGGCGGCCGCTTTTGGATGGAGGCGAAGAGCAAGGCACACGTGTGCTGTGCGATGTCAGTGTACGTTAAAGAACCCCAGGTGGTCGAAATTTCCGGAGTCCTCCACTACGGCGTCTCATAGCCTGAGCCGCTTTGGGATGTTAAACCCAACAAACCAAACCGTTATGCTTCTCACAAAAAAACAGCATTCTGGCGGCTCTGTTCGTTATTCTCGATACAACAAAACTTCAATCTATTCCAGTTGAGTGCCTTGAGAAGTATCAACTATATTCTCCTAACCTTGGCATCCACTTTTGTCACTATACAAGATAACTGCACATTATATTATATAATATGCACTGCACAAGATTTTCGCACCTCACCATTGCTAAAATAGCACAACCATTTCCTCTCTAATAAATATTGCTATATGTATTTGTAAACATCATGCTTGCACAAAACAAGGGTGATGGGAGATGACTGTGAAAGGCCTTTGCCTGGGCCAATGCTGCTGTAAAAAAATCACCGAATTAACAAAGTGCAGAGTGGTACTGGATCCTTGCATTTGTTTAAATGCCTGCCTGTTATCAGAAATATTCCAACAACATTGACTGTATCAGCATAGCAGGTCTTACTTCATCTGCTTTTGGGTTGCAATTCCTGTTGCACAGAGGTTCCATCAGCAGCTCCTATTCAGTCTTGCCGTGCTTCTACACATAGAAAGACTGGATATGTAGCACTCATGTGAGGTGCACGTGCTACAGTACCACTTTGGACTGCTACAAGGCTCTAATAATATGCGCGACTATAAGCTCCCATGCTCCGGCTCATACAGATTGAGGTCGTGCACACTTTGAGAATACAGCTATGCAACATCAGATTGACTGATATGCAGTGATGATGACTATAAGCAACATTAAAATTCAGCAAATTCAGCAAGTAATTCTTATCATATTAATAGGTCTAAATGATATAATTTTATATTCAATTTTTGGTTCTTGCCTAGGCTTCTGAAGTGTGAAATCATATTTGCTAGTGCTTCTTAACACACAAGGGACATTAGAAAGAATGCATATGAACATGACAGACACGTCTGTCCTGTTCATTTGTATTCTTTCTAATACAAATGTTCCCTTGTTAAGAAGCACTAGCAAATACGATTTCAAATGCTTTCCAACTCGCCAAAGTTTCCACCTTATTCTGATGTGTGCACATGTGTGCAATGCCTGACAATGCATGAACATCACATTGAATTTGTATGTAAGGCCATATTTCAAGGAAGTTAACGTATAAGGATAATATTTGGCTACTTTGTCACTACCCATCTAAATTCATTATTGTACCGCATATCTTTTCAACAAATTCCATGCTAAGTGTCATTACAATGCCTAGAGGTTACCTTTCTCAATATAAATGCCACACTTTGGCATCACCTTTGAAAATCATTGCTACTAATGATGGTAGTGGCACTTACTTCTTCATTGCAGACCTTGCAACGGTTGCTATCCGAATTGCCAGCAGACTGTAAAAAAAGAAGATGCAACGCTTTTTGTAAAAAAAAAAAAAAAAAAAAAAAAAAAAAAAAACACTTCCATTTGGCTCTGTTAACACCAGTGCGTAGTATATTTATTATAATATACTAGTAAAACAGAAAACACAACTTTATCTGTTCCGTGGCTGTCACAACTATACTTACCAGTGCGACGAATACCATGTGGCATGCACTACGCCGCAGTAAAGTAAATTGGCCCACCACGATTTGCAGAATAAATGGCAGCTTCATACATTTTGGCACGACGTGAGGTGAGGTGTAGACGAGTGCAGCATGAACATTGACAAAAGCAGAATTATGGCTCGTAAATGCAAGGAAATATCACTTACAAGCAGAAAATGAGAAATGGTGCGGTCCCCATTTCTGAAGCCAGTTTCTCATTGGAAAGAGATTTCTTTTCAAGTTCAGAGATTTTTCGTATTGTGTGATTGTTAATGTTAGTTTTTCGGTCTTGTCAAAGGAAACTGGCAACGCCGATCAGACACCCATCAACTTCGACATGCTGATGAGCCGGACAGTCAATGAAAGAGAAGCCCGCAGCGTGCTCGTCAAAACTACAGGCGCCGAGCAGCTGGCTATCACGGCAGATGGCAGGAAGTTGCCACCCTACGTTATCTTTAAGGAAAACTGTGCCGAAGGCAGACTTCCCAGCAGGCATACACGTACGAGCTCATGAGAAAAGATGGATGTCGGCCGACCTAACGGCTGATTGGGATTGGACTGTCTGGGGACGGCGACCTGGCGCCATACTTCTCCAGTCTCTTTTCGTGCTCAAGTTTTTGCGGCCACCTGGGAGAGAACGTACGGCGGGAGCGAAAGGAGTTGTGCACGGAGATTGCCATCATTTCGGGTGGACTCACTTCGGTGCTGCAGCCCCTTGATGTTTGTGTGAATAAGCCGTTTAAAGACGTGTACGCCACTTGTACACAGACTGGATGGCCCAGGGAGGGCACATGCTGACGCCGACCGGCAAGATTAAGAGGTCATCTGTTCAGCTCGCATGCTCCTGGATAATGAATGCATGGCACTCACTGCCAGCTGACCTGATTTCAAAGAGCTTCAAAAAGAGCGGAATCGTAAATGTGCTGGATGGCAGAGAGGATGACCAGTGCTGTGAGCACGATGTAGAAGTGGCCAGTGATCAGGATGACTGGTCCAACAATTCTCTAACGAAAAAATAACGAAGAGTGAAGTGTAATATTAATAAAAATGCTATTTGTATATAGAGCACGCGTAATTAACTGCAAAAGGTAAGATGCTAATGCATTTTTCTCGCATTACAATGAAAGCTCGTTAACTCGAACCTCGATAATTCAAATTTCCGGATAATTTGAACTACACTACTTGGTTCGGCCAAGCTCCATAGAGATATGTGCACAAAAAAGCCAGTTAATTCGAATGCGAGTCGGTTCCGCTACGGATATTTCGAACTACGCGCCACCACGTCTGGGCAGCTTGGCACATAGCACGTGGCAAAAAAAAAAAAATAATAATAATGCACCTCATCGAAAGAGCGACACAGAGGCTGTGCACGAAGATGAAACAAGGTAAAACCATGCAAGAGTGGGTAAAGCTAAAGCTGCCTAAATGGCACCATGACCAGCCGGCGGCCGGCAGCGGCTGCCTGCTCTCTCTTCCACGCAACTTCTGAAACTCTCAACTAAATACTCGTTGCTTCGAGCCCTGCTAATTCGGAAATATGGATAAGCACTGTCGGCTTGGTCCCAGCCAACACCCATGAAAGGCTATGACTTCGGACGGGTGCTACGGGTTGGAAAAAACGATTTTTCTTTCTTTTTTTTTTTTCTTTTTTTTTGCGACAGTCTTTCATCCTTCCACCCATCAGTTGTCAAGAAAGCACGCGGGTCAGCCACCATCATGATGCCGGCTTTTAGTGTCGTTCACTTCGAAAGGCGTTTGCTGCTATTGTGCGTAACAGTTAACGAGGTTTGCACAACCGGACAAGCGCTGGCACTCTGCCAAGTTTGCTTCGCCCCTTGCTAGGACAAACGATGTCGCAGCTAAGGCCAGCTGCGCAGCCCCTTCGTCAAGCTCTGCCAGCGTTGCCTAGCAGCACTTAAGAGGCGTGCGACTCCTCCTCATTAAAAAAAAAAACAACCTCCATCCCTTGGATCCCCAGCCGAGCGCTTTACCACTGTGCACGCGTCGTGAAACGCTCTTCATAATTCTGCTTGCCTACCGTGAGGATTATAGTGGGATTCTGCGAGTGACGGATACTGCACATGGCACGCAATTTGAAAGTACCAAAGACTAAAATAGTGACGTCCCCCATCTGCCGTCAGCTATGAGGACCAAGTGGGAATGAGTGCGCTCCAACGCCGCCAGGTGGCGCTTCTTGCTTTCCGCGAGTGACAGATGCTGCGCCTTTCCTTTCGCGCAAACGAATTATAGAATGCCAGTGAACTTAGACGCACTCGACATGGAAGCCAGGAGAGTTTAGCTGCTGGCGAACGGCGCAGAACACTGGAAAAATCAACTTCTCCTGATCCCGAGGTAGTCCCTGCTTTTCCCTACGTATATTCAGGCATAACAGAGCTAAGGCATCATTAATTCTTTTTTTGAGGCCATTCGATAATTCGAACTTTTTCCCCAGTCCCGTGAAGTTCAAATTAGCGAGCTTTTACTGCACCACATTTTTTTTTGCTCATCCCGAAGAAGTTTTTGTAAAATTTAACCTGCACAATAAACGCAACCCCCAATTCTGCTTTGGTTTTTCTGGGAAAAAAGTGAGTTCATTATATGAGTAAATACGGTAAGCCGTACTGAAAAAAATAATTTGTTCGCGCGAGAATAACTTTTTTGAGTTGGGACAAGTTGCGGAAGTCGTCATCATCCGATGCAAAAATTACATGTTTGATTGAATGCACTACCTCTAAAAGGGCAACTGCATATGATGACAAACAGGGGCGTTACTTATCCAACGATCATATCATGAAGGAAAGTGAGCACAGCATGTCGTTTGACCTGTGGAGTTGGACAAAACTTGGGAACTACTGAGGCTCCTAGGCACCTCATTTGAAAACTTGTTTTCGGCCGATGAGAACTTGGTTGTGGCGGCCGAGCCGACAAAGAAAATTGTGGATCACATTGTGCTGCCCAAGGAGGACAGCAGCGGCGACACCTAAGATGACGAATTGAGTGAAGAACCACCAATAAGCAGTGTGGACACTGCAAACATTGGTCAGGAGGATTTGCAGCTACTTAGAACCCTGAGAGCAGAAACTACAAGAGGTAGAAAAAGCCCGCTCCGTGTGTGGACACTAGAAAATTTTACTCTTGCCAACACGAGAAAAGCCACCAGATGAAGATCACTTCCTTCTTCAATTAAATGAGAACACAATAAATCTGTTCGGCAACTCTATTGTTTTAATATGATCTTTCTAAGTTCTGCCTTCACAATTTTTTTTTTCTTTTTTTAAATGCCATGAGGAGAGTGGCGAGGATTATCTTGATTACAGTGGATTTGAAGGCAAGAACAGTCGATCTAGGATATACTGAATCCGAATACAGTACAACCTTGATGTAACAAACTTCAATTTAACGAAATCCCCAATGTAACGAAGTAGTTCAGTTTCTGTAATTTCGAGTGCATAAAACACAACGTATTTTTAGCCTTCCTATACGCGATGCGCAAAACGCCGACAACGCCACCTGTCGCTAATGCCGCAAAGCGTAGGCGGGCTCGGTCGGGCTCTGTTCACGTCAGCGCGTCGTGTTTTTGTCTTCAGCCGTGGTTTAACAGATATAACGCCGCTGTCAACCTTTAACAATGTCCGGGAAAAATTGCTGCATAGTTGGTTTTTCGAACACACATAAAACCTTGCTAGCAACACCTTTGTATAAGTTTCCAGTGATGCTTCACGAGAACGACGGCGGCCGTGAATCGCGGCTGTTAGACGCAGAAAGCAAGCAATCGCACCGAATGACATTTGTTCAAGTTAATGTCATTTTTTCGACGCGCTGCTATACGATCAAAGCTAATGCCATTTCCAAATTATGGTAACTGTGATTGATATGCAAATATTGGAATGCCTTCAATGTGTTGCGATAATGACGGCGCTGTAAACGAAAGCAGCCTTTAAATATACATTCATGTCTTGTATACCTTGTAACCAACCTCTTTATTAGGACTATTAATTACAAAGTTAGCGGCTGTGTCGGCGGCGTTTGTTTACGAAAGAGTTCGGAAGGTATGCACGTCTGCGCTCGACTGCAAAACGCGTACGAGTTTCAACAATTTAGTACACTTTCCACACTAAAGCAAGTGTCAAGAGCAACACGTAAAATAGGCAGTATCTAGTGTACTGTCTGACAGTGCTTTTATAGAACCTTCGAGTATCGCCCTACAGCGCAGCACACTACAGCCCCGTTGACACCCGTACATTTTCGCCAGATCGATCGCTTGGCGTATTAAGGCCCATCGAAAAATGCTTGAGCTTAGCTCCATGAAGAAAGCATACAGAAAATTGGTAACGCTTGCCACATCGGATGCCGCGAGCTTACCGCAACGGCGCTGCCCGCGAAGGCGGCCGACGATGGCCTTCTGGCCATGTGCTAGACCCTAGTCGAGAGGCCTCAACGCCTAAACAGTTTCGCATAAAAGCCGTAGCTAGAAATTCTTTGGAAATAGTAATTTTTTTTTTATTACGTCTTTATTTCTGCTTACGGTAGGCGTTTACCTTGCGGCAGAACTAAGTTGCTTCATGGATGTACCTATTCATAAAGCTGCATTACTATCAGTTCAGTTGTCTCACAAATTGTGTTACAGTAAACTGAAGGGTAACCTCTGTGACGCCTCAGCAGCGCAGCTAGAAAATGAAATCGGATGTGCTGCGTCTCACCGGCGCCAGCTACTAAAAGCAAAAATTTGCTTGTATTGCTGTTATCACTTCTTCCAAAATATTGTTACATAACAGTGATCCTCAGTAAAGATAACTTTTTTTTTTTTTTAGATGCCTTCCTCAGATTAAGCGCATATTATTTAAGATGAACAGAGCATGTTTTTCATAAGGTGGCGATAGAAATACGCCGTGTCGGCGACTTGGTGCCGACGAACCGCGGCAGCAGGGGCAACCTGTTTTGCCTGCGCTGAGTGCAGTGGTTACAAGTTGGCTGGCAGCGATGGGAGCCAGTATTCTTACGATGATATTTGGCATAGTTCACATAGATGACTAGCTGCAAAATTATAGGAGCAGAGTAGTATTTAATACCGGTGGCACTTTTGTAGTTTATTTTGGATGTATCTTCTCACCGGGTCTCTGGTGGTGACATAACACACTTTCTCGTTGATCGCATTCAGATGAGTATACCTAATGCCATTTTCATCAAATGTCATATTTTCTCATGTAGCAGCAAACAAATATTATTTTGAACGAGCGTCATTCGATGGAAAAGGCATTAAATTTGCCGTGTGGCAGGCCTGAGTGATAAATATGTTTTCAGTGTGTTCTGCTTGTCATTGGATTTTCCGTGAACTCTTCTTGTTTAAACTTGATCGCCTCCGCTGGCCGGGACAATCCGCATTAGATTTGTGAAACCCTTAGCCAGACAATCTTTAGCGTGCATTGACATCGCAGAGCACACAGTTGCATTTTGCCTCCACTGAAAAGCGGGCGGTGCGGTCGACTTTGGTCCCGATAACTCGATCCTCCTCAGTAGCCTAAGCCACTGCAGCGGGTTATTGAACAGATACTTGCCAATATGCGTTTTGAAACTTGTCATGCAGTTACTTTGAAGACCGAGCTAGCGTTAATTCCTGTTGTCCGGCAAGATTACGAAAACATAACATGTCGCAGCACTTGCTACTCAGACTGAACTCTTGCTACAGGAACCCAACATGCACTATTTTTCTGATGCTCAGAATGCTGGTTTGCAAGCTCGCTGGCTTTTCCTGCGGTCGCACCAGTACGAAAGCGCTTGCAGTTTCGACAGACATTGCCTAGTTTACTGTAGCAATATATTGCATGTAAACGAAGCAAGCATATACTATCAAGCAACGAAAGAACATTGGTTCATAGGTCAAGGAATGAACGAATTAGCATGGCATTGTTATGAAAGCGGGGCACTCAAAATGACCTCCACTTCATACGCAACCTTGTTGACGCTCGTATGCAGCAGACACTTGATTCATATGGAGGCGATGTAGTTCCAGACAGCCGTGATATCGAACACATTTTCACTATTATAAAGTGCGATCCCCTTGCGCACACTGTCACCGCGGAAGTGCCCGCGAGACGCGCACAAACGGCAGACTGTCATGCGCGTACCATAGCCACGCTTGCCGCATGAGGCCTGCCTCGGGTTCCGACGGCCGCCGCTACGTGGCTTTCACTGGCGCCCCTATAGGTGCTGCGCATGGCGTATAACGAAGTAAATTTCGCCGAACTTTCAATTTAACGAAATTTAGTTGAAGGCTCAATGCCTGAACAAAGGTATACCATGAACCTGAGCAGTTGACAGCAGCGCCCATCAAAGCGCACGCAGCCTGAAAACAAGCACAGCGCGGCCAAGGTAGGTCAACTTGGTGC
This sequence comes from Amblyomma maculatum, assembly GCF_055883805.1. Taxonomy (NCBI): domain Eukaryota; kingdom Metazoa; phylum Arthropoda; class Arachnida; order Ixodida; family Ixodidae; genus Amblyomma; species Amblyomma maculatum. The sequence goes on from NC_139344.1 coordinate 55,512,419, forward strand.
GGCGGCGCAGCAGAGCCAAGCGCGCTTAAGAATATGACGACGACGACGATGATACGACGTAGCATACACTGCGCCATCTGATGTATTAGTGCGCGGGAGACGCAAACATGGTGCTGAGCAGCTCCACTAGACAGCAGCACGAGCATCGGCCCAGTTTAGGCGCCATGACGCAGCATGCAGGCTCCCTACCCAGTTAATGCCTATTTTTTTGCGCAGCGCACGTGGCCGTGCAGTGTGTGGGCATTTGCTTGTTGTCGCATTGTCGCGTGACTGGTGACCTGTCCCTCGTTATCGTCATGACATTTGTCTGGCGGCTCCGTTCCAGCAGCATGAGTGGCAAACGAAAAGTGCTCTCTCTTGAAGTGAAGGCCAGCACACTGGATGACGTCGCGAAAGGCAAAAAGAAGAAAGATGATGCCGCAAAGTTCGGGATACCACAAAGTTCGCTCTCCACGATTTCGAGCTCCTAGGAATCCATCATCGACTCCTTAAAAAAGGGGACAAGCAGCCAGCGGAAAAGGTTGAAGGCAGCGACCTATGAAGACATGGATAAAGCCGTTTTCAAGTGGTTCATGTCAACCCGGGCGCAAAACATTCCCATCGGTGGCGCGGTCCTGTGTGATTTCTGTGTCCTCACGACAGAAGAGGTGACCACGGAATCCATCCTGAACGATGTGGTTCAGGAATTGCATGGTGAAAGTGACGGCGAAACAGAAAATCAGGATGAGTGTACCGATGTCCCCACCTCCCGTGAAGTAGTCAATGCGATTGACGTACTGGGGCGTTTCGCGGGCTCCACAGGAGAGTAAAGCGCGGTTCACATGCAAGCGATTGAGCGAACTGAGCGAACAGCGGCGCGGCGCTGTGAAGCTTTTCAGGAGGCTTTGTTTCACACGCGTCGCGTCAGCGCGATTTTCATCGCTGAGAAAACCAACGTTAATAGTAAACAACGCACGCTCGCAGTCTGTTTCGGTGGCTTGCAAGAACGAACAAGCTCAGTTTTAAATATGATTTCGTCACTTCTTCTAAACCTTTGTATAAATAAATGCAAATCTTGCGTTTTAAGAATTAAATCATGATTACTTTTTATTGTTTATATACATTTTTTCCAGCACCACCAGCACCACGCGAGGAAATAAACACAACCTCATTTCCAGGGGTTCCCGCGCAAGTTTCGCACTGGTCACGTGGCAACGCGCAGCTGTCTCATTGGTTGACAAGCGGTGCTGCCGCTCGTTCGCGGCGATGGGATTCCAACTTTCCCGAACCTCGCCGCTCGCGCCGCAGAAGCTGCCCCCGCCGCTCCAAGCAGGTTTTTGTGCCGCCGCGGCGGAAATCGGTAGCGTTTTCGCTTGCAGGTGAAACAGGCTTAAGAGGCTATGCGGTCGTTATGGGCCTATGAACGGTGCATAATGCCATTGTTGAATGCGAAGAAGACTCAAAAGAAAGTGACGGACTACTTTACCGACAAATAAAAGTTCTTCCATGCATGCTTCGCACCAACAACACCATTTGAGAATTTTAATTGCATGTTAAAGAGACAGAACACTGGAATTTAGGTCTCGATTTTTTTTCCGCCGAAGTGGAAAGATTGATGTCTAAAACGTTCGATTCTATAACGATTTTGTTAGAAACGCTGTAGAAAATTTTTACCAGGAATTTTTCAATCAATGCGTGCGCCCGTTTTTATGTAGTCCGATGCTGGAAACCATGAGCAGCGACTGCGATGACGACTGGTGGTCGACAAAAAAGACGTACCGAAAACAAATATAACTTTCACTCGCCAGACAGCAATCAGACATTTTTTGCGCAGAGTAAGGTCCTTTTCAGTTTCACACTCAATGCTGTTACGGCAGAATAACGCACGCCCTCGTCGACAAAAGTTTTAATGGGCACTGTCATTGCTTCATTCACGAAATTGAAAACACTGTGGCGCCATCTAGTGACAAAACCTGAAAGCATACCTCTCGCGGTGCGAAAGCAGGGGTGGTTTTTATTTAAGGATGCACTGGAGAGAGCGCAAAATATAATAAATTATGGCAAGCACTCCTCGAAGAAAAAAGAACAATGTGCAGTTACGAAAATCAGCGATATTTTGCTGACATGCAGTCACGTGGGGGGCTACCCAAAGTATTAGGGTTTCTCCGCTAGATAGCACCTCAGTTGTTTTTACGAAATTTTAAATGGCAAATTAAAATTGTAAAGCCTTTTCTCTTCGATATTATAGTGCTCGATCTGTACAATATGAGGCAGGATCTTTTCATCTCCACCATAATCTCATGACATATTTTGATCAGTGTTCTGTCCCTTTAAAGGAGGGATGCAACCTTTGAAAACTGAAAAATCACAAAACAGTAGATTTTTGGAATATTATATATTCCAGTAGTATGTCTTATAAACTACCATTTCTGTAATTATCAATGCCCAACTCGGCATAGAAATACTTGAAATTAATTAACAAGCGGCGGCAGCCTTGGAGCAGCGCGCAAGCACCGAAAATTCCCAAACTTCGCACGCGCGCCATTCCTCTCCCGCCGAACTGAGTGCCGCCATCTTGGTCTTGTTTTGTTTGTGAATTCTTGCGCTTTCTTCTGCCACCTTCGGCGGCGGCGATGGCGGTGCAGTCGAGGCGTGGCTTGCTTCCGATTGGGAGCCTTGTGGCGGCTTTCAGATTTCCCGCGCTCGAATTCAAGGCTGCGATTGGGCAAAGCGCGCGCTCCGCGAGAACGCGAGGGATCAAGCGACTACTATTGGCTGCTGCGCCACTAACGCGTCGGTCTCCGCCGGCTACCTCCCCACGTTGTCTGCTCCGGCTCTTTGCTTGCTGTCTTTGTTGGCTGTCTTTGTACTTCGTGCGTTCTGTTCGCCTTTCGCCATTTTTGCGATTGCCAGGTTTACAATCTCTCGTCGTGCCCTCTGAACAGTTTCGTGCAACGTGTTAAACAATGCGTGGTTGCTCACGATGACTCGAGGAGCGACACGCGTTCAGTGAAGACTTGGCTAGCTTTTTTTTTTTTTTTCCCCGTATAGGCGCTTATGCCGCGGAAGATAACCCGGGAAGTCGCTTGCCGCGTTAGGGCCGCACCTCGTTCCTCCGGAGAGATGCCGCGAGAGATAAACCGGGAAGCCGCTTGCTGCGTCTGCGCCGCCCATCATGCCTCGGGTGAAACGCCGCGGGAGAATCGGGAATGCCGACTGTCGCGGCTTGCAGAGCACAGGATCGACGGATCTCAGCATATGGAAAGTGGTCCGCGGCACCAAGGCGTTCGTTGTAGCCTATCGGCTAGTCGCACAGATGTTCGTTGTAGCCGAGACGAAGCGCCATAGCCCTAATGTATATTTTGACGGTCGCACCGGACTTGTTCGTTATAAGCGAGTGTTCGTCCTAAGTGGGGCCGTTATAAGTGGGCTCGACTGTACCTGAATAAATTTTTGAGGGCAAGGCAAGCCCATGTATTCAGAATATTATGTCTGGAATTTGTCATAATTTTATTAATCAACATAGGTCTAATTGATAACAAAAAATCCAGTGCTATGCTATTTTTCAACAAGAAAATTTAGAAAAAGGCCTTTGTCTTGCCCTGAGGAACCTATCTAGGAATCAGCATGACAAATTGCACAATGCCAGTGCCTTTCACAATTTCGCCAGGCCCGATATAAAGGACCTATTAGAACCAATTTGATATGCTTCTGTAACTTGAGAACTAGCATGCACAATTCTATGAAACTTGGTGGTTTTTCATTTGTTAATGTCATGAGCCTGTCCTGAAAATTTCATCATGTTAACTTGACAAACAAAAAAGTTATTGTACTCTCAACCTTTGCGAGCCATTTTCTCAATCAATTTTTTGCACGGAGTGGCTGCTAGGGAAAGTCATATCTCAAAAACCGCTTATTGGATTTTTCATGAGGTTTTTTTTTTGTTACATACCTAAGTAAATTTCTGAGGGCAAGACAATTCGTTTTTTCAAAATATTTCATGTGTAATTAGGGGCAGTCAATTAAAATATTGTTAAGTCAGGTGTAAATTTTAACACTAAATTTTGGGCTGTACTAAAATTTTTCAGAGAAGAAATTTGGAAAAAGGGAATTGTCTTGCCCTGGGGAAACTACAGTGGACGCGCGCTAAACGAAACCCGCATAAACGAAAACACCTCTTAAATGAAACAATTTCAAAAAAAGTAATTGGTTTCATACACAATCTGTGCAGAGTCGCGCTCGACAATCGAAACCCCATTTTGCTTGCAACTCGGATAAACGAAACCGAAACTGTGCATGAGTCGTCTTTGTTGATGTCGATATCCAGAATCCAATCCAATCCAGTACCTTGCACGCCTTGTTTTTTGTTGTGTGGGCGCCATTTTGCTCTCTGTTCCGTGACTTCGTGTTTCGTGACTTCTTTCCGGCGTGTAGTATGGAAGAAGCTGCTAGAAAGCGTCCCCATAATGCCTTGTCTTTAAAGGCCAAAATGAAAATTCTTGACGATGTGAAGTGTGCCAAGGAGTCGAAAACTGCTATCGCGAAAAGGCATGGCATCCCAAAGTGCACGCTTTCAAGGATTGTGAAGGATCGCGACAAGATTGAAAAAGCATACAACAGCGGCGCTTTCGCCCCCGATAGGAAAAGGATGCGTCTGGCCGAGCATGAGGACCTCGAGAAGGCACTTTTCCTGTGGTTTAAGCGTGCTCGAAGTTCAAATCTTCCAGTGACGGCCCTATTTTGGAGGAGAAGGCAAGAGACATTGCACTGCAGATGGAAATTGAAGACTTCAGATTCAGCGATGGCTGGTTAAGCCGTTTCAAGAAGCGCCACGGCCTTGTTTTCCGCACAATAGCAGGTGAAAGTGCCATGGTAGACAACGATGTTTGCTCTGACTGGCAGCAGCAAAAGCTTCAAGACCTACTTGCAATTTACGAGCCGAGCGACGTCTTCAACGTGGACGAAATGGCACTTTTTTATAAGCTTCTGCCTAACAAGACTCTCAGCTTTAAAGGTGAGAGGTGCACGGGGGGTAAGCACAGTAAGGACCGTGTTACTGTACTTGTGGGAGCGAACATGGACGGGTCCGAGAAGTTGAAGCTTCTGGTTATCGGGAAAGCAAAGAAACCGCGAGTTTTTAAGGGTGTCAAAAACCTGCCGGTTTTATATGAAGCGAATACCAAGGCCTGGATGACGCAGGCCATTTTTGAAACCTGGCTGCGGCAGAGGGACGCAGAGTTCACTAGAAAAGGCAGAAAGGTCGTATTTTTTGTTGACAATTGCCCCGCGCATGGTGAAGTGCGAGACCTGACTTCAATTCACCTGGAATTCCTTCCCGCGAACACGACAGCAGTACTCCAGCCTATGGACCAGGGCGCGATTCGCAATGTTAAAGTGTTCTTCCGTCGCCACGTCCTGAAAAGGATGATGCTGTGTATGGACAGCGGCAAAGAGTACACCGTAGACCCCCTCTCTGCCATCCACATTTTGGCTCACTCGTGGGATGAAGTTACGGCAACAACAATTCAACGTTGCTTTCATCATGCGGGCTTTTCCAAAGCAGTGGCCGCTGACCAAGAAGAACCTGATGAAGTTGCTGAAGCACAAGCTGTTTTTAGTGTACTGGCTCCCAAGTGTGGCACTGTGACCATGGATGATTATGAAGCTATTGATGATGATGCTGTCACCTGCCGTGAGGACACCTTGACTGACATATTGAAGGAAGTCGACGAAGCCAACGATAATGACAGTGAAGAGGAGACCGAACATCATAACGATCAAAGCTCTCTAGTGTCGACTAATGAGGCTAGCCAGGCAGTTCAAGTACTCCAGCAGTACTTTGAGCGAGAGGGCTGCTTGGAGCACACGTGCAGCCTAGCTAAGATGAATGCCTATTTAGTGAAGCAGCGGCATGCCAACCTGAAACAAACTACGTTGCACAGTTTCTTTGGGGGTCACAACCCTTAAATGAAACTTACAATAAATGAAACAGATTTCCTTGTCCCCGTCGAGTTTCGATTAAAGGGAGTCCACTATCCAGGAATAACCATAACAAATTTCACACTGCTAGCACATTTTGCAAATTCTCCAGGCCTGCCCCTAGGGACCTATGTAAACTATCTTGATATACTCCACTAACTTGAGAACAGATGAGCCCAGCTCCATGAAACTTGGTAGTTCTTCAAATGTGTGTACTATGAGCATACCCTGAAAGTTTCATTCAAATATCTCAAGGAAAAAAGGTTGGTGTTCAAGGGTAGCCTCCCCCTTAAGAGCCTAATTTCGACGTAACGAAATTTCGACGTAACGAAATTTCAATGTAACGAATTCGTGCCGATTTTACCGACTTCGTTATATCGAGGTTTAACTTATATCAAATTATTCTTATATCATTACATCAGACTCTCAGAACATCCCCTTGAAAAGCCAATGTTCACCATGAACCTGCAAAGGGTACTTAACCATATTAACTACTTCGCGATCCCCTTCGAGTTTAATATTCCTGGGATCGACTATAGTGCATATTGGTACCGGATATTTGCATGAGCCCGATTGGAGATTTGTTACGGCCGATTTTTATGTCTACTGTTAAAACAAATATTGGATATCACAAACTAGTTTATCATCCTGACGCTACTTTGCTACGAGGTTCGACTGTATGCAGGTACCCCTAAGTGGCACGGGACGAGGCTCTTTATTTTTCTTTCCTTTCTGCCTCAACATAATCTATGTATGCAGGTACCAGAAATGTTTTGATGCCCAATAGCCACACTTGAAGAAGAAATGAGAAATAGAAACAACAAGTGACCCACCTCAATCAGCCAGGTACGCAGGCAGTCATGGTGCACTACAGAGACATCCCCTTTGCAATTGCAGGGGCGGATGAGGGGCCCCGCATCAGTCCTGTCAGTGTCATAGCATATGAAGCACTCTGGAAGTCTCTCCAGAGAACTGAGGCTGTCTGCAGGGCAATAACAAAGGTTTCACCTGAAATAAGTCCTGTCTAATCTCTCCCTATTCAAGTCAAAAGCCACTGATGAGCAACTATTTAAACATACAGTACAACCTCGGTGATGTGACTCTCACAAGTTGTGAAAAAAATTAGTGCCACTTAAACGAACAGAAATTTGCATGCAGGAGCATGAAACAGGCACCCACATATATTGGTTTATGATTGAAAGAATTGAAAGATGTTGGCAGCATGGGCTGAGCCCCACCACAAACTGCTCCCTGTGTGTACAGAGCAACTAGCGACTGCAACAGTGGCAATTTGCAACCTGTGCACCACTACAAACTTCTTACAGTGCGTACAGCCCAACAGGTGATTGTGACATAGGCGATGTGTGCACTGTGCTCCGCTGCAAACTGCTTGATGTGTATGGCGCGACTAGCAATCGCAATGTCAATAATGCGCAGGCAGTACGCAGTGGTCAAGGCTGCAGCTGTGATTCACGCATTTCGTATCATTTGTAGTGGCACGGAAGGTGTTTGAAACATCAAATTCTGCACACTGTAAACAATCCCGAAATTTGTATGACCAAGATTATACTGTATTTATCATCAGTGTTAAGAATATAATTCAGATAAAAAAACAAAGAACTCAACACTGATGCAGAAAGCCTTTCGCCTGCTGGTACCCCACCAATATAAATATTCTCCCAGAGTTATTTCATTGGCTTGTAACTAACGGTTGGCCCCACCCTAAAGAAATGCATGTGCAATGGCTGCAGAAAGGGCTACAACTTGCAAATATTGTCTGTAGGCGTCCCCAACATAAGACACCTTTAACATGCCATGTACTAAGTTGCCCCTGCCCGAATACAGGGAGTCTGCACAGTCAGTGCGCATGTGCAAATAGATCGCCGTGACGGTGCAAGATGGTGTGGGGTGATCAGCAGCTACATGAGTGCCTAAAGTTTCCGGACCAATCAGCACATGCGTACTGGTGGCACACAGGCTCCTGGTATTCCGGTAACGACAACACGGTACACGGCATGCTTAATTAAAGTTTCTATAGCTGACGAATGCAATGCTGACAAAGGAGACCAAGCTGCTTTGAACAGCAGTTGGGATAAGAGATAACCCCTCTGCAAAAAAAAAAGGCACAGCAAAGCAACATAAAAATTCCCTAGTAAGCCACCTGAGCACAGTAGCCAGATAAGGTCACTCACCTCCACTCTTGGCCAATTCTTTGGGTACTGAGAACAGGGCTTCAGATTCTGTGCCAGCTGGAGCCACCTTCTCAGGCTCTCTGCGTACCAAGAGCTTCTTTGGGTTCAAAATCCACAGCTGCTGAGGCCTGAACACGTGCAAAAACATACTAGTTTCAGAACAGCAATTCTTTATAGACGTTTCCGCATTCTTGACAACCAAAAAATGCTAAGAGAATACACTGCCATACAGCTTTACCATCACTTTGAACATAGCCAAATATCTTAATACAGTGCAGAAATTCTAGTAATATTGCACCCTTCTAAGAAAAATTTAAAGAAGATAGAAAATCTCACTAAACAAGAAATTAAACACTAGTATGTACTACTATACTTTCAGCTCAGCAAAACTGTCAAGCCAATGCCAGTGATCTTTGTGAGCAGATAAAGCTGCAGCAGTATTCCATCCCACTTACTAAACATGGTTTTGATGTTTGTAAATAAACATGGGTGCTGACGATGACAGTGAGACCCAAAGCTCTTCCAGTATCAATGGTGTGGTATTAAATGCGTCTCTAGTGCAGGCGCAGATAATGAATGTCATGCCTCAGGTGAAAAAGTGCAGATGCAGACCAGTCGTATTTGATAAGGTGCCAGTGCAAGTGATGCATCAGCATTAAACCGCGATCCCATACTTCCAAACCCTTTAAGCAGGAAGTGATTTGGGCCTCAGTCTCAGCAATGCCAGGGAAAAGAAAAAAAAAATCTTTGTCAAGACCGTGTAGACAACTCCACAGTAGGACTTTTTTTTTTTTTTTTTTAAAGGATATTGAGTTAGCACTCTATTATAAAGAAAAGAGAACCATGATAAAAGAGTGCACTCACTGGACACAATTCCAAAGGACGCAGGGAAACCACAGTGCCAGGCCCATCTCAATGACCCGAAACATAACATCATGGCAGTTTCGGCCCAGCACAGCTACCCTGCATGTGCAACACGGCCAAACATCAGAGGAGGTCACACTTTTGGTATGTACTGCGAGTGACGCACTGATTCCAGATGTTGACAAAAGTGCATGATACGATTTCTTAGCACACAGAACCGAAAGCTGGCGCCATATCTTGTTGCTACAGCGAAATGTTTTTGTAAACAGCAAGCAAAGATGGACGTCGCAGCGTTTGACGCCAGGACGAATCAGCAGCTCTAATTATTGCATGCCTCTTTCTAAACCGATGCCTAATAATACTATTTCTTGTAATTAAGGTGTCAATAAGGGAATGTAGATGTTACGTGCCAGATTTCGTTATCTTAGACATTGAAAAAGTGCTTCAGTGGACTTTCAAAGTTTCGCGTCCACAAATGTGGACACGGTATCTTAATGCCGAAATTGTTTAAGTGGCCGCGGCACTTCGTTATTTCGTGCAGAGCAGTATGTAATACGCTTATTTGCGTGCAGGTGTCATAGTCTTGAGAGCGCAAGGTATTCTGAGAGGAAAACATTTATTCATGCCTACTAATTAGTTATAAAATGCAGAAAATGCTAAAATGTTTTCATTCCTGTAGCAGCTTTGAGGTGCCATGTCCACATGCGTGGACGCGAAAAAAATATATTTTTGCATAATTTTTTATATTTGAATTCTGCCTGGCCTACTGATCACGCCTGGCGCAAAAAAAAAAATTTTCCTTTCAAAAACTTTAATTGGCGCCTGAAGGGGATAATATTTATCGAAAGCAGTCTTGCATACATGTATGAATTTTGAAAAATGTGGGTTTTTAACAAGCTTCACTCCAGATCTAGATCATAATTGGCAGTCAGCTGTTTTGTCTAAAAATCATAAAACAAAAGTGTCTGCAGAACACATCACAAAGCCAACTGATTACTCACACTGCTAATGTTACTATGCTTGTGGATATACACTGTGAATAAATTTCAGCACTAAAACATTTCCCACTCCATCTCTACAAGTCAGTCATTAGACCCTAGCTGGGCACTGAAGTCCCCAATACTTGAAGTTTGTGACAAATTAATCTTTCATTAACTTCAATAGGGTCAGCAGCACCCAATGTAATGCCCAAGCACTATGCTTAAAGAGTCCAGTTTAACAGTAAGGCCCTACAGGTAAAAAAAAATAGTTCCTTAACACCCTTCCCCCAGCATATAATGCTTGAAACTGTTCCTTTCAGTAATTCTCTGCCTAGTTCAAATCATCCAAAAATGCAGTAAAAGTTTGAATTAATAAGATACCTGCAGAAATCTGAAGAATTGACTGTTGCTAAATTAGTCAAAAGTGAGCAACAATAGTTACCACTACAAACCCAGAGTGGGCTCCCTAGTAATTAATCATTCAGTTACTGTACTACACTTCTGAATCTACAAGGAAAAATTCTTCAAGCAATGATTCCGTGCCTCAATGACAAAACAACTTGTGCAAAAATTACGCTTCCTTTCCAATATTGTGCAACTCTGATACAAGAATGGCAGAAAATGTTTAAAACAGCCACACAAAATGTGCACAGTGCAATGAGGTCAGTTTGCACTACACTCTTGATGATGGCTACTAACTCATCCAAGTTTAGAGTCCATTTTTCAATCAGGCTAAAAATTCTGGATTCTCGAGGCAAAGCTCAATCTCTCAAGCTTTTATCGAAATGGCTGCTCCAAGTACAAGTGCAATTATGCTAAAAACAAAAATCCTTGCACTGGCATCAACACCAATTAAAACCACTCACTGAGAGCACTTCACCATCGGCAAAGAACATGCAGAATGTTTTGCTGTACAATGCAATATGCACCCCAATTTTAGCAAATGATACAACTTAAAAAATACTAATCTCAGATTTTAGAAAAAAAAGTCACAAAAAACATACACGAACATGAGAAAGATAATGGAACTGAGTATCTGTGTGTTTTTTTCGCACCTTTCTTCTAAGATGAACTGTCCTCAACTAGCCCAGCAACATATTCTTTCAGTACAAATACTGCTAAAAATACAAGAAACGCTGTCCAAAACATGCATATATACTATACTTTTCTCAACAGTCACATTAATGCACATTTTTTTATACTAGCACGCTGTCAAAAAAAATAGCAAAATCAATACATAGCCCATTAGATTTTACAATACCAATAGAGATAAATTAATAGCCAACTATTAATTTCTGCAACCGTTCAACACTATTCAACAACCAATGAACTTATTATAGGTAGCAATTAGCATGTGGCCTATGGATGTCATGAAAGTAAATATGCTGTTCAAGTCTACCACATCAGACAATTTACTGTGCTTATAAACAGATTTACATTTACGTTTGTTTGAAGGCCCTGCCTTAATAAACCAACTGCGTTTTGAATATCCCAAAGCAGCAAAAGAATAAAGGGATATCTCCAGGATACCACAAATATGATACAGGAAGGTTAAGGAGCCTTGCTACAGCACAAGAAACCAACACAAAGCTTAGTAGCCTCCCCGGTTTGTACAGTGAAGAAAGATGCTTTCCCCACTAAGAAAAAGGCATTAAAGGGTAACATTTTTTTATTTCACCCTCTGCACAACATCCCAGGCATGCTATCATCAGCCACATCAAGTGAGGACCAAGCAATGTGATGAGCCATGCTGTGTGCCAGCCCATGACTAGTTCATAAACGAGTTAGCAATTTCATACTCACAGAACCACATTGCACTTAATTGCAGGTTTCAAATAAGAAGGGACTGAGGCACATGATTTAGTAATAGCGTGCAGTGTGGTAAAGTCTACATGCACACTGTCACATCACTAAGCATGAGACTATCGTGACTGCAGTCATCACTGCAACGCCAGAGTACCAAGTACTAGATACATCTAAAAGAGCAAGTGTGTCAAGACTTCAATTCTAGAACCACAAATCTGCACTGATATGAAAACTACGCCGAAGAACATGATCTAAAAGTGAAAAGAGAAACAATTTTGCCCTTTCCACCAACAATTTCCAAGTTATACGTCATTTTGAGTGCATCATCTGCTCAATACTGAAGTCACATGGTCAAAGGAGCAGTGTGACAAAGCTGCTCATAACTATTGTAGTTTTCTTGCAGTGGCATTGTAAACTGTAGTGGGCGTAGGAAAGTAGCTTCAATGTGCCATCTCAAAAAAGCTGTTAGCAATGGCTTCACAAAATAAATTAAAATTTCATCTTACTTGTCCTTCCAGAAAGCACCCATGACATCAGAGAAGATGAACAACACCATTGTCAGCAGCAGAGTGGCGAAGGCCACCAGACCCAGCCGTGACTGGTGCACCTGTGACATGTTGGGCAGCGTTGGAGGGCCAGCCACAAAGGCACCGCGCACCTGCAGTGGATAAAGTACCTTCAGTCAGGACAGTGAGAGCAAAGGCTCGCATTTTCTTTGCAAAAATACTACACCCTAATAGGTTAAGGCCTAAGCAGTGAGCTTTTCTAAGGCTACATAATACCCTTCAGTCATTTCAAGACAATCACTGTTATCAAAGCTTGCCATTTAACTGGAAACTATTCAGGCAACTTCTTTGAAGCCCCCAAGCCCAATGGTGAAGAGTAGTTTCTACAATTTCATGCAAAGTTTTACAGCAACCAAGTAACCACATAGCAGGACACACTACAAATGAATGCATTTTACATAACGCACCTTGAAGTAGACTTCCACTCCATAGATCAGGAAGAAGACAACCACAATGACCATAAGGACCGCAAAGGAGCCATTGAACACCCCCAAGAAGAGGCTCTGTGGTTAAGAGAATAACCATGAGTGACAACTGGCGGCTAAAATTTCTGTGCAGTTTCAAGAATTTGTTAGTTTTTAGTATCTCGCTAACCCTCTTGCTTCCTAAAATAGAGGCCACCACTCTGACACTGGCAATCCCTCATTCCACGCACACAAAAAAGAGCCCAAAAATAAAAGATGGCATCCAAATTTTTCTTAAGTCCACACCAGCTAGAAGCAGACCTCTGGATTAGGCTTCATGAAGTGAAATTAAGGTGAATGCGCAACCATCTTTGAACTGTGTGATTTCACACACTATTATCATCATCATCATCAGCTTGATTATACCCACTGCAGGGCCTCCACTATGCCTCCAGCTAAATCCCTTCTGCAAGCGGATTAGAAGCATTTAGCACATCTGAAATGCTGTAACAACTCCATTGAAAAATAAGTGGCCAAAAACGACAGCACTAATTGAAAATCTAGCTCCAGTGAAACTGTTGGTACGCCTGCCAAAACAATTCTATTATACACTTTAGTACTGGCATGTAAGCTACGCAGTAATACATCCACACACTGTCAAACACTCTAATGTCAGAAGCTGCAATGCTACGATGTGAACCCTCATGCATTTATGAAACAATTTTCTTTTTTCTTTAGAAATTGTATTATCTACTCACCTCATTAGGTAATGCTTTTAACTAGACCCTTGCAGTACTTAAATAAAGCCTAAACCATTAAGTATTTCACAAGGGCAACAGAAGTTCCACTGTAAACCATGATATGTTAAACTGTTGCTTTTCCAGTCCATGTTTGACCCAAGAACTTATTAATGCGCATGTGAATGCAATTATTTCCTAGCAACACACCAGCAGTGTTCCACTTACCCTTTCAGTCTCCCCATAGCCAGCAAACTGTGTAAGCACCAACTCGGCCAGCAAAAGTGAGTAGGTGATGATGTTGAACGCAAGAAAGCCCAGAAATGACTTGCTAAGAAAGCGGGGTTTGTCATGCCGAAGGTCACGGAGGTGAAACACCTGTATTACAAGAAAACCCTCGGTCACCTTGACCTGCCACAGCCAGAAACACACATCTTACCAAGAAATTTTTTCACATCAAAACAAAAGCACGAGGTTCTGCAAGGTATCAATTAGAAAAGACACTACACAATCATGCAGAATATAAGGAATGCACTGTCAGCATCGTCCCCTTCAAACGACATCAATACTTGATGTTTTTAACAAATTAATATTTCATGAACTTCAGCAGGGTCAGCAGCACCTGTAATGCCCAAGCATTATGCTTAAAGAGAGTTCAGTTTAACAGTTAAGACTGCATCCCTCATTAGAATCCTCACAGCTCAAAAAATTACACCCTTCCCCCAGCTACCCAGAACCAGGTTTTTAATTTTCAGTTCAGTACTACTATAATTTAATAGGTTAATTCATATTAAGCAGGGCCTCCTTACATCAAAGCCTCAACTTACTGCTTATTATGAAGAACAAAATTTTCTAAAATATTACTAGCTAGATATAGCACCCATGAATGCCTGCAAAACAATTCACAATCATTATACACCCCCTTCACCGCCCATAGAGGCACCAGTGAAAGCCACCTAGAGGACGTTTTCAAAAGTCCTTGAAGAGATAAAAGTTTCCGCTGCCCCTCCGTCACTGCAGGAGTTGCTTATCGCTTGCGGCGTCAACATATATTTTTTATTGCGAAGCAATACTACTTTAGCTACCACCTCAGCCCGTCAAAAGGCGCGGTGGTGGCAGCCACGCTTGACCTTTAGCGTCACCTGGCTGTGTGACGTCATACCATCTGTGTAAGAGTGGGGGCTCAACTCGCGCCGTCGCCTTGCGCAGTGGCAGTTACCGCCTGACTTCTGCTCCTCTCACCAGTGGCGCTGCGTGACATCATACCATCTGTGTAAGAGCGCCTGCAATCAAAGCGCTTAGGCAGGCTGCAAAGAGGAAGCAAAAGCGAGCCACAGAGACAGAAAAAGAGCGAGAAGAACGGCTTTCCAAGCGACGAGCGCAAGAAGCAGCTAGGTGGAAAAGGCGGTCAATGTCTTCGGTAGCAGAATCGACAACAGAAGCAGGAGAGGAAGGTACGAATTTATCCGATAGTTTGGAACGTGCATTTACTAGCAGCACTACCAGTTCGGAGCGATGGGAACGCTAGCAGACGACAACGACGTGCCCAAGAAACACTGGAAGAGCTACAACAGCGACTAGAGAAGGACCATACCTAAACATAGTACAGTCAAGCGTCACCATAGCCATAACAGCAAACATAACCGGAGCATCACCATGGTGAATATAGCACAGCCAAGCATCACCACTAGCGGTACACTAATAGTACTACGTATTGCTTCGCAATCACCAGGCTTAACCAAGCTAAGCCACAGCCAATTTTTTTTTTTTTAGCTCCTGCTGATTTCTTATACGGTGGCCGGAAACGTAAAAATAAAGTGCCCCTTCGTGTAGAAGAGAAAACATTGATCACGCTGCAGACGTCCGAGAGAAACTATTGTTTACAGGCCGCAGGTGCCTCTTACAAACCAGAGCAGGCCAGCTGCGATGATGAGCCCACCACCATCATTGTGGGTATGCTTCACCACCTCATCAATAACTTTCACAGAGGAAGTCAGTGTTCTTTTTGTTTTCGCCTTTCTTTTTAACTGACCCTGCCTTTGCTTTTCAAGCACATTTTTATGTGCACATCTGACATGCCTCAACCCAACGAGATACAGTAAAAGCTCGTTAATTCGAACCGCAAGGGGACGCCATCTCAGTTCGAATTAAACGAAGTTCGAACTAACGAAAGTAATGAAGAAAAACAGGACACCGCGACCAGGAAGCAGCAGGGCATGGCGCCAGTACAATTTAATGTTTGAAAAAATCCGTAATTGTGGTCTGCATTTTTTCTTTGAAGGCAACAGCAAGCACATTTTGCTCTAAAGAGCGAATGTTGCGGAAGGCTTCCTCTTCGCTTTCTTGAAAACTGAAGAACAGGCGGGCGGCATTAAGGGGAGATGCTACTCGAAGACACTTTTTCTTTAATATTTGCTATGAAACTCTGGTTAATAATTCAGTTTTTTATGCTGATTTCAAATCTGCAATTAGGTTTACTGTAAGTTGCATAGTTTTTGTTCTGTTTAGTGACAGTGTGTAAAATATACTCTCTTTTGCCCCCCTTCTTTGTCATACTAAACTTCCATAAACACACATCGTTGATGGCTCATTTTGATCCATATAAACTGTAGAGTGCCAAAAACTAATAATAAAGTACATATTAAGTATGCTAATGACATGAAAAATTTGAACCTGGCAAGTCTACATTGTCAAGACACCACCATGTGGTAATTATTTTTTTTTTGTAAATATTTGATCAGTATTTATTTTTGAAAGAGATAATGGCACTTCTCATGCCTCAGAGAAAATGTGTGCAAAATTTCATTCAGATATGAGCATCAGAAGTACCAAAAACATGAAGGGCAAATACTGAAAATTGCCCAAAATTGCATTTTGAGAAAAATGCATTTGAAGTTAAAATTGCATGTTTATTTAAAAAAGAGAGCTTCAATTCCGATCAAACTTTGGAACAAAAGAAGAAAATTGTCCATAAAGCAGCCACTGGCACTAGAAACTTCCTGCAGCATATGTCACTCCCTCGTGACCCTTGCGAGTGGACTCCGACATGCGCTTTTTTTCTTCAGTGTGCGGCGATTTGCGTTCGCTTCCGCAGTCAGCTTCAAGGACATTTGTTTCTGCATTGTTATTTCTCTGGATGTGCCAAGCTATGATGCATTGGCTTGTGGAGTCCAATAATTGAGGAAAATCGCACTAGCTGCTCATATCCAATTCCTATAAAACAGGCCGCCACAGCAGCTTTGACGTTGACGGCGAAGCTTTCATCCGAGCTCCCGCTGTCAATCTCTGCTCGCATCCCTGCACGCCATAACTCGCCGCAATCAGTATGTTGTGGAAAGCACACATTGCGGGCCGGCAGAGTTCTCACAGAGTAGTTCAAGAAACGAAGCGAGTCTGCGCTTTGCGGCCGGTTCCCGAATAATGGAAGTCCTGAACGCTGGCATGGGCAAATCGCGCCACCCACAAGAACGTTCACCGCTGCCAAGTCAGTAACTACAGATGACGCCTCATCGCAGGCTATTTCCTCACCTTAGAAATGCCCAATCTTTTTTTCCGAGGCACTCACACAATCTAACGCCGCTTCAAATTCCTCGGAGGCATCTGAAACGCTGGAGGGATCGGCGTCGGTTCCACTAGGCCTAACTGCCACAGGTCGAGTTGTCACTGGACGAGCCTCCTCTTTCGATTTTCGCCAACGTCCTCTATATTTGTGAACAGAACGGTATTTCACTCCTCGGTGACTGCGCTGGTTCAATTGTGCTTCATCCATGACGAAGATAAAGTTGCCGAACGATCGTCACTCGGAAACGCACCTCGACGTAGCATGGAGCCAGCAAGTGGGCTTCGCCACATGCGCGCGCGCGCGGCGGCCAATGGCGAGGCTCGATTCGTACCACGTGATTTAAAAACCAGTCGCAGCGCTTGAAAAACGCGACGTAGGCATGCTTTTTTTTTTATTATTGCTTGCGTTTTAGACGCCGGGCAACTGTGGTGATTGGGAGAATGCGGCTTGGCTGATCTCCTCACGTGATCCGCAACGGCGATCAACTGCGCTATGCCGACCGCGGGACGCTCGAAGATAGCATACTTTCGGTCATTTAACTGCCACCGTGCGCTCTTTAAACGTAATTTCAGCCCATTTCTTGTTTAAACTCAGCTTTGATTTTTATTTTCATGAAAGTAGAGATACTAAACTTGACAAAACAAGTAAAAACAAAAAATCAGTCATTTTCGAAAAAACCCGCATTTTTCGACCCGCATCTCCCCTTAAGTCCGGCCATGACTTCCGCAGCGGAGGGCCGCACCGGTGCCTCGTCGTCTTCCTCGTCGTCGTCACTGGCAGCGACAGGCTCTATGTTTTTAACTTGAAAAATGATGTCCTCGTCTGTGGTCACACCACAGACAACTGCGCTCGCATCCACGTCTACGTAGTCGGCAAAGGAAACGTCTTTCAGAACGTCCGACATGGGAGCGGTGACGCTAGTGACGCAGTCTCCGTGCGCAGGTGGCTCGTCCACGTGCTCGCCTTGCGTGGTGAAGCCACAGTGGCGATAGCAATTGGCTATTGTAGCCCCTGTCACTTGTTCCCAAGCACGCACAAGCATATGCAGTGCACTCAAGAGCGTCACTTCGTAATTCTGGCATAGAATAATTCTTTCTAGTATGTGGCGCCAATAAAATGTCTTCAAATTTTTTTATAATGCCCTGGTCCATGGGCTGCAGCACTGCCGTTGTGTTGGCTGGAAGAAAGGCCAACTCAACGGCATTCGTTTGAACTTCAATCTTGTGCGCAGAGCAGTTATCGACAAGAAGAAGAATTTTGCGGCCACAGCGCTCGAACTTCTTGTCTACCTTCACGAGCCACTGCTTAAACAACTCTCCAGTCATCCAAGCCTTCCTGTTTGCCGTGTAGTCTGTTGGGAGGGACCTGATGTTCTTGAAGCAGCGAGGATTGCTCGACTTTCCTTCCACGAACAGCGGTAGCTTTTCACTTCCGGTCATATTTGCCGCAACCATCACCGTTACTCGCTCTTTGCTTCGTTTACCCCCCGTACACTTGTCATCTTTGTACGTGATCGTTTTGGCGGGCAGTAACTTGAAAAATAAGCCTGTCTCATCAGCATTAAAAATGTCCTGCGGAGAGTACATCCATAGGTAGCCTTGTAGGACCTCGGAGCGCCAACTTTCACATGTTTCCAAGTTAACAGCCTTCATCTCCCCTGACACCGCACGAAACACAAGGTCGTACCTTTCACGGAAGCGGTGCAGCCACCCATCTGAAGCTGCGAAGTCGTCGTAGCCCAGCCGCAGGGCGAAGTCCGCTGCCTTCGCCAATATGACGGGGCCACTCAGCGGTATGTCCTGAGCACGCATCTCCTTAATCCAGAGGAGAAGCGCTTTTTCGAGGTCGGGGTACTTTGCCAGCCGCATCCTCTTCCTTTCGCTGGCAACTTCTGCCTCTAAGGCGTCTTCAATCGCCCTCTTATTTTTTATGTAAGTGGACAGCGTGCTCTTCGGCATTCCATGCTTCTTGGCGATTTCTTGTTTCGACAAGACTCCGGCGTCCACTTCCCGTAAGATGTCGCATTTATCCTTCAGTGTTTTGGCGCGGTATTTACCGCGGGCGCATGCCATTCTGAAACCGCACGTCAGCACAGCGAAGCACACCACCGAGGCCCAACTTTTCAAGCGATCCGCACAACAAAGGTCGTAAGCGCGCCGAAAACCAGAAAACTCGAGGCTGCCGAAAGCGGCCGAGACCACAGAGAGTTCAGGACAAAGACGTTGACGAAGGCTCCTCCTATTCGTTCAATTCTCGAGTGCTAGCGGAGCTGCGATGTACTGGATTCGCTGTATTTTTTGTGCTGGTTGCGCCATCCATCGGTTAACAACTGCAGCTATACGACAAGATTCTTAGGCCTCTGAGATCGGCGGCTCAAAACCGGAAACCGCAGTTCTCGGAGGTAGAGAGAGGGCGTAGCTGTTGCCACAGCTGCCACCCCTTGCCCTCCAGCCTCTGCGCCGGGTGCTGGCACCGGTTTTACCCGCTTTTACCTTCTCTCCCCATTTTGGAGGCAACTCAGCCGCTGCAGCCTCGCGACAAGGCCTGCTCTGGCCATGTGCCAGGCGGCACGCCGCCCAGGCGCGGCGGCGCGTAGTTCAAATTAACCGTGGCAGAACCAACTCTCACGTTCGAATTAACGGGTTTTTTTATACATGGACTTCTATGGAGCTAGGCCGGACCAAGTAGTACGGTTCGAATTATCCCGAAATTCGGATTACTGAAGTTCGAATTAACGAGCTTTTACTGTATTCTGTGCTGCCCACCAGTATACATCGTGCCAGTGTTAGTTTTTTGCATACATCACTTCATCGGCCGAATTCACAAAACTTCAACACGATGATGTCGTTAAGGGTCCCGCATCGCAGGAAATCCGCCGGCGTCACTGTCGTCGTCGGCCGTGAGCGAAAAAGTGAAAAATCAGGGTTCGATTTGAGTGGAGGCAAAAGTCGAAATCCAGGACTTGAGGGTTGCGAGACAGACATGGTTGTCACAGGCCACAAAGGTAGCTGGTTCAAGCTGATAAAAGTAGACCTACTGAATGCGCAATGCGAACGCAGCCTGACCACACAATCCTATTCACATATTAAAAAGGTGAAACTAATTTAAGCGTCCCCATGTAAAGCATCCACTGCAACAATAGTTTAGACCGTGACGATGATACGTTTGTTTCGCGTTTACAGCAGTAAATGGTGAAACATTATAAAGCAAGTACTCATATCCTTTCGATAAATCCCGAGCTTCATGAAGCTTAACCATTTTGGTACAAGCCCAAAGATATTTATGGACATGCCTTTGGAGCAAGGTATTTCGTTCATTAAATCGCATTTCACCCTCATCATATCCCTCTTTACTTTGCACTCAAGACCTATGAGATGACTTGAAAAATTAAGCGCCACAAAAATATTCAGTAAACAGGTGAAGTACTACAGGACGACGCAGTAACCAACATATTTTCTTGCCTTTACCTAAACGCAAATTGTAGCGAAAGTAAAAAATTCTTTATGATGCTTTGATATTGTTTCAAATACTTTTGTAACGAAATATAACTCAGGAATAACGAGCGACTTAACATGAAATGAGCTCAAACAGTGCACTCTTGGTCATGTTGCTCGTTGAGCTAGGATGAGAAAATACCATCTCCAGGGTTTTTTTTCGTTTCTGCATTTGAACATTTACCCAAGAAACAAAGTGCATTGGCAGCGGATGCTGTTTAGGCAACAATGCAAATGTCGTGGGAAAACGAATTTGTGACGAGAAACTGCATAACAACACACGGTGAGCAGACAATGCGGCCGTCCACCAGCGGCGTGGCCGTTGTTTTGCACGCCACCCATACTCCTAGACAATTTCCCTAGCAGTAAAGCACAAGCCACACAGCCTAGAAATGCCCTCTCTTCTTATGTAGCAGAATATAGCCCCCACTTGCAGCTAGTAGATTAGCTTTCTCCCAAAACACAGTGTGAATGTTGTCAATATTGATTACAAGCACAACTGCCAACTTTCACCACTGAAAAAAAAAGAACAGTCATTAATACACAAAATTTAAAGGTCCCGCCTAGTTGTGAGACACTTCGGCTAGATGGCACCAGCTATTCTAGTGATGATATGAAGCTACCATGGGGACAGCAACACACCAGGTGGCCAGGAACGCCACTTAACTATTTGGTGGAATAGCATAGTTTAAAGAATAGGAAACAATATTTTCTAAGGCTAGAAAAAGAGCATAAAAACTGGTATTCCACCACTCATCAATGTACTGCAAAATGTTTTTAAACTGGCTCCAGTCAAAACTGAAGATATCAGCTACCAAACGATGCTTCTTCTCTCATTTCTCAGCTCAACCCAATCCGACACATGTACACATGCAGGAAAAGAAAAATTGAGGAAATTGGTCGTCACTGCACCCTGCCATGTCCCTTCCCACTCACGACGGTCAAGTGCACAAAATGAAAAGGCTCACACTTGCACAGATTGCATATTTAACATCAACGAGACATGGGAGGCCAAGAACATACAGCAAGCTGTTGCCCTAATCGACTGCTATAAGCAATTAAAAAAATTGGGTGTAAATTATAAATGCAGACCTTTTAAATTTTAGACATGAATACTAACAAAGAGCACCTTTACCAATTTTCACATTGGAATACGACCACCTAAGTATTTAAGTAAGCTCCAATCCTGTAGCCTTTCCTTCACTGCAATGAAAAGCAGTCACCGAGTGTAGGGCATAACTGATTTTCTGAAACAACAAAGTCCCACTACAGGCTATGAAAGTCACCCCAGTTTAGGACTCCAGATTAAACATGACAACCCGAAGTGCCCCAAACAACAATGAAGCTTCTGTGCTTGCTTTACTGCATCTCTCCCCCGATGAAATGCAGCCCTAAAGACCGAAACATGAAACCTACAACTTTGTGTTTGATAACTGAAGACAACACAGCAGATAGATTTACACACTGCCTCTTAGAGTGCGCCATGGTGCACCCCAGCACTTATACTGCATTTCCATCATCTTTTTGCAGGGTTAAAGTTGTTCAACGAAGGATTCGCCTTATCAAAACCCAGTGAAACCGACAGATGGAAGGTTGCAAGAGAAAAAAAGAAAGATGGGGAGGAGGAATGTGCCAGTGGTGACGATGGTCTGAAAAATTGGCCTTTCATAATATAAAGTATTGTCAGCGTATACTGTCCTTATTGCCATTTTTCACAGTCCCAATGGCCTTATTGCAGAGGTTCAACTGTTCTCAAAAAAGACTGAATTAACATTATTAACATTTATGCTGCACAAGCCATCATATATTTGACTAGAGAACTGGCCATTCACAATAGTGCGTCAGCAACAGAAATTAAGATCAACGAACGTTGCTACAGATGCAACTTATGAAGGTGTGGCAACACACATTATTCCTTTAACTACTTATATACCGTAAGAAATACAGCACTATGTAGTCTGCTTTCGGCTGTCAACCATATGTTGGAAGATACAGCCTCTCGACTGAATTAGTCGTGATTATGGTAGAATCACTTCGCTGTTGTGGTAAAAATCTGCAATCATACTTCGCAATAAAGCACTGATGTGTCTGCAGTGCAAACACAACATTATTTGTTTTGAAGTCACTCACCTCAGCCCAAAAACATACAATAAGGGATGAGCCAGTGAGTAGTAGAGGGTAGTAAGCACTCATCAGACTAGAGGCCCATTCCAAGGATGCATTTTCCTGAAAAAAATGATGCAACACAAGTTGTTAATGAATAAAATTGATGAACCAAGTATGAGCAAAACAAAACCATCACTTGCATATGCAACACATTGAAATCTACAAAGGTAGAATTAAGAGAGTCACCAAACGGGCAGAAGGAGGCCATGCTACAATTCCCAGTTATGATACATCAATTTCAAAACAATATATATATTATGTACATTCAAGTGGCCAAATACAGTTAAATCTCGTTACAAGAGACACTCGGTTATAAGAGACATTTGAAAATGGTTTGGTTGGTTTTCCTATGTCTGCCATGTTAACAACATTGCATACAAGAGACATGGTTACAAGAGACACTCGGTTACTAAGGACAACTTTTTCAGGTCCCTGGAGTAAATTCTTCACTATTTAGAAGAAACACAACCCAGGTGTGCTCATGCAGTGCAGCTGAAGCATACAAACTCGTACATGATGCACTTCAGATTCCCTTAGCTAAATTCTGTTCCATATCAGTGTCCTCTTTGTTGTGTATGTCAGGAACTGAGGAGTGCTTCCCCATGATTGGAAAGTCAAAACGGCATGGCATTACTGTTACCTACGAAGCAAATCAAAATGCATGAATGACATCCAGACTTTTTTTAACTCCTCACTGTTAAAATTTGATCACAAGATGAATGCTTAGAATCCTGATGCCTTTCTCTTCGTGAATCATCTGAGGGTGACGAGCATTTTAGAGTGCCTCAACGGTATTACAGCAGCAGGAAGGCTTGCAAAGTGAAGTGCTTTACCTCCAGAATTTGGGAAGGAATACACTTTGCACTCACAAAAATACATACTAGTAAGAATAACTTCTTTAAGCTTTCCTGAACAATTTACTGTTAATGCGTGTGAATGCATTTATATGCTAATGTGCAGTAAACTGATCAACACAGTGATTTTAGAATTTTTGGTTACAAGAGACCTTGCTTACATGAGACATGTTTTTCGGGACTCTTTCATAAAAAGCTTTCATAAAAAGCAGACGTGTCTACAACTACTAGTTTGACCCACACCCCGACGTTTGCTTGATAATATGCACTGTGGTACCTTCTGCAACAGAGCATTTGATGGTGTCAACACATTTGCTGCAGCACAATTGAAAGCACAGAGCTCTTGGTTGCAACAACGATGCTGCAGGAATCCTCCCTCAAGCGTGTAAGTGGACAAGAAAAATAGTTGTGCGCTAAAGCTTTCTTTTTTTTTCTATAGGCGACCGCCATCTGTGAAGTACAAAACATACTGGATACGCAACAGTATTGCAAAAATTTTCCCATCATTTCGTACCAGTACAGTACACTTCACAGGCCTCCCATCTCTAAGAGAAAACATCCAGGAGGCATAAGCTGCAACCCTCTGTTGGCATGGGCAATACTGACCCATGGACAGTATTGCCCATGCCTACAGCGCATGGGCAATACTGTCTTCTTCTATTACATTACATAATCAAATGAACACTGAAATACATTTTTCTCCACCCACTAAAAAGCATGCAGCAGTGTAGTAGCTGGAGCTAGGATCATATGCCCAGTGGTCGAATTGACATTCTCAACGAACAATTACAACCCATCCTCATATAACAATCATTTGTAATAAACCTTTGCCAGCCTGTGCATTGACTGACATTGTAGACAGGGCAGCTGCTGACAACATGGTGAGACAAAGGAAGGTGTATACGAGATGGGAAGACACAATTTTGAAAAGCTAAAACCAGGGGAGTGATAATATTCAAAAATTTCAAATATCTTTTGAATAGCATTTGCCATTTGATTCAATTCACCCTGCTCCTAGACCTTCAGAAATAACAAATTTCAAGTTCATATAAGCTGGCAGTGAAGCATCGCAACACTTCCAAATAGCCGTGCCTTGCACTCATCACGTGGCAAAAGCCCACACACGATAAGGTGCAGACAGCCACAAACAGCCACCGTGGTGTGGCTGGCATGCGTTTATAGGTCAGGAAATGAAGTGCAGTACCATGTGGCTAGTCACTACGTCACACCATGATGTAGTCGACAGCTAGCTATGAACCAAGTGGCAGCGACCCTCCAATTTTACATCATGAAAATAGGAGACAAGGTGCACATGGAACCGGTCTGGTTTAACAGGAAGAACCAAGAATATGGCAGGCATGCGCTGTTACAGTTGGCTTGCGGCAATCCCTTTCAATTCATGCCAGTTAGAATTTATAAACTGCATATCTTGGGCCTGAATGAGGAAAGCGAAAGTGTGCAACAGAAACATGGGCTTGAACCATGCCTGCACAATCGCAACGTGTTCAGCACATTGTCTACACTGGGGTGTATAACAACATGGTTTTATTCTTGTGCCTTCAGTTCGTGACCGCGTTTGGTGCATCATGCAGTTTGGTGAAACCAACACCCAAGAGCTACGTGCTGTCATGAACCACGGATATGCTTGCAGCATCTCGTGAACACTGAGTCTGTGGCAATATTCCACAACCGGAGCTTTGTCTTCAGGAATTGCAAGGAGTGTAAAAGAGACAGTCCTGCTCAAGTTGCAGCTCAGGCTGCTACCCTTGCATCTATTTTGCGAGCCGCCTTGTTGCATTGTGCCAGCAATGTCTTGCATTTTGGCCTCTTAAATAATTGATCACTGCTGCACTCCTCCAGGGAGGAGGTATCTGCATGAGCGTGTTAGTGATGCAGGAGGGCATTTAGAAAGCTCCTTCGTCATGTCATCATTAGACCAAACTTCTTTTCCTGAATGCCAATATTAGGAATTGTAGAGAAGGTATAATTCTACAAAATAAGCTGACTGCTATTATATTACAAGATTCCTCTTCCCTCACTTAATCCTAGCCAACCTTGCATGTATATTAAATTATGCTGATGGGTGAAAACAAAAATTGTTTGCAACACTTATTTTTCATTGCTGCACTTTGAGAAAGTGTCTTTCCTTAGTTTTAGCTACCTGTACTGAAAATCATTTGAAAATATATTGGAAACATTTCATTTGATCCACAAACAATTATTATTCTCAGTTCCTTCACACCAGGTAATTTCATATTACACGCCCCAAACGAAAACTGGTGCTTTCACTTAGCAAGGCACACCCGAATACTAACGAACAGAGAGAGGTCTACTAATTTGTCACCTAGAAAGGCAGACCAGGGAACAAATGTTGCAAAGTCAATAATCAACCTAACACGGCACAAAATTTTCCAGTTTGGCACTTGATTAGCCTGTAACAGATCCAACTTCAACATCATATGTATTTAGCGAGTACATAAGTGGCTCAACTTTCTGCTTGTTGCATGGTTTTTGCCGTCTTTGCCACTCCATGTCATGCGACTAGCGACCTAGTACCAACAGCTTGTAATTAAAAGAAGCTACCAACAACCATTTTCATCTGCTGTACACCGAAATGTCACCCGAATGTTGGGGCAGACTTCTGAAGAGTAACAGGAAAGGACAAGCCACTATTTAAGCAACCACTAGAGATCTTGCGAAAGACTGCCCACTTTCCAACTTCACAGAGGTGTAACATTTGCTCACACGTTCACAACTGAATGAATGCTTCATTTTAACACAACCAACATGGAAGCTATTTGTAGCAAGTAGGAAGCTGGCCATTTATGCGCTACCTTCGTAAAGTCTGTTCCCCCCTTCAATCATTGTAAAATGTACCCAATAGTAAAGCAAAGTTTTACTGATGTTAATTAAAAGCATGCAAGCCTAAAATTTTTTATGCCAATTTCAGCTAATGGCAAATCACATGCACTAAAAAAATTACCGTTCAATGGTACCAGTTCAACTACTTCTGAAGCCTTTGATGACTGAACTCAAACAGGTATGCCAAGGTAAGTACAAAATCTGTGCTTTTACCATTAAAATCTTGTTTGAGAGTAAGAATATGCCCCCATCAACCACATGAGCCAACATGAGTGGCACTCCTAACAAAATTAGAAGCATGAAGCACACAGACTCAGTAAAGGTACATTCAAATAACTAAACAAACTCACCGGAGATGAAAAGTAGAATCCTCTAGCAAAGGTGGCAATGCAGATAAGTGCATACAAAGCCTTCTGTGTAGTCACTTTGAAAGCTTTCAGAAGCGAAGGTGGCTTGATCCGACTGAATTCAGATCGTATGCAAACAAGCTAGAGAAAAGTTCACAAATATGGGGAAAAGAAGGAAAAAAATAAGTATTCAAACATCAAAATATCCCCACACACAATGTTTTCTAAAAAAACGTAGCTTACTACAATATTCAGCAATTATCTAGCATCTGTCAAGACTTATGTGGATGGCTATAGCGTGTCCTAAGATACTCTAAACAGACAATATACATGCAGCAACCCCATTGGCAAAGTAAAAAAAAATAAAATGTTAATGATGAAATGTTCCTTAAATTTGATGTTTCAGTTTTAAATAACGGCTCATGGGGAACAAGCTTAAAACTAGATACAAACGTCGAGAAGACACGGTCCTCACGACATTGCAACAACTAAGACATGTGACATAGACGTGCCTAAAGTGCTGCCATCAGAAAATCATGTCGTCAAGCCCATATTCAGTGATGATGCCTCTGATAAGCAATCTTGCATTTGCCACTCAGTTTGATAATTGTTGTGATAAATCATGCTTATTAACTATTGACACAGCAAAACGTTGCAGGTAAAACAATGGCAATTCTTCTCGTGCAATCCACTCAATTAAAAGTCGCGATAACAGGAAACAGGCTCAAGTATACAACAAAGACTTTGCTGTAATTTAAATCGTCTATCTAAGGCTTTCTTACTGACAAAAAAAAAAAAAGACACATAAACTGCCTATTGGAATGAAGCTGTGGTGGCCTCCACTTGAAGACGCATTGATAAGTCTATATATAAATTTTTAATGAACTTCAGAAAACCGAATTATAACCAGTAGACCACATTTACTGCACCTCGTACGGAGGTAGACATTCTCCCCAATAATAATAATACACCCCATTGCAGTAAACCAGCTGACAATAAAGTTTGGCTAATTTGAACACTTACAACAACATGCCTTCTTATTTATTGCTATAAGGTTCCTTCATCTACAATAAAACCGTCTACAGTCATAGTTTTCCTAGTCATTAAGAAGCATTGCAAGAAACCTCCTATAGCAAGATACCAAGCTACATCATCAGCACTTTTCTTTCTACTTTTGTACTGTTATGCATTTTGCATTCAGACTCTTACTACAAAGTTCTGGATAACAACAGGTAGCTGCAAATGTGACTCACCAGCTGCACAAAGGAGACAGCACAGATTAAATAAAAGATGGTTGAGAAAGCCACAAAGTAACTGAGGTTGGGATCGGTACAGGTTCCTCCACTGTACTGCACCTGTGGGAACGAGCGGAAGACATGCTCAATAAAGAATTTTAAGGATGTTTTCACAGAATATATTCTGAAACAAAACAGAACAGTTAGGAAGGTGTATGCCCTAGAAGACAGTTTCCTTGTCAATATAAACTGGTTTCATCAAGCACCAAAACAAAAGTAGCCAGAATGCTATTTTTACAACAATACATTTAGCTTGGCTAAATGGTTAGTGCTAGCAGTACTCCTGATCAAAAAAGAACTTTGTTGATGAAGCTTTGCGCCCAAATGCTATTCATTAAGTCAAGAAAGGCATAGTCACTCTAGGTCCTCAATAATGACTGCAACACAGCATTTTTACAGCATTTATATCCCTGCCACACAACCATTTGAACTTCTTTTAACATAAAAGACATAAAGAGAGTTACATCAAACAAATTAAAAGGGAAGACTGCATTCATATGATCAGTTATAATATTTCCAAATGTGGTGATTATTTGGAAAATCTACTCACAAAAATATGCTCAGTAATACTAAAATATCACTGCACACCATTATCTCTTACCTCTGCAAAACAACAAAAAATTAAGCACTATTGAAACCCTGCTTCCAACACAAAGCAATGTTGACTGTACCATATATTAGGCCACTATGACCAATGCCGATCAAATACTACAGCTTCCTAACTGCATACTTTCGAGCATGTGTAAAACTAGGCAAAAGGTCTGACAAAGTAAGAATGTGCAAGATAAAACTGCAAATGGCAGCCATATTATAAGATTTTAAGCTCTGCAGTGATGCTTTTGCAGAGTATTTCATTACAACAAACCCTTCCCCAATTAATAATATTGTAACAAGGCACTAGTGTACAGGAAGGAAGTGAAATGACTTCTTTGCATTCTGTGATGGAGACAGCACAGCTGCACGAGTATTCACTGCAGATATGGCACACAAAATGAGCAATAAAGCAAAACGGAAGGTAGCTGAATTAGGAAAATCAATAAATAAGTGCGTGCCACATTGACAACCATCATGCACAGTCGTGAGTAAAAGCGGAGAGAACAGAGCTCAGGCTGCAGGAGCCGCTACACTGCAACACCACGGTGCTGCTATATAATGTCATACGCTGCCTGAGGGTGATCTGCAAGTGACTCAAGGCTTCACCCTCACACCCGCATGGGACCCATCAAGCTTGACAAATTTCTAGTGTGGCATTCGGCTACTCTGCGGTTGAGAGTCCCAACGAAGGGCATCACGAAGGGTCCAGGAATGGCGCTGTAGACATTAAGCATCATGTCAGGTGGCCAGTGAGCTGCAAATATCTAGGATGCAATCAGCAAAGACATATCACGTCCGCTAACCGTGCTATTCTTCAGGAAGAGCTGGTCCTCTACATGCTTGGTGGCCCCTTTAGTGATGGTTGCCTCATTTTCTGATATGACTGGGTCCCTGTTCATACAGCCTTGCATCGTTAGTGCTAAAACAACCGAGAATCTGCGTACCAGAATGGCCACCAATAACTGCCGGCCCAAACCATACTGAAAATATGTGCAGGCTTTTGATACCAAGATGCAATTGGCAGCCCAGGATCTCCATACGGCTACATCCGATGAACTGCCAACAGCCACAGAAGAATGAGAGACGCCTCGTACTCGCCACGATGTCATAACATCCGTTGTATGAATTCGTGCCACGCCAAACAGTTCGTGTATTTGCCATCAATGACAGTTTCACCAAGATCACTTATTTTCCAAAGCAATAAAAAGCCAGTCAGAGCCCAACCTTTGTCACAGTACTCAGCACTTCCCAACTGGATTGATTCCTTACTACTAAGGGATTCAGGAGTTGAGTGGAAGCAGTGAGTTGCTTCCAATAGAATCTGAAGCCTATTGTAAAAACATGCACTCAATAACAAGGGAAGAAATCTGCTCTCTTACTGCTGACATCTAAACAGTAGCTCATCACAATACTGCAATAGTAGCTCATCACAGAGGTCGAGTGACAAAAATGGGTTGCACACGCTATCTCGTTCGCCCAGCCAGCCTGTTATCATGAAATGCAGGCATGCGCGCCATCATATGGTGCTGACAAGCAGTTCTGTCATAGTTTCTACGGTTTACCCACTATTGCTTACCTGCGACCTGGCGCAACTTGGAGAGCAGAAAAAGGAGCATGGAATATAGTGTGGCACCCCGGTAGCCATTTCGAACTCAAGACCTGAACCTAAACTACACTTTGAAATGCACTGTCCAGTTCATGGATTAAGAAGGCTTGTTGCGAATTAGCAACTGGAATAAGCTATTAGATGCATTAGACGGTGAAAATATTGTGAAGATGAATTCACATCTCAAGCTGAAAACAAAATACTTCTTCAGTGTAGAGAAAATACCAAACATTGATGGAACTACAACCAAAGTGGCCATTACGACTCAAAAGTGCAGTGACTTGTAACCACAGTACCATCAGCTTGCTCTCCTAATGTGCAATAATGCCATGTCCTGGACAATTCAAGATGTGCACTTCTCTTTAACACGATTGTCAGCAGCAGGATAGCCGGAGAACTCGCTAGAAATATGTCAACCATCTAGGTGCCAGCGTGAGAGCAAGGGCAAAGTTCTACATCACTCAGGGCACTCTTGCAAAGAGTGCGTGACAGCAGCACCGCAAAACAGACCTGCAGCCACTCTTCCTGCCGAAGCCCCAGTCTCTCCACCTTCACTCATGACTGTACAAGGAGAAACAAGCTGTTTAGTACACAGAGGCTGAGCCACAAAAAAGTAACACAACAAAAGCAGAGTCACTGAATGCAGTCATGCACATGACCTTGATAGTGGGTACAGGATAGTTATACACAGAACATATGCAAAGGCACATATCCAAAGGCTAGGTTTTCCCTTCATGGCCAATTTGTTACAAATGCATGCTCACTATGACAATGAGATGCTGTTAATCTCTCTTAATACACCCTAACCCCTTTAACCTTCATAACACTTTTTGTTCAAACGTTGCTATGCGACGCAACATGCACCACCTTCAAGACCATTTTGAGAAGAAGAAAATTCAGGAATATTCTGATAGCATAAAAGCTTGAGAAAGGAGCCAGCAACTTAATACAAATCTTTCACACCAAAACTGCAAGTAGCAAGGCAGACGCATTGTGGCTATGAGCACTCAGTACCACAAAACAAGATGAATTTCCATTCAAGAAGCTGCTGTGAAGCATGCAGAACATGATGTGGGGCATGTGATGTCTACCTTACAGCAGCATGCTAAACACCAGTTTCGAAAACCAAATAAATGAGCAGTGAAAAATAAAGCAAACACAGCATAATCCACACAGCCTCTATGCTGTCTACCACACAAAAAGAGAGGAATAGAAGATGCAGGACCCTTGCAAGAGATAGATAGATAGATGCATTTATTGAAAGGAAAGGCAGAGAGGCATTTGGGAGAAGGCATATGAAAATATATACAAGCACGGCAGCTTGCTTTACAAGCGAGGCCAGTGCACAAGCACTACTCAACTTTCCACGCTCAACTTTCTCAAGCATAGAGGTCTTCACTCCAAGAAAGATTGCACAGCGCCACACACAGCAGCCGTAAAAGAAAGGGAGGTTAAAGTAGTTTGTAGCAAATAAAACCTGCCGACCTACCTTGAAGGTCAACCAAGGTATTCTTTAAAGATAATCCTGCAATGCTTGTGAATAGCTCACTACAACAATCCTGAAACTTGACTATATGCAACTTTGTAGGCCATAATTATAGCTATAGACATACTGTGAGCATGCTTTCAAAATATTTGTGCAGATGCCTGCTACATGCTCCACAGAACCACATTAAAACTATATTCTGCTGCCATCTTCCATATATCGATACTATGCACATATATTAACAGCTTTCTAGCAGATATTTACTATGCCATGAAGTGCAAGCTCTTTTATTAACAGAAATAGACTTCCCCTTTTTTTTTTGGGGGGGGGGGGGGGGGGAGGAATTCCTGTTTCGAGCATAAATGTAACATGTGCCACATGCACTATGAAAACTCCCGAAGCTGTGCCTCTTCATAGTAATTTGTTTCAGTCACATTATGACACATTATGAAATGCATTTCATTGGTGCCCTTTTTGATATCGCAGCCAGCATACATACTGTTGACGTCAACTGTTCACTGAGCGACAGTAAATTTCTCTGCTGTGTAACAAAACTGCATGAAGTGTGACACCGACGTGAATGCATACGTCAGTCGGCCTTGCACACTGCCTCCGTTCCATGGGGCTCACTACTTCCGTGCAGAGCATAAGCAGCTTTAAGCCATCACACACAGATTGGAAACAGTATACCAGACTTGCCTCACAGAAGCAGATGCCCTGGTGGCATTCACCATGGCCTGAGCAATTGTCCGTGCAGCTGGCATTCGGGTGCACAGTCATGAAGTTCTTGAGTAGTGGGTACAGCTTACTGGGGAGATGGGTCACACTTGTAGTTGGAGGAGATTCACGACAGTCCACCATACTGACAAAGCACAACCAGGCTACACCAGTGACGTGCTGCGGAGCCACTACACGGGTCCCGGCTGCCTGCAGGCAAAGAATAAAGCTTCAGCCACATTTGTTTCCACCCACTTTTCCTAAAAAAAAAAAAAAATAAAGTGCAGTTCTGTGCTTGCACACATCCTGTATCATGAGGGTGGAAGAGAGATTTCCTGCAAACTTATATTCTTGTCACATACACACCCTAAGCATCTCTAACATTAAACAACCACATGCATGGTGGACTGACACATGGCACAAATGAAAAGCCTTTTCATCCAAAGGCCGCGGTGGAGAGAGGGTGGCCATCCAAAACCTTCGATTATCAAAGGAGATGACTTTAAGAGGTTGCAGCTACAGTTCCAGAGAATGTAAAAATAAAAAAATGCAACAACTGATACCGAAATGCATCTCATACCACCCTACAAGCTTGTCTAGTGTTAATTTTTGCATGTTAAATTTCTCATAAAGTGCAAAATATTAACATTAACCTCCTACTACACTCATACGTAAAAAAAAAAAAAAAAAAAAAAAAAAAAAAAGATATACATTGAGGGAATGTGCACCTCACACAGTTTCTGTTTACATGCCAGCAGCAGGAAGCAAACATAGCAGATAATGTGAGCGCGCAAAAGTGGCATGTTTGAGCGTGATAAAGTATTCTCACTCCTTGCACTATGTACATGCACTTTAGCAGTGTGCCCAGCTGGCAGTACTCACCAACAATGCACAATGGCATGACCTCCCATGTTAGTGCTAACTCAAGAATAACATGTAACCTATTATGCTTAAACTATGATAAAATGGGTTTGACTATAACAATCACACAATTGTTAGAGTTTGGTACATGTTAGTAATATGTGGCTGAAACTATTCAGTGCCCTCATTTTTGACATTTCAACGTGTTACAAGTTAACTGGAGTCTCAAAACCACTGTCACTGTAGCAATACATAACCTAGTGGTTTATTAACCCAAGATCCCATGGTACAGACCACTGAATAGCTATTGTTGCACTTCCCTACTTGCATAATCATTGATAGCTACCAAAATAAATTCAATAAATACAGCACAGCCATGTCACTTATACTGGTCTATGGGCATTTTGTTCAACATACCAGGCATTAGTGTTTTTTAGCCAGTACCTTTAAGCTAGAGTGCTATGCTATACCTACGCCAAGGCATTCATCCTCCTGAAACCCGGCTGATCAATATGCTGAACATCTCTTGGCGCCATCTAAGCAGCATTAATGAAATTACACTGTTCGAATTCCCACAAAAATTTCCAGAAAAATGAGTTGCAGAAGGGCAACATTCAGCATCGAGACGTTGATGCACACACACGTTTTAACATTTTTTTCAGTTGTAGTAATTATTTCAGCTTAGTGTGAGGTGCAATATATTGGATGAAAAATTTATATATAATAGTCACTAACTACTGAGAAAATATTTAAAACTTTTCTCCTATGTAATCCTACTGACTCAATCTAAAAGCCTGAGGAAAAACTGACTCCAAATGCATAAGAGGTCTCAAAAGGATATAAGCTGGTTAATAAAAACTAAAGCAGTGTGACTATTAACCCTGTTGCAGCAGTACAATGTCACTGCTCCAAAAAAAATGCTAGAAAAATGGCGAGGTGCCGCAAGCACAATAAAGTGAATGTTCCATATCAACGTAGCTGACCCCGAGCAAAAGCATCGAGCAAAAGCATCGGAGAATTTGGTTGTAGCACGCCACAATTTTATTATTCCCATTAACTTCTTGGATATGTTCCAAGTTCCTATATAAGATGCTACAGGTGTCGATCAATGTATTGATAAATATATCAGACAGCCTTCTGCCACACTCATTTATGACCAATTAAGTGGTGACGGCTCCGAAAACAATAACCGCAGCCAGTAGGTTACTCTTGCAGTAGATAATGTACAGGCGGTAGCAAGTATTAGATGCATGACAGGGAGCTGCTATTATCATGCATTTGATTATTGATAAAAACTTTGCATTTAAAAAAAGGGAGCACAGGACAGTTAATGTGCCAAATTACCCCCAAAAAGCTGTTGTTTCAATTACTCCCTTAATTATACGATTAAAATTTGCTCAACGCCTATTTGCCCCCCCATGGTGGAGCCGTGGTTAAAGTGTCCAGCTACTGCACCGGAGTACCCAGGCTTGAACCCGACTGCAAGCGGCATAGTTTCGATGGAGCCGAAACAGAGAGGCATCCGTGTGCTGTGTGATGTCAATGCAAGTTAAAAATCCCCAGGTGGTCAAAATTACTCGGGAGCCCTGCAGTACAGCGCCTCTTTCTCTTTCCACTTTCACTTCTACCTTCCCTTACAGCACCCCCCCCCCCCCCCCCCTGTATCAGGTGCCTACAAAAAACATTGACAGATAGTGCACTTTTCCTTTCCTATAAACCAATTTACATTACATTTAGATATTTTACTGAACATCTTATTTGTATAACAACATGCTACACACTATAGACTGGCTGACAGTGTGTACTTGTGCTCCAAGTATTTTCACTGCTAAGATACATTAGTAATCAAACAACAAGCTGGGTAGGGTGAAATAAGAAAACCCACACAAAATTAATACATATTTTTATAAATTTTAAACTGTGGGATTTAACAGCAGCGGTGTGTACCGAATAATTTCAACCCCCTAGGGTCCTTCCGTACGTGCTGACAATGAACAGAACACAAGTTTCACTTTCATTGGAACATGGCTGCTGTAGCCAGGAAAGAACCCAGCTACCAAACTTTTTACAGCACAAACAAAGCAGTTGTAAAGCTTTAGCAGGACAAGAGCCAAATGGGCAGTTATCATTAGTGAACAAGTATAGACATTTGCAATGAGGGCCCTCTGGGCGTCTCCATAATGCTCGCTGGGCTGTTGTGTGCCCCTGATGTCAGTACGGTGGAGGCGGCAGCGGAACCGGTTTCCAACAACCCAGAGAGGAAGAGAGGAGGTGTTTTGACCTCCTCCTCGCCCATTGCAAAGGTCTATAGATGTTGACTTAAATGAGACTTTAGTTTCATGCTCATAAATTCAATAACTCAAAGAGTAAAAGCCTACCAAATGTCTGTTAAAAAAAATTAGCTGGGGTTTAGCTTTAGTTAAACCCGGTAGGTTGCGTAAGCAAAGTCGACGTAGCTTCTCTTTCTGTTCTGTCTTCTTCTTCTGCGGCACAGCGTGGCTACCGACCGGGTTTACCCGACGGCTTGAAAAGGGGCCCCATCAGCGGTCACTCTAACGGTCGAACGTGGCTACCAGCCGGGCTTACGCGATGGGCTGAAACCTGGTGTAGTATTGCTTACGCAATAAAAGAAAACCACAGGGTGATTTACATGAATGTTTAGGGCATCTAAGAGTTTAAAGAGGTAGAGACATCAAATTTTTCATATTGTACCTCTGCGTTGGAATTATGCATAAAACATTAGTATGCAAATCAAAGGTGAAATTTGGAAATGCTCAGTAAATAACTAATTTTTTCTGCCACGCAGTTGTTTCGGTTTTAGCTTGTGAAACTATAGTAGCAATGTCTCTAGTATAAGATCATGAGAAGTCCACAAAAACTGCATTATAATAACACAACCGTTTTAAGAAGGCATCCTTGCAGCACACTCTCAGTATAACTGAACCTGCTGAACATTTTGTCTTCACAATGATGAATTAACTCTGAGAAAGATGACAAAGCTCTAAAATTTTTCACGTTATAAACACATAAGCAGATAGGAGAAGAGTTT
This sequence comes from Amblyomma maculatum, assembly GCF_055883805.1. Taxonomy (NCBI): domain Eukaryota; kingdom Metazoa; phylum Arthropoda; class Arachnida; order Ixodida; family Ixodidae; genus Amblyomma; species Amblyomma maculatum. The sequence continues at coordinate 55,548,819 of NC_139344.1, forward strand.
TAGACTGAGGTAACTTCTAACAAAACGCCAACAAAGCAACCATACAGACAGCTTGCTTAGATATAACTGTGCCTATGGCTCGTACTGCAGCTTCACATAAGCAATCTTAAAATGAAGGTAAGACATAAGACAGATAGAATGAGATGAGACTGAGTCACTGGAACAAATCATCTCGAACAACAACCATCTCACTAATATGTGGCATTCGCAGTTGCATTACAATGGGCTTTTCCCTACTGGGGCTCTCCTCTAGGCTTTGAGGCATGCCGCAGTGGAGGGCTCAAGATTAGTTCTGGCGACCCTGCGGACTATGCACAGTAGGTATTTTAGCATATCATTTTCACCAAGATGTGGATTCAATCTCGCAGTCTTGTGCTCAGCATTATTAATGCAGTACAAATGAGTTTGCAAGACCAGCAAAAAAAAAAAAAAAAAATAATAAATCCTTTCTTTAGGTTTCATTCTTTGCAAGTAGCAAATCCTTTCATTCTGAAGAAGCTGCCAGAGATAACATCTTAGCATCTGAAGGACATTTTAGCTGACTTTTGCTTACAGCCATTTAAGTGTCATGGGAATTGAACAGCACTTCACTCAACTACAGCAACGAGAAATTTATGACTGAAGCAGTGCTCAAAAAAAAAAAAATAATAATAATGGTGCCGCAAGACATGACTTTTTAGAGTTCCCTCTTGTAAACTGTATGAAGAACTATTGTTTTAATTGAGCTGGCTAAGGGAAATGAACAAGAAAAATCAATTGCAAAATGCAGCACGTAGTGATCACACGAAAAGGGCAGACAAGAATGGAATCTAGAGCCCAATGAAAACAAAACTGTCTTGCAGGGCTGCAAAACTAAATTAATATTTAACCAGCATTGATACTAGCTATGAAAATTCTAAGATATAATATTTGTACCCAAAGATACAGCTTTATCCAGAAAGCATGGAGTGTAGTTTAACAATGTAGGATGTCAAAATGCCAGGCCACAAAGCCAAGCAATAAAGCAGAACATGCAGTAAAAATGTGGTCGGTATCTCGAACCGCCATTCCCAGTGCGCGGCATACGAACAGTCAACCTGGTCAACAAGTGTCCGACACTACTGTGCATTAAGTTCGTTCAACGTGCAGATCGATGTGACAGCACCGACCCGCAAAACTAGGCCACGGTGGCAACTACACTTATCTCGCTGCTTTCACTAGGCAAACGAATTGAGCGCCTTCCGGGGCAAAATAATAAATGGTATGTCGCCCACCTGCTTCGGTCGAATATGTGAAGAAAGCATCAGCCAACGCAACGTAAACAAATCTACCAAAAGGTGCAACAGCCCGAGTGCGCTGCGCTCGGCCTCTTGCGCCACGGCGCACGACGCAAAACGTCATACAAGACCAACGAAAGCCGTACACAATGCGCATGCAACTCACAGCCAGAGATGGCCGAAAGCCACAACACTTCAGATGCAAGTGGCCACATGATGAATCACACCCAGGAGTCAATGAAGAAAATACTCTAGCACGAGCACATTTCGAACGGTCACCGCCTTTGGAGCGAACCAAGGCCGAGGCGCGGCAGCCTTATCTCTCCGAACCGAAAGCAGACAAAAACTTGCACGCAGCTATCGGGAGGCCCACTGATAACAGGTAGCATTGTCTAGTCAGAGAATGCTGTGCTGTGCGTTAGTCCTCATCTCGACAAACTGGCCAGACGGTTGCGTCAGTGAGGAAGCACAACTAGAAATTGTGCGTTCTCACTAAATGACAAACTAAAATCACAGCAGTACAAAATTTTATATAAGCTAGCCTAAGGCAACAGCCATTCTGCGATCCGCGGGTAATCCTCCCAGATCGTGTTTACGGCAAGCTTATGCCGCAGGCAGTGAGTCATATGCTGTGTCAAGTTAACTAAACTAAATTTTGCGATTTCCTAGCGTTGTTAGGTTTCCCATCGTAGCCTAGTGCCTGACAGATGTAACTAAAATATGCTATTCTGATCATATACATTCTCACAATAATTCGTGCCTCTGATGTAAAGTTAACTTGATCGATTTAACCGCCCGGGAAAGGTTAGCCCTCAACTTCCGCACGCGCAGCAGTGATGGCCGCGTTCGTCGCAAGTGCGGAGATCTCGACGCGCAATCGAATGCCACTGCTAGCATGAAGTGCGTGAAGTCTAAGCAATATAGCGAATTCCTTTTGATCGTGGTAATCTCTCCAGTGCAGACTGGGGTTTCTTGTCGGCAGTGTAGACACAGCAGTAACGTAATCGGAGCGCGGCGACCCGCCACAGATAAACACAGACAAGGCTTATTGACCGAACACTTCAGTGCGGTCTCCCTATGATACCTTGACAAAAGCTGTCACATAGTTTCGGGGACGCTATCTTGAAGGCAGGGGTTGGTCTATTCGGCGTGAATAGCGATATGGTGACAGCAGACGTGCAAGGAATAAAAGAAAACGGGTGCGTAAAACAAGCAACGAAGTAACCCGCTCGCTCCATGGACTTACTATGTCATTATGGAATGCAATCCTCCGACGATCCGAGGGTAGCTCCGCTAAAGGCGTCAGTAGCTTGCAGTAATCCAGTCAATAGCATAAGGTGGGATAAATAATTCGCCAATAAATAGCACTTTCGTTCCAGAATACCACAGAGCAGCGAAAGCAGTTGCTAAGCCGTGTCAGCGCCGCTGAGGGATGCTGGGAAGGATTGCACCCAGCGGTTCAGAACGCTTCCGTGCACTGCACCGCAATGCCCTTCCCTCGTATCCCACTATCTGCGCAGCGCTACGCAGTACGGTCCGCGCACGGCTGGGAAAGCCAGTCAGAGCGGTTCATTCGGACTGCTTTCCTCTTTATTTTTGTGCTGTATGAAACGCTTTCATTCTTAAAGCGCGTTTACATTGACCGTATTTTCTTTTTTCTTTTTTTTCCCCCCTTCAAACTACGAATCAACGACATATGTAATTGTGCTATTAAACAAGAAGTGGAACCATTTTAAGGGCGCAGCTCATATTTTATTTCTCCCTGACGAAGCTCTCCGTTCGTTTTAACATTTTTACGGCTGAATATTAGCAGGGATGTCGCAGTATGCATGAGTCTGCCCTTGCTGCAGCCGCTTCGCTCGCTGTGAGACAATCACGCGCATATATTGCGCTGCAGTATTTCTTTTTTTTTTTTTTTTTTTCAGAACGTTTCAGAATAGTTGGTTTACAGGAAAGGAAGGACGCAGTATCAGCCACACTTTTTCCGTGGACACCTGATACGCACCGTAAAGGAAGGGAGGAAGGTTGGCAGTGGAATAAGAGAAAGATGCCGACTGAAGGGCTATACAGTAATTTCGACCACTTTTTGGACTTGGGGATCGTTAACGTGCACTGACATCGCACAGCACACGAACACCTCTCCGTTTCGACTTCATCGAAGCGCAGTCAAAACGGAGATTTCGAACCATCGGACTATATCACGTACACATATGCAGTGCGTTATTCATTCCAGCAAAATAGTGTTTCACATACTAAAAACAGGTGAATTAAGTAGTTCAAAAGTTAGCTAATTAATAAGATCAGTTAAAATCCACAGTCACTTTTGTACAGATATCTTTTCGGACAGATATGCATCCTCAAAAACGTTACTATATATGAACCCCATATGGCAGTAGATAAACGTTATAAAAATTAACATTTATTTGTTATGAATATTAATTATTGATTAAGTCATAGTGTTAACGTCAAAAGTGAACATAAAGCATTACTAAAACTAATATACTGCGTTAACGATAACACGTATCGTAACTTAATTGGGCAATAAATATTTTTACGTTAGCATTATTTTTATGCAATGTAGAACTGGAAATCAACATATTAGAAGCAAGCACAGGTGTACAATATGCATGACATGTATATATGAAGCTCACTGTACCATTAGCATGTTATGCTCGATATCAGCTAGACCATCTCTGAACGGAAGTCAAGAAAAACTCATTAACATATATTGCAAGTACAGTTTCGAATATTGACGCATGCCATTCATAGACGACGATGGAAAATTGAACGGGCGATTGGGAAAAGACGACGAGCTGAAACTGTGCTCCGTTTCGTGCTGAGACTGCTAAATATTTAAACATCACTTGTTCTACAATTGTAGTGTCAATCTCCCGTGAGTGTTAGCACTCATTTTATATTTCACTTATTTCCCGTTTTGTTTCCTTTCCTCTACCCCTCAAATCATTTTTTTTTTATGCAAGTATACTAAAAAAAAAAGAAAAAATTCTGTGCTACCCAATTCTTGGCCGATCCCCCTCTTGGGTATGCGCCATGTTATTTGGACAACAACAACAACGACTGAGGCGATCCTGTCCTTTTTCTTCTGGACATTGTGCCAAGACAAGCGCTCTCTGTATTTTTCCGCAGGATGGTCACATTTAGAGAACCTCTCAAATGCTCTGCTTCGAAAATTTCTCTTTCCGTGTCCATTGCGGTGAATAGCTGATGCGTCCGCGTAGGTCATCTGGGCGAAAACTGCGTCCGTTTGTTTTCGAAGCTCTTCGCGGTAAGGCTTTTCCTTTGGCGCATAATTCACCTCTTTGTTATCTCCGAAAAGCAACCGTTCTTGATCACCGATCTTAGTCGATTCCGTTACCTTAGCAGTTGCGCAGCTGCCCTCAAAGCGTCCCCCTTAGGTCGCCTTCCTTCTCAACGCGCTGCCTGTGCGGTCTAGTACAATCTTCGGCTTCTCGCCCTCCGCACCTGCGCGGCTCAGCAAACTTGCTGTTACTCTCTACATATCCGGCAGTATCAGACTGACAATGCTCAACGTCTGCAAACTCATTGCCTTGTATGCCATTTGCATTGTTCTCGAAGCAGAGCGTCAACTTTACCGAATCCATGAGGTGGAACTTCTGACGACTCAGTTTGCACAATTGCTGCTTAACTCGTCAGTTTGCGTTCGGTCTCCTACTTCCTCAGCAAATTGCTCTAGCACTGGAAGCCGCTCGTGTGAGCGTCCTTTTGCATCACAGTGCTTAATTCAAGCAAGATGAAATAGGATCGTTAGCGATGAGCTGTCCGCATTAATCTGCTGCTCTCCCTTCTCCGCGTTAACGGATGCTCGTTGGATTTCAGGAGTCACAGTTGGTTACCTGTTTTCATGGTTCGGCGGTTCGGGTCTGTAAGATGCCCCTGATTGATCGAGTGAACATCTCGAAGTCTGCTCATTTTTCTGACAGCTCTCGTGCTCCGGAGTTCGTAAGTGCCGTACCACTGCCGAACCTGTAGCGAAGGAGAGACCCTTTACACTCAACAGCTGCTCTGATTTATTCGAGAAAAGGTAGGGCAATTGTGTCTCGGCAAGTTAGCGCTGAAAGCTGCTTCTGTGCGTAGTTGGCCAGATGGTCCTTACAGTTACCTTCGCGATAGATAAGCGCACGCTTTTGTCCTCTGCAACTTGCCTAATCCAGGCGCATTCGCCTGTGTAGTCAGTAAGGGAAACACAGGAAGGGTGCGAATTATCCATGGTTGCGGCGGTATCGCGCAGAGCCTTTATTTCTTCCCGTTTAACAATACATCCTGCATGTACGGCTCTAGAAGTTTCATGTTTCCATCTGACTCTCGTATGCTAGCATACACAACCTTTCGCTGCTTACAGTTGGAAGAGATATGACAATTTCTGTTGCAATAGCATACTATGGGTCGTCGCCTTTCGAACACGCGAGTGTTACGACCGTGCATCCGCATTTGCGCGCTCTATTGTTCGCCTGTGGGCATGGAAAAGTATTGTGAATATGTGGTGATGGTCCAATGGCTCTAAGTGAGCCTGTTTCCAGGAATCCTGTTTTGTAAGCCTGTTTTGCTTTGTGGACAACCTGCAAATGCCAAATTGACCCTGTCAAGAGAACGTCTGGAAAAACACAAAGAAACGTCCCCCTGCGGGAAATAGCAGGAAGTGCTTTCTTTTGTTCACCCTTCCAGTCGAGAAGGGCTATCGTCCAGTGAGGAATGTCTACTTTTCAAAGGAGACGACAGAGTGACATGTCCGCTGACGTGCAGGACAAGAAAGGAGCATGACGCATACAGCCATTAAGTGATTTCCCAGGAATGCAGGAAAGATTTGCAATTGTCGAAAACGGACAATGCTGGGAGCGGATGCGGCGCCACGTGCACTCGGGTTTCTGAGAAGTAAAACCCCTTGTCAGAACCAGCCTGTGGTTTCTTTGCTGAAGAATAGAAATGTACCTCCTCTCCTCGCCGTTCCCAAGCTTTTCCCGCCAACAAGTGATCACGCCCAACGAATGAATGCCGGACCAGTCAGTGCTTCAGACCATCAGTGCAGTGATGTGTTCGATTGGATGCCGATACCTGAGGGGCGTGCCCTGGATTTGGTTGGTCAGCATCTTCAGAGAGGGGCTGGACTTAGGGGGTTTTAAGGACGCTGCAGAGCACGAAATGTCGCTCTGGGCCCTGGGTAAACGGCTCATCCAGTCGCTTCTCGCTATGAACTCTTAACGCTTGCCATTTTGCTGATGTACCCTTCTTTTTCGTGTAAATAATCTTGTAAATAAGTTTTCTCAAAGTGCCATTAAACCTGCTTGTACATATTTCACCAACTTAGAAGATTCAGTCCTTCTTCAACCCCGAGTCTCTGCACGCTACCAAGTGAAGGCCGGGTCGACGTAGCCCCAGCGTCACGACAACTGGTGATCAGCGGTGGGATCTGAATCTACAAGCACAACGACTGGTGACCAGCGTTGGGATCTGAATCTACAAGCCACAACATCTGGTAATTGGAGGTGGGATCTGGATCTACAAGCTACAACATCTGGTGATTCGAGGTGGATCAGAATCTACAAGCCACAACATCTTGTGATCGGAGGTGGCATCTCAAGCAACAAGCAGGAGCAACAATCGGCCAACAAGAAAGCAGCTCGGAACATCGATCGCATGTGTGGGTGAGTGCTTGGCTTTTCTTCTGATGTGGACCAGGTTCTTGAACAGGGTTAGATTTTAGAACTGGTAAAGAGAGTGTGGAAACGCCTTTAGGTTTGGTAGTTTGCACTGTTGTTTTGGAAGTAGCCGACACTCGGAGCGATCATGGACCTACAAAAGCTGCAGAAACCGGAACTGTTGCAATTGTGTGAGGAATTGGGAATTGATAAAAGTGGTTTGGCACGAAAACCTTTGATTATAAAGGCAATCACTGATCTGGGAACCGATGATGAGGAGCTCAGTGAAGCATGGAACCTCATCGGGCAAAAAAAGGAACAGCTCAGGCAGCAAAAAGAGGAAAGGGAGCGTGAACTTGAGAGGGAAAAAGAGGAAAGGGAGCACGAACGTGAGAAGCTTGAGAGAGAAGCAAAAAAGCGGGAGCTAGAAATTGAGCTCCGGAAATTAGAAGTAGAGTTGAGCAAGAGGTCGGGCAATTGTCCCCAGCTAGCGGTACCTCTTCTCAACAAGGAGGCAGATTTCAAGATGTCAAAGTACATGCAGCCATATGTGATATCAGGGGATATCGGTCTGTATCTGGGTAACTTTGAGCGAACTTGCGAAGAACTGTCCTTCCAGCGAGACACGTGGTCTCAGAGATTATTGACGGTTCTGCCCTGCGAGGCAGCGGAGGTTGTCGCGCGGCTAAACAAGGAGGACGCGGACAACTACGAGAAGGTCAAAGCTTGCCTTCTGATTTTCGGAGACAGAGATGTGCAGGCCTTAACACGTTCAAAGGCGCGAGAACTAGCTACACTGCTCATACCAGAAAATTCCACAGCGGAGGAAACGGCAGTTAAAACAGTGGTCGATGTGGAAGATAGCGGGTCAGAAAACTTTGAGAGCGAGGCATCTCAGATAAGTCAACTAGAAAGTGAGCTTGATAAGACACGGAATGAGGACGTTCTAGAGAGTAACCTCTTGCCGCCGGTGTCTAGTAATCTCACGAGACTTCTAAGTGGAAACCGAGAGGACTTAGCTATGGAGCAAGCCAATGATCCCAAGAATAAGCTCGAAGTACAGTGGGAAGGACCTGCTGAAGTCGTTGCAGAGCTTTCTGACACTAACTACGCAGTGAAAATCCCCGATAAGCGTAAAGCAGTGCGCATTTATCATTGCAATCTTATGAAGCCTTATGAGCAGAGGGAAACCATGGTAAATCTAACGTTAAACCTTCCTGAGGAGATTGGGGATAACTTGATTTGCCTCAGCGGGAAAGGAAGCAACGCTCAGGAGCTTCTCAGAAAGACGGAGCAGAGAGGAGAACTAAAGAAATCCCAGCTGTCCAATCTGGGCGAAATAATAACAGAGTTTGAGGCCTGCTTCGTGGACAGGCCAGGCAGAACTGATTTGACTGAGCACGATATTGAGCTGACTTCAGACGTGCCAGTGCGATCAAGGTGCTACCGATTTTCTCCAAGGCAAAGAGAAATTCTGGATAGGGAAGTAACTCGCATGCTGGAATTAGGAGTAATAAAACCCTCGGAAAGCGATTATGCTTCGCCTATGATCTTAGTAGAAGCTCCAGGTAAAGACCCTAGGCCTGTGGTAGACTACCGAAAGCTAAATTCTCTCACCAGGGATCAAGTGTATCCTATTCCGAATATTGAGGAGAGAGTAGAACAGGTCAGTAGAGCGGCATATGTGACTACGCTGGACCTTACTCGAGGATACTGGCAAGTACCGCTCACTGAACGCGCCAGCAGATACGCGGCTTTCGTCACTCCGACGGGCAGCTACCAGCCAACAATGATGAGTTTCGGGCTCAAAAATGCTCCATTTTGTTTTTCCCGACTCATGGATAGGGTTTTAAAGGGGTGTGAAACATTCGCGGTGCCTTATTTAGACGACATTGCGGTTTTTTCCGACTCATGGGCGGACCATATGGTACATCTAAGAGCTGTACTGAGCCTTTTGCGTCAAGCTGGACTAACCGTAAAGGCCGAGAAATGTTGCCTGGCAAGGGCGACCGTGGACTACTTGGGTCACAATGTAGGTCAAGGTTTCAGGAAACCCAGCGAGATTAAGATTTCTGCGGTAGCAGACTACCCGCGGCCGAGCACGAAGACGGAAATTCGGGCATTCTTAGGGCTGACGGGATACTACAACCACTACATCCCTCACTATTCATCTTTGGCTAGCCCTCTGACCGACGCTCTCCGCAAGACAGAACCGACAAATGTAGTCTGGGACGAACAAAAGGAAGCCTCCTTCGTAAACCTGAAGGCTGTGCTGATTAGCCGTCCGGTATTGCGAGCTCCAGACTATGACCGAGAATTCACGGTCCAGTGTGATGCCAGTGATCGAGGGTTAGGTGCTGTTCTCTGCCAGAGAGATGACGACGGTAATGAGCACCCTGTGCTCTACCTGAGCAGAAAACTGAGTTCTAGAGAGAGGGCTTATTGCGCGTCAGAGAAGAGTGCGCTTGCATTGTATGGGCCATTCAAAAATTGCAGTGCTATCTTGGAGGGGCCAAATTCACCGTAGAGACGGACCATTGTCCCCTGGCTTGGCTGCAAACTGCGACATCGAAGAACAGTCGCCTTCTTAAGTGGAGCCTGATTTTACAGCAGTACAATTTTGAAATAAGATACAAAAAGGGGAAGTTAAATGGGAATGCGGACGCGCTTAGCCGCTGTTTCTAAGCGGTCCGAGGTGTTCCTCACCATGTATCGAAATTGATAATCAGGTTTTATTTTTTTTTTCCTCGTGCGCTTGTATATGTGTGACTATGTAAAGCAGCACGTTTGGTTTTCTAGGAATACGTGGGTCCTGAACGTCTTGAGAGTGGGCTTTTCTCGAAAAACAATGGCAGTTTTCTTTTAACCTGGTCTCTTCAGACGGGAGCCGAGTGCTTGCTTCGACATGTGGTTGAGATTCAGACAGCTCGAGCAATTTGGCCTACAACAATCAAGACAACGCGACAAGCAACAGCGAGCTTCAAGCGTTCACGTGCAGGCCATTAAGTCGTCTCTTCATGCAGCAGCGGCGACTGCTGCCCTCCGTGACTCTTCTGGCGGGGGAGGAGGCTGTTACGACCGTGCATCCGCATTTGCGCGCTCTATTGTTCGCCTGTGGGCATGGAAAAGTATTGTGAATATGTGGTGATGGTCCAATGGCTCTAAGTGAGCCTGTTTCCAGGAATCCTGTTTTGTAAGCCTGTTTTGCTTTGTGGACAACCTGCAAATGCCAAATTGACCCTGTCAAGAGAACGTCTGGAAAAACACAAAGAAACGTCCCCCTGCGGGAAATAGCAGGAAGTGCTTTCTTTTGTTCACCCTTCCAGTCGAGAAGGGCTATCGTCCAGTGAGGAATGTCTACTTTTCAAAGGAGACGACAGAGTGACATGTCCGCTGACGTGCAGGACAAGAAAGGAGCATGACGCATACAGCCATTAAGTGATTTCCCAGGAATGCAGGAAAGATTTGCAATTGTCGAAAACGGACAATGCTGGGAGCGGATGCGGCGCCACGTGCACTCGGGTTTCTGAGAAGTAAAACCCCTTGTCAGAACCAGCCTGTGGTTTCTTTGCTGAAGAATAGAAATGTACCTCCTCTCCTCGCCGTTCCCAAGCTTTTCCCGCCAACAAGTGATCACGCCCAACGAATGAATGCCGGACCAGTCAGTGCTTCAGACCATCAGTGCAGTGATGTGTTCGATTGGATGCCGATACCTGAGGGGCGTGCCCTGGATTTGGTTGGTCAGCATCTTCAGAGAGGGGCTGGACTTAGGGGGTTTTAAGGACGCTGCAGAGCACGAAATGTCGCTCTGGGCCCTGGGTAAACGGCTCATCCAGTCGCTTCTCGCTATGAACTCTTAACGCTTGCCATTTTGCTGATGTACCCTTCTTTTTCGTGTAAATAATCTTGTAAATAAGTTTTCTCAAAGTGCCATTAAACCTGCTTGTACATATTTCACCAACTTAGAAGATTCAGTCCTTCTTCAACCCCGAGTCTCTGCACGCTACCAAGTGAAGGCCGGGTCGACGTAGCCCCAGCGTCACGACAACTGGTGATCAGCGGTGGGATCTGAATCTACAAGCACAACGACTGGTGACCAGCGTTGGGATCTGAATCTACAAGCCACAACATCTGGTAATTGGAGGTGGGATCTGGATCTACAAGCTACAACATCTGGTGATTCGAGGTGGATCAGAATCTACAAGCCACAACATCTTGTGATCGGAGGTGGCATCTCAAGCAACAAGCAGGAGCAACAATCGGCCAACAAGAAAGCAGCTCGGAACATCGATCGCATGTGTGGGTGAGTGCTTGGCTTTTCTTCTGATGTGGACCAGGTTCTTGAACAGGGTTAGATTTTAGAACTGGTAAAGAGAGTGTGGAAACGCCTTTAGGTTTGGTAGTTTGCACTGTTGTTTTGGAAGTAGCCGACACTCGGAGCGATCATGGACCTACAAAAGCTGCAGAAACCGGAACTGTTGCAATTGTGTGAGGAATTGGGAATTGATAAAAGTGGTTTGGCACGAAAACCTTTGATTATAAAGGCAATCACTGATCTGGGAACCGATGATGAGGAGCTCAGTGAAGCATGGAACCTCATCGGGCAAAAAAAGGAACAGCTCAGACAGCAAAAAGAGGAAAGGGAGCGTGAACTTGAGAGGGAAAAAGAGGAAAGGGAGCACGAACGTGAGAAGCTTGAGAGAGAAGCAAAAAAGCGGGAGCTAGAAATTGAGCTCCGGAAATTAGAAGTAGAGTTGAGCAAGAGGTCGGGCAATTGTCCCCAGCTAGCGGTACCTCTTCTCAACAAGGAGGCAGATTTCAAGATGTCAAAGTACATGCAGCCATATGTGATATCAGGGGATATCGGTCTGTATCTGGGTAACTTTGAGCGAACTTGCGAAGAACTGTCCTTCCAGCGAGACACGTGGTCTCAGAGATTATTGACGGTTCTGCCCTGCGAGGCAGCGGAGGTTGTCGCGCGGCTAAACAAGGAGGACGCGGACAACTACGAGAAGGTCAAAGCTTGCCTTCTGATTTTCGGAGACAGAGATGTGCAGGCCTTAACACGTTCAAAGGCGCGAGAACTAGCTACACTGCTCATACCAGAAAATTCCACAGCGGAGGAAACGGCAGTTAAAACAGTGGTCGATGTGGAAGATAGCGGGTCAGAAAACTTTGAGAGCGAGGCATCTCAGATAAGTCAACTAGAAAGTGAGCTTGATAAGACACGGAATGAGGACGTTCTAGAGAGTAACCTCTTGCCGCCGGTGTCTAGTAATCTCACGAGACTTCTAAGTGGAAACCGAGAGGACTTAGCTATGGAGCAAGCCAATGATCCCAAGAATAAGCTCGAAGTACAGTGGGAAGGACCTGCTGAAGTCGTTGCAGAGCTTTCTGACACTAACTACGCAGTGAAAATCCCCGATAAGCGTAAAGCAGTGCGCATTTATCATTGCAATCTTATGAAGCCTTATGAGCAGAGGGAAACCATGGTAAATCTAACGTTAAACCTTCCTGAGGAGATTGGGGATAACTTGATTTGCCTCAGCGGGAAAGGAAGCAACGCTCAGGAGCTTCTCAGAAAGACGGAGCAGAGAGGAGAACTAAAGAAATCCCAGCTGTCCAATCTGGGCGAAATAATAACAGAGTTTGAGGCCTGCTTCGTGGACAGGCCAGGCAGAACTGATTTGACTGAGCACGATATTGAGCTGACTTCAGACGTGCCAGTGCGATCAAGGTGCTACCGATTTTCTCCAAGGCAAAGAGAAATTCTGGATAGGGAAGTAACTCGCATGCTGGAATTAGGAGTAATAAAACCCTCGGAAAGCGATTATGCTTCGCCTATGATCTTAGTAGAAGCTCCAGGTAAAGACCCTAGGCCTGTGGTAGACTACCGAAAGCTAAATTCTCTCACCAGGGATCAAGTGTATCCTATTCCGAATATTGAGGAGAGAGTAGAACAGGTCAGTAGAGCGGCATATGTGACTACGCTGGACCTTACTCGAGGATACTGGCAAGTACCGCTCACTGAACGCGCCAGCAGATACGCGGCTTTCGTCACTCCGACGGGCAGCTACCAGCCAACAATGATGAGTTTCGGGCTCAAAAATGCTCCATTTTGTTTTTCCCGACTCATGGATAGGGTTTTAAAGGGGTGTGAAACATTCGCGGTGCCTTATTTAGACGACATTGCGGTTTTTTCCGACTCATGGGCGGACCATATGGTACATCTAAGAGCTGTACTGAGCCTTTTTCGTCAAGCTGGACTAACCGTAAAGGCCGAGAAATGTTGCCTGGCAAGGGCGACCGTGGACTACTTGGGTCACAATGTAGGTCAAGGTTTCAGGAAACCCAGCGAGATTAAGATTTCTGCGGTAGCAGACTACCCGCGGCCGAGCACGAAGACGGAAATTCGGGCATTCTTAGGGCTGACGGGATACTACAACCACTACATCCCTCACTATTCATCTTTGGCTAGCCCTCTGACCGACGCTCTCCGCAAGACAGAACCGACAAATGTAGTCTGGGACGAACAAAAGGAAGCCTCCTTCGTAAACCTGAAGGCTGTGCTGATTAGCCGTCCGGTATTGCGAGCTCCAGACTATGACCGAGAATTCACGGTCCAGTGTGATGCCAGTGATCGAGGGTTAGGTGCTGTTCTCTGCCAGAGAGATGACGACGGTAATGAGCACCCTGTGCTCTACCTGAGCAGAAAACTGAGTTCTAGAGAGAGGGCTTATTGCGCGTCAGAGAAGAGTGCGCTTGCATTGTATGGGCCATTCAAAAATTGCAGTGCTATCTTGGAGGGGCCAAATTCACCGTAGAGACGGACCATTGTCCCCTGGCTTGGCTGCAAACTGCGACATCGAAGAACAGTCGCCTTCTTAAGTGGAGCCTGATTTTACAGCAGTACAATTTTGAAATAAGATACAAAAAGGGGAAGTTAAATGGGAATGCGGACGCGCTTAGCCGCTGTTTCTAAGCGGTCCGAGGTGTTCCTCACCATGTATCCAAATTGATAATCAGGTTTTATTTTTTTTTTCCTCGTGCGCTTGTATATGTGTGACTATGTAAAGCAGCACGTTTGGTTTTCTAGGAATACGTGGGTCCTGAACGTCTTGAGAGTGGGCTTTTCTCGAACAACAATGGCAGTTTTCTTTTAACCTGGTCTCTTCAGACGGGAGCCGAGTGCTTGCTTCGACATGTGGTTGAGATTCAGACAGCTCGAGCAATTTGGCCTACAACAATCAAGACAACGCGACAAGCAACAGCGAGCTTCAAGCGTTCACGTGCAGGCCATTAAGTCGTCTCTTCATGCAGCAGCGGCGACTGCTGCCCTCCGTGACTCTTCTGGCGGGGGAGGAGGCTGTTACGACCGTGCATCCGCATTTGCGCGCTCTATTGTTCGCCTGTGGGCATGGAAAAGTATTGTGAATATGTGGTGATGGTCCAATGGCTCTAAGTGAGCCTGTTTCCAGGAATCCTGTTTTGTAAGCCTGTTTTGCTTTGTGGACAACCTGCAAATGCCAAATTGACCCTGTCAAGAGAACGTCTGGAAAAACACAAAGAAACGTCCCCCTGCGGGAAATAGCAGGAAGTGCTTTCTTTTGTTCACCCTTCCAGTCGAGAAGGGCTATCGTCCAGTGAGGAATGTCTACTTTTCAAAGGAGACGACAGAGTGACATGTCCGCTGACGTGCAGGACAAGAAAGGAGCATGACGCATACAGCCATTAAGTGATTTCCCAGGAATGCAGGAAAGATTTGCAATTGTCGAAAACGGACAATGCTGGGAGCGGATGCGGCGCCACGTGCACTCGGGTTTCTGAGAAGTAAAACCCCTTGTCAGAACCAGCCTGTGGTTTCTTTGCTGAAGAATAGAAATGTACCTCCTCTCCTCGCCGTTCCCAAGCTTTTCCCGCCAACAAGTGATCACGCCCAACGAATGAATGCCGGACCAGTCAGTGCTTCAGACCATCAGTGCAGTGATGTGTTCGATTGGATGCCGATACCTGAGGGGCGTGCCCTGGATTTGGTTGGTCAGCATCTTCAGAGAGGGGCTGGACTTAGGGGGTTTTAAGGACGCTGCAGAGCACGAAATGTCGCTCTGGGCCCTGGGTAAACGGCTCATCCAGTCGCTTCTCGCTATGAACTCTTAACGCTTGCCATTTTGCTGATGTACCCTTCTTTTTCGTGTAAATAATCTTGTAAATAAGTTTTCTCAAAGTGCCATTAAACCTGCTTGTACATATTTCACCAACTTAGAAGATTCAGTCCTTCTTCAACCCCGAGTCTCTGCACGCTACCAAGTGAAGGCCGGGTCGACGTAGCCCCAGCGTCACGACAACTGGTGATCAGCGGTGGGATCTGAATCTACAAGCACAACGACTGGTGACCAGCGTTGGGATCTGAATCTACAAGCCACAACATCTGGTAATTGGAGGTGGGATCTGGATCTACAAGCTACAACATCTGGTGATTCGAGGTGGATCAGAATCTACAAGCCACAACATCTTGTGATCGGAGGTGGCATCTCAAGCAACAAGCAGGAGCAACAATCGGCCAACAAGAAAGCAGCTCGGAACATCGATCGCATGTGTGGGTGAGTGCTTGGCTTTTCTTCTGATGTGGACCAGGTTCTTGAACAGGGTTAGATTTTAGAACTGGTAAAGAGAGTGTGGAAACGCCTTTAGGTTTGGTAGTTTGCACTGTTGTTTTGGAAGTAGCCGACACTCGGAGCGATCATGGACCTACAAAAGCTGCAGAAACCGGAACTGTTGCAATTGTGTGAGGAATTGGGAATTGATAAAAGTGGTTTGGCACGAAAACCTTTGATTATAAAGGCAATCACTGATCTGGGAACCGATGATGAGGAGCTCAGTGAAGCATGGAACCTCATCGGGCAAAAAAAGGAACAGCTCAGACAGCAAAAAGAGGAAAGGGAGCGTGAACTTGAGAGGGAAAAAGAGGAAAGGGAGCACGAACGTGAGAAGCTTGAGAGAGAAGCAAAAAAGCGGGAGCTAGAAATTGAGCTCCGGAAATTAGAAGTAGAGTTGAGCAAGAGGTCGGGCAATTGTCCCCAGCTAGCGGTACCTCTTCTCAACAAGGAGGCAGATTTCAAGATGTCAAAGTACATGCAGCCATATGTGATATCAGGGGATATCGGTCTGTATCTGGGTAACTTTGAGCGAACTTGCGAAGAACTGTCCTTCCAGCGAGACACGTGGTCTCAGAGATTATTGACGGTTCTGCCCTGCGAGGCAGCGGAGGTTGTCGCGCGGCTAAACAAGGAGGACGCGGACAACTACGAGAAGGTCAAAGCTTGCCTTCTGATTTTCGGAGACAGAGATGTGCAGGCCTTAACACGTTCAAAGGCGCGAGAACTAGCTACACTGCTCATACCAGAAAATTCCACAGCGGAGGAAACGGCAGTTAAAACAGTGGTCGATGTGGAAGATAGCGGGTCAGAAAACTTTGAGAGCGAGGCATCTCAGATAAGTCAACTAGAAAGTGAGCTTGATAAGACACGGAATGAGGACGTTCTAGAGAGTAACCTCTTGCCGCCGGTGTCTAGTAATCTCACGAGACTTCTAAGTGGAAACCGAGAGGACTTAGCTATGGAGCAAGCCAATGATCCCAAGAATAAGCTCGAAGTACAGTGGGAAGGACCTGCTGAAGTCGTTGCAGAGCTTTCTGACACTAACTACGCAGTGAAAATCCCCGATAAGCGTAAAGCAGTGCGCATTTATCATTGCAATCTTATGAAGCCTTATGAGCAGAGGGAAACCATGGTAAATCTAACGTTAAACCTTCCTGAGGAGATTGGGGATAACTTGATTTGCCTCAGCGGGAAAGGAAGCAACGCTCAGGAGCTTCTCAGAAAGACGGAGCAGAGAGGAGAACTAAAGAAATCCCAGCTGTCCAATCTGGGCGAAATAATAACAGAGTTTGAGGCCTGCTTCGTGGACAGGCCAGGCAGAACTGATTTGACTGAGCACGATATTGAGCTGACTTCAGACGTGCCAGTGCGATCAAGGTGCTACCGATTTTCTCCAAGGCAAAGAGAAATTCTGGATAGGGAAGTAACTCGCATGCTGGAATTAGGAGTAATAAAACCCTCGGAAAGCGATTATGCTTCGCCTATGATCTTAGTAGAAGCTCCAGGTAAAGACCCTAGGCCTGTGGTAGACTACCGAAAGCTAAATTCTCTCACCAGGGATCAAGTGTATCCTATTCCGAATATTGAGGAGAGAGTAGAACAGGTCAGTAGAGCGGCATATGTGACTACGCTGGACCTTACTCGAGGATACTGGCAAGTACCGCTCACTGAACGCGCCAGCAGATACGCGGCTTTCGTCACTCCGACGGGCAGCTACCAGCCAACAATGATGAGTTTCGGGCTCAAAAATGCTCCATTTTGTTTTTCCCGACTCATGGATAGGGTTTTAAAGGGGTGTGAAACATTCGCGGTGCCTTATTTAGACGACATTGCGGTTTTTTCCGACTCATGGGCGGACCATATGGTACATCTAAGAGCTGTACTGAGCCTTTTTCGTCAAGCTGGACTAACCGTAAAGGCCGAGAAATGTTGCCTGGCAAGGGCGACCGTGGACTACTTGGGTCACAATGTAGGTCAAGGTTTCAGGAAACCCAGCGAGATTAAGATTTCTGCGGTAGCAGACTACCCGCGGCCGAGCACGAAGACGGAAATTCGGGCATTCTTAGGGCTGACGGGATACTACAACCACTACATCCCTCACTATTCATCTTTGGCTAGCCCTCTGACCGACGCTCTCCGCAAGACAGAACCGACAAATGTAGTCTGGGACGAACAAAAGGAAGCCTCCTTCGTAAACCTGAAGGCTGTGCTGATTAGCCGTCCGGTATTGCGAGCTCCAGACTATGACCGAGAATTCACGGTCCAGTGTGATGCCAGTGATCGAGGGTTAGGTGCTGTTCTCTGCCAGAGAGATGACGACGGTAATGAGCACCCTGTGCTCTACCTGAGCAGAAAACTGAGTTCTAGAGAGAGGGCTTATTGCGCGTCAGAGAAGAGTGCGCTTGCATTGTATGGGCCATTCAAAAATTGCAGTGCTATCTTGGAGGGGCCAAATTCACCGTAGAGACGGACCATTGTCCCCTGGCTTGGCTGCAAACTGCGACATCGAAGAACAGTCGCCTTCTTAAGTGGAGCCTGATTTTACAGCAGTACAATTTTGAAATAAGATACAAAAAGGGGAAGTTAAATGGGAATGCGGACGCGCTTAGCCGCTGTTTCTAAGCGGTCCGAGGTGTTCCTCACCATGTATCCAAATTGATAATCAGGTTTTATTTTTTTTTCCTCGTGCGCTTGTATATGTGTGACTATGTAAAGCAGCACGTTTGGTTTTCTAGGAATACGTGGGTCCTGAACGTCTTGAGAGTGGGCTTTTCTCGAAAAACAATGGCAGTTTTCTTTTAACCTGGTCTCTTCAGACGGGAGCCGAGTGCTTGCTTCGACATGTGGTTGAGATTCAGACAGCTCGAGCAATTTGGCCTACAACAATCAAGACAACGCGACAAGCAACAGCGAGCTTCAAGCGTTCACGTGCAGGCCATTAAGTCGTCTCTTCATGCAGCAGCGGCGACTGCTGCCCTCCGTGACTCTTCTGGCGGGGGAGGAGGCTGTTACGACCGTGCATCCGCATTTGCGCGCTCTATTGTTCGCCTGTGGGCATGGAAAAGTATTGTGAATATGTGGTGATGGTCCAATGGCTCTAAGTGAGCCTGTTTCCAGGAATCCTGTTTTGTAAGCCTGTTTTGCTTTGTGGACAACCTGCAAATGCCAAATTGACCCTGTCAAGAGAACGTCTGGAAAAACACAAAGAAACGTCCCCCTGCGGGAAATAGCAGGAAGTGCTTTCTTTTGTTCACCCTTCCAGTCGAGAAGGGCTATCGTCCAGTGAGGAATGTCTACTTTTCAAAGGAGACGACAGAGTGACATGTCCGCTGACGTGCAGGACAAGAAAGGAGCATGACGCATACAGCCATTAAGTGATTTCCCAGGAATGCAGGAAAGATTTGCAATTGTCGAAAACGGACAATGCTGGGAGCGGATGCGGCGCCACGTGCACTCGGGTTTCTGAGAAGTAAAACCCCTTGTCAGAACCAGCCTGTGGTTTCTTTGCTGAAGAATAGAAATGTACCTCCTCTCCTCGCCGTTCCCAAGCTTTTCCCGCCAACAAGTGATCACGCCCAACGAATGAATGCCGGACCAGTCAGTGCTTCAGACCATCAGTGCAGTGATGTGTTCGATTGGATGCCGATACCTGAGGGGCGTGCCCTGGATTTGGTTGGTCAGCATCTTCAGAGAGGGGCTGGACTTAGGGGGTTTTAAGGACGCTGCAGAGCACGAAATGTCGCTCTGGGCCCTGGGTAAACGGCTCATCCAGTCGCTTCTCGCTATGAACTCTTAACGCTTGCCATTTTGCTGATGTACCCTTCTTTTTCGTGTAAATAATCTTGTAAATAAGTTTTCTCAAAGTGCCATTAAACCTGCTTGTACATATTTCACCAACTTAGAAGATTCAGTCCTTCTTCAACCCCGAGTCTCTGCACGCTACCAAGTGAAGGCCGGGTCGACGTAGCCCCAGCGTCACGACAACTGGTGATCAGCGGTGGGATCTGAATCTACAAGCACAACGACTGGTGACCAGCGTTGGGATCTGAATCTACAAGCCACAACATCTGGTAATTGGAGGTGGGATCTGGATCTACAAGCTACAACATCTGGTGATTCGAGGTGGATCAGAATCTACAAGCCACAACATCTTGTGATCGGAGGTGGCATCTCAAGCAACAAGCAGGAGCAACAATCGGCCAACAAGAAAGCAGCTCGGAACATCGATCGCATGTGTGGGTGAGTGCTTGGCTTTTCTTCTGATGTGGACCAGGTTCTTGAACAGGGTTAGATTTTAGAACTGGTAAAGAGAGTGTGGAAACGCCTTTAGGTTTGGTAGTTTGCACTGTTGTTTTGGAAGTAGCCGACACTCGGAGCGATCATGGACCTACAAAAGCTGCAGAAACCGGAACTGTTGCAATTGTGTGAGGAATTGGGAATTGATAAAAGTGGTTTGGCACGAAAACCTTTGATTATAAAGGCAATCACTGATCTGGGAACCGATGATGAGGAGCTCAGTGAAGCATGGAACCTCATCGGGCAAAAAAAGGAACAGCTCAGGCAGCAAAAAGAGGAAAGGGAGCGTGAACTTGAGAGGGAAAAAGAGGAAAGGGAGCACGAACGTGAGAAGCTTGAGAGAGAAGCAAAAAAGCGGGAGCTAGAAATTGAGCTCCGGAAATTAGAAGTAGAGTTGAGCAAGAGGTCGGGCAATTGTCCCCAGCTAGCGGTACCTCTTCTCAACAAGGAGGCAGATTTCAAGATGTCAAAGTACATGCAGCCATATGTGATATCAGGGGATATCGGTCTGTATCTGGGTAACTTTGAGCGAACTTGCGAAGAACTGTCCTTCCAGCGAGACACGTGGTCTCAGAGATTATTGACGGTTCTGCCCTGCGAGGCAGCGGAGGTTGTCGCGCGGCTAAACAAGGAGGACGCGGACAACTACGAGAAGGTCAAAGCTTGCCTTCTGATTTTCGGAGACAGAGATGTGCAGGCCTTAACACGTTCAAAGGCGCGAGAACTAGCTACACTGCTCATACCAGAAAATTCCACAGCGGAGGAAACGGCAGTTAAAACAGTGGTCGATGTGGAAGATAGCGGGTCAGAAAACTTTGAGAGCGAGGCATCTCAGATAAGTCAACTAGAAAGTGAGCTTGATAAGACACGGAATGAGGACGTTCTAGAGAGTAACCTCTTGCCGCCGGTGTCTAGTAATCTCACGAGACTTCTAAGTGGAAACCGAGAGGACTTAGCTATGGAGCAAGCCAATGATCCCAAGAATAAGCTCGAAGTACAGTGGGAAGGACCTGCTGAAGTCGTTGCAGAGCTTTCTGACACTAACTACGCAGTGAAAATCCCCGATAAGCGTAAAGCAGTGCGCATTTATCATTGCAATCTTATGAAGCCTTATGAGCAGAGGGAAACCATGGTAAATCTAACGTTAAACCTTCCTGAGGAGATTGGGGATAACTTGATTTGCCTCAGCGGGAAAGGAAGCAACGCTCAGGAGCTTCTCAGAAAGACGGAGCAGAGAGGAGAACTAAAGAAATCCCAGCTGTCCAATCTGGGCGAAATAATAACAGAGTTTGAGGCCTGCTTCGTGGACAGGCCAGGCAGAACTGATTTGACTGAGCACGATATTGAGCTGACTTCAGACGTGCCAGTGCGATCAAGGTGCTACCGATTTTCTCCAAGGCAAAGAGAAATTCTGGATAGGGAAGTAACTCGCATGCTGGAATTAGGAGTAATAAAACCCTCGGAAAGCGATTATGCTTCGCCTATGATCTTAGTAGAAGCTCCAGGTAAAGACCCTAGGCCTGTGGTAGACTACCGAAAGCTAAATTCTCTCACCAGGGATCAAGTGTATCCTATTCCGAATATTGAGGAGAGAGTAGAACAGGTCAGTAGAGCGGCATATGTGACTACGCTGGACCTTACTCGAGGATACTGGCAAGTACCGCTCACTGAACGCGCCAGCAGATACGCGGCTTTCGTCACTCCGACGGGCAGCTACCAGCCAACAATGATGAGTTTCGGGCTCAAAAATGCTCCATTTTGTTTTTCCCGACTCATGGATAGGGTTTTAAAGGGGTGTGAAACATTCGCGGTGCCTTATTTAGACGACATTGCGGTTTTTTCCGACTCATGGGCGGACCATATGGTACATCTAAGAGCTGTACTGAGCCTTTTGCGTCAAGCTGGACTAACCGTAAAGGCCGAGAAATGTTGCCTGGCAAGGGCGACCGTGGACTACTTGGGTCACAATGTAGGTCAAGGTTTCAGGAAACCCAGCGAGATTAAGATTTCTGCGGTAGCAGACTACCCGCGGCCGAGCACGAAGACGGAAATTCGGGCATTCTTAGGGCTGACGGGATACTACAACCACTACATCCCTCACTATTCATCTTTGGCTAGCCCTCTGACCGACGCTCTCCGCAAGACAGAACCGACAAATGTAGTCTGGGACGAACAAAAGGAAGCCTCCTTCGTAAACCTGAAGGCTGTGCTGATTAGCCGTCCGGTATTGCGAGCTCCAGACTATGACCGAGAATTCACGGTCCAGTGTGATGCCAGTGATCGAGGGTTAGGTGCTGTTCTCTGCCAGAGAGATGACGACGGTAATGAGCACCCTGTGCTCTACCTGAGCAGAAAACTGAGTTCTAGAGAGAGGGCTTATTGCGCGTCAGAGAAGAGTGCGCTTGCATTGTATGGGCCATTCAAAAATTGCAGTGCTATCTTGGAGGGGCCAAATTCACCGTAGAGACGGACCATTGTCCCCTGGCTTGGCTGCAAACTGCGACATCGAAGAACAGTCGCCTTCTTAAGTGGAGCCTGATTTTACAGCAGTACAATTTTGAAATAAGATACAAAAAGGGGAAGTTAAATGGGAATGCGGACGCGCTTAGCCGCTGTTTCTAAGCGGTCCGAGGTTTTCCTCACCATGTATCCAAATTGATAATCAGGTTTTATTTTTTTTTCCTCGTGCGCTTGTATATGTGTGACTATGTAAAGCAGCACGTTTGGTTTTCTAGGAATACGTGGGTCCTGAACGTCTTGAGAGTGGGCTTTTCTCGAAAAACAATGGCAGTTTTCTTTTAACCTGGTCTCTTCAGACGGGAGCCGAGTGCTTGCTTCGACATGTGGTTGAGATTCAGACAGCTCGAGCAATTTGGCCTACAACAATCAAGACAACGCGACAAGCAACAGCGAGCTTCAAGCGTTCACGTGCAGGCCATTAAGTCGTCTCTTCATGCAGCAGCGGCGACTGCTGCCCTCCGTGACTCTTCTGGCGGGGGAGGAGGCTGTTACGACCGTGCATCCGCATTTGCGCGCTCTATTGTTCGCCTGTGGGCATGGAAAAGTATTGTGAATATGTGGTGATGGTCCAATGGCTCTAAGTGAGCCTGTTTCCAGGAATCCTGTTTTGTAAGCCTGTTTTGCTTTGTGGACAACCTGCAAATGCCAAATTGACCCTGTCAAGAGAACGTCTGGAAAAACACAAAGAAACGTCCCCCTGCGGGAAATAGCAGGAAGTGCTTTCTTTTGTTCACCCTTCCAGTCGAGAAGGGCTATCGTCCAGTGAGGAATGTCTACTTTTCAAAGGAGACGACAGAGTGACATGTCCGCTGACGTGCAGGACAAGAAAGGAGCATGACGCATACAGCCATTAAGTGATTTCCCAGGAATGCAGGAAAGATTTGCAATTGTCGAAAACGGACAATGCTGGGAGCGGATGCGGCGCCACGTGCACTCGGGTTTCTGAGAAGTAAAACCCCTTGTCAGAACCAGCCTGTGGTTTCTTTGCTGAAGAATAGAAATGTACCTCCTCTCCTCGCCGTTCCCAAGCTTTTCCCGCCAACAAGTGATCACGCCCAACGAATGAATGCCGGACCAGTCAGTGCTTCAGACCATCAGTGCAGTGATGTGTTCGATTGGATGCCGATACCTGAGGGGCGTGCCCTGGATTTGGTTGGTCAGCATCTTCAGAGAGGGGCTGGACTTAGGGGGTTTTAAGGACGCTGCAGAGCACGAAATGTCGCTCTGGGCCCTGGGTAAACGGCTCATCCAGTCGCTTCTCGCTATGAACTCTTAACGCTTGCCATTTTGCTGATGTACCCTTCTTTTTCGTGTAAATAATCTTGTAAATAAGTTTTCTCAAAGTGCCATTAAACCTGCTTGTACATATTTCACCAACTTAGAAGATTCAGTCCTTCTTCAACCCCGAGTCTCTGCACGCTACCAAGTGAAGGCCGGGTCGACGTAGCCCCAGCGTCACGACAACTGGTGATCAGCGGTGGGATCTGAATCTACAAGCACAACGACTGGTGACCAGCGTTGGGATCTGAATCTACAAGCCACAACATCTGGTAATTGGAGGTGGGATCTGGATCTACAAGCTACAACATCTGGTGATTCGAGGTGGATCAGAATCTACAAGCCACAACATCTTGTGATCGGAGGTGGCATCTCAAGCAACAAGCAGGAGCAACAATCGGCCAACAAGAAAGCAGCTCGGAACATCGATCGCATGTGTGGGTGAGTGCTTGGCTTTTCTTCTGATGTGGACCAGGTTCTTGAACAGGGTTAGATTTTAGAACTGGTAAAGAGAGTGTGGAAACGCCTTTAGGTTTGGTAGTTTGCACTGTTGTTTTGGAAGTAGCCGACACTCGGAGCGATCATGGACCTACAAAAGCTGCAGAAACCGGAACTGTTGCAATTGTGTGAGGAATTGGGAATTGATAAAAGTGGTTTGGCACGAAAACCTTTGATTATAAAGGCAATCACTGATCTGGGAACCGATGATGAGGAGCTCAGTGAAGCATGGAACCTCATCGGGCAAAAAAAGGAACAGCTCAGACAGCAAAAAGAGGAAAGGGAGCGTGAACTTGAGAGGGAAAAAGAGGAAAGGGAGCACGAACGTGAGAAGCTTGAGAGAGAAGCAAAAAAGCGGGAGCTAGAAATTGAGCTCCGGAAATTAGAAGTAGAGTTGAGCAAGAGGTCGGGCAATTGTCCCCAGCTAGCGGTACCTCTTCTCAACAAGGAGGCAGATTTCAAGATGTCAAAGTACATGCAGCCATATGTGATATCAGGGGATATCGGTCTGTATCTGGGTAACTTTGAGCGAACTTGCGAAGAACTGTCCTTCCAGCGAGACACGTGGTCTCAGAGATTATTGACGGTTCTGCCCTGCGAGGCAGCGGAGGTTGTCGCGCGGCTAAACAAGGAGGACGCGGACAACTACGAGAAGGTCAAAGCTTGCCTTCTGATTTTCGGAGACAGAGATGTGCAGGCCTTAACACGTTCAAAGGCGCGAGAACTAGCTACACTGCTCATACCAGAAAATTCCACAGCGGAGGAAACGGCAGTTAAAACAGTGGTCGATGTGGAAGATAGCGGGTCAGAAAACTTTGAGAGCGAGGCATCTCAGATAAGTCAACTAGAAAGTGAGCTTGATAAGACACGGAATGAGGACGTTCTAGAGAGTAACCTCTTGCCGCCGGTGTCTAGTAATCTCACGAGACTTCTAAGTGGAAACCGAGAGGACTTAGCTATGGAGCAAGCCAATGATCCCAAGAATAAGCTCGAAGTACAGTGGGAAGGACCTGCTGAAGTCGTTGCAGAGCTTTCTGACACTAACTACGCAGTGAAAATCCCCGATAAGCGTAAAGCAGTGCGCATTTATCATTGCAATCTTATGAAGCCTTATGAGCAGAGGGAAACCATGGTAAATCTAACGTTAAACCTTCCTGAGGAGATTGGGGATAACTTGATTTGCCTCAGCGGGAAAGGAAGCAACGCTCAGGAGCTTCTCAGAAAGACGGAGCAGAGAGGAGAACTAAAGAAATCCCAGCTGTCCAATCTGGGCGAAATAATAACAGAGTTTGAGGCCTGCTTCGTGGACAGGCCAGGCAGAACTGATTTGACTGAGCACGATATTGAGCTGACTTCAGACGTGCCAGTGCGATCAAGGTGCTACCGATTTTCTCCAAGGCAAAGAGAAATTCTGGATAGGGAAGTAACTCGCATGCTGGAATTAGGAGTAATAAAACCCTCGGAAAGCGATTATGCTTCGCCTATGATCTTAGTAGAAGCTCCAGGTAAAGACCCTAGGCCTGTGGTAGACTACCGAAAGCTAAATTCTCTCACCAGGGATCAAGTGTATCCTATTCCGAATATTGAGGAGAGAGTAGAACAGGTCAGTAGAGCGGCATATGTGACTACGCTGGACCTTACTCGAGGATACTGGCAAGTACCGCTCACTGAACGCGCCAGCAGATACGCGGCTTTCGTCACTCCGACGGGCAGCTACCAGCCAACAATGATGAGTTTCGGGCTCAAAAATGCTCCATTTTGTTTTTCCCGACTCATGGATAGGGTTTTAAAGGGGTGTGAAACATTCGCGGTGCCTTATTTAGACGACATTGCGGTTTTTTCCGACTCATGGGCGGACCATATGGTACATCTAAGAGCTGTACTGAGCCTTTTTCGTCAAGCTGGACTAACCGTAAAGGCCGAGAAATGTTGCCTGGCAAGGGCGACCGTGGACTACTTGGGTCACAATGTAGGTCAAGGTTTCAGGAAACCCAGCGAGATTAAGATTTCTGCGGTAGCAGACTACCCGCGGCCGAGCACGAAGACGGAAATTCGGGCATTCTTAGGGCTGACGGGATACTACAACCACTACATCCCTCACTATTCATCTTTGGCTAGCCCTCTGACCGACGCTCTCCGCAAGACAGAACCGACAAATGTAGTCTGGGACGAACAAAAGGAAGCCTCCTTCGTAAACCTGAAGGCTGTGCTGATTAGCCGTCCGGTATTGCGAGCTCCAGACTATGACCGAGAATTCACGGTCCAGTGTGATGCCAGTGATCGAGGGTTAGGTGCTGTTCTCTGCCAGAGAGATGACGACGGTAATGAGCACCCTGTGCTCTACCTGAGCAGAAAACTGAGTTCTAGAGAGAGGGCTTATTGCGCGTCAGAGAAGAGTGCGCTTGCATTGTATGGGCCATTCAAAAATTGCAGTGCTATCTTGGAGGGGCCAAATTCACCGTAGAGACGGACCATTGTCCCCTGGCTTGGCTGCAAACTGCGACATCGAAGAACAGTCGCCTTCTTAAGTGGAGCCTGATTTTACAGCAGTACAATTTTGAAATAAGATACAAAAAGGGGAAGTTAAATGGGAATGCGGACGCGCTTAGCCGCTGTTTCTAAGCGGTCCGAGGTGTTCCTCACCATGTATCCAAATTGATAATCAGGTTTTATTTTTTTTTTCCTCGTGCGCTTGTATATGTGTGACTATGTAAAGCAGCACGTTTGGTTTTCTAGGAATACGTGGGTCCTGAACGTCTTGAGAGTGGGCTTTTCTCGAACAACAATGGCAGTTTTCTTTTAACCTGGTCTCTTCAGACGGGAGCCGAGTGCTTGCTTCGACATGTGGTTGAGATTCAGACAGCTCGAGCAATTTGGCCTACAACAATCAAGACAACGCGACAAGCAACAGCGAGCTTCAAGCGTTCACGTGCAGGCCATTAAGTCGTCTCTTCATGCAGCAGCGGCGACTGCTGCCCTCCGTGACTCTTCTGGCGGGGGAGGAGGCTGTTACGACCGTGCATCCGCATTTGCGCGCTCTATTGTTCGCCTGTGGGCATGGAAAAGTATTGTGAATATGTGGTGATGGTCCAATGGCTCTAAGTGAGCCTGTTTCCAGGAATCCTGTTTTGTAAGCCTGTTTTGCTTTGTGGACAACCTGCAAATGCCAAATTGACCCTGTCAAGAGAACGTCTGGAAAAACACAAAGAAACGTCCCCCTGCGGGAAATAGCAGGAAGTGCTTTCTTTTGTTCACCCTTCCAGTCGAGAAGGGCTATCGTCCAGTGAGGAATGTCTACTTTTCAAAGGAGACGACAGAGTGACATGTCCGCTGACGTGCAGGACAAGAAAGGAGCATGACGCATACAGCCATTAAGTGATTTCCCAGGAATGCAGGAAAGATTTGCAATTGTCGAAAACGGACAATGCTGGGAGCGGATGCGGCGCCACGTGCACTCGGGTTTCTGAGAAGTAAAACCCCTTGTCAGAACCAGCCTGTGGTTTCTTTGCTGAAGAATAGAAATGTACCTCCTCTCCTCGCCGTTCCCAAGCTTTTCCCGCCAACAAGTGATCACGCCCAACGAATGAATGCCGGACCAGTCAGTGCTTCAGACCATCAGTGCAGTGATGTGTTCGATTGGATGCCGATACCTGAGGGGCGTGCCCTGGATTTGGTTGGTCAGCATCTTCAGAGAGGGGCTGGACTTAGGGGGTTTTAAGGACGCTGCAGAGCACGAAATGTCGCTCTGGGCCCTGGGTAAACGGCTCATCCAGTCGCTTCTCGCTATGAACTCTTAACGCTTGCCATTTTGCTGATGTACCCTTCTTTTTCGTGTAAATAATCTTGTAAATAAGTTTTCTCAAAGTGCCATTAAACCTGCTTGTACATATTTCACCAACTTAGAAGATTCAGTCCTTCTTCAACCCCGAGTCTCTGCACGCTACCAAGTGAAGGCCGGGTCGACGTAGCCCCAGCGTCACGACACGAGTCACATCGTCTTTTTGTTCCCGTGGCTCGGTATAGACTTTGGTGACTCCGGTTCTTTTTCGATATCTGCACGTTCCGATCCCGCTCCTTTTTCCGGTAATATCGGCCTGGTAGCTGCAGTCTTTGCTTGGGGACATTCTTTGAAAAGATATCTTTTCTTGGCCGGTCGCAGCAATTAAGCTACTTTGCTGTGCAGATTCCTACGAACGTAGCACTGTTCCGCAAGCTGTGCTGCCTTGTCTAGGCTGGTTTCCGTGAGCCTATCTAGCAGCCATAACCTCAAATCTTCTGGGATCACGCTGTAATATTGCTCCAACGCAATACATTCTAGAACCTTGTCGTGATCGTTATACACCTCAGCATTCCTGAGCCACTCCGTTAAGTTGACTTTGAGCCTGTACGCGAATTCTGTGAGGGACTCCACTTTTTTTTTCCTGTCGGAAGCGCTGTCTAAATGCCTCAGCAGAAAGCCGGTATTTTCGAAGCAGCGCACTCTTTACTTTGTCATAGTCGTTGCAATCACTGCCTGAGAGACGCGCTACAGCTTCAGCCGCTTCGCCGGGAAGGAAAGGAAGCAACCTCTCTGACCAAGCGCACTTATAGATTTGCAACTTCCCGCATGCACGCTCGAAATTTACCAGGAAGAGTGCAATATCATCTCCTATTCTGTACTATAGGACAGAATCCTTCAGTGTTGGCCTCACTTGTTCTCCGGCCAAGGATACAGGGCTAGAACGCGCCGTGTCCGTACGGTTCGAAGCGTTTTCAAGCTCCTTCATTTTCAGAGCATGCTCACGGGCCTCCCGTTTTTCCTAGCTGTGCCTCTCGCTGCTCTTGTCTTTTCTGCTCCTCACGGAGCTCGTGCTTTTCCCGCTCCTTTTCCTCTCTTTGTTCTACAATTGTTTCCAAAGTCTTTCCAGCCTCCTCAATCGCCACTGCCTCCCGACTCACCAAAATATCTTTCTTCCGTTTTACAGAACCCAGCAAAATGCCCATCTCATAGCAAATTTCGAGAAGTTCCTGTACCTTGAACTTTTCTATCCTGGTCTTACACCGTGCGTTATCAAACCGCCTATACACTTTGGCGAAAACACAACAAACTCAAAATCCCCTGAAACTCATTTCCCAAAATTTCACAATCCCTTTTTACGGTTTCCTTTGCTAGGGAGGTCTGGCGAAATGCGAGGTGAATCTCAGGCACTTACCCTGTCGAAGTAGCCAGTGGCCGTCAGTCCCGTTGCTGCCAAGGTCCTATTGGAGCCGGTGACTGACTTGTTCATCCCACCGCTGCCACCAGTTATCGTGATTCACGGGTAGCGTGGTGTCGGGGTGGGAACAACAACCAAGTGGACGATACGAGACGGAGTTGAGAAAAACAAATGAAAAGAGCTTTATACAGATATTTACATCAGGAATAAAGAACTCGGAGAGCAGGACGGCAGCCTGCCTCCGTTGAGAGCCTCTCGAGCAATCTTTCAGTCGCTTCGCAACACAACACACTCGTGTCCGAAAACACTCAGGGGGTTTACATGAGACCGACAAAGTCGGGTCGGGGAGGCCTGTCGGGCTGAAAACCGGCTATCGGGCTCATGTATACGCTAGGGGGTCGAGCTAAAGGACCGTCGGGTCGGGTCCCGCCAGCCCGACTGCAGGGGGTGGGTTGGCTCGACCCTACCCGATGGGCGAGGGGCATGTATACGTTGACGCGTCGGGCAGGCGCCTCCTCTCTTGCCTCCTTGCTGGTCGGGGACGGGACCGTGAGCTGTTCCTCTGAGCATTCCTCCTTTTCCTCGTCTCCTGCCTGCGCCTGGTTCTCTTGCTCGACGTACGGTGTAGCAGCTATCTTTTCCCGACAGAAACGAGCTCATGTAAACCCGGACTGGTCGGGGGTTGGCTCAGCTCGACAACCGGCTCCCTCCTACCCAACCCGCTTGCGTCGGGCTCATGTATACAAGGCTACTCTCGCGTCTTCTTCTCGTCTGGCCCCGCCCACGCAGTCACAAATCACTATCAGGCAGCAGGCGGTCGAGATGCAGCTGCAGGTCCCAAGGTCGCAGGAAAGGGGCCACAGGGTCCGGGACCCATGTCGAAGCCGATGGCAACAAGTGTCCGATAGTCGGCCGCGCATCCCGGCCTGCGAATACTGTAGCAGCACGCTGGTTCCTTCTCTCCCGCTTGCCGAGATCGCATTCCTCCCGAAACCGCAAACGCAGGGGGAGAAGAACAAAGTCCTTCCCGCGATACGGTGAAGCTTGGCCGGCCTGGCCCAACACCGCCGGCTCAAACACCCAGGAGCGCGCAAAGCACATAACTCACTGTGACCCGCGGTGCTTTGTTGGATGCCGCAAACAAAGAAGCAAACTAAAAAGCGAAGCAAATTGTCTTTTGCGCAGACGGCGCGAAGCAGAACTGTTTGTCGTGTGCATTACCACTGCACGCGGAACATCGGCGATCATAAATGGATATGCATGATGTCCGTCCGGACATCGGCGCACTCATCGCAGCACTCTCGTAGTCTCACTCTTGTAGGACGTAGTCCGGACATCACAGCATATCACGGAAAACACAAACCGGCGCCTACACCCCCAGTCGTACAGTAAACAAAAATGACGTGATGCTTGGGCTAGAGACACGCCGGCGGTACCCAGCTTTTTCAGCGCCGCTTGTATGTATGTAAATTTGCAGCACCGCAAATCACATTTAAACTTCAATACGAGCAGAAAGCGACGCGTTACGTGACGCATCTCATCACATATGATAGTGAGAAAACTTTGAAGAATCAAAACTACATGTACTACTACGAGGGCCAAATGAGCGAGCGTGCGGGCCGCGAGCTGGCCGTCAACAGTACCGCGATTACATGCGCTTACGCTCTGGTCGTACTTGCCACCCCGCCGCGGTCCAACTCACGTAAACCTATCATGCCATAACGTAGTCTATCACCCATTCTAGGCACTATTCTTGCCACTGCACTATTCTTCCTAGTTTCACAAAGCAAAAAAAAGTATGTGGCAAAAGGTAGGGCCGACCTCTCTCGCCGACCAAGAAGTGGCCGGCCGACCCTCGGCACCCGACTGAGGGCTGGCGTCGGGGATTGACACTGACCTAACGTCGGCCGATTTTCAGCAATCGACTACGGCCCGACCTCTTTGCCCGACGTGACCGACCATTTGCCGCACGTGGGCCGGCCACCTGCCAGTGTTACTGGTGTTACTGAATGGTCGGCTGCTCGTCTGCCCTAGCTATTTTGCTGACGAAAGACCGCACGTCGGCCGGTTGCTTCCCGACGCCGGTCAGTGGCCAGGAGACGGCTCAAAACCACGGCATAGCGTCCGGCATCGCCCTTCGTGCAGGTATTCATGCCATGCATTTAATATACCGTGGCCCATATGCATATATAACGGGGTAGCGTATACAAATGCATCAAGGAAAGCAGTAGCTGTTTTGGTGCCATGAAGAAACAAAAGAAGCTGCAGTATTTGGTGAAAATTTTATTTGTCAACAGCGTTCAGAAAAAGCTCGCGATTTGCTTTTTAATAAGCGTGGATATATGACTGACTATAGAAAACGCGTGTGCCACATGTGGAAGATGGGCTTGAGGCTTGGTCTTCCTCTTTTGGCAGCCTGTCGATCACTTGATGTTTGCGACTGGTCGGATCTGCGGCGGGTTCCATCTTGGTCAGCTGCACGAAGAAAAGTCTTTTTTAATTAAATATTTCATTTCCGCCTAGACTTTTACATTACAGGCAATCAGGATCTGTGAATCCGTGAGAAAGGCGCGAGCACTTCGTTTTGCTACCAGGAGTCATGATGTTGCAATTTGCAACCGTAGTGCACTTAAACCTTATCCTCCCGACGCGAGTTCTTGCATGCTAATGCTGCAATTTAATAATTCTAGCAGAACCAAGTGTCCGCACTTGTCATAGAGCGCGTATGAGGGATTCCAACGCGGCAAAATATATATATAACCTATATAAGCAAAATACAGTTCAATTTTTTCAAACTAGATGCAACTTTTCCAGCAAAAGCGACCGGATATTTGACGATAAGTCATCTGATTTATATTCGTTATTTAAAAACCAAGCATTATTTAGCCAAGACGACCATCTAGACATCCCAACTCGCAGAAGTTTATAGAAATTTTTAAAGCTTGGCACAAGTTAGCTGAACACCTCATGAGCATGTGAGCAGCAGTGGCATCGCTAGGGTAACCCGCATCCAGTGCGGAGGCGGGGCGCTGATCCCCCCCTTGTGCCCGCGATTTAAGCACCGAATTGTAAATTCCGTTCTACCTCCTCTAGAGCTCATGGTTTGCGTTGAAGTTCGCTTTGCACCCAATCACGCAGTGCAAGTGGCATTTTTTTCTTTTTAACATTTATACGCAGTGATCGTGCCCCACACTGATAATTCAGTAAAACATCACATCAGAAGCACATATACCCGAAAAGGGCAGAAACATTAGCTCGTGTAAGTTGCGAGAAAATTCACTGAAACAGGTGATTGCCCAGTACCAGACCATAAGAACAAAGTGGCCCCTGAACTACGCAATGTGCAAACATTAAGCGTGAATCACTGTAGCCGTATGCGCATAAATATAACAAGGATGTGAAGTGGTAAATGCTACAATGACTATAACGGAGTAGCAATGCAACTTCGCATACATATTTAGAGACTATCAAAAAGAATCAGCGAAGAAAATGTGATAATCCGTATAGAAGCACCTTCCTGTGTCCTCCTTGGGTTAGTGCTTATTACACGTACTGGCTACACGAATTCAGCGTAAGAATAAGTTTCCAACGTGCAATAAACAACTGCACTTATGCCGGTAATAATGACTCAGAGGAAAGGGATGGTGAACACAAACAATGCCAGACTATGCACGTTATCATGCGCGCAGGAATATGCATAGGAATGACAAATCTATAACTCAAGGACAACTGGAACGCACAGCAAATAACTAAAGTCATGAAACAGACAAGCCATTAATCAGGACCTTTAATGGACATGCCAGAAAACACACTTGCAAAAGTCACAAGGAGCAAATAACTATGTCTGCCGCATATACAAAATTTAAAAGGCTTACATGTATCGCTCGAACGCATTCGTTAAACAATCAAGAACCAACCGATACACAAAAAAATTGAGCACTTAAGGCCACTTTTCTTCATGTAAATTATAACAAAAATT
Source organism: Amblyomma maculatum (assembly GCF_055883805.1). Classification (NCBI taxonomy): domain Eukaryota; kingdom Metazoa; phylum Arthropoda; class Arachnida; order Ixodida; family Ixodidae; genus Amblyomma; species Amblyomma maculatum. The sequence goes on from NC_139344.1 coordinate 55,582,173, forward strand.
ATCACGGTTATTTTTAAAGCGGACATTCACGCAAAGAGTGCAAGGCGAAAGTACAATAAAGAACTGACCTATATAAGCAAAATGTTGGTGATACGAATCCGGTTGGCACGAATTTTGGAATGATACGTATTCGCGAAATTCCACGGCCGGAATGCACAGTGTACAATGTGCAAAATTTCGGATGTTCCAGTCACTCTCCCGCGCCACTACGAACTCGAACGCGCGAACTGCGACCGCAAACCTGAGGGATAGTCCTTTTGTCTGCAAATACAGTTGCGTAGCATTGACTTCGTCAAGAACTGAAAACCACAGGTGTAAATAACACAGGTGCCTTCCTTCTAATTTTTTTTTTGTTCTAGTCAGCGCGTAGTCTTGCCATACTTGCCATCCCTTGAGCAACAGGCATTCCGTGCCTTTCGGCGTTTTGAAAGTGTGAGGCGGATGTGTGACTGGGCCGAGGAGCGAGAAAGGTACAGGAGATAAATGAACAAGACAAAATACAAAAGACTGCTGGAGAGATGCAGTTATTTTCAAAATGGTGCGAAGCTGTGGGGAATCGATGGTCTTCCCTACACAGCAGGTGTTCTTGCTGTTTCTTCTACTGCCTTCGCTCGTACCGAGTGGTGTTGGTGACCACCGCTGCGTCCGTGGCTCAGTGACACATTGCGGTGCGGAGATGACGACTTCTCTTCTCGGACTGTACACGTTTATTTACACCTTTTACAATTGGCGTATTTACACAAATGTCGTCGGATGCGACATCGAACGTAGAGGGCTAACTGCGACTGGTGAACGATCTGAGGTCAGAGGCTAGCAGGATCAGGCCTTGGCCTCCTGCTACACTTTAGGCCGGAGTCCCTTGAGACCTCCGTCAGCCTAGCCTCCCTCTCGAACAACCCGTCTGCTCTCCACTCTCGTCCGAGCCCAACTCTGCTCCGAGCCCAACTGTCCAACACTCGCTTTCTTAGCGTTACCCAAAATTCCAGTTTAGTCCGTTGACCAATCGACGTACGCCACTATGTGGCCAATAACATGCAGTCCTTTAAAATGGGCTGGCCAATCATTGTGCCACATAAACCCTCTCCTACGCATGTCAAATAAAACACACACAAAGCACGCACTAAGCGGCGAGTAGTTGCGCACACACACACATACATCTGCAACTTTTCCCTCTCCAAATTCCTCCAACGCAAGAGGCGCCAAACAGTCGCAAAGACTAACGGCGTCGACGGTTACACTTCTGAAAATACATAAAAACACACACGCGCAAACCTCAGGCCCAAACATTCCGATCCCTGCTCTTGGTCTGTTGCGCGCGGGCGGTGGATTCACAGGGACACACAGGCGTCTTCCCGGGAAGACATGTCAACAGCGCGTTCTCCCCAGGCCTGTGTTACGCCGCGTTTCGGGATTTATGGCCCCCGCGCCCTCTCCACTCGACCCGGGAGACACTGCAGTTAGCGCCGAACCCGCAAACCACTGCGCTTATGCTGTGCGCTCTAACTGCACTGCTCTGCCTCCCTCGCGGCACGGGACGGAGAGTGCCGGTGGCGTCGCCCGCTGCCATGTGTTCTGGGCTCACTTCCGAGAAGCGGTCGCCCGCGCGACCGTCATAAATCTGCCCGCGTCAAGCTGCCCCTTGACCTTGGCGGCCCCTTCGGAATCTCGCTTCTGTGCGAAGCCCGCAAACTTAACTCCTCCCCATCGAGAATGTTGCGCGTACACTTGCTGTACGCTCAACATAAAACCAATAAAACTCCTCTAACGGGGGAAGGAAGGGGGGGGGGGGGCATTGTGGTGTGGCGTACACCAAACAAAGCAAAACAAACAAACGCAGCTATGCAAACAATAGTGCAACGCTCCGTACAGAGGCGCGCGCGCCCTGAACGACAATCTCCGTGTGCATGTTCGCAAACGGTAACTAAACCATACGCCATACAAGGCAACACAGCTTGGCATACATAACACCAAATCAAGCAATAAACACTGCATAATCAAACGCAAAACAATACAAGGTAACACGTGTAAACCACATCATACGCAGAACATAGGAGTGCCAGATACTGATACACACAGACAAACTAACAGTCCTTATTCAACGCTCAAGTACAGGCAGGACCCTGCCCTGTACGTTCCTTGGTCCACCATGGTAATTTCACCCACCAATATTAGGTGAATAGCACAATCACCGCAATCTTCCCCATACTCAACAAGCCAACGGGGCTTGTTACAACTTCCAACACCCCGATGAGCGGCGACCTGAGCCGTCCACTCTAGATACCACTCTCTAGCCTAGACAGATCATCGGCACACCGGTTAAGCGATCCTTTGATGTGCGAAAACTCCAGATCATATTTTTGCAGCGCTAGAACCCAGCGAGTTAGGCGCGCACTGGAGGGTGTGGACTGGGTCAGATAAGTCAGCGGATTATGGTCCGTGACCACTTTGATCTTAGCACCGAAAAGCCATGTGTCAAGGCGGCTCAGCGCCCACACAATTGCAAAGGCCTCACGCTCGATAGCAGACCACTTCGCCTGTTGCGGCGTTAGTTTTTTACTGAGGAAGGCGATAGGTTTCTCAGAACCATCCAGCTCCTGACTCAGACATGCACCTACCCCTTTTTCCGAGGCATCAGTAGTTAGCACGAACGTCTTACCTGTCTGTGGGGCACTTAATGTCGGAATTGCCTTCAACGCAACCTTTACATTGTTAAAGGCTCTTTCAGCCTCTGAGCTCCATGGAAGATTGTTCGGCACGCGTCGGTTCGTGAGATCGGTCAGAGGGCGTACAACCTCGGAGTAAGATGGTATGTACTCCCGGTAGTAGTTGAAGAGGCCCAAAGCGCTACGTAGTTCCCTTTTCGTTGAGGGACTCTTAAGCTCTGCTACAGCGCTCACCTCTACAGCTACAGTTGAAACCTCGGCGGTGATGCAGGCATTGCGAAATCAGGGGGTAGACGAGCCGTACGTGAAAGTGCTGGAAGATATATATAGTGGCTGCACAGCAACCATAGTTCTACATAAAGAAAGCAATAAAATTCCCATAAAGAAAGGTGTTAGGCAAGGAGACACAATCTCCCCAGTACTATTCACAGCTTGTTTAGAGGAAGTATTCAGAGACTTGGAATGGGAGCAGTTAGGGATAAGGGTAGATGGAGAATACCTCAGTAATCTGCGATTTGCTGATGACATTGCCTTGCTAAGCAACTCGGGGGATGAACTGCAAATAATGATTGATGACCTAGACAGAAAAAGTAGAATGGTAGGCTTGAAAATCAATATGCAGAAGACTAAGGTAATGTTCAACAGCCTCGGGAAGGAACAGCAGTTTACATTAGGTAGCGAAATACTGGAAATAGTAGGCGAATATGTCTACTTAGGACAGGTAGTAACCGCAGATCCAGACCATGAAAAGGAAATATCAAGAAGAATAAGATTGGGATGGAGCGCATTTGGCAAGCACTCGCAGATTATGACTAGCAGCTTACCGGTATCGCTCAAGAGGAAAGTGTACAACAGTTGTATCTTGCCTGTACTCACCTATGGGGCTGAAACGTGGAGGCTAACCAAGAGAGTTCTACTTAAGTTGAGGACAACCCAGAGGGCTATGGAACGAAAAATGGTAGGGGTAACATTAAGAGATAGAAAGCGTGCAGAGTGGGTCAGAGAAATAACTCAAGTTAATGACATTCTAGTGGAAATTAAGAAGAAGAAATGGACATGGGCAGGACATGTAGTGCGAAGAGAGGATAACCGATGGTCGCTGAGGGTAACAAACTGGATTCCAAGGGAAGGAAAGCGTAGCAGGGGGAGGCAGAAAGTTAGGTGGGCGGATGAGATTAAGAAGTTCGCAGGGGTCAAGTGGATGCAGCTAGCACAGAACCGGGTTAAGTGGAGAAATATGGGAGAGGCCTTCGCCCTGCAGTGGGTATAATCAGGCTGATGATGATGATGATGATGACAGCGCTCACTCTCTCTGGATCTGGGGAGTGTGTGCCAGATCCGACCACATGCCCAAGGTACCTGACTTTAGGCTGGGCTAGGCGGCATTTTTCCGGGTTAATCGTTAGTACCACCGATGCTATCGTGGCAAGAACCGCTTCCAGGTGCTGCATATGTAGCTCCCAAGTCTCAGAGTAGACGGTTACATCATCTATGTAGGCGCACGAATAGTCTCGGTGCTTTCTCAGGATCTCGTTCATGATCCTCTGAAACGTTGCCGCCGAGTTACAAAGTCCGTACGGCATCACTCTCCACGCGTAAAGACCACTGGTGGTCGCAAATGCGGTACGCTTCTGAGAGCCTGGTTCAATCGCGATTTGCCAGTAACCTCTCGTCATATCTAGAATGGATATGTATCGGGCCCTGGCTACCTCGTAAAGCAGCTCACTGGTTTTTCCCATCGGGAAGCTATCCGCCTCAGTGACAGCGTTCAAGCGACGGTAGTCAATGCACATTCTTACTGTGCCATCCTTTTTAGCAACACAAACCACCGGATGCGCGAAGCTACTTTCTATGGGATATATGAGTCCCCATTCTTTCAATTGCTCCACCTGCCGTTCTACCTCTCCTCTCAGTGCTATCGGCACACGATAGGGATACGCCTTGGTAGCTTTAGCCCCTTGAAGCAAGATGATTTTGTGCTCACCGACGTTACACCTTCCCGGCCTTTCAGAAAATGTACTGCCGTACCGTCTCAGCAGGTGATCTAGCTCCGCCAACTGTCGGTTTGACAAGTGCGTGCTTTCCTCTAGCAGTGCAGCCACTGTCCTCCCGTTTTCACTAAATTGCGGGGTTGTTTCAATCTCGCCAAACTCTTCGTCTGATTCAAAGACTATGCCTACGTTATTCACCCGAGCGTAGTACTTCCTGAGGCGGTTCGCGTGCACCCATTTTTCTACGTCTCCCGGGAGCTGTACGATATAGCTGTCTGGCCTCACCTGCTGTTTCACTTCGGCAGGTCCGATCCATTTGGGCTGCATTTTCGCAACCTGTCCTGTTTCTAGAATCAGTACCTGATCGCCCGCCTCAAATGACTTCGGCCTCGCCCTGAGGTTGTACCTATCAGTGTATAACTGTTGCATTTGCTCACCTCGCTGATCTGCGGCACGGGCTGCTTCAGCCATTCTCTCTCGGAGCTCGGTCAAATACGCAGATGCGACTTTATTCAACCCTGTCGGGGGCTCCCACGCTCCGGTCCACGTCTTTTGTAGTATGCTAAGAGGCCCCTGTGCCACCCTACCGTACATAAGCTCGAAAGGGGGTACTCCTATGATCTCGTGCGGCAGCTCACGGTACGCCCAAAGTAGACAGGGTATATATCTATCCCAGTCCCTGGCATGGTCGTGAATCACGTGCCTCAGCATGGACTTGAACACTCCATTCCACCTCTCTACGAGCCCATTGCTCTGCGGGTGTTCCGGAGTAGAGAAGCGTACTTGTGCTCCCAATCGCTCTGCCAGCTCTTTCGTTAGCCCTGCCGTGAAATTAGCCCCTTGATCACTACACACCAGCTCTGGTACGCCGAAGCGCGCAAAAATGTCCAGCAACGCCTGACAGGCGGCTTTAGCGGTTAGTGCTCGCAGTGGAATTACCTCAGGCCACCTCGTGCAAAGGTCGATTAAACACAATGCATACCGATGTCCGCGCGCAGAAGCCGGCTCAATAGGCCCTATACAGTCAAGGTAGACAACCTGAAATGGCTGCTGCGGCCGTGTCAACGGGGTTATCGGAACTCGGTCCGTCACCTTCCTGTTAGCGAAAGTCTGACACGTGTGACACGACTGGCAATGCTTTCTCACATCTGCAGACATTGTTGGCCAAAAGAAGGCACTGCGAATACGTTGCTTTGTCTTTTTCTCTGAAAAATGCCCGCCGCACGCTTTATCGTGTGCTAGTATCAACACTTCCCTTCGACGCATCTCGGGTAGGACCAGTTGTTTGCACTGCCTGCCATTCACGTCATCTTTGTGAAATAAGAGTCCTCCTTCAATCACCATGCCATGCGTTCCATCGCGTCCCTGTGCCCATGAGCTTTCTAATGACGCATCTTCTCTCTGCTCTTTCGCGAACGTGTCAGCGCATTGCTCGCCGTTCGGAACCGACGATTCTGGTGCAACTGCTCCGTTCTGAACACCCGTAGGGCCGCTTTCTATCGCCTCGTCTTCGGCTACCTCTCTAGGACGCACGCTCTCCTCAACCGCTTCACGGGCGGCTTCTTCTGCCTGCACGATGCGCACGGCTAGCTCAGTGGCTTGTCTCTGCACTTTCCTCAGCTCATTGAACGAATCTGGGGTTAGAAGCGCATCTATCCCTTCCGTTAAATGGTCCGTTACTGCGCACAGTGTCATAAGCTGAGGGGCTACGCCCTCGTCATTAGCAGACAGGCTCAGTGGGACATACATCAAATCGGCTGGAACTGTCTTACCATGCTCCTTTAAGGCGAACTTTGCCTGCACCCTGAATGTCTGCCTCAGCCGGGATGACATTCCTTCTCAGGATAGTAATGTCAGCACCTGAGTCCAAACAAGCCGTAAATGGGCGCCCCGCAGACGTGAGCTCAACCCAAGTTAATTTCGACGTAGAAACGGTGTCTGTCGGCGTTGCCGCGCACTCGTACACATCACATGCAGCTCTGGCAGTCAGCTTTTCCGGTGCGGAGCCCTTGGCGCGTTGCCCACCCATTATTGCTTTAGGCCTCGTTTGGTTGCACTGCCATTGGTAGTGACCCATCTCACCGCAGGTGAAGCACCTAGAAGACGGCTTCCGATCGGTCCCATGGAACCTTCCTTTTCCTACGGAGTCCCGCCAACTGTGTGAATCAACCTTACTCGCTTCAGCAACCTTCCGAGAATTTGGGCGTTTGGAAGCTCTGCTTTCCTCGTATCCTTGTGCTAACTTGGCAACACTCTCCGGTTTTAGCCATTCCCCTGTCTCATGCTGTAGGACATACGTGCGCATGTCATCCTCCATTAGCTGTTTAACGCGATCTGCAATCAGTAGCGCCCGCAGATCTTCCATGCTTGATATGTCTCTACTACGCAGGTAGTAATCAAGCAACCCTTGTAGTTTCGTGACAAACTGTCCCATGTTTCGCTGCCTTTCCGACAAGCATAGAATCTGCGCTTATATTCCTCAGGTGTGAGCTTTAACTCACCCAGAATATAACACGCACTTCCTCGTAGGACTGCCTTCCGCTTAGTGCCCTATTTGCTATCAGCATGCGGCTTTTCTCGTTTAAGAATGGGACAATTATCGAGCCGCGTACCTCCTCGGGAATCTCGCAACTTTGAAGCATACTTTCCGCGCATCGAAACCATGCGGGGGCCAACTCGTCTTTCTCTGGCATTGGCGCGAGAATAGCGCGTAAATCTTTTGCATATCGACCCAATCCAGATCGAGCGCCTCGCCCGCCTTGATTCTTTAGTCTCTCTAACTCCACCTGGAGTCTCAGAACTTCAATCTCCAGCTCCTTTTCTCGCAGTCTGGCAGCTGCGTTGTTTCCTCCTGACGTTAGACCTCTGTCAAGATCCGCGGTTACCGACGCACTACTAGAACTTTGATCATGATCGCCAGTAATGGTACTGCTCAAGGTCTGCCCCCGCCGATCGGAAGCTGTTGCGCCGGAGCTCTGCCCCACGCCATCAGAGCTGTCCGTAGACTTTTGGCTCTCTGACCGAGTTACGACCATGGTGAACCCGGAGAAAACAGGACAAGGACCCACCTGTATACAGCTAGTGTCAGTCCGTCGCACTGGGTTGCCGTGCGGTCACTGCTTTCGGTCCGTCGAACGCCTGGACACCATCAGCACATCAGGCTCAGCATCGGTCGTCGCCACTCGAAAAGTCAGTCTTGGTGCCCTTTCTGCTACGCCGGATCTGCGCAGCCTCGCTGGAGTCGCTCCCCGTAGCTGCCTCTCTAGGGCGGTAGCGTCGATTCACGGGGCACCTCAACTTCAAACTTCTTCTTGGTCAGCCTTGGCTCACCGACGTAGTGTGCCACCCTCCGTGAACATCAGTCCGCGGCGTCGTCGATCTCTCGCCACTCCGCAGGAAGTCGCTGGGCCGATCCTGTCTCGACTGCGCCAGTTATACAAAACGGTGCGAAGTTTGGGGAATCGATGGGCTTCCCCTGTACAGCAGGTATTCTTGCTGTTTCTTCTACTGCCTTCGCTCGTACCGAGTGGTGTTGGTGACCACCGCTGCGTCCGTGGCTCAGTGACACATTGCGGTGCGGAGATGACGACTTCTCTTCTCGGACTGTACACGTTTATTTACACCTTTTACAATTGGCGTATTTACACAAATGTCGTCGGATGCGACATCGAACGTAGAGGGCTAACTGCGACTGGTGAACGATCTGAGGTCAGAGGCTAGCAGGATCAGGCCTTGGCCTCCTGCTACACTTTAGGCCGGAGTCCCTTGAGACCTCCGTCAGCCTAGCCTCCCTCTCGAACAACCCGTCTGCTCTCCACTCTCGTCCGAGCCCAACTCTGCTCCGAGCCCAACTGTCCAACACTCGCTTTCTTAGCGTTACCCAAAATTCCAGTTTAGTCCGTTGACCAATCGACGTACGCCACTATGTGGCCAATAACATGCAGTCCTTTAAAATGGGCTGGCCAATCATTGTGCCACATAAACCCTCTCCTACGCATGTCAAATAAAACACACACAAAGCACGCACTAAGCGGCGAGTAGTTGCGCACACACACACATACATCTGCAACTTTTCCTTCTCCAAATTCCTCCAACGCAAGAGGCGCCAAACAGTCGCAAAGACTAACGGCGTCGACGGTTACACTTCTGAAAATACATAAAAACACACACGCGCAAACCTCAGGCCCAAACATTCCGATCCCTGCTCTTGGTCTGTTGCGCGCGGGCGGTGGATTCACAGGGACACACAGGCGTCTTCCCGGGAAGACATGTCAACAGCGCGTTCTCCCCAGGCCTGTGTTACGCCGCGTTTCGGGATTTATGGCCCCCGCGCCCTCTCCACTCGACCCGGGAGACACTGCAGTTAGCGCCGAACCCGCAAACCACTGCGCTTATGCTGTGCGCTCTAACTGCACTGCTCTGCCTCCCTCGCGGCACGGGACGGAGAGTGCCGGTGGCGTCGCCCGCTGCCATGTGTTCTGGGCTCACTTCCGAGAAGCGGTCGCCCGCGCGACCGCCATAAATCTGCCCGTGTCAAGCTGCCCCTTGACCTTGGCGGCCGCTTCGGAATCTCGCTTCTGTGCGAAGCCCGCAAACTTAACTGATGCTTTCGGCGGAACTTTGTTTCCTCGGTCACGGCCGGTCTCGAGGGAGAGAGCGCTTCTCTTCTCGCGCACTCTCTCCCTCGAGACCGGCCGTGCCTCGGTAAAGCTGGTGCGCGCGTCCAAGGAGCCACGTACGTGCTTCACGTATCGTGCAAGGTCAATGTGTCGTGTTCGTTCGCGCTGTTACGTTTCTCCACCGACAAATGGGACAGCTGACGCGGCCACCGCATAGCAACAGGCAGAACCGCGAGCAGATCGGCCATTTCGACGCCGTTCATCGGCCGCGCAACGCTTCCTCCCGCCGACAAGTCTCAGCGTGTTCCTGCCACGCGCCAAATGTGTGTGCGTGCCTGTGTGTGTGCAAAAGCTGGCCAAGCCTGGAGCTCGAGGGAAAGTGCGTCGCCCTCTCCTGTCTGCAGGAGGTGGAGGAGATGAGGTCGGAACACCTGCCATTGAGTCATTCGTCGTGAACCGACATGTTTGGCTCTCCCTTTCCTGTGAGGGTTTACCCTTTCCCTGTGAACTGGAAAAACTATAAAAAGCAGCGGCCGACTCCGCTGAGATAGAGACTACTTTGACGCGTCGTTGAGACGACGCTAGACACCAGCTGTGTGAACGTGTCTGTATTCTCTCCGGGTCAGCTTCACTGCCCGTTTCTTCCTGATGTTATAGTAAAGGTTGTTTCGTTAAAAGACGCCTCGTCTTTGCTGGCACCTTTGATGCCGTCCGCCGTCCGCGGAGCCGCCAGGCCAACGCCACCGAGGGGCGCGAAACCAAATGTAACAATTGGTGGCAGCGGTGGGATGACGACGACCAAGCCGTAACCGTGGTTGGAGGGATAAGCCAGACGATAACGTCGTCCAACAACTGGTGAACAGCGGAGAGACGAGGACGACCAAGCAGTGACCGTGGTCGGTGAAACGAGCCAGGCCTGACCGAAGTGCAACATCTGGTGGGAAGAGCGGAGATGTCACAGGCGTGACCAGTGAATCAAAGCAGCTCAGCGGAAAGGCGGGAGCAGTGCAACGAGCCCTGTGTGATGACTGGTTGCCTGCAGCGGAACGACTGCGTTGGATTCTTGGCTGCGAGGTTTGGTGAGTGCGGGACTTTCTTCTACTGAGTCTTGCCAGGCTTTTGTTAAGTAGAGAACAGAGCTGGTAATTGTGTTGTCGTTGTTGCTGGGTTAATTGCAGCAAGGCAATAGTGGGCAGTAGAGAAGGCAGCACTCTGAACAGCCATGAATTTGGATTTGAAGTCGTTGCGCAAACCGAAATTGCTGGAGCTTGCGAAGGAGTTGGGTCTGGATTTGTCAGACAGACTCAGAAAACCAGAAGTGCTAAAGGCTATTCTTGCGTTGGAAGCTGAAGATGACGAGCTTTTAGAATGCCTTGAGATCATTGACGAACGTCACGAGAAAGAGGAACGTGAACGTAGAGAACGTCACGAGAAAGAGGAACGTGAACGTAGAGAACGTCACGAGAAAGAGGACGCCCGCGTAAGGAAACTGATGCAGCTGGAGATATCAGCACATAGAATGAGCGCGGAAAGGATTAAAGCTCGCAATGCCATTCAGTGTAACGGTTCAATACCGCGAGATGGTCCGCCACCGTTCCTCATTGCCGAGGATATGGCCGAGTATTTGGCAGACTTTGAGAATGTCTGTAGAAGTAAACGCTTCGAGCGAGATAGTTGGGCGCAGAAGTTGGTAGCTCTTCTCTCCGCTGAAGCGTCGGAAGAAATCAAGCGATTGGTTGGCGACCGCTTGAAAAATTACGATGCACTAAAAGAGTCATTACTGATACGATATCGGATAACGCCTCAGGATCTTCGGAAAAGATATGAGAGCGAGAAACATTGTATCACGGCGTACTTTGATTTGGCGTATCAGTTGAAAGCCGCTGTAAGCGAATGGCTAGACAGTGCGGAAGTTCCGGAGCAAATCGAACTTGCACCGGAGTGTGAGAAACAGCTTGGGGAAGCGGCCGGGCAACGTGACCGCAGTAGCGAGCCGACCGAGCCTCTAACAGAAGAGCATCGTGTTACCTTGGTCGAGCCGCCAGCTGAGACGGTTAGCACAGGCTTAATCGGCGAGAAGTCCGAAGGGACGCCGTTAAGCGAGGTGAACTGCATGCCGACCCAAGTAGCTGTAGGAGATACAGTTCCATCAAATGAGTGTGGGGAACTGGTAGTAACTGAACCGCCTCTCGAGTCGAAAGCAGAAGCTTGTGTAGAGCGCGACGGAGCTAAAAACGAGCTAGGAGAGGAGAAAATTTCGGTTTCCGAAATCAGCTGTGTCGTAGAGCAGGGCACGCAGAAAAACGAAGTGTCGATCAAGGAAGCTGCGCAGCCCGCGAGTTGTGATCAGCCAGGGCAGACCGACGAGGAGTGCGCGTCCGCTGTAGAGAGCGAGACTTGCGAAGGCGACAGCGAACGACCAGAGCAGAGTCAGAATCGTTCGAGCCCCGATACCACGCTAGGTTGTATTCGCGAAAGCAACCCCAGTGCGAACGCAGACGTAGCACCTATGGCCCTAACACAATCCGAAGCGCCCCAGCTGTCGCAGGAGCTTGATCCTGCTGCGGTTAGCTCTGAGCGAGGCGACGCACTAAGTAGCGAGCCGCCAGAGCAAATGCCTAGGAGGAGGACTGACGCGACGGAGGTCAGCCGTTGTCGTTCGGATTTGACTGAAAGTGAGTCAGGCGATGCAGCCGCGGCTCCGCCAGAGGAAATGCCTAGCTTGAGGGCTGGCGTGAGCAGTTGTTGTTCGGACATGTCTGGGGGTGTCATGCGCTGCTGGCCGCGATGCAGACGCGGCACCACACTTTGACCACTCAGACGACACCGGTGTCCTACAAACTCCGGTTACCGCTAGAACGTTGACCGCTAGCTTGTCAGAGATGGCTCAGAAAGAAAGCAGAAGGCTAGTATTCCAGTGCTGCCGACGAAAAACGCGGAAGGGCAGGCGCGAGAAAGATTGCTGCCATCTTAAGGAGAGCAAACGCAAACGATTGCAAAAAGAAAGCAGAAAGCCTGTGTTCCAGTGCTGCCGCAGAAAAAAGCGGAAAGGCAGGCGCGAGAAAGAATGGAACAAGTTGAAGTTATCGCGAAAAAGAAAGCGACGATCCCAAAGGCACAAATGCGCCCGTGCCCAGAAAATGCGTGCTTGGTGCGCAACCCGTAAGGAGAGGGATAGGTTATTTAGAAAAGTGAGCGACTTATGCTCATGTGTTTCTTCGCACAGAGACAGAAAGGTAAGGTTGCTCCGTGAAACGGACAACCGAAGTTTTAGTGAAAAGGGTGATCTCAATGGTAACGCCGATGGCTTAAGTCGAGGCCCATAACGTGAGAAGAAGACTCAGTTTTCACTTCTTGGTGTTTTTCTTCCTGACACAGGATTTTGAACAGATTGCATTGCATTATTTTTGTTTGAGAATGGTGTTTTTGAAAGCGCGATTTTCAAATTGGTGGACGCGTTCCAAGTGCTGCTGAGCTGCCCTTTAATGTAGATGGGGGCATAAGAGGGAAATAGTCTAGCAAAACTTAGTGAAGTTTGTGCCGTGCTTGCTGGCTGACCGGTTGAGTTTTTAGCGTGGTTGTGATGCTGTAGGTTGTCAGAAATCTCCCCTGAAGACAAGTTGCAGAGTGCCTTGGAAACCGGACTTGCCAAGGACTTCTTCAGGCAGACTGGCTCAAGAGAAACAAGAGTCGGACGAACCCGGCTAGCAGCAACATCCCGATCCCTCCGGACAGCGGATGCAGTCCCCTGCCCTTCGGGATCTCCCTTCCCCGGCGGGGCAGTCTGTTACGTTTCTCCACCGACAAATGGGACAGCCTGACGCGGCCACCGCATAGCAACAGGCAGAACCGCGAGCGGATCGGCCATTTCGACGCCGTTCATCGGCCGCGCAACGCTTCCTCCCGTCGACAAGTCTCAGCGTGTTCCTGCCACGCGCCAAATGTGTGTGCGTGCCTGTGTGTGTGCAAAAGCTGGCCAAGCCTGGAGCTCGAGGGAAAGTGCGTCGCCCTCTCCTGTCTGCAGGAGGTGGAGGAGATGAGGTCGGAACACCTGCCATTGAGTCATTCGTCGTGAACCAACATGTTTGGCTCTCCCTTTCCTGTGAGGGTTTACCCTTTCCCTGTGAACTGGAAAAACTATAAAAAGCAGCGGCCGACTCCGCTGAGATAGAGACTACTTTGACGCGTCGTTGAGACGACGCTAGACACCAGCTGTGTGAACGTGTCTGTATTCTCTCCGGGTCAGCTTCACTGCCCGTTTCTTCCTGATGTTACAGTAAAGGTTGTTTCGTTAAAAGACGCCTCGTCTTTGCTGGCACCTTTGATGCCGTCCGCCGTCCGCGGAGCCGCCAGGCCAACGCCACCGAGGGGCCGCGCGCCGCACGTAATAACTGCTGGCAGCGGTACCAAGGTCAATGGCGGTACGCTACCCAGGAGCTCGCGACAAGCTCGCGACCCCAAACTTAACAGCGCGTAGTGTTTCGCACGCAATGTTGCTGTTCGAAATTAAGTTTGATAAATACACTTGGGAGGAAATGTCGCTGTATAATTGCATGATGATTGTTTTTATTGTAGTGTCCTGTAATTTAAAGGGCATATTATATATGCGGTAACAGAGATAACTCATCTCGTTGGGAGTTATGTGGTCTGGCAACCCGGAAAACGCGGCACGACAGCGCCGCTCAATTTTTCTTGTGCGGGTGCTCGCGCGTCGGCGGCAACGCGGCCGTATGCCGCGCGTCACGTTTTTCGCTCGCGAAAAACTCTCCATGCGGTTCCGGCTCCGGAACCGCATGGAGCGTTTTTTTCTACGAAGCGTAGAACCACGCGGCAGCGCGATTTCATAGTGGGAACTAGTGGGAACGCGTCAGAATGACGCGCGCGTCCCATCATCCGCGCGGCAATCGCGCCCTAAATCGCGCCATGCGGTCGCAGGGATTCTCGAATGCTGGACTTTCCAGGGCACACGCACGTACATAGGCCGGGTTCAAAGTTAAAATGGCGTGGAGTCTCTAGCATAAACTAAGGAATGTGTTTTCAAGCGCTCCTCACAACTCGTTGTACGAGGAGATCACACTTGTCATTCAGTGTCTCCACCAATGCGCGCCTTTTCGTGTCTTTACACAAAATTTATTTCGCCCGTCCCCATTTACCCCATATAACTGTTGCACCCCCCCCCCCCCCCCCCTGAGCGTTGCACCCGGTGCGGACCACACGCCCCGCACCCCCCTCGCAACGCCACTGGTGAGCAGCACAAAATAATCCGCACGACGAAAATACAACTGCTCGCCTAGAAAAGAAGCGCACAGAGCAAAATCAATCATATGGCAGTGTGAAGCGGCTCATTCTGTGTGCACCACATATATAATTCCAAAATCCACAAAATGAACGCGTTGGTGCACTTACCTTGTCAGCATGCCGCATCACGCAATCATAAATTTTCACCTATAGACATCATTACAGCAGAAAAAAAATATACACTTTGCATAAATCTTGTACTCACTCCTGGTACGAGCTTCGGCTTGGCAGCAGCGATGATGCTTGTACAACTTCTGAGGCGTGCTGCAATATTTATATCCGTGATAGCATTTCACATTTGACTCGGTTGCATACGTCCAATTTATGTGAGTAATCGAATTTCCCGAACAAAATTGCGCTAATACCTGTCCAGCAAGTGCACCGCCACGAAGAAGTGAAAGGCCAGCGTTTTAGTGTAGAGGAGACCAAGGACCTCAGGCTTCGGCGAAACGAGCTTCCACTGTCGCAGCCAGTTTCCAGATCGGCTGATACCGGCTTCCTGCACGATCAGCGCAAGTCGCGCACACCAATTACAAAATATGCATTTACAGTAACGAGATGCGCATAAGTCTCAAAACAATACATAATTAGTTGCAGTACATTATCATATCGAAGAAAATCAGCGCTGATTTGACTTACCTGATCGGTATACATGCCTATAAGTGCATGAAGCAGTGAAAGACGAGCGTTTTGCGGCAGAGGAGACCGAACCTCGGACTGCAGTGAAAAGAGCTAATTACACCGCTGCAGCTCGTTTCCAAATCGGCTCAGCACGTTTTCCTGCGCAATCAGAGCAAAATGCGCACACATTGGTTATAAAAATGCACGTAGTAACAAGATGCGCATATATATACGCTGTCCAGAAACGATTGTTATTTGCAGTATAATGTCGTATCGAACAAAATCTGCGCTAATTGGAATTACCTGATCAGTATAGTGAGTATCCCTCAATATATTAATTCCCTGCCTTCCGCCCTCCTTTTCTTCTTCTCCTCCATATATTAAGAAGTGAAAGGCGAGCACTTTGGGGCAGGAGATAGGGAACCTGCGCTGGAGTTTTCCGCGTACCGCCAGCGCCGCCAAGTGGCCGTCGCGCCACTATCTTGGTCGGACGGCTGAGACCGCCGCGGAGGCGCTAAAGAGCGGCTAATTTAGAGCGAAAGCAAAGGCATGCTGCTGCGTTAAAAAGTGCTCTATTACGATAACAAGATTGCTCTGTATTCCATTCCACCGCAATCGTACAAAACACAGTTGCGGTATAGAACTCGGCTGGATTCAGGAGACTGCATAAGTAAGGAGGATTGTTGAGGCGCTACTTATTACGCTTTATAACGTGGCTTTGCCTGTCATAGCGTACATATAGAGTTCTGTTTATTCGCTTTTATCATTTGCCCAATCTGATGTGAACGTGTCGTGAAGGGCGCCTTTTAGAGCTGGCGTGGGCTTGAGGTACACGCGCGAGCATCGAATCGTTGAGCGTTGCTCGTGCACTTGAGTGGGCCGTTGCAAGATGAACGGCAACTCAAAGTCAATAAAGGACGAGAGTAAGTGGCATCCTGGTTTGCATATTGCAAACATCTAGAGATGAAAAGACGAAAGAGTTAGCCCATTAACCGAATACACAGTATTGTCGAAAGTGCAAAGAGTCAGGTGATGCCCTAACCGGCATGCTTTCACGCTTCTTCCCGATTTTAACTATCGCAAGTCCCTAGTGACCCTTCAACATTTCTCTATGGGTCAGTAAGTGAGCCTTCCTTGAAAACAACTCTCCAATTATATAATTAATTCATTCACTATTTGCTTCGAATAAAAGACGTATTGCTTCAGGAGCACAGAAAGCTCTTTTTGCGTTTAAGTTGGATGTTTTAATTTGATGGCTGACGTATCGCTGAAAACATTCGTGTAATATTTGTTTTGCACACGTAAAATTTTATAGTTAGATAGTTAGATAGTCTTCATGCTCAATTCAGAACAACTTGCGTATTGGAAATATCACGTTATACGATCTAGTTGCTTCACGCTGAATGATTGTTGGATAGCACGTATGCTGCTGTCACCATGATTGCTTTAGTCTTTTATTTAGGCACGAAATAATCTAGATACTCCGATCTCTAGTCGCAGTCGGCGCACAGGGTAGCTTGGAGAGGGGGGGGGGGTGCGCCAATGTATGATCACGCACATCATACCGTTAAATGGTGCATGCTGCAATTTTCATTCTGTACAAAACAAAGCATAGCAATTTTGTTTTTTTATGTTCGCGCTATTTTTTTTATACTAACTATCACCGATGCTAACCCCATCTTTCAATGCAGTTCATTCTTGTCTCTTAAGATAGAGAGCGCGAGTTTAGACTAAGAAGATTTAAGATATGGCAACTCTCCCCCATGCTCTCTCATTGTAGGGCGCCCCTAATTTCCGTCCAAAATTTATCAGCGGAACTATTGTGGCCACTTAACTATTTACTGTCCTGTGCGATCCTTTTCAATCGATGATTTGCAGTGGATCTCGGTTTTATTCGCTTCGATGAATGAACAAAATACACTTCAAACCATCAACTGAAAGTCGTTCCTGTCGTAAACAGGCAAGTGTCGAAACGCGACTACAGGCCTTTGTTTCTAGATGCGGTCAACTGCATCGCCCTAAATAACGTGCGTTATATTTCGCAACACACGAGGCACTTTTTGGTCGAGTGAGTGAGTGAAAAAACTTTATTGAGGTCTTTTGGTTAGTCTCGGAGAGTCTTCCTGCAGCCGCTTCTTCGCCACCGTTGGAGACTCCTTAGCACGCGTGGTTCCCTCATTCCAGGGCTCCACTGGTCCTGGCTACCTCGCATGCGTGCTGCACCAATGCCCTTTGGGCGGTGAGCTCGCAGCTGGTTAGCAGGCCCTCCCATTGCTTCGCACTCGGGTTAGTTTGTTTGTGGAAAGTGTAGTTGTGTTTACATTCCCATGTGACGTGGTATAGGGTCGGACTGTCTCCGCACCAGGGGCAGCTATCTCTATACTGTGTGGGAAACATTTTGTTTAGAATGTATAAGTTGTGGAAGGTGCCAGTCTGCAGTCTTCTCCAGCTGGTCGCTTCTTCTTGTGTGAGTCGCTTGTGGGGCGGAGGGTATTTTAACCTGCTGCCTCTGTAGTGATTTAAAATATCTGCGTACGTCGGGTCCACCATCACGGGGTCCACGAGGTCTTCTGTCAGCAAGGCTCGGTGCGTGATTTCGCGAACCCGGCTGTCTGCCCTCATGTTGCCCTCTATGTTGGTGTGCGCCGGTGCCCAGAAAACTACTTGTGTTGCTTTATAGCCCGAGGCTCCTGCGCCGAGGAGAATGCGTAGGGCCTCCCTGCAGATCCTTCCTTGTTGGAACCTTCTGCAGGCTGTCTTGGAGTCTGTTATTATAACCTGTGATTCGTTTCTTCGATAGCCCTCGGCCGCTGCGAGTGCCACAGCGATCTCCTCTCCGTCTACTACCGATCTTCCTCTCGCGGATGCGCAGCTGATTGTGTTGCCTGAGCCGTCAACCACCGCTGCTGCTAACCTCGTGTTGGTGCTGTATCTGTCTCTCGGGTATAGCCCTGCGTCTCTATATACTGTATACGCCTTTTTAGCTAGGTGGTTCTCCACGTATTCTGCTCTTGCCTGTCTTCTGGTCGCGTGTAGGTTGGGATCCATATTTCGTGGTATCGGGCGAATTCTGAGGGTTCGCCGGATTTCGTCTGGAATGTTTTCGTTTGGGTCTGGCGTGTTTTCCGCCTGGTAGCCTAGTCTTCTCAGTAGTCTTCTGCCTTTTTCCGTGAGTTCTAGCCTTTCTAGCTGTGCTTCCAGTTGGGCCGTCGCCAGCTCCTCAAAGGTGTTGTGAACTCCCAGTTCTAGTAGCTTGTTGTTTGGGGTGTTTCTTGGTAGGTTTAGGGCCGTTTTGTAGGCTTTCCTTATCAGAGCTTCGGCCTGTTCTTTTTCTTTCTTGATTGCCGGGTGGTAGGGAAGGGAGTATGTCACCCTGCTGACTACCAGGCTTCTGACTAGTTTAAGGGTGTCGTCTTCCTTCATGCCATGCCTTCTATTGGAGACTCTTTTAATCATTCTGCTGACTTGTTCGGTTGATTTTTGCAGTAGGCTGATCGTGTGGCTGCACTTTCCGCTACTCTGCAGCCACATGCCTAATATCCTTATGACGTTTTTTTCCGGTATGTTTTGGCCTTCGAGCTTGATTTCCAGGTTCGCCTTCGTAGGTTTCTTCGCCACCCTGAGTAGCTCCGACTTGTCTGTTGAACACGCTAGGCCTCTTGCCCTTACGTATTCTTCTACGCATGTTGCGGCTCTCTGTAGGCTTTCCTGCTTCTCTTCTAGCGTGCCCCGGTTGGTCCATACCGTGATGTCGTCCGCATACATGGCATGCTGTAAATCTTCGATTTCTTCCAGTCTTTTGGCTAAGCCAATCATGGCTAGGTTAAAGAGCACGGGCGAGATCACCGACCCCTGTGGGGTTCCCTTGTGGGGGGTGCTGAAAGGCTGACTTCTCACCTCCCCCAGCCCTATGGTGGCTGTTCTGCCTGCTAGAAAGGCTCTTACATAATTGTGAGTTCTTTCCCCGCAGTTTATATTTTGGAGTCCCTCCATTATGGCCGGGTGGCTGACGTTGTCAAAGGCCCCTTTGATGTCTAGGGCCATGACCACGTTTTCCCCTGTTTTTGGGATGTTGGTTAGGATGTCCTCCTTGAGTTGTAGGAGAACGTCCTGCGTAGATAGCTTAGACCTGAATCCAAACATGCTGTGTGGATAGATTTGCTCTCGTTCCATCCACCGCTGGATTCTTTTCGTAATTATTCTTTCATACAGCTTTCCCAAGCATGAGGTAAGGGAGATTGGCCGCAGATTCTCGATTTGCAATTTTTTGCCCGGTTTGGGAATCATTACCACCTCTGCATGTTTCCATTCGGCCGGGATTGTGCCCTCGGCCCAGAGTTGGTTGAGGTAGTTTGTCAGCTGGTTTACTGCCCCCTCGCTGAGGTTGCGTATGAGGGAGTTTCGTATCTTATCACCCCCGGCTGCCGTGTTTTTAGTGAGGGCCCCCATCGCCTCGTGCACTTCTGCCAGCGTGATCGGCCTGTCCATCTCAGGATTCTCTTTGCCCTGATAACTTCCTTTGTATTCTTCTGGGCTTTCTTTCCCGTAACGTTTGGCCTTTAGGTCCTCAATCATTTGGTCCTCGGTTCCTTCGTACTGGTGGATTAGTCTTTGTATTGTCTTGTTGCTTTCGGTCCTCGTTTTTCCCGGATCCATCATGGCTTTCAGGATACGCCATGTCTTAGCCGTGCTCAGTGTGCCGTTTAGCGAGTTGCTGAATTCCTGCCAGTTTTGCCTTGCTAGTTGTGTGACGTATTCTTCTGCCTTGGCTGTGATTTCTGCAATCTTTTTCTTTAGCTTTCTGTTTAGCTTTTGTTTCCGCCATCGCTTGGTGAGACTGCGCCTTGCCTCCCAGGCGCTTGTCCACCTCTGGTGCTCGCTCGGTTCTGTCTACTTCCTTCGTATACGTTTCCTGTATTTGAGAAATTTTCTCATCATGAAGCGGTTGAATCATTACTGTTTTTCAAAGGGCAGTAGATAAATACTGCACGCGTTCAATGCGCTTAACGCGCGCAGTATTTCCAAATACTACCTAATGTTAGTATAGCAGGGAGGTTGTTTCACTTTGGTGGAATATATTTACTCTCCACTAGCGATGCTTCAACGCAGGTAATCTTATTTGCTAGAAAATGCGCGCGTAATTGCAGCGCAGGGACGCTCACCTTTGCAAGCGCCCCATATATAGCAAGAAACAAAAAAGAAAGACTGAACTCACGAGAACCATTTCAAACCTGCGCGTAGCGACGTGATAGCTTCGATAATGCAGCGGCAGCGCGAGCCAAGTTGGCAGGCAGCTGAGGAGGTCAGGTTGCGCCTTTAAGTCAATCAAAAAGGAAATTCTAAGTTCTTCAGAACACTAGGAGAACCATGTCGGGTTCAGCGGCGTGCAACAGCCTGCCCTCCTGTTCACCCTAACAGTGGACTACCCTGTAAATCTGCGATAAAAGCATTATGCACGAAATAGAAAGCTCACAATGCGCCGATGTGCGCAGCCACGGCATGATTAGCGGCGTGCTCCGTCCTACTATACGCTTGCTCATTTTGAAACCAGGCGGCACTGGGTATCTGATTTTAAGCGCGCCCCCTGGGCAGCGCAGGTTCCCCATAGGCAGTAGAGACACCTGGGAGACCCTGCTGCGCAGCTCGTACCCTGAGTTCCAGCTCCTGCTCGTCCAACTGGCTGAAGAGGCTGCTGGGACCCAAGATCTCCCAGCCTGCACCTGAGGCGGCGGCACCTGCCCCCTGACCTGTGTGTTGGGGGGGGGGGGGAGGGGGTAGATCACCTTATCCGTTGGACATTAAAGTTTAGCCTATCTCGCGGAATCCCGCTATATATATATATATATATATATATATATATATATATATATATATATATATATATATATATATATATATATATATATATATATATATATATATATATATATATGTATATATATATATATATATATATATATATATATATATATATATATATATATATATATATATATTCATCCTCACGGTCATGGAGGTTTCCTTCCTCCATGAACATGAGCATGGAGGAAAGAAAAAAACTGAGGAGAGGTTGTGGCGTCACTTTTCGCGACACCGGCCCGCGACCGGAAACACGGCCGGTCTCGAGGCCGGAATAGGCCGGAAAATGCTGTGGCGCCACCGACACACGGGGCAGCTTTTTCCCTCGCACTCCTGTGTGCACTTCCCCGTCTGAGCCGTCTGAGTGCTTCTCCGCGCCATCCGATGCCGACAGCCATGCTCCCCATAGCATGGCCTCCAAGATCACCTCCGCGCGCGCGGGTGTAATCTCGGAGGCCATGCCCATAGCAACGCTGACACTGTTGCTATTTGCCCCATATCTAGGCTAAAAAAGCACGTGACTTCCGGCACGTTTTTCGCAATGCATCTGGGATACATGGGGCCTCATGCCTCAGTTTTTTCTTTCCTCCATGCTCACGGTAGACAAGCAGAATGATGAAGAGCGTTTCACGACCCGGGACGTGGCACAGCGGGGATCCAAGGGTTCGCGGTTCGATTTCCGGATGGAGACAAATTTTTTCTTTTTTTTAATGAGGAGGAGTGGTCGGCAATGCCGGCAGAGCTTTGCGAGGGGGCTGCGCAGCTGGCCTTGGCTGTGACGTCCCTCGGTCGCGGCATACGCGAAATTCGGCTCCGACCTTCGTAGTATTATTATTTGAAACTTTATTGCCGCCGATACAGGAGGTTCCCCTACTTCCCCACCTAGGTACGCAGACCCGAATAGGGGGCTGGGACTCCGCGACTAGAAGCGCGCTAGGATACATTGATTCTTCTCGGCCTCAGCCGCCAGGCGGACGACTTCTTTTTGGGTCTCAACAGTTTCGCTTTGGAGAAGGGATTTCCAAGCTTCCGTGTCATGAATGTTGGCCACTGCCCTAGGCGAAAAGGGGCATTGCCAGATTATGTGATCTAGTGTACCTCTTTATCCGCAGTGTTTACAGTTTTCGGGTTGTCTGTCATCTACTTTTAAATGGTGCAGCCATACCGGGTTGGGGTAATTTCCGGCCTGTAGTCTGCTAAGACTTTTTGGCCTCTTCGTTGTTTAGCTCTTTATATGGAGTGGAGAATGTTTTTCTGTTTAGTTTGTAGTATTCACAGATCTCGTGGTAGGTGCCCTCTCCTCGGGTTGTGGGTTGTCGACCTGCTCGACGTTCGTCCGGTGGTCGATATCTCGGGCGAGCGCGGGAGCGCGGCTTCGTTTCCAGACACCGATTCGTGGCCTGGGGTCCATTTTATTGTGATCCTCTGTGAGATCTCCCTGGATTCGAGAATTTTCTTAGCCGCGGATGACACTCTTTCTTTTGTGAAGTTCCAAATGGCTGTTTTGCCGTCGCGTATAATCACTTAGCTTTTGTGCCGACGCAGGCTATAGACGCCGTGATTAGAGCGGCTCCGGCTCCGTCCACCACTGCTGCGACTGCAGCTCCCGTTTCCCGGTGGTTGCGTCAGTGTACGCCACGGAGTTCGGGTCAAGCTTGTTCATCTCCTTTTCGATGGCTTTGGTTCTGTCTTCTCTTCTCTCTTTGTTGTGAATGGGGCTCATGTTTATTGGTATGGGTGGGATGTACAGGTTGGTTCTGCAGTTTTGGCTGAGGTTGATCTTGGGGTCCATCTCTCTGTCGTGCTGGAGCCCGACCCATTCTAGAATTTGCCTTCCTGTCTCGGATTGACTGAGTCTCTCCATTTGCGCTATTCTTGTGGCTTCCATTATTTCCTCCCATGTGTTGTGTACCCCCATTCCCAGCAGTCTGGTCGTGGAGGTGCAGCTGGGAAGGCTGAGTGCGCTTTTGATGCTCTTCCTTATTACGATGTCTATTTGTTCCTCTTCCCTTACGGCCAAGTTTAGGTAGGGTGTTGCATATCTTACCCTACTGATTATATAAGCCTGTACTAGCCTTCGCAGGCTCTTTTCTTTGAGTCCCCTGTTTTTGAGAGAGACCTTCTGATGAGACCCGTTACTTGTGCAGTGTAGTTCTGTAGTTTGGCTATCAGGGACCCGTTTCTGCCGTCTGCCTGGATGATGAGTCCGAGGATCCTAATCCGATCAACCTCGGGCACTTTTTGACCATCCACTGTGATTTCGAAGGTTGGCTTCTCCTTTTTATTCGTGTAGATTAGTAGCTCTGATTTTTGCGGTGAGTACTTGAGGCCTATATTTTCCGCGTACTCTGTGACCATTCTAGCCGCGCGCTGGAGTTTCTCCTGTATTTCTGCGTCCGAGTCTGCGTAGAGGCTAAACTTGATTTCTGGTATTGTTTTTAGCAGGGAGGGGAGGTTAATCATTGCTATGTTGAAGAGCAATGGCGAGAGCACCGAACCTTGTGGTGTGCCTCTGCCTGTTGTCCTGATGATTGGGGATTCTGTCTCTAGGAATTTTAGCTTGAGTCTTCTCTCTAAGAGAAAGCTGCTTACGTAAGCGAAGGTTCTTGCACCAATGTTTAGATCTTCGAGGTTCTTAAGAATTGCGTCATGCCTTACATTATCGAAGGCCTTAGTTCTAGGCCAAGGATGACTTTTGTGTCTTTGGTTTTTCTCTTGTCCATGATGTCATGTTTGAGTCTCAGCATGACGTCTTGCGTACCGAGGAGCCTTCGGAAGCCAACCATTTCATGGGGCCATAATCCTTCTCCATCCATATAGTTGGCAAGTCTTGTTTTGACCACTTTCTCCATCAGCTTCCCCAAACACGAGGTGAGGGAGATGGGTCTTAGATTTTCTAACTTGTGTGGCTTTCTTGGCTTGGGTATAAAAATGACATCTGCCGATTTCCATTGTATGGGGAGCTCCCCCTTCTCCCATATTTCCTGCATGTATTTGGTAAGGCTGACAATGGAGTCGTCGACTAAGTTCCTGATTAGTTTGTTGGTTATGTCGTCTGGGCCGGCAGCAGAGTTCCTTTTGAGGCTGGCTATCTCTGCCATGACCTCAGATTCGGTTGTCGGTCGATCTAGCTCCGGGTTGTCTAGTCCCCGATATGTCGGCAGCTTTTGGTTGATGCCATCTCCAACGTAGATGTCTCTGAGTTGATTGAAGAATTCTTCATCCGTGCCCTCAAAGATGTGTCTTATCTTCCGCTGGTTTATGCTCGAGTTAGTTTTGGACTGCTCGGGGCAAAACATAGCGGAATATGTTCCACGTTTTGGGGAGACTCATTCGTTTCTCCATGTTGTCACAATTGTTTAGCCAATTTTTCTCACATAATTTTACAGCGTATTTTTCAATCTATTTGTTGAGACTCTGGATTCTTCTTCTTAGGTTTCTATTCCACCACTGTCCCTTCAGTCTCTTTTCTATGCTCCTTTTGGCCTCCCACATGCGTAGCAGGTGCGGATCCATGATGGCGGGGGCGTCATCTTCTTCCGCGATCTTTGTATTGTTTCTGACCTGTTTGCGAATCTGTTCAGTCCATTTTTCTATGTCTTCGATTCTACCAGACGATGTGTTCTGGTTTCTCTCTTCTCTAAATTTATCCCAGTCCGTGAGCCTCTGTGGATTTCCTCTTTTTTGTACCAATTTCCTGTCTTGAGGGATCGTGTGTTTTAGGATGAAGTGGTCGCTGCCCAGATTGTGGGTAGTGTTTGCCCATTTTAGTCCCGCTAGGTTTTTGGTGAAGGTGAGGTCTGGCGACGTGTCTCTTGAAACACTGTTGCCAGCTCTTGTGGGAGAACTTAGGTCTGTGTGAAGGACTAGCTCTTGCGCATCCTCCCAGAGCTGCCTGCCTTTCTGGTCTTGTTTGTTATACCGGCATTCTTGGTGCGCGGTATTGAAGTCGCCTGTGATGATTAGGGGGGCTCTGCCGGCTGCTTTGATAGCGTTCTTGAAGAGAGACCTGAATCACATTTCCCTTTGCTTCAGTGTGCTGTATACGCTGAGAATAAATATGCTTTGCCCGTTCTTGCCCCCCGTGATGATTTCTACAAGAACCGTTTCAATATCCTTGGGGGTAATTTCATGCTGGATGATCGCGACGTTCTTTTTGACGAGAACGGCTACTCTGGATTTGTTACCTCTGTCACTAACGTAGGCTCGGTAGTTTAGCTGATTTACGCAGTTTGTGCCTGTTTCTTGAAGCGTTATTGCTAACGGTAGGGTTTCTTCTTGAGCTAGGTATTGCTGTAAGAGCAATATTTTGCTCTTATAGCATCTGCAGTTCAACTGTAATATTGTGGTGGGGGTTCGAGTGTTTTTCTTGATACGGTTCGGTTCGTCCATATTGTTGTGGCTGTCCATTTTGTTCAGCCATGAAATATTCTACGTCGTTCGCAGGTCTTTCTCGGATGGTTTTGAACTCGTTAGCTAAGCACTGTAGTTGCGTAAAAGTGGCTTCCATGGCTTGCTTCATCTCTATGATTATGTTCTCTATTATGTCTATTCTGCTGTTTGTGTCTCTCATTGTAGCTTCAAATTTTTCCTCCGTTACAAAATTTTCTAGTTTCTCTGCGCACCTTCGCTTGTTGGGTGGAGATTGGTTGGAGCTTGTCTTCTCCTCATTGTCGTTTGGTGTTCTAGGGGAGTGTTTGGGCGTGGAGGAGGAATCATTTTCTTTTAGAGGAATGACAGTGGGTACTGGAGTGTTTTTAGGAGTGTGGATTTCCTGTCTGAGTGTTTGCATCTCCTGCTTGAGTGACTGAATGACATCTTTGAGCTCTTTGACTATATCTCTGAGTTCACGATTTTCTCTCTCTAGTTTTTGAGTATACTGAGTAGGCTGGGATCCCTCCTATCAAAGCTCACCTTTTTGTCGGCTTCTGTTTTTTTCTTAAGGCCCCATGGATCGTCCGGCGCTTGCTTGACCTTGTCACCCAGGAGGTCCGCATGGTCTGCTGCCCTCCCTATGGATGTCGACCTCGAGCGGCACCTGCGAACAGGGGACGGGGAGGAGGCAGAGAGGGGTGGGAAACGGGATTTTCTTCTGCTTCTCGGTCTTCTTTCCTGTAAGGGGGTCTTGAGGATCGGCAATATTTCGTGTTCTTCTTGGCTTTCAAGTGCTCCTTCCAGCATCTTCTTCCAGTAATTTTTCTTGACCTGATATGGGGTCCGAAACATAGCTCTGCATTTCTTGTCCCTTAGCGGGTGCTCCTTGCCGCATAGGATGCATCGAGTTTCTTTGCAGTTGTGATCCTCCTTAGGGTCTCTCTCTCCGCAGTTTCTGCACCTTCGGATTGCACCGGGGTTTGGAAAGACGTCTGCCCTGTGTCCGAGGTCGCCGCACTGGTAGCACACTTCGTATCTTTTCTTGTACAAAAGACATCTTTCATAAAAGCCAAAAAATTTGATTGTTCTTGGTACACGTTATCCTTCGAAGACGAGAAGGATCGTCGTGGACCTGGGACAAAAAGGAAGTCAAGGCGTACATAGTAATCCCCGAACGGAGAGGCAAAGGAGTGATCCACAACGTTCACCTAAGCATCTCAGATGAAGATATATTATCCAAGACTTAGAATTCAATGCAAGGCAGGGAATCAACCCTAACATCATTGCGGTCAGACCTTCGTAGTAAAGCTTTTCACTTAAAAAAATGTGTTTACAAGAAAGGCAAGGCACGGTATTTGCCACACTTATTTCGGTGGATACCTGGACTGCTTCGAAAGGGAAGGGAGGAGGGTGGAAGTGAAAGTGGAAAGAGGAGCCGGTAGTGGAGAGCTGCGTAGTAATTTCGACCACCTCTGGATCTTCAACATGCACCATCACACATCACACGGACGCCTCTCTGTTCTGCCTCCATCGAAACCCAACCGCCGGCAATGCATTCGGCATAAGCCGATCATGCTACGCGGACTCCCAGCCCGCGTCCGGCGCTCAGCTTCGCATTATACTTTCTCCTAGCGCTCCCCTTTGCCATAACCACATATATAGGAAGCTTTCACGAACGCTGAAAGCGCTATGCATTCTGGGTATCCTTGGGTACTCCGCCATATTCATGTACAGTGCAGCCCTCGACCGTGGAGCGGGCCGCGTAAATAGTGCCAAAGCGATGGTTTACTGTGCGGTCAAACAGACGAACGCAGCCTAAAGCGCAAAGGCTAAGTCCGGACAAGACGACTGCGGGTTTTTCAAAATACCGAAGGTATAGCTTGCCCGAATGCGACAAGACCAAAGAGCTCTCGGAACGTCGCCGGCGAGAATGGTTTCCACGCACCAACAGAGGTGGCCTTCACAGCTGTGCGGACAAATAACAAGTATGTGCACGCCATTTCGTGTCAGGTACGTATACGCGATTATCGATGAACATACGGCAGCCCGTACGTCGGTCAATTTGTTTATTTTAGCAGCCACGCGTCTAGCGGTTAAGTCGGCAGCTCCGCGGTTGCTTTGTTTTATGCATGTGCACTTCTAATGTTGTACCACGGCCGCCCGATGGAAGCGCTTTCATCGAGCGGCCGTGGTTGCACATAGGAGGCACGAATTGTTGCAGGAGCTCACCATAATTCTAGCTTCACGTGTTCATTTTGCAGGCCGGCGGTCTAAACTTTTCAATGACTGCAATTCTGATTGAACTCCATCGTTGCACCTGGGGTGCACGCATAAAAACAAAGCAACCACCGAGCCACCGCAAAACGCGCGGCTGCGATAAAGTAAACAATTTGATCAGTGCGATATGCGGGCTGCCGTACGTCGATAATCGTCTACGTACGCCTAAAACGAAATTCACATACTTGGTATTTGTTCGCACTGCTGTGAGCGCCACGTCTGTTGATGCCTGCAAGTCATTCTTGCCAGCGACTTTCCGAGATATCCTTGGTCTTGTCGCATTCGTGCAAGCCTACCTTTGGTATCTTGAAAAACACGCAGTCGTCTTGACCGGACTTCTGCTTTTGCGCTTTAGTTTGCATTCGGCTGTTACAGCCCACGACCGCACAGTAAACCATCGCTTTGACGCTATTTGCGCGGCCCGCTTTCCGGTCGACTGATAGCTGCGCTCTACAGGAATATGGCGCACTACCCAAGGATACCCAGAGTACATAGCGCTTTCAGCGTTCGTGCAAGAAGGCTATTGCTTTTGATCGCCGATGCTGCTTTGGGGCTTTGGGCACGCTTTCCTCCTCTCCCTATCACCCTTCAGAAAGTCATCGACGAGCCACCTCCCGACATTGCCGCGAAACGCAAAAAATAATTCGTTCAAGGAAGGTAAAGGCGCTGTATCTGTCACACTTGTTCTGTGGACACTGTTACGTTTCTCCACCGACAAGTGGGACAGCTGACGCGGCCACCGCATAGCAAAAGGCAGAACCGCGAGCGGATCGGCCATTTCGACGCCGTTCTTCGGCCGCGCAACGCTTCCTCCCGCCGACAAGTCTCAGCGTGATCCTGAAACGCGCAAAATGTGTGTGCGTACGTGTGTGTGCAAACGCCGGCCAAGCCAGGAGCTCGTGAGAGAGTGCGCCGCCCTCGCCCGTCTGCAGGAGGTGGAGGAGATGAGGTCGGACCACCTGCGATTGAGTCATCGTCTTGTCAGAACATGAAGGGCTCTTTCCCTTTCCCTGTGAACTGGCAAGCCTATAAAAAGCAGCGGCCGACTCCGCTGAGACAGAGACTACTTTGACACGCCGTTGGCAGGACGCTAGACACCAGCTGTGTGAGAGTGTCTGTAATCTCTCCGGCTCAGCTTCACTGCCCGTTTCTTCATGATATTGCAGTAAAGGTTGTTTCGTTAGAAGACGCCTCGTCTTAGCTGGCACCTTTGATGCCGTCCGCCGTCCACGGAGCCGCCAGGCCAACGCTACCGAGGGGCGCAAACACCAAATCTAACAACACCTGAACTGCACCGTACGGGAAATGAGGAAGGTGGGAGTGAAAGCGGAAAGAGAGAAAGAGGTGTCGTAGTGGAGGGCTTCGGAGTAATTTTGACCACCTGAGAATCTAAGGAGCAGGAGGTAAGGGTGGCAGTTCATGGCCTTACGGGGCTGGGACGGTAGGTCAACGCCGCTTGCGGCGAGGGCTAGCCAGCCACCGAAGTTTTATCTGTTGTAGGCCGTCATTGCACCCGCCATCGCTTAGGTGGTGGACGACGGCTGTTGTTGCGGCGCGCGTCTTTCTCTCCCTCTTCTTTTTCCTTCTTTATTTTCTCTTCTGTCCGCACGAGGCAGCGGAGGTGGCTCAGCTACAGAGCCAGTAGCAGGCCCGTGCATATTGTAACCCACGCTAACCGTGTCAGTTCTAGAGGGAGAAGCAGACGAAGTTCTGCGGAGTGCGCGTGGTTCTGGGCCGTCGCTGTTTTTGCCTAGTCAAGCGCCTGCTCTCTGCCTCCTGTGCCTCAACCCCGTCCTTTGACCCTGTCCTTCTGGACTGCCGTCCGGGTAGCGATAGAACCCGTGCCATTCTGGTGGAGACGCAGGGTAAATGCAGCACAGGCCCTCAACACCCGCTACTCTGAGTTCGCCCCCAAGTCTCAGCCGCCGCCCCTTCGACGAGGTGGCCGAGATACGCGCCAGCCGGCGACTTCAAGGGCTTGCTCCTGAATTTGGTCTGTTGCCAAACTCCGGCTCTTCACGACTTACAATGGCCCGCAGTACCACGACCCAATGTCAACAGACGGAGTCGTTTCTCGAACCGTCCGTGGTGTACCTACCGATGGCTCCTCGAGCGGCTGCCACGTTCCATGGCGATGTCTCCGAAGATGTGGAGGATTGGCTGGAGCAGTACGAACGTGTGGCCCGCCACAATGGCTGGAATGCCTAAAACTGTCTTCAGAATTTGTATTTCTGCCTGGACAGTACGGCTCGGCACTGGTTCGAAAACCACGAGGCCTTCCTTACATCCTGGGACATCTGTAAGAAAGAGCTGCGACGGAAGTTCGCCAATCAGCATCGGCGACAGCGAGCAGACGACCTTCTGCAAACAAGAGTACAACGACCTGACGAAACTGTAACGAGTTTTGTTCAAGACGTCCTACGACTTAGCTCCCGTGCCGACCCCCGTGCCACCGAGGAAAAAAAGGTGCGTGCACTCATGCAGGGCGTCAAGAGTGATATTTTCGGCGGGCTTATTCGTGATCCGCCGACTATAGTGGCACAATTTGTAAATGAGGCGACGAACGTTGAGCGACCCCTTGGTTACGCGAGCGACCATTATCGTCGCCTTGCTGGAGGTCCCAGCGTTTCGAACCTTTCAGCTGCTCGCTTTCCTGTTGGTTCCTTCGACAAACCTACGCGAGATCATCCGCGAAGTTGTACGCGAGGAAATACGGCAGCTGCTTCCACCTGCTGATGGTACGGCATCCTGCGCCCTCATGGATGCTGTCCGCGAAGAAGTACAACGTGCCCTTTATCCACAGTGCTCCGTTGCTTCTTGCACCTACTCAGCCCGTTGAGACGTACGCGTCCGTTGCTAGTCGCCCGCCGCAGCAGCCACCACCGCCGCCTGTTCGCCGTCAGTACTTGCCTGCACAACCCCGTATCCCTGCGTACGATCTTCGTCCGCAGCAGCAATGGATGAGCAAGGCTGACGCGTGGAGGACAACCGACCAACGCCCACTATGCTTCCACTGCGGAGAAGCAGGCCACGTCTACCGTCGCTGCCCGTACCGCGAGCTTGGTCTTCACGGTTTCCAGCGAAATGCTCCCCGCCCGGAGTTCGGCGAGCAACCCCGCGACATCGTGGATTATCTGCGCCGTTCACCGCCACCCGACCGGTCTTCACGTCGCGACCTTCGCTCGACACCGTCCCGCCGGTACGATTCTCCCCTTCGCAGCAATCGACGGCAAAGCCTGTCCCCTCATCAGGAAAACTAAGCCCGGCGACGTCTGGAGGTGACGTTGCCGAACCCGTTCCTGTTAAAGAGCCTCCACGTTTTTCGCTCCGCTCCCCCACGCGAACCGACAATCAACCCGACGACCTTCCCGACGAACTTCGCGCCGAACTTCTCGCCGAACTTCTCGCCGAACTTCCCGCCGAGCTTTCCGCCGAGCTTTCCGACGAGCTTTCTGACGAACTTCACGACGAACTCCCCGATGGAGCTTCCGACGACCGTCGCGCCACAGTGTACAATAACCTCGATGTTGTGATCGACGGATACGAGGTGACGGCACTCGTTGACACCGGTGTAGACTATTGTGTAATGAGTGGGGAGCTATGCCGCCGACTTCGCAAGGTAACGACGCAGTGGGATGGCCCCGATATCAGAACCGCTGGAGGCCA
The DNA here is from genome assembly GCF_055883805.1 of Amblyomma maculatum. Taxonomy (NCBI): domain Eukaryota; kingdom Metazoa; phylum Arthropoda; class Arachnida; order Ixodida; family Ixodidae; genus Amblyomma; species Amblyomma maculatum. The sequence goes on from NC_139344.1 coordinate 55,613,541, forward strand.
CCTCGTGAGACCAATCGGCAGATGCACTGCTCGTATTGAGATTAACGGTCTCAGGTGCCCGGTTACCTTTGTTGTACTATCGAAATGTTCCAGAGACATTATTCTTGGCATGGTTTTTTTGAGTGATTGCAGCGCTGTAATCGACTTTACCGATCGCCGCCTCACGCTTCGTCAACCTCGATATACCTCGGCGCAAACAAAGCCCCAAGTTTGCACGGCATGCGTCTTGGCGGAGCACGTAACCGTACCACCCTAGTCTAGCGTATTTCTCCCTGTCACGTCCGACCACATTGCTTCTGGCGAAGTTCTGCTGGAAGGAAGTGCTCAGCTGCTTCTTGAACGGGGTCTTGGTGTTGCTCGAGGTCTTGCGCAGCTGGATACTGGCTGCGTACACGTCCTAGTCACCAACGTTTGTGGCACTCCACAGCGCCTTACGAAAGGCACGGCTCTTGGTACCATCGAGAGCATTACCGCCCCTATTCAAGCTGTTGCCCTGTCCAAAGGTGCTTTCTCCTCCTTCTCTTCGCAGCAGAACGATGCACCTTTGGGTGTAAGCATTGCACCTAATCTTTCTGTGAGCGAGACGGCCAAACTGATAGCGCTGCTTGCAGAATTCCAAGACTGCTTCTCTACGTCATCCGGAGTTCGCCAGACGACCATTGCCAAACACAGAATAATTACCGATGACGCTGCTCACCCTGTTCGTCAGTCGCCTTACCGAGTTTCTTTCAAAGAACGTGAAGTTATTCAGAACCAAGTGCAAGAAATGCTGGCCGACGATATAATCCAACCCTCGCACAGCCCCTGGGCAGCTCCAGTCGTTCTAGTAAAGAAAAAGGATGACACTCTTCGATTCTGTGTTGACTATCGCCGCCTCAACAACGTCACCAAGAAGGATGTTTATCCCCTTCCTCGCATTGATGACGCACTTGATCATCTACGACATGCCCGTTACTTTTCATCCATAGATCTGAAAAGTGGTCACTGGCAAATCGAAGTTGATGAGCGCGACCGAGAGAAGACTGCTTTTATCACCCCGGATGGTCTATATAAGTTTAAAGTGATGCCGTTCGGCCCCTTTAACGCCCCAGCAACCTTTCAGCGCGTTATGGACACCGTCTTGGCCGGACTGAAGTGGCAAACTGTCTGGTCTACCTTGACGATGTTGTAATCTCAAGCACGTTCTCCGATCATCTTCTTCGCCTGAAAGCAGTACTACAAGCTATAAGAAGCGCAGGCCTCACTCTGAAGCCAACAAAGTGCAAGTTTGCCTACGATGAATTAAAATTTCTTGGCCACGTCGTCAGTAGCGCGGGTGTTCGTCCAGATTCCGATAAAACAGCCGCCGTCGCCTCCTTTCCTACACCATCGGACAAGAACGCCGTACGGAGGTTTCTGGGCCTCTGTGCTTACTATATAGGCGCTTTGTTCCCAATTTTTCTCATGCCGCTGCTCCACTTACTCATCTCACGAAGGAGAATGTCGCCTTCCAGTGGTCGGATGAACCGCAGCGTGCATTAGACCGCCTTAAACAAAGCTTACAGACCTCCCCTGCACTCGGGCACTTTGACCAGGACGCTGAGACTGAAGTTCATACAGACGCCAGCATTAAGGGCCTCGGAGCCGTGCTCATTCAAAAACAGAATGGGACTGAGCGTGTAATCGCTTACGCGAGTCGAACATTATTGAAGGCGGAGACTAACTACTCGACCACTGAAATAGAATGCCTCGCGGTAGTTTGGGCGATTAATAAGTTCAAGGACCTACTTGTACGGACGCCCATTTCAGGTGGTTACCGACCATCACTCTATATGTTGGCTCAGCACTCTGAGAGACCCTTCAGGGCGACTTGCAGGTGGGCCCTTCGGTTGCAAGAATTCGATGCTACTATATATAAGTCCGGTCGCAGGCACACAGATGCTGACTGCCTCTCGAGAGCCCCTATAGAATAAGCATCTGACGGTCAAGACGACGAGTATGAAGATGCTTTTATAGGTACCATAAGCACGGTCGATATGGCAGCGCGGCAGCGACACGACACTGAACTCCGTGAAGTAATCGCCCATCTAGAAGGTCAAGAAGGCACCATTCCACGCGTCTTCTTGCGCGTTCTACCCGCATTACGTCTTCGCAACAATGTGCTATACAAAAAGAGCTTCGCAGCGCGTGCGAGGTCTTGGCTACTGGTTATTCCGGCTGACCTACGTAATGAAATTATGGACGCCTGTCATGACGACCCAACTTCCGGGCATTTGGGATACAGCCGAACACTCGCACGAATTCGTTCTAAGTATTACTGGCCTCAACTTGCTAAGACTGTTCGTCACTATACCAGGACCTGCCGCGAATGTCAAAGACGTGAGACTCCGCCCGTACAACCCGCAGGACACCTTCACCCCATTTCGCCGCCTATGACTCCGTTCCAGCAGGTAGGCATGGACCTGCTCGGACATTTTCCTACGTCCAACTCGGGACACCGCTGGATTGCTGTTGCTACGGATTACCTCACACGGTATGCTGAATCGCGAGCTCTACCTTCTGCAACAGCGGCCGATGTAGCGAAGTTTTTCGTCGAGTCCATCGTCCTCCATCACGGTGCTCCCGAAGTCTTGATCACAGATCGCGGTGCCGCGTTCGTGTCCCAGCTTATGGCAGAGATCTTTCGTTTAAGCAACACGCACCACCGCAAAACTACCGCATACCACCCCAAACGAATGGGCTCACTTTATAAGACTTAATAAGACTATGGCCGACATGATATCTATGTATGTGGACGTCGAGCACCGTGCATGGGACGACATTCTTCCCTACGTAACTTTCGCTTATAACACCGCAACTCAGGAAACAACCGGGTTTTCGCCGTTCCGCCTGGTGTATGGTCGAGAGGTGATTACCATGCTTGACGCCATGCTTCCCCATGAGCCGGAGGCCTACTCTTACGACGATGTCCAACTGGTAACCCAGCACGCGGAAGAAGCCCGACAGTTGGCACGACTACGCATCCAAGACCGCCAGCAGGTCGATGCACGCAGGTACAACCTCTGGCATCGTGAAGTTAATTTTGCACCTGGTGATAACGTGTGGGTGTGGACTCCCGTTCGCCGTCGCGGTCTCAGCGAGAAGCTCCTAAAACGTTACTTTGGCCCATACGAGGTCGTTCGCCGTATAAGCGACGCGAATTACGAGGTGATTCCGATTGTTCCGAGCACATCTCGTCGGCCCCCTCATCCTGAAGTGGTGCATGTGGTTCGCCTCAAAACTTACTGTGAACGCTAGAACCACGTATTCTGACTCTGAGCTCTGCTCGATTTAACGTTTCAGTTACGCTGGAGCGCGCATCGGGACGATGCGCCTTTCAGGGGGAGGAGTAGTGTAACCCGCGCTAACCGTGTCAGTTCTAGAGGGAGAAGAAGACGAAGTTCTGCGGAGTGAGCGTGGTTCTGGGCCGCCGCTGTTTTTGCCTGGTCAAGCGCCTGCTCTCTGCCTCCTGTGCCTCAACCCCGTACTTTGACCCTGTCCTTCTGGACTGCCGTCCGGGTAGCGATAGAAACCGTGACAATATTCTTCTCCTTCCTACAGCCACAACAACAATAACAACCGCCATCGCACAGCACATAAACGCCTTTTCGATTTCCTGAACGGTATATGCCGATGTGTAAACACTGCAATATCCCAGCAGACCTTCTTCATATGGTCTGGACTTGTCCACGCCAACACCCAACCTCGTCTACGCAGCTCTACCCTGGACGACCAACCAGCGCTCATCGGTCTCGCTCTAGAGGCTGCCAGGTTCCAAGGAGTCTAGGCCGACCCCTAGATCTGAGCCTTTGGCCCTTTGTTTTAATAAATGTGTACTGGCAACGACGACGCATCGCCTCCATCGAAACGCACCTACCGGCGGAAACGCAGTGTTCCCGTACTCGATCCATGCTATTGTGAGAGCGTCGCGACCACGGTGTAAGTGGTCGCAACCAACGGGCGAAGAGCAGACGGAGTGTTAGCTTAGCACCTCGTCTGCTATCCGGAAAACGCAGAAGTAAAATCGTAGTCTTCGTTGCGTGTACGCCAGCCTGTATTAAGGCGAAAGCTTTTAATGGCTTATGCGGCGTTCGGTGTAATAAAAAATTGGCTGTGGTTTGACCAATGGCCATCCCGAGTATAATTGCGGAAGCAACATCTGCAGCGAACGCGGCACCTCTGGTCACCGTGCCGCGGAGTCGGCGGTGGCCCCGGCGCGCCATCTGTGCACCAAGTGTGCACCGTTTGACATCACTCCCTCCTGGCGCATGCGCAGATGGCGCGGCGGTGGCAACTCTTAAGGCTCCTCCTTAAGGCTCCTCTAAATAGGGGAGCCTTAGCACCTCTGAGTCGCCCACGCTAATCCCGCGCAGCGGAGGAGTCGGCGGCGGCTCCGACGCGGCTCTCCAGCTGTGTTCCGTGTAACGTCACTCGCTCCAAGCGCATGCGCAGCTTGGCTAATCGGGAGCTCCGAGAATTGGCTCAGCGACTAGGGTAGTGTTGCTTCTGCAACAATAATTGGTTCACAGGAAAGAAAAGACAATGTATCACATTTGACTGTGGGCACCTGAACCACGCCCTAAGGGAAGGGAAGAAGGTGGGAGTGAAAGCGGAGATATAGGAGCCGTTGTGGAGGGCTACGGAGTAATTTCTACCACCTGGGGATATTTAACATCGCGCATAGCACACGGACGCCACTTCATTTCTCGTCCATCGAAACTCAGGCCAACCATCCTGACAACCACGCTGTCGTGCCCCAGGTTGCGTGTTGTAGGCCCGGTTGGGTTGTCGGGGCGGGAACAAGGACGAAGCGGCTGGAAACGGACTTTGAAGTGAAATGGGAAACAGTATTACATGGTAGCATTTGGTTAGTGGGAGACTGACTAGAGGAACAGTCTCTTCTTTACCATCCACGACACATGCTTGTCGCTAGTTTTTATAGCGCTGTTTCCCTCCTCCCCAGATGAAAGGCAGGCCAGACTATAAGGGAATGTCTGTCACCTCACTCTCCCGCAATCTCACACGCGCGCACCAACACTGCTCGCACTCATTGACAAGCCCCTCTGACTGGTCCTGGCTTGAAGGTGAGGAGGTGGCTAGACGGCGTAGATGGCGTCAGTGGGTTGTCTAGGTGCTTGTTTGCACCTGGTCTGGCTCATCGATCCCTACAACGCCGGGCGGCATTCAACGAGGCAACTTAGCCGGAAGCGACTTGTTGGCGGGACCCCTGGTATGCTCGACACTTGAAGGGACCGGAAATTGGTCGTTTCCTCTCCTTTGTCCGGTCGTTGTTGCCGTTTGTAAGATCCGACGCGGGTCTTCCCAGCTCGTCCGATCACAATAGCTGTCTCCGCAGCTCGGCCGATCACAGTAGCTCGCCCGTCGCCAGGTAGAGGCCTCGAAAGGGGCTACAGAAGAGGCCGCATCAGCTGTGCTTGTCTCCGGTTCCCTCTTTTATTCAGAAGTGAGATGCCTGCAGGTCAAAGATCTCAAGTAGGGCATAGTGATGTCTGCACAATACCCCTACCCCGGCAAGGCCAGAGCACCGCCACCTCTTGAGCTGTGCTAGGCAACCAAATAACAAGCTTAAACTATAGGCTGGAAGAGTCCCCCCCCCCCCCTTTCGCGTCACTCTACGGGCGTCCGGTGGAGAGAGCTGCTGACCAAACCGACGCGGGCGATTTATTCACGCCACTCTTTGCAATTTGGGATCAAATTCTGGTGACAAATAAACACCGCAGCTGCCGTCGTGATCTCCGGACAACGGCTGATAACATGAATATCGAGAGATAAACCTACATCTTAAAACTACACTAGGCATATACAAACCTCAAATAATCAAGTGCTTTAAAGAAAAATTCCGAAAGGAATATGGCCAAGAAGTTTAGACCCCTCTTACATAAAAGGGTACACTCAGAGGAGCGCCTGGAAGCTATTACTTTTCCTAGCGAAAAACCTCGGCTGAGACCATTCCAATTTTCCTTTACCCTACAGTAGCGCACTTCAAAATTATGCTCCTGTAGAGCGAGATCTGAATCACCATTTATCCTCTCGAGAACTCCACTGAAAGAGGTTGTACCCCTACCGGGAAATACAATATCGGTCTCTACCTCTTCGGGTACATCGGGGCTAGCTGGACGACCGCCTCCCTTTGTCAATAGGGCTTCATGAGGTTGCAGTGGTAAATTTTTACCTCTTTTTGTCTACCGGGTATCTTTATCGCATAGCTGGTTTCCGAAATTTTATCCACAACCTCTGTATACTGGTCCTTCCCACTGCAAATCAAGCTTGTTTGCTTTGGATGCGGCCAGCAGCATTACCTTGTCTCCTGCCGAAAACGATCGCTGCCGCGCGCCACGGTCGTAGTAGAGTTTGACTTTCTGCTGGGCCGATCTCATGTTAGCTTCGACAAGCTCTCTGTATAACTGAAGCCGTTCTAGCAGCTGAAGTAAATATTCGAGAACGGTGGGGTCGTCGCCCTGGCCCTCCCAGGATTCGCGCAGCATGCGAAGGGGTGACCTGAGTGACCAGCCGTATACCAATTCAGCTGGACTGAACCCGGTGGCTTCATGCGGTACGGAGCGCAGCGCAAACATATGGTAGCCGAAAAACGCTTTCCACTCTCGGCTATGTTCGTAGCACAACGCCCTGAGGACTCTTTTGAGCACCGAATGCTACGCCTCTACGCTGTTACTCTGAGAATGTCTTACAGAGCTGTGCAGTATACAAATCCCGCATTTCTCTAGAAATGTGCTAGTGAGTGCACTCGTAAAAACACTGCCTTGGTCGCTTTGCTGCGCGGCGGGGAAACTCACCCTAGAAAGCACCTGCAATAGACCGTCTACAATTCCTACCGAGTTCAGCTCCTTCAGGAGAATCGCCTCAGGAAACTTTGTCGCTGGGCAGATGATCGTTAGGATATGTAGCGATAGCCCGAGGCGGTCACAGGTAGTGGACCGACAACATCCACCACAAGGCGCCGGAACGGCTCGCTGATCAGTGGCACAAGTTTCAGGGGTGCCTTCTGCTTATCTTGTGGTTTTCCCACCCTTTGACAAATGTCACACGTCTGCACAAACATCTCAACATCCTTAAAACACCCTGGCCAATAAAATTCTCTCAACAGGGGGTGGTGGTAGTGAAAATGTTTAATAAAAATAGAGAGTTTATGTTGCTCTGGGGTCAGGCTTAGTGCCCTTCCCCTCACAAACACTAGGTGGAGTCCCTAGTACGGGAGCCCAATGGCTTCCGCTCCCCCCATTGCTCATGCCGTTGTCAGATGGGAGGAGGTTTGGCACCAGAAGGCACCGCACCTCAAGGTCTCACATAACATATCTACCCGTCATCATTCATACATCATCCCCGGCACGTCCCCCCCCTCCCGGATGTCCGGGAGGCGGAGGTTTTTGTTTTGGGATGACGGCCATACCCTGGCAAGGGGGCAGTCGTGTGGTGACACGCACACAGCAGTCACCGAACACTATGCCAACTGTGTTTAAGGTCCCCGCTGTGATAGCAGGCTGAACACAGGGAGACCTGACCTTCTTTGGACCTCGGATGTCCTGAAGGACAACTGTAACTTTAAAGGGCTTCATATCGATACTGTTATGGTACGCCCAGAAACCTCGCAAATAATCGGTGGCCTGCTCCACGTGTCCATTGCTCGTTTGACCAAGGCCTTTTGGGCTTTCAGGTCGCAGCAGTCGAGTAGGGTCGCCTCCCAGTCCTCCCGGGTGGTGTTTGGGTTAGGTGCAAAGACAGGGTTGGAGGGGCACGCCCACACAATGTAGAAAAGGTCCGAGGACATTTCCCCGCAGTGCGGGCACTCCCCGGAGAAGGCACTGTCAAAGTGTTTAAGTGACGCCGGGCACATCATGGTATTTGTAAGGAGGCGAAGAAACACGCGTTCCTCTGCTCTTGTTTACCCTTCACACGGGTGGGGGTAAATATTGTCTGTTTTGGTACAGCTGCGTAATTTCTCTGAAAGTGTAGGCTGGTGTGAATTCTTCTGAGGAGGAAGGAGACGAGGTTGCCCGGTTAGAAAGCGCTCGGGCGGCGGCATCTGCTGCCTCGTTTCCTCCTAGCCCCGAATGGGCCAGAACCCAGACCGAAGTGGTGGGATGGACTTTCCACGTGCGAGCTGTTTTGCAGTAGTCGGTAGGCCAGGTCCGAGCTGTTTTTTAGTAGCCGGTAGGCCAGGTACGGGACCCAGCCCTGTTGAACGTTCCTGCACGCCCCTCGCGAGTCCGTTATGATTGTTTTGAAATCAGAGTGTGTTGCTGCTAACACAATGGCGACCTACTCTGCCTGTGTTACGTTTCGGGCTTTAAATGTGAGCCCGTTTACTGTTTTGGATTCGTGGATCACTGCCGCCGTGTACCACCCGCCTTGGTGCGGGCCGGACGCGTCCACATAGTACACTACGGGTTTCCCTTCGTAGTGGTGAGCTGAGGCCTCTGCCCTGGCCATGCGCCTAGCCTCGTGGTCGTCCTTGGACATGTTAGTGGGGAGTGGTTTTACGTGCAGGGCGTATCGCCACTCCTGGGGAAACCTTACTCTTTCCTCGGTTACAGTCGTGTGGTATGTGTAGACGGGTTAATAGGCGATGCCCCAACGGTGTCTGCGATAGTCGCGTGTATTGGCTCGTGAGGTGGGCTTATCTCAGCTCCTCGAACGAGTTCGTCATACCCAGACCTTGGAGTCTCAGGTTCGACGTGGTTATAGGGAGGTCGAGGGGCTTCGTAGCTATTTTGCGCGTGATCACCTCGATGGTGCTCTCGTCGTGTTTCTTGAGGTGGAGATAGGGGGTCGAGTACAGGATTCTGCTCGTTACAAAGGCATTGGACAGTCGTAGAGCATCTTTGCTTCTCAGTCCTCCTTTCTTGTTTGAGACTGCGGACCATTCGGCCCACCTGGTCTCCCATCTTTTTTAGCTTGTCGAGCGTGGTCGTCGCTAGCTTACGCTGGTGAATGAAAAGACCCAGTACTCTAATTTCCTCTCTTTCGGGTATTGGTTCTGATCCAAGTCGCAATTCTATCTTGTCTGTGCATTTTTTGGAGGGACGAATATGGACGAGTTTGGATTTTTTTGGTGAGCACTGAAAGCCGCATTTTTTCGAGTACTCATTCACAGCGGTGGCTGCCTCCTGCAAGCTGGCCTCCATTTCTCCGAGAGAGCCCCGCGTGGCCCATATGGAGATGTCCGCGTACAGCGCGTACAGCGCGTACTGCACACCCGAGACTTTCTCCAACTGGACCGGGAGATTTTTTATTGCCATGTTGAAAAGCAGCGGGGATAGCACCGCTCCCTGTGGTGTACCTCTCGTGCCTAATAGAAAGGGACCGTAGTCTGCGTTCTGGATCCTCACGTAGGCCTGTCTGTCTGAGAGGAAGCGTTTTATATACTCGAAAGCGTTCTTTCCACACCCAGTCTCCAAAAGGTGTGTCAGGATGGCCTCGTGCGTCACATTATCGAAGGCTCCCTTCAGATCTAGGGCCAGCACTATCTTATCCCTGTTCAGATGTTCTATCGGATTTAATATCTCTCTGCTAAGCTGTAGCAGGACGTCCTGAGCCGATTTATTTGGCCTGAAGCTATACATCGAGTCGGCGAAGACTCGCTTGTTTTCAAGATACTCGGAAAGTCTGTTTCTGACCACTGTTTCCATCAATTTGCCCACGCACGACGTGAGAGAAATGTGCCTGAGGTTGTCCGTATCTATGGCTTTGCCTGCCTTTGGGATGAAAGTTATGAATGCCGTCTTCCATTCGGTGGGAAGAGGAACTTCGCCCGTCCAGATCGAATTGAAGTGTTCTAGAAGGGATTGGTACGCGGGCTCTGGTAGGTTCGCTAGGAGTTTTACCGGGATCCCATCCCTTCCTGGCGCGGCCCCGCGTTTCATTCTCGCTAGGGCTGCCTTGAGCTCGTATAGTTTGAAAGGTTCATCTAGCTCAACATTTTCGTCTCCACTGTACCTGTAAGCTTCTCCCCTTGGGTCTTGGGTCATGCTTAAGTACTGGTCTCGGAGCTTCAGCGCTAGCTGGGCCGTATTTCCTTGAAATGCGTGTATTGATCTCTGCAGGCCCTTACAAAAATGCATGTTGGGTGTCTATAGAAATTCGGATCAGATGTGTCAACATACGCTGTTGAAACTCTATCGATAATGATCGACATTTTTGAAGGTGCCGTGTTGACCCCATGTTGAGCTCTTTTGGAATAGTAGCCCATGTGTTTCTTAAGAGCGCTTTTCGAATTCGCACCACTGAAATTCTGTCGATTTCAGGTTCAAATGCTTCACAAACTCTGCAAGTGACGCTTTTTGATTTTCTGCTACCTTTCCACTCCTGAACAACAGAAAATAGTACACGGCCATCGGTTTCCCAGGAGCAGACACGAGGTGATTTTCATAAATGCAAAAGTAGTACAGTACATCTCCTAGCTGCGATATAACTCACCACATTATATGTTCTGCTCGACCAATCAACAATCCTGTCAGATCAGTGCTTGGTAATGATAAGTATAGTGAGGCTTAAAAGAACAACAAAAAAGATCTTGTTATTTTAAGCCCGATTATACATGCTCACCTAATAACGTATACTCTGATCTGACTAGATTGTTGATTGGTCGAGCAGAACATGGAATGTGTTGACTGATCGCAGCAAGGATATGTGCTGTATTACTTTTGCATTAATGCAAACCAGCTCGTGTCTGCCCCTGGCTAACCGTTGATCATACGTCATTTTCTGTCGTTCCGCAGTGGAAAAGGAACACAGATTTAAAACGCGCGTTAATAACAAACGAAATAAGGATTGCATCGCTGCTGAACCCATACATGAGCTGGGTTGTTTATTCGCTTTATTTCAATTCATGCGCAAGGTATGACGCCAGGCAGTTCTTTGTGTAAGATGCTGATACATCCGGGAACTCCTCGCATGAGTAAACTGAAATAAACAATGGAAATCATAATTAGGTGTGGTATATACTAACCAAAAAATAAAGCGAAGCGATATGTACGCTGCCCCACGTCATAGGTCAAGAAATTGCATTTCTTGTCTAAAATGAGTTGGCGCTCTTTTTCACTGCTTAGTTAGCATCGCCGCTGCCTCCAGAACTCGCCAGCATTACCCTACGGCGCAGGTACCGTATCGAAATAGTACAACACTGTGCCGAACAACCCGTCAAGAACGGTCACCATTTAAAAGAAAGAAAATGTCGCGTCCGCGGTAGTGACAAACCTCGTTCTCTTTATCTCTCTCCTCCCCCCCCCCCCTCTTTTTTTTTCCGACGAGGCTGGCTTGCCTGCCGGATATGTACATACGCGCTTCATTATCTTGTAGCACTGTTTCTGCGACTCGGTGCGCGTCTGGTTTGGATCTATGAGAGCTATAGGAAGAGGCGCCATGTGTTTTTGCCAGACATCTGCCTAGCTGCCGCGTTGCACCTCTCTACCCAGTTAGCGTCCGCGAGTTGCGCCGCGTATTCTGCCGCCTCTTTTGTTATCGCCGCGATCCGGGTTTTTAGCTTGCGGTTATGTTTCTGCCTGCGCCATCTTTTAACACTGCTGCGTCTGGCTTCCCAGAGGTGGAGGAGGTGGGTGTCCACATCCGTCACCGCCTCAGAGAGCTTTACCCGCGTTTCCGTCGAACGGAGACTGGTCAGCAGCTGTTTGGTTCAGGCTTAATTGGTATTCCTGCTCCTAACATTATATTCTTTTCTGAACTTTGCCCAGTCCGGCATCCTGGTCTGCCCCATCGGTCTGGTAAGGGGTTTAGTGCGGATCGTTATGTTGATCAGACAGTGGTCACTACCGATTGTTTCCTCCGTATTCATCCACTCCACTCGCCTCGCGTTTTTGAAAAAGTCCGGACAAGTGTCCCTCTGCGCCGAGTTCCCAATTCGCGTGGTGTACGCCGGGTCGGTGTGTAGGGTTAGGTCTAATGTGGACGCTGCCTCCGCTAGGCAGCGTCCACGCTGCCTCCGCGATTTCAATGTGCAGATCTGCGCATTGAAATCTCCTAACACTAGTAACAGATCTCGTCTCGCTTTCCTGATATCCCTACTCATAAGTGTGGAGAAGGTTAAATTTTTTGCTTTAGGTGGGCAATACACATTCAGGACGTGGAGCAGCGGATCATCCTTTTTTATTGGCAGGAGAGTCACCATCACGTATGAAAAGCTGGCTTGTAATTCCAGATCTATTAAATTTGCTGTGAAATTTTTGTGCACGAAGATTCATGTTAGGGGGTCGAATTGGAAGGTTTTGTAGTTTGTGAGGCTCGCGTTCCCGCCTGGCTCCTGTACGGCCACCACTGCCGGAGTATGCTCGTACGTGGAAAGGTGCATCCTAAGGTCCGCTCTCTTAGTCTTTGATTTAAAGCCTCGTCTATTCCACTGTGTTAAAATTATAGGACTCTCTTTAGTTCGTCCCGCCATGTTGTGCCTGGAGATTGTTATTCTGGAGGGGGAGCTGCTGCAGTTTCTCACCCTCACTGATCACCCTACGCATCTTGTGAGTTATGGGATTCGTGGGTCCCCTTGTGTTAGCATACTTGCGAACCGTCATCGCTTTCGCTATCTGTCGTGATGCTATGGAGGGAATGGATTCTTGTGTCTTTCTTATAGCTTCTAGTTTGCTCTCCATGAGGCTCTGCGTCGCTTTCCATCGCCTCCTCTTGCTGTGGCGGCTGGGATTTAGCTAGTGCAGTTTCTAGTTTGCTGGTTAGCAGCTCTATTTGTGCTGGCTCACACATATACGCGTGAGCCACAGGCTTGCGTCTTCCAAGACAAGAACCTAGTTCAAATCGCTTTGATGTACAAAGTGACCTTCCTGAGGTGGATGTGCCGCGTCAACAACCTCCGGATAAAGCTTTGCTCTCCAAGAGCTAACAGCTGGCTATATCTAGGTGAGACGCACTAGCATGGGGAACAGTAGACGACGGGTCGCCGAAAGAATACGATCGACCGCGTTCCTATTCTGCCAAATGATCAATCCCACGGACTTCACTAAACGTTGTTCTAACGCTTCGCGCGGCCTTCCTCTGTGCGACGAAAAAGCTCACGGCGCTAGGCAGCGGAATGTCCAAGCTGCAACGCAGTCCTCAAGGACACATGTGTGTGAGACTCGACCTGACCACAGTTGATACAGTTCGTATCAATATGCCAGCTGTAACGCCTGTCTTAATTTGATGGGGATCGAGTACGCCACACTCAGCGCGCCACCGAAAGTCTCTTACAGCACGCGGGAGGTTGGGTGCAACAGGTGTCTCCCACTTCGTATACCTTTGGCACACATGTCTAGGGGCGCAGAACAGGAGAGCGCTTCGCAGAGATTAGATACGGCTATTGCTATCCATGCTCCGTCTACAAACATCTCTAACTATGCGAACACGTGCGCCTGTCTTTCTCCTGACCATGCACTACAAACATCCGCCTTTTACTTCCAGCCAGTACAATAGTGAAGGCCGCCCAACGTAACCTATGTGATCCACTATAACTCGGATACCCATTAACGCACAACAAAGGGCAAAATGAAGACAAGGCGGAACCAAAATAGGCGCCACCACCTAGCTATAGTGAAAATATAATCAAAGTACACTGACTTTGCAAGAGGAATACGCAAGAAAACGTGCTCAGCCATGCAGGGTCGTATCATTGGGAGGCTGGATCAATAAACAATCAAGGAACACAGATGTGGGAAAATTGGCACCTGTGTGCACTACGCTTTATCAGAAGTTTCGCGCATACTTTAATTAGCTATGAATTAGCTAATTATTACTTTAGGATGAACAAGATGTCCGAGATTATTGGGTTATTAGTCTATCCCAACATCGGCACGAAGCCGTGTGTGAAGCATGCACGCACGCCGGCACGCACGCACTGCACGTATGCACTCGCACAGAGTAAATTGTTCCACGACCTTACACAGTGATGATACAATGGAATAGTTAAGAATAATTGAAAAAAGGAAATAAAAATTAGGGGGACGCTCAAGCTTCCCCTTAACATTCGACGGGATACAACGCCTTCTCATTCTTCTCTCTATCTCTCTATTTCGGTGGACAACCGCAGTTAATTGTAAATTGGTTATAGGAAAGTAAAGGCGCAGCATCTGTCACAGATCCCGGTGGGAACCTGGACCGCATCTCCATATTTACTACCACATTCCGAATATTTCAGACAAAACTCGACAGTACTCAAGCGAAAACCGGGTTAGCGAGGTGGCTTTTGGACCAAATGAGCTGTAACGCTTCGCATAATATACATATATGCTGCACTCTCGATAAACGAAACTCGGGGATATTGCCAACATGAGGATAAATGGAACAGCTTGGGATAAATATTTGCCCGCTTCAGTTAAAACACGGGGATTAGGAAAGCTTTATTCCTGATATATCAATATGCCGAGGCCGACTGTCTTTATCCAGAATACAAATGTGGTCGTGATAGTTTCCAAATAAAAATGAAAGGCACGTAAAGAGCCGATCGCCCAGACGATTCGCCTGTCGAACGTAACTTCCCGCGAACACAAGCATGCAAGGAGTTCCTTTGGTTCTTTTGAGAAAATTCAAAGGGATTGCGTTTTGAGAATCCCGCGCAACATGACGAGGATCGATCGGCTCCTGCACCTGTGGCGGTCTAAATTGTGTTAAATTCTTCAACGTCAGCCTCACACGCAGAAATATGGCATGAAATGCCAGAATATTAATAAAGTTGCTCGAATCCCCTTTTCCCCAGCCGCGTATTCATTGCTGCTAAATATATCATTAAATAACATTGTGCATATCAAAGTAAAGTTTCCTGCAATACAGCAGGTTTCCCCTCTAAGTTCCATGAGGCAGTCGGCAAAACAGGAGAAAGGTGGGAAATTCGCACCATTGAAACAGCCAACTTTATGATATAGCATTGAATTATACCGCGTGCATGATATATATTGACACTATATCATTTGAGCCTGCTGATATAATTATACATCGCGCAACAGTAGGTGAAGTTACTGTTATTTATACATATTTTGAAATAAAGCTTTAACCGCGCACTAATTGAGCCGCGGCGGGGATGTACTCATTAGTTGATCGCGAGTTGTCTGCTTGAATTTGTGAACTGATAGGCGTTGATTGTCAGCTGTTTGAAACATACTTAGTATTACGTGCCTAAGATTTGCGCGGTAAACTGCTATGAACCTACGAATGTAATTGTTCATTTTTTTTTTACGGTTAGATGGCAACCTTTGCATTAAAACACCCTCATCATAAAGTTAATCTATAACCTAACTCTAAGCAAACTCACGGCAAACCGAAGAGATCACGCGCCTTTGAGGATTAGATGTTAACCGTCAATTATACTTTTGTCAATGCCCTCGAAACCCGTCAATCTTAAACGCTCATAAATTCGTTTCGCAGGTATAAGCCTCAGTGAGTTTACCTTTCGTACGTGGTCAAGAAAAAAGGCGGTGAGCTTTTATGAGCTTTCATCCGGATCCGGTCAACTTTGCCCTGGGACCTTCTACTGCTTTTCATGCATCCCTAGAACAAATGAAGAAAATATTTTTGTGAGAAACTTGCAGCAGTTTCTATGTTGTTTAATTGGTATTTACCAGTTCGAGCTCGAGGTCACGGGCTTTAGTCGAGCTGCAAGCAGCATTATGATGGAAACCAAACGCAAAAACGGAAATGTGCTTTGCGATCGATATTACAGCCCGAGGTGCTCTAAATAACCCGCGTACTGTTTTGGTAAGTATAAGTCCGCATAATCTCTGCAAAAGCACTCATAACATATTGTTCTGCAACTTTATCGGAACAGTCTTGGAAAATTTTCCCGCCTCAACCGGTGGGAAAATTTTCTAGGACGGTTAATTCCGATGCTAAATGAAGCTCCAGGTGTTCTACTGCCAAACATTTGCTTTGTGTGGAAGATATTCGGTTAAAAAGAAACGTACATGCATTCACTCCAAGCCATATATATATATATATATATATATATATTTTTTTTTTTTTTTTTTTTTTTTTTTCATGCGAAGAACAACACCCGCTGAGTATTGATGTGTGTCGGGTTCAGGGGGCGAGCTTCACCGCAGCGGGATCAGGAGGCGACGATGCATCAAGGCGGAAGACAGCCAGGGAGGAAAGGCAAAAAGTAAAGTTTATATACACTTTTTACATACTGAAGAAGATACAAGTCATGAGAGGAAAACGGAGCTATCTGTACAAACAAAATCCGTCAGTTAAATATGGTTTGGTATCCCCAGTTCCCTAGCTGGGGAAACAAAGTTCATCGATGCTACCCAATCAGTGGGGGCAAGGGATCACTCGAGGTGCCGCCCACTGCCGAGGGTGAACCTCCTTGCACGTCTTCCGGTGGCGAGGGCAAATCTTCTGATGTCTATGACGATTTTGTGCGGGCGATGGAGTTTCGGTACCAGGGCAAAATGGTCCGAGAAGTCGTCTATTGACGGTGGTCATTCACCCCGCGAAATTCCAAGAGGGCCACCAGCTTGCCTCGAGAATTCGGCGAGCGAGGTCAATGCTGCTCGGCGACGCGTCTCGTGCCCATTAAGCGCAAGAATAGGTGCCCTGTTGTCGCCGTCGCTTCGCTGCTTTTCGCGGTCGCTCGCCGGCGTCCGCTAAAGTACGCCTCCATTATGAGCTGCTGAAGCCTGGCCGTAACTCCGGCTACAACAGCCTCCATTGTCAGTTACTGAAGTCTGGCCGGAACTCCGGTCACAACAGCCCGTCCGCCGCCCGAAGAGATCTCGTAGTGTTAGCAGCCAACGCTGCACCCCGTAGATACCTGGAGTTGGTTCAGCCTGGTCGGTCTTGCCATGTCAAACCTGGCCATCTGGTTCCTGCTTCCTTGTTGAACAGCGCTGGCAGACTCAGCCACTCAAAGCCCAAACCCAGCAAGCAGTGAGCGCAAAACAAACTGAGAAGTGCCAGGCTGCCTTCATAACAATGATTGCCATTTCAAAGTAAAGGAAACAAAATAAAATTCGTCCAGAGAATTTTCTTCCAAAAGTGACCATGTCTAAGAGACAAGGAAAAAAAACAAGATTTTTTTTTGCGAATATGCTAGCTAAAATTTTGATCCATGTCGTAACATGAAAGATGACATATCCCAAGGTGGAGCGGTAGGTAAACGATAGTAAGAACAGCATCAGCAACAACAACAAAAAAAAAAACGACTACGCAAGAAAAAAAAAAAGAAAAATATATGATATGCGTAGCCATTTAACATCTGGGAGCCCAACCAGAGAGCTTTACCCAGGGAAATTTCGGCTGAGGCCACCAACGTTAGCATTATCGCGTCCCTTTCTATAACGCACGTCAAATGCATGCTCCTGCAAGGCTAGACTCCAACGAAGCAGCCTGCCATTTTTGGCCGATATAATATTACGAAGCCAAGTCAAAGGACAATGGTCAGTCTCTACAAGAAACGGAGACCCTGCCAAATAACACTGCAGCTTCTGAATCGCCCACACGAGACAGGCGCATTCCTTTTCTGATGCACTATAGGCCTGCTCGCGGTAAGCCTTACAAATACAACAGGGTGCTCCTCCCCATTGTCATCTTGCTGGCCGAGGACAGCCCCCATACCGCGGTCACTCGCGTCGCATTGTAGCACCAACTGACGCTTGTAATCTGGAGTTCTCAAAACAGGAGGCGACGACGCATCGAGGCAGAAGACAGCCAGGGAGGAGCTCGAGGCAAAAAGTAAAGTTTATATACACTTTCTACATATGAAGAAGGTACAAGTCATGAGAGGAAAACGGAGCTATCTGTCCAAACAAAATCCGTCAGTTAAATATGGTTTGTTATCACCAGTTCCCTAGCTGGAAAACAAAGTTCGTCGATACTACCCAATCAGGGGGGGGGGGGGGGGGGGGCAAGGGATCACTCGAGGTGACGCCCACTGCCGAGAGTGAACCTCCTTGCGCACATCTTCCGGTGGCGAGGGCAAATCTTCTGATGTCGATGACGATTTTGTGCGGGCGATGGAGTTTCGGTATTCACCTCGCGAAATTCCAAGAGGGCCACCTGCTTGCCTCGAGAATTCGGCGAGCGGGGTCAATGCTACTCGGCAATGCGTCTCGTGCCCATTAAGCACAAGAATAGGTGCCCTGTTGTCGCCGTCGCTTCGCTGCTTTTGTTCGCAGTCGCTCGCCGGTGTCGGCTAAGTACGCCTCCATTGTGAGCTGCTGAAGCCTGGCCGGAACTCCGGCTACAACAGCCTCCATTGTGAGTTACTGAGGTCTGGCCGGAACTCCGGTCACAACAGTATCAAGACGAGGACTCCACAAAAGCCGTGAAAAAAAAAAAAAGGAAGGAAAAGACCTCGATACTTCTTGAAAGACGGGGAAACGGGGAGAGGATAAAGAAAACTGCTTCTCTGCGCGGGACTTTTCTCCCTGTGACAAGGCGGAAAGAACCACGGGGAGGCGAAAGGCATCGAGGCACCCTACCGCGGGGGGTGGTGGTGGTGGTGAAAACATTTATTATATTACAGAGAGGTGTATACCCTAGGTGGGATGCCTAGACAGGCACTCCATTGGTGACAGGAATGCCGAAGAGAGAAATAGCGGCGAAAAAAAAAAGAATCGCATGCACCACACAGATTCTCCCTCCTTTGCAGCCCCCCCCCCCTCCCCTGCTCGTTGAGGTCATGTGTCCAAATGGCGGGAAAGCACCTCCCGCGGGAGCTAAGATTCGCGGCGCCACTCAGTCGACGGCCAGCCTCCGTGTGGGCGCGATGCCTACTGCCTAGTTTTATCATCCGCTTTTATTTCGCGCAAATTCAGCATCCTGCAGCAGTCGGCGTTTGAAAAGAACAGCCCACATATGCAGTTGATGATTGCAGCCTCTTTTACAGATTCTCCGTGGCGAAGTTCACCAAAACATGCGTAAGTACATGATCTTTCGGTCTTGACCAGAGGAGCTTTTGCTCGATACGATATTATACTGCACGTAATAATGTATTGTTTTGGAGCATATGCTCATCTTGTTACTTCTTGCATCTTTTTATATATATATATAATTGGTGTGTGCGCTGATCACGCAGGAAGACGTGCTGAGCCTTTTGGAGTCAGGGTCCTTGGGTATGGGTAACCTGCGCTGCCCAGGGGGCGCGCTTATGGATGGATGGATGGATGGATGGAATATAGGAGCGTCCCCTTTGAAACGGGGTGGTAGCAGTAGCTATCATGCTCATGTTTCTCCCTATATCTTAATTATTGATTTAGATTGGTTAACGAAACCATCATTCTATTTATTAAATTTTTGTTTCTACATTACTAACATTGCCACTTCTCTGCTTTTAAGCCACCTATCTTCCAGTCGTTTTTTGCTAGTTTCCACCGCTGGTTTATTCACCCGGCCATTGGTATCTCTAAACCCCAGAGCTTCAGGAACAGTGATTGCGCCTGCATCAACTTCCGGATGGATACCATTACATTCGAGTATAATATGGTCAATTGTTTCACTGGAGTTTCCACATACAGCACATGCGTCATCTCCATTGTTAAATTTCTTTTTGTAGCTGCGTGTTCTAAGGCACCCTGATCTAGCTTCAAAAAGTAGGGCACTGCCTCTTGAGTTATCAAAGAACTCTTCCTTCCTGATCTGCATTTTCCACTTACGGTATAATTCCACACTCTGTTTCTTTTCCATCGAATTTATCCAATTTTTACCTTCTGTCACCTGTTGCTTAATGCTCATTATTTCTCCGTCCTTGTGACTAGCATACTTACTAGTTAGTTTCCTAGTTCTTTTCCTCCATTTTGAGTCCACGCTTTTTAAGTACAGGTATTTAAATACTTTAGCTGCCCATCTGTTACTGTCCAATTTCCTCAGGCGTTCCTCATATAATAATTTACTCTGAGCTTCCCGTACTTCGAAAGATGCCCATCCCATATCTCCCTGTACCGCCTCATTTGTAGTTTTGCCGTGGGCACCTAGTGCTAATCGTCCAACGGATCTCTGATTTATTTCTAATGTCGACTGTACCTCTGATTTTAGGCATAAAACCGCATTTCCGAAAGTAAGTCCGGGCACCATAATTCCTTTCCAAATACCACTCAAAACCTCATACCTATTGTATCCCCACAATGCCTTATGCTTCATTATCCTGGCATTCCTTCGCCCTTTGGCCTTAAGCGATTGCTCATGCTTTCCAATGTATGCCAATCCTTCATTTACCCATACCCCCAGATATTTATATTCAGCTACTCTAGGTATTTTATGGCCTTGTATTTTAAGACCCTGATCAGTTGAGCCGTTGAAAATCATCAGACCCGACTTGCGCTGAAATTGAAGCCTAGAGCGTCCCCTTTGTCTCCGCAATACTTTAGAGTTTGCAATTCTTCCAGACTCTCAGCTAGCAGCACAATATCGTCTGCATACATCAAACCGGGGAGACGCTGCTCTACCGCCTTTCCACCTAATCTATATGACAGGTTAAAACCTATGTTACTGTCTTGTAACCTCCGTTCCAGTTCCAGGTTTATCATGAAATGTTATAAAGCATGAACAGCACCGGTGATAGAGGACAGCCTTGTCTTAATCCTTTGCATGTTTTGACATCCTCCGTACTTCTTATCCCTTCCCACGTAATTTCTACTTTGTTATCCCGGTATATTTCCTGTAGGAACTCTATTATCTCATAACCGATATCTTCTTCTTTTAATATGTTCCACAGGAGTTCCCTGCTTACGTTGTCGTACGCCCCGTTTATGTCCAGGAAGGTCAAATACAAAGGTCTATTTTCCACTCTAGATATTTCGATGCATTGGGTAAGTACGAACAGGCTATCATCTAAGCGCCTACCATTTCTAAAGCCGTCCCGAAGTTCTCCGAGTATCTTGTTACTTTCTACCCATGCTTGCACTTGCCGGAACCAGCCTATCGATTCTTGGCTGAAGAATAGAAATGTACCTCCTCGCCGTTCCCAAGCTTTTCCCGCCAACTAGTGATCACGCCCAACGAATCAATGCCGGACCAGTCAGTGCCTCAGACCATCAGTGCAGTGATGTGTTCGATTGGATGCCGATATCTGAGGGGCGCGCCCTGGAACTGGTTGGTCGGCATCTTCAGAGGGGGGCTGGACATAGGGGGTTTTAAGGACATTGCAGAGCACGAAAAGACGCTCTGAGCCCTGGGTAAACGGCTCATCCAGACGCTTCTCGCTATGAACTCTTAACGCTTGCCATTTTGCTGATGTACCCTTCTTTTTCATGTAAATAATCATGTAAATAAGTTTTCTCAAAGTGCCATTAAACCTGCTTGTATATATTTTACCAACATCGAAGATTCAATCCTTCATGAACCCGGAGTTTCTGCACGCTACCAAGTGAAGGCCGGGTCGACTTAGCCCAACCGTCACGACAACTGGTGACCAGCGTTGGGATCTGAATCTACAAGCCACAACATCTGGTGATTGGAGGTGGATCAGAATCTGCAAGCCACAACATCTGGTGATCGGACGTGGCATCTCAAGCAACAAGCAGGAGCACCAATCGGCCAACAAGAGGGCAGCTCGGAACATCGATCGCATGTGTGGGTGAGTGCTTGGCTTTTCTTCTGATGTGGACCAGGTTCTAGAACAGGGTTAGATTTTAGAACTGGTAAAAAGAGTGTGGAAACGCCTTTAGGTTTGGTAGTTTGCACAGTTGTTTTGGAAGTAGCCGACACTCGGAGCGATCATGGACCTACAAAAGCTGCAGAAACCGGACCTGTTGCTATTGTGTGAGGAATTGGGAATTGATATAAGTGGTTTGGCACGAAAACCCTTGATTTTAAAGGCAATCACTGATTTGGGAACCGATGATGAGGAGCTCAGTGAAGCATGGAACCTCATCGGACAAAAAAAAAAAGAGCGGGAAAAAGAGGAAAAGAGGCGTGAGCGTGAAATTGAGAGAGAAGCAGAAAGGCTGGAGCAAGAAATTGAGCTCCGGAAATTAGAACTAGAGTTGAGCAAGAGGTCGGGCAATTGTCCCCAGCTAGCGGTACCTCTTCTCAACAAGGAGGGAGATTTCAAGATGTCAAAGTACATGCAGCCATATGTGATATCAGGGGATATCGGTCTGTATCTGGCTAACTTTGAGCGAACCTGCGAAAAACTGTCCTTCCAGCGGACACTTGGTCTCAGAGATTATTGACGGTTCTGCCCTGCGAGGCAGCGGAGGTTGTCGCGCGGCTGAGCAAGGAGGACGCGGACAACTACGAGAAGGTCAAAACTTGCCTTCTGAGAAAGTATAGGCTTAGCGCCGAGGCGTTCAGACGTTTTCGGAACGCTACTAAGTCCAGGGACGAGAGTTACCCTGAATTCCTGTACAATTTAAGAGTCAATTTGGGCGAGTGACTAAAGAGCACTGATTCCTACAGTGATAGGGACGCTGTAGTCGAGCGAATTCTTTTGGAGCAGTTTTATAACTGCCTCCCAGAAACAGAAAGAAATTGGTTACAGGACCGAGGCGACATTAAGTCGGCAACTGAAGCTGCCGAACTCATTGAGTATGCTTCGCGCCGACAATTCAGCAACCCAGCAGTGGATAGGCCCCGCAATCCCAAGTTGAGTGTGAATAACCGTCAGGAAAGGCACTTTGCTAGAGTTGGAAACGAAGAAATGAAGGTTTCTTCAGGCCAACTCCTTAGAAAGGACGGCAGTGAGAAAAGTGGGGAAGTGACCAACGCGCAGAACACTAAGAATAAGCTTGAGGCTAGGAAGCCGCTCACATGCTTTAGGTGTAATGAGCAGGGTCACATTGCCGTCAACTGCCGGAAAGAAAAGATTGCTTTCTCGTATGTCAGTGACTGCGATGAAAATATGCAGCTTTTGGAACCCTACCTGCATGACCTAGTAGTCAACAGGAAGCCTTGCAAGGTACTGCGCGATTCGGCCGCAACGATGGATGTTGTCCATCCGGCGTATGTGTCGCCTTCCGACTATACAGGACAGTGTGCGTGGATCCGCCTTGTAGTGGAGGAACAGAGTGTGTGCTTGCCAATCGCGAACGTGGTCATCGAGGGCCCTTTCGGCAAGTTAACAACCGAGGCTGCCGTTTCAGGAAAGCTTCCTAAGTGCTATCCGTATTTGTTCTCCAACAAATCGGACATGCTACTGCGAAAGAGGGGCATCCTTTTCGGAGACAGAGTTGTGCAAGCCTTAACACGTTCAAAGGCGCGAGGCTACACTGCTCATTCCAGAAAAATCCACAGCGGAGGAAACGGCAGTTAAAACAGTGGTAGATGCGGAAGATAGCAGGTCAGAAAACTTTGAGAGCGAGGCATCTCAGATAAGTCAACTTGAAAGTGAGCTTGATGAGACGCGGAATTAGGACGTTCTTGAGAGTAACCTCTTGCCGCCAGTGTCTAGTAATCTCACGAGACTTTTAAGTGGAACCCGAGAGGACTTAGCTATGGAGCAAGCCGTGGTAAATCTAACGTTAAACCTTCCCGAGGAGATGGGGGACAACTTGATTTGCCTCAGCGGAAAAGGAAGCAACGCTCAGGAGCTTCTCAAAAAGACGGAGCAGAGAGAACTAAAGAAATCCCAGCTGTCCGATCTGGGCGAGATAATAACAGAGTTTGAGGCCTGCTTCGTGGAGAGGCCAGGCAGGACTGATTTGACTGAGCACGATATTGAGCTGACTTCAGACGTGCCAGTGCGATCAAGGTGCTACCGATTTTCTCCAAGGCAAAGAGAAATTCTGGATAGGGAAGTAACTCGCATGCTGGAATTGGGAGTAATAAAACCCTCGGAAAGCGATTATGCTTCGTCTATGATCTTAGTAGAAGCTCCAGGTAAAGACCCTAGGCCTGTGGTAGACTACCGAAAGCTAAATTCTCTCACCAGGGATCAAGTGTATCCTATTCCGAATATTGAGGAGAGAGTAGAACAGGTCAGTAGAGCGGCATATGTGACTACGCTGGACCTTACTCGAGGATACTGGCAAGTACCGCTCACTGAACGCGCCAGCAGATACGCGGCTTTCGTCACTCCGACGGGCAGCTACCAGCCAACAATGATGAGTTTCGGGCTCAAAAATGCTCCATTTTGTTTTTCCCGACTCATGGATAGGGTTTTAAAGGGGTGTGAAACATTCGCGGTGCCTTATTTAGATGACATTGCGGTTTTTTCCGACTCATGGGCGGACCATATGGTACATCTAAGAGCTGTACTGAGCCTTTTGCGTCAAGCTGGGCTAACCGTAAAGGCCGAGAAATGTTGTCTGGCAAGGGCGACCGTGGACTACTTGGGTCACAATGTAGGTCAAGGTTTCAGGAAACCCAGCGAGATTAAGATTTCTGCGGTAGCAGACTACCCGCGGCCGAGCACGAAGACGGAAATTCGGGCATTCCTGGGTCTGACTGGGTACTACAATCACTACATCCCTAACTATTCAGCTTTGGCCAGCCCTCTGACCGACGCTCTCCGCAAGACAGAACCGACAAATGTAGTCTGGGACGAACAAAAGGAAGCCTCCTTCGTAAACCTGAAGGCGGTGCTGATTAGCCGTCCGGTATTGCGAGCTCCAGACTATAACCGAGAATTCACGGTCCAGTGTGATGCAAGTGATCGAGGGCTAGGGGCTGTTCTCTGCCAGAGAGATGACGACGGTAATGAGCACCCTGTGCTCTACCTGAGCAGAAAACTGAGTTCTAGAGAGAGGGCTTATTGCGCGTCAGAGAAAGAGTGCGCTTGCATTGTATGGGCCACTCAAAAATTGCAGTGCTATCTTGGAGGGGCCAAATTCACCGTAGAGACGGACCATTGTCCCCTGGCTTGGCTGCAAACTGCGACATCGAAGAACAGTCGCCTTCTTAGGTGGAGCTTGATTTTACAGCAGTACAATTTTGAAATAAGATACAAAAAGGGGAAGTTAAATGGGAATGCGGACGCGCTTAGCCGCTGTTTCTAAGCGGTCCGAGGTGTTCCTCGCCATGTATCCAAATTGATACTCAGGTTCTTTTTTTTTTTTTCGTGCGCCTGAATATATGTGACTATGTAAAGCAGCACGTTTGGTTTTCGAGGCATACGTGGGTCCTGAACGTCTTGAGAGTGGGCTTTTCTCGAACAACAATGGCAGTTTTCTTTTAACCTGGTCTCTTCAGACGGGAGCCGAGTGCTTGCTTGGACATGTGGTTGAGTTTCAGACAGCTCGAGCAATTTGGCCTACAACAATCAAGACAACGCGACAAGCAACAGCGAGCTTCAAGCGTTCATGTGCAGGCCATTAAGTCGTCTCTTCATGCAGCAGCTGCGACTGCTGCCCTCCGAGACTCTTCTGGCGGGGGAGGAGGCTGTTACGACCGTGCATCATCCGCACTTGCGCGCTCTATTGTTCGCCTGTGGGCATGGATAAGTGCTGTGGATATGTGCTGTTGGTACAAGGGCGCTAAGTGAGCCTGTTTCCAGGAATCCTTTTGTGTAAGCCTGTTTTGCTTTGTGGACACCCTGCAAATGCCAAATTGACCCTGTCAAGAGAACGTCTAGAAAAACACAAAGAAATGTCCCCCTGCGGGAAATAGCCGGAAGTGCTTTGGTTCAATTGTTCACCCTTCCCGTCGAGAAGCCCTATCGTCCAGTGAGGAATGCCTACTGTCCAAAGGAGACGACAGAGTGACACGTCCGCTAACGTGCAGGACAAGAAAGAAGCATGACGCATACGGCCATTAAATGATTTCCCGGGAATGCAGGAAAGATTTGCAATTGTCGAAAAGGGACAATGCTGGGAGCAGTATGTGGCGCGCACGTGCTTGGGTTTCTGAGAAGGAAATCCACTTGCCGGAACCAGCCTATCGTTTCTTTGCTGAAGAATAGAAATGTACCTCCTCTCCTCGCCGTTCCCAAGCTTTTCCCGCCAACTAGTGATCACGCCCAACGAATCAATGCCGGACCAGTCAGTGCCTCAGACCATCAGTGCAGTGATGTGTTCGATTGGATGCCGATATCTGAGGGGCGTGCCCTGGAACTGGTTGGTCAGCATCTTCAGAGGGGGGCTGGACATAGGGGGTTTTAAGGACATTGCAGAGCACGAAAAGACGCTCTGAGCCCTGGGTAAACGGCTCATCCAGACGCTTCTCGCTATGAACTCTTAACGCTTGCCATTTTGCTGATGTACCCTTCTTTTTCATGTAAATAATCATGTAAATAAGTTTTCTCAAAGTGCCATTAAACCTGCTTGTATATATTTTACCAACTTCGAAGATTCAATCCTTCATGAACCCGGAGTTTCTGCACGCTACCAAGTGAAGGCCGGGTCGACTTAGCCCCAGCGTCACGACAACAGCAGCGCGAAAATGTCCGCGCTAAAGCAAATAAATTAATATTTTAACTGCACGGCAAAAATAATGCCACGGTAGAGAAACGAAAGTTGCGGATGATGGCCTGGACACATGAATCGCAGGCCAATACGGCACGTGATTTGGCATGACTCGAGCCATCAAAGGCGTTAAGCATGCCGACGACGTCGAATACCAGAATCATCGAACCGCTCTTGGCCGCGCTCAGTTTCATGGGGACGACACTCGAGATGAGCTCCGGAAAGCAGCAACAAAAACCTCGAACGTCATGAAAACAGCTGCGCGATTGCCATCTTTTCAGAGAAATCTTGACTGCGTATTTTGTAGCTGATATGGTCGCGTGCAGTTATTGGCATGGTTTCCCACTTGGGTTAATTTGCTAATTGCAGTTCTTTGAAACTTGCATCACTGCTAGACAGTTCAAAGAGCAGGCAGTTGAATTACAAGAATGATGTGGATCATGCATTTCAGTTGACAAATGGAAAGTAATGGTCCCCTCCATGCATGCACCGGTGCGCTTAGATAAATACATAATCGGGTGGGTGATTGTGACACATACCAAGGGTCTACAGAAAGCCATGTGGAGCCACTGTGATATTCTTCATGAAGACAAAAATAAAATTGTACAACAGCTGCTGTCAATTGCAGAAAAATACCGTCATTTTGTGTGTGATTAATTGACCATGAATAGCATTTTAATCAGAGTGATATATATCTGGTTTAGCATCCTAAAACAACTATGAGGGACGCAACAGTTGAGGGCTCCTGTACAATTTCGACCAAATAGGGTTCGTTTACATGCACTGACACCACACAGTGCATGACCGCCTATTGTTTTGCCTCTATTGAAATGCCTCTGCTGTGGCTGGAATCAAATCTGCATCCATGGGTTCAGCAGCCAAGCACTTTAACTACCGAGCCAGCACAACGGGATCAAGTAATAAAACGCACGCCATTACATTTCCTTCACAGAACTAATGTATACAAGAAAAGGTACATAGCAAAAAAAAAAAAAAAAGAAAGTTTTATTGCACATTGTATTCACATGTCAGTAACATCTTCTAGGAAGAAAGTTCTCGTAATATTTGCATGAAAACAATGAACATCTTACAAAAAAAAAAATGCACTTACTGCACTCCAATGGTTAATGGGCAAGGTTGCATTTATGCTACTAGACTGCACTTCTCAAAAAAAAAAAAAAAAGAAAAAAAAAAAAAAACAAGCACCATCTGCTCTGGCGAATCACTTGATGAAACTAACAGAGAGAGATTTCGCACACCACAGGCTGGTTGTCTCTCAACATATCTGCATTCGTTGCATTTCAATTTCATGCCTTTCCACTTAGCGTCAACTGTTGCCAGCATTACTAGTCACCCATCTTTTGTGAAATATTTTTTTACGCTGTTCAGATCAGCATCCTTGTTAACGATGGTCTCGGGCATTCTCGATGCTATCATTTTCACATCTTCCTCGACTGGAAGAATGATGAAAATGAAAAGCTTTGAGCAGACAAAAAATTAGGGAGGCACCTAATCTCCACCTGTAAGGTCATGATGCACCAGCATTAATGGCTCTTGTCAGCAGATCCCACTGTGGATTCCCATTCATTTACATGCCCTTTGCTACAAACTTAATGACTAATTCCTTAATTCATGTCTCTGTTATCTCATACATACTCATTAGTATATGGTCATAGGCGGCCCTGTTATGTGATAGACAACCTGGCATAGACCTCTGTAAGCCTCACATTAACCAAGCTGTACAAACATGCCTCCATGGCCTTGGAATAAGCTTTCTTACTCGAAGATGAAACGTTCCGGAACATATTTCAAAATATAACTTTGTAAGCTCGAGTTAACAGCTCCTGCCATGTCGTGTGGCCTCGTGACAGTTGGCTCGTAGTACTTTTGGCTTGTGCACAGGGTCTGTTTGTTAATCATGATGGCTAACATGCATAAAAAAGACATTTTTGCACAAACATTGGTGGCAAATGGTCAGTGGTGCACTGCAGATTCTGAAATGTACACCTATATATGCAAGGGCGGCATCATCACATAGCATAATCAAGAGTTCTGTCGGTACCTGCAGTTACATGGCACTCCAATACCATTAAAGGGCCACCTCAGACAATGGTTGTTGTTACCACAAGACTTGTTCTAACAGCGTGCTGGCAACATTCCACTGAGCGATGGGCATATATATGCATACCTTAGATAGCTCATGATTATGGGTCTCATTATGACTTCCAAGGAGTTCCTGTCGTCAGAAGCCCTACACTTTATGAAAGCAGGACAGCTGTCTTGAAAGGTGATGAAAAGAAATAACCAGGTTACCTTACCACAACGTTAAATTACAGAGGGTGAACATGCTGCATGAAGATACCAAGAAGCTTGTACAAACAAAATTGAGAGTGAAATGGCGGGATTTTTGAAACATTGAAATAAACAACAAATTAAACTTTGTCAAACCTGTCATCGAGGAATGGAAATCATGCAGTCATCAAAAACAGACCATGGAGTACATATCAGGTCATCTTCACAAAAGACACACCTGACACACAGCTTCATACTTATGAAAAATGACAAACCAATATGCAAGGAGTGTGGATATGAACTAACAATAAACCATGTCTTACATCTGTGCCAGACTCGAGAAAAAAGGAGAAAAACATTTTGTACAATTTTGCAACATTCCTTTCCATCCCAGCATGATCCTAGGAGAGACTGCACTAGTCCGAATTCCCTGCATTTTTGTTTTTTTAAAATGACTCAACGTTCCTGAACAAGCCACATCCTAGAGAACACTAGTCATTACACACAAAATAAATACATTAAACCTTATTCTTGGTGCATGGCAGCATTAGTCTGGTATGCATCATCAAAACCAACACAACGCTTATAAGCTTTCGGTCTGGTGTGGTCCTCATTCACGTGACAGCGCTGTCATGTGGGTCTAATGTTCCAGTGATCGGAAAGTGACCTTTTCTAAATGCTAGCATAAATTTAAAAACTGTGAAGGCGATTCTACAAGACACTGCGTTTTTAGGTGTCATAGACAACGCAACGCTTTCCCAACAGCAGCGAGAAGACCAGGAATTGCTCCCTCTTATTGCTTTTTTTGAAAAACGATCTACGGTTGTGCCTAAGATTTTCACTTGAGTAATCTCTTCATTCTTTATTCGCAACAACGTACTTTACAAGAAGAATTTCCGCCCTGGGGGAAACAGTCATCTATTCGTCATCCCATCTGCTCTCCGCAGTGAAGTTTTGCAAGCGTGTCACGACGAGCCAACCGCCGGTCATCTAGGCTACACCCGCACGTTGGCTAGAGTCCAGCACGGATACTACTGGCCAAAACTGCCGGCGACAGTGAAACGCTATGTACAGTCGACGTCACCCTTGTGTAGAGTGCTCGAGCAAGACATATCGGGCTACAAAAGCCGAAAATGGACTCCAGCTCCAGACTTCTGGGCTAGGGGCTAGTGTTTACCTTGGTTGCGGCTATCTGTGGCAGCACTTTCACTCGAGTGTTGCCGCAAGAACCTACCAGCTGTGGCGATGTATGGATTTATTTGCAGGGACGAGTGTCTCCCGAGCGCTCTACACAAGGGTGACGTCGACTGTACGTACGGGCATAGACTGCCAGCACCGTAAATCACCTCTTGTAAAACCAGCTGGTCTACTCCACCCTCTTCAAATGCCAACAACACCTTTTAAGCAAATCGGCATGGACCTCCTGGGACCATTTCCGACGTCCATAGCCAGGAATAAATGGATAATTGTCGCCACCGATTATCTAACCCACTACGTGGAGACCAAGGCTCTGCCAAGGGGTACCGCCGCCGAAGCAGCTCGGTTCTTCGTGGAGAACATTGTCCTAAGGCATGGCGCTCCGGCTCTCATTATAACTGATCGAGGAACTGCATTTACGGCCGAACTTTTGGAGACCATTCTTCGCCTCAGTGGTACCAGTCACCGTAAAACTACAGCCTATCACCTCCAAACCAATGGGTTGAGGGAACGCCTCAATAAAACCATTGCAGACATGCTTTGCATGTACGTTGACGTGAACCACAAGAATTGGGATGAAATTCTTCCCTACGTCACGTTCGCCAACAAGACGGCACGGCAAGACACCACTCGTATGACACCATTCAGCCTCCTTCACGGGCGACCAGTAACAACTATGCTGGATGCAATGTTGCTCCCGAATGCTGACACCAACAATCTCGATCAGGATGCCGAGGAAATCGCTCAGCGTGCAGAGGAAGCTCGCCAACTAGCGTGTGTGCGGATCAAAAATCAGCAAGAGCATAATGCACGACGCTACAATCACAGATGTCGACATGTCATGTACGAACCTGGTGACAAAGTGTGGGTCTGGATGCCTATTCGCCGCCGTGGACTCTCCGAAAAACTATTGCGGCGATATTTCGGGCCCTATGTTGTTCAGCGACGTTTAACCGACATCACTTATGAGGTGGTGCCGGACGGGGTGTCGACCAAAGTGACGCCAGCAACAAGCTGACGTCGTCCACGTTTTACGCATGAAGCCATACAACTCGGACTGACCTTGACCTCCTACTTCCTTTTATGCTCATCGGGACGATGCTTCCTGAGGAGGGGGGCAAATGCCGCATAGAAGACGACGCCAAAGATGATGATAGGCCCCACAAGCGCGAGCCTGGAAAAGAAGGAAGTTTGAGCGCAAGACTCGTCCTGGTTGATTATTAAACCCGTCCTATCTTTGGGTCCTCCTTGGCGTTCTATCGAGACATGACAATATGTTTGAAAGTCACCGCAAAGGGCACGACAGAATTGATCGAGACTTTATAAAAATATATCAGGGTAGAGAGGTTGAGAATTCTTTAATATCTGCAAGCCAGTATCGACCAATGCATGTCATGATATGTACTAGTGCCCGCAAAATAAAGCGGAGCATGGGTTTGAGGAAAAAGCGGTCTCCTTCATCCAGGCTGCTGATGAGGCAAACACTAAAAGTGTGAAGCTGAACATACAGGTGAGCCACACGCATCCAAGATACAAACATATGCACCCACTTGCAGGGAGCGCCGCAAAATGAAAATTTGTTTGTGTGCTCTGTTTTATTTTGGGGGCACTAGCGCAATGTTTTCCAGCTGTCAAAACTCTTCGGACAATATTTCACTATAGACAACATCGACCACTATAACCCAAAACATTGCTCGAAAGGCTCCAAAACTGGCAGGACAACATCGAACAATGTATGCCAAAATATATTCCATGTTGTCAAGCCATATATACTAACAGGACCATATTGATCAATACATACCAAGATGCGTGCACTGTTGGCAAGCCATAACAGCTGCCCATACTATATCGACCACTATAACTCATGATGGATAGAATGTTGGGAAGACATCTGAACTAGTGGCAAAATATTGACCATCGTATGACAGTAAACATTCCGAATTCACAGGTCATTAATAATGGCAGGAGAATATTAACTTATGCCATGATGTGCGGCATGTTGGCTAGCCATTACAGCTCATCAGGCAACATAATCCAATATACTCGAGATGTACACAGTGGGGGAAAGCCAGCATGACTGGCGGGACGTTATCAATGCAAAAGCATTACTTCGCTATTTTCACAGATTTCTGTCTGCAGACTGCGTCCGCAGACCACGTCAGCAAAATCATGTCCGCAGTAGTTGTAATTGAGAAGTGGTAGAGGTTATTGAGTGGTGTCAATCGATAGAGGGTGATGTAATGTGTTCGAAAAAATGTAATTAGGTCAATAAGTTAATTAAGTAATTGATTAGAGGTAAAAAAGTAAAAGTAAAGGTGAAGATGGTCTCATTAGCTAATGGCTAGGCATATTTGAATGTATCAAATACTAAAATAGATAATTAAATCAGTCAATTAAGGTGATGTCAAGGATGTGACATCACGCAACCTGAAGTCGAGCCAAGAAAGGGTATAGGAAGGTATTGTGTGCAATTTGAAAGTACCAAAGACTAAAGTAGTTAATTAAGGCAGTCAATTAGGGTGACGTCAAGGATGTGATGTCCCGCAACCGAAAGTAGAGCAGAAAAAGGGCATAGGAAGGGATTGGCATGCAAATTGAAAGTACGAAAGATTAAAATGGGTAAACAAGTGAATTAATGTGACGTAGAGAATGTGACGTCACGCAACCTAAAAAGGGCATAGGAAGGGATTGGCGCACAATTTGAAAGTACCAAGGACTAAAATGGGTAAACAAGAAGTGAGTTAAGCAACCAGAAGCAATCAACAGCAGCATCCGTGCTTTCGCATTACTCCAATGCAGATTCTGCAGTGCTCCTTTGACCATTGTATGCCAAGATATATTCAATGTTGATGAGCCATCAATACTGGCAGTATAGTATTGACCGATGTGTGCCATGAGAGAGAAATACCCTTTAATGAAGAACAGAGATTTTAGCCGGTGTTTAAATTTCGCTGACATGCTACTCTGTGTGGGAAGGGGAATTGGGGAGGAAAAGATTGAAAAAGAATCGTGAGGAGATTAAAAGAATGTATAGTCTGATAAATGTGCTTATAGAGTTCGCAGCGTGATAAATGCCTGAGGGTAACACTCAAGGTGAACTTAAAGCTCGTCTAAAAGTCCTATTTCTTTTAAATACGTAAATAAAAAGCTCATTGCGACTCTCTGTTGCCCAGGGCAGGTTAAGGGACCTAAAACGATGTCCATTGTTAAAGGCACTAGGGAGAGCTTTTCGATGATATGTTCACAATGTTGGCCACTCGCCACAGCTTATTGGAAAATATCGGCCACTGGAACCAAAGATTTATATAATCTTGGGAAGCCACTAAGACTGGGGAGAGCTTTTCCATGCTATGTTCGCAATGTTGGCCACTCGCCACAGCTCATTGGGCAATATCGACCAATGGAACCAAAGATGTATATAATGTTGGGAAGCCACTAAGACTGGTGGGATGATATTGACCAATGTATGCCAAGATACTATATTTAATGTCCACAAGCCATCTATACTGGCAGGACAATAGTTACCCATGTAAGCCATCATCAACCACTGTAACTGCAGACATAACAATGTTGGGAAGCCATCAGGACTGGCAGGAGGATATTGACCAATGTATGCCAAGATATATTGGATGGTGACAACCCATTAACACTAGCAGGACAATATGGAGCTATGTATGCCACGATATGTGCAATTTTGGCCAGTCGCCACAATTCATTGGGCAATATCGATCACTGGAACCAAAGATTATACAATGTTAGGAAGTCACTTAGACTGGCAGGATATTGACCAATGTATGCCAGGTTATATTCAATGGCGACAAGTCATCTGTACTGGCAGGACAATATTTACCAATGTATGTCATGGTCCATGCAATATGGCAAGACATTACAGGTGGTCGGGAAATATTGACCATCATATATAATTGTGTATACAATGTTGGCAAGCAATTCTATATGCAAGGTCATTATTGCCTGCTGTTATCCAGCTGAATGCCAACATGGGGAGGACATTAATTCACTGGGCCAAGAGTGGTCAATGTTAGTGCATGGCTGTACCATTGTTGATAGCACATTAGCTACACCGGGCCATTGTTGGACCAGGTGCCACCAATAAATTTCCAATATCGGGCCGATCAATATCGGCCTAGGGTTGTGTTTGTCCTGTGTGTCCTCTTGTGCCGCGTTTTTGAAATGAAAGCTTCACTACGCCAGATATGGTTTTTGCGTGGGCTTAAATATGACCTTCAAATAGCAGAAAGACAAACTGTTATGTGCGGTTCAGGTGTCCACATAAATATGAGGCAGAGACCGTGCCTTTCCTTTCGTATAAACCAATGCACAATGTCAATGTGGCCTAGCCATTGACCTTCAAGAAACCACAGACGAAGTGTGGCTATAAATATACTATGCCTTCCTTTCCCCCAAAAAGTGTAACCTTGTGGACCAGCTTGGTGATCACACCACAAGTTGATGACCTTGACTTTTTGACATCTGCGTGACCTTGAGCTGAGGAGAGAGTGGAAGAGGGTAGAGCACATGATTAATCACGTGGGTGACGTCACGTAGCACCATCGTGCGATGGAAACAGCTATGTTGTCAATCGATGAGTATAACAAGGAGCAATCATACCTCGATTCAGAGCCAGCCATGGACGCGCGACAATGGTGCTGCGCTTAGCGCGTTGTACTGATGCTAGTTAAATAGGGCGACGAAAGTTCTACCAAGTGTAACTATGCTGTGAAGCTTTCGCTGAACACCATGCTTAACTATGCTAAGCCTTTGCTAATGTTTTAGCACATTTCTCATGGCTGCAGCAGTATATTCATTTGTGACAAGCGAGTGTCCATAATGACTGGTGCCTTCATATATATTGGCTTCAGCATTAAGAAAAAGCAGCTAAAATATTCAGAATAGGTCTTGCACAGCACTACGAGTTATCCTCCAAGAACTGCGCTTTTCAGGCTCAGAAGTTCTGCAGAAGATGCGTACGCACACGTTGCAAAGACCGACATATTCGGTTGGTGCACGTATACATTCGGACACATGGTGGACAGTCTGTGTGAGTTGAAGGCTCCCGCAATGCAAATTGAATGCCAGCTTTGTTGTCCTTCTTTACACAGTGGCAGATATGTATGTCTGCCAGCTAGCATGCGACTGTTGCGGCTGCCCCTAAAACTTACTTTTCATTCGGCCACCATTTCTATATATGCTGGGTTTTACAAACTATTTGCAGCACTATGAAAGGAAAGCTAAGCATGACCTGTCCAATCAAGGGCCGAATTACATGCAATCATTTTACGAAGACGGCATAAAGTGATCAATTTGTCTCGCGCTCCTAGAGGTGGATGCTGACCGCCTGGCATATTGTCCAATAGGAGAGTGAATGGTTAATTTATCAGTTTGCAACATTGTGATCATCTTGATTGGTCCTGGTTGTTTTTCGCAGCACAATAAATTGTGAAACAAAATACATTTAGCGCAGTTTTAGACTGGTCGTAAATGAATAAAAAAAAAAATGGACCGAGGGGGGGTATGATTCCGCGTGGTGGTCACCCAGATGAAAATGGAAGATTTCCAGCTGGAGTGGCTAGAAATAGAAATGAAAATTCTGCTTAAAGCAGGAACAAGGAATTACGGTGAAATAAAACTTATCGAGCTCGCAAATGCAGTCATTTTATGTCAGGTCAAAAGCCAACTATAATAATCAAGCAAACCTGAATATTCCTCCAATCATTTTATGAGCAGATCTGCAGGCAAATATTGCATATATCAAGCGGCGAAAAGTAATCAAGAACCCGGTTTAGGCGTTTGCGCGCCATGAGCACCTTCCCTCGAACGGCGCATTTGTTCCAACTGCTCAGCTTGTCTTTTCCTGAAGAAAGCTTCTTCTCTGGCAGCGCCAGTTATACCAAAGGCACCGCCGGCCTCGCGTATGCTGCCTCCAGCTCCACCACCTTTACCAGCACCACAGCCCGGCTGTCCACCCTGCTGGTTCATGGCAAAGATAGAACGGGCCTATATCACTGCAAGCAGGACGATGCCCACCGCCCGCTGCTCGCCGAAAAGCAAAGACGCACAGCCACAGAGTCACCGCCGTATGTCTTGGCTACGACCATATGCAGCAATGCCAAATATGCTACGACGAGTTCGCCTTTAGCCTTTAGTTCCAGTTCGTTCACTCAGCCCTAATAGCTCTTTCTTGGTCGCATTGGCCCGGCACCCCGACAACGTCGTCACTTGCAGACTTTCGTAGCTTTCTCTCTGCGCACCACTTCCGCTTTTGCCTTGCGACTCCTCTTGCTCCATGTTTTACCGGAAGTCGTGACAGAAGCCTAGCCTCCCGCGCCTCCCGTCCGCGTCGCCTTGGTCGCCTAGATCGTCGCCTATCTGCGTGCTGCTGTGTGTGTATATTCTAGGCACTATAGCACTGGTAAGTAGCGAGTTTTGTTTGGCAATTCTTTGGTGTGTGTGGGCGTGATACTCATAGATTCGCCAATTACGACTTCTCGCACTACTTACTAATGTTCGATCAATTCGGGGCAGCATTCTTTGCTTTTGTACTTCTTTAGTTGGACTTTCATTGCTTTCATTATCTGCGCAGGGGCTGTATGTGCTTGCTTTGAGAGCCGGCTATCTGTATTATCAAGGCGTCCTCTGTCAAGGCGTATTATCAAGGCGTCCTCAGCAAACCAAAGCCCATGAGAAAATAAAAGTAAACTGTGTCTGCGAAAGATAACATGTTACCGCGTCTGAGACGCAAGGCAAACTTTTTTAGACATTTGTCACAGCGCCTTTCTTTCAGTAGCAATCCTACGATATTGCAGATGCTGACAGCTGCTTACAGAGCAAGATATCAACTATGGGAAAGCCCACAGAAGAGGACAATGTGCTCATTGGTTGCTGGAGAGAAGGCAAGGTGCTGGACCGAGGCACCTTTGGCTCCATAACGCTATGGCACAACACGGCAAGTTTGTGAACACGACTTGGCGAGCATTTCTGAATCGACTGAGACGCGTTCACTTCTTTTGTCTCACTTTAGTAGAAATGCTCCTGAGATCACGGAGTTTACCACTGTGTTGATGTCGCAGCTGCTACACCTATAGTATTTCGTTTTGTAAAAATTATCATACCTTGATATTTGACAGGTTGTGTACAGTCACGAGTCTGAATCAGTCTTGTTGCCTCATTGTTCTGGTGCAGCTTGTTTATAACCAAATGTAATCAGCTGCAAATAATTATAGAGGCCGCATTCAGAAACTTAAATGCTGCTTTGAAATGATGGTTGAAGCACGGCCGGTCTCGAGGGAGAGAGCGCCTCTCTTCTCTTACGGCCTCTCCAATGGGGTCTGTTTCCACCGCCCGCCGTGCCTCGATGGGGTCGCCGCCGCCCCACTGCTGTTTCTCCGCTACAGCCGTTCTCGCGCAAGGGAAACGCGCGCTCGCTTTTATCTTCGCCCGCGTCAGTTGCAACCGGCAGGTCCTGACATTTCGCCCCTTATGGTTTATACAAAGTCCGTAATCAACATCGAACATTTATCGTGTACGAGGAATAAAATACAGTCAACAATCCGCTCACGCGCGCTCTCCTTCGTCAGTGCGGCCGTGCACGCGCACGATCGAATGAAGCTTCGGGACACTTCAACATTTTTTACCTCCAGGCTATGCAATGTGCCTTTGAATGTTTTAATCAGGTGTAGCGCGACCTGACGTGAGTGCATGGTGAACTGTTGGGTGGAGATTCTGTCAACCGTTTTCGTTTAGATCAGAAGGGGCACCGGCAAAAATTCATGGCGCGTCTCAGATTCAGAGTAAAGAACAAAAATTTACTCATATAGTAAAAATTTCACTTGTCCAGTGGAGTGGGCTGTTCTAGCTTCATTCAAAACATATCAGTCGGTTGAAAGACCGAAGATGTATATTGTTACGTGGAAGATTTACAGTCCCAAAGCTGTCCGCACAACTAACGTTGATGAGGGCACCGATTTCACAACACTCAGCGTCGTCGTCTTCTCAGAGTCTGTTGCACTTCTTCATCCTCATCACGAACAGCGAATACAGCTAAGTAACAATATGTTGTCTCGCGACTACTTTTAATCAAGGAAATGGGCATAAACAGTTAAGTAGAATCGAAAAGAGCGGCAAACAATAAAAAAATTGTCCTTCAAAGTTACACATTGCACTATATGTTCATCAATTCATCAAAATATGCGACCTGCGTCTAGAAAATTCAGTCTCAACATCTTCCTGCACGGCTTGTGCACATGAGTTGGCCTCTCAGTCTTCTCTGTCACTTTCCTGGTATAATTGAAAAGAAGAATTCTGAGAAATGTTTCAAATATCAAAGAAGCGGACCTAATACCATAGCTGTTGTGAATTCCTTTCGGGCAACTCAGTGTTGAATTCTGAAATGCTGACTGAATCAGGATGTTAAGTACTTCGAGAACATTTGTGTGTATAGTAGGTGCACGGCAGCTTTCTCGAAAAAAAAAAAAAAAAAAAGCTTGTGCAATAACAAGCTCTGGTTTCGGATAATGCAGTCCAATAGAATATTGTCCTCGTAGAAGATCGTACTACATGGGGCTGCTTCTTTCGCTAGTTTCAAGAAGAATAGCACAAGCGTCACACCCGAAGTTGATTAACTAAACGATATATCCAGCGTCGTAAGGTAAACCGGAATATGTGATAGTGGGAAATGGGATGGTAGGAGATGCCATCACTTCCTTCAGTGCCTTGATTTTGCTCTCAGATGAAACGTCCGTCTTGACAATGTAGTCATGTGCTGCTAGCTGTTACGGCCCTCGCATCTATAGCATATGTCATTCCCTACCACACATTTACCCTACTTTCCCGAATAGAGCCTCAATTGGTCACTATATAGGGCTTGAAATGAGCCTCCAGCGAGAGTGTCCTTCTTTAACGCTTTAAAAGTTTCTTGCATACTTTCGATATAGCAGGTGAACTCATTTGTAAGTCACTGAATCCGAGTATCACCTTCGAGTATCACCTTAATTTATTGGCCTCATTTTACCACTTGAGCACAAGTGGTGTCATGAATAGCAAACCATTTTTTATTGCTTCCATAACCAGCTTAATATTGTGTAAAAATTTCATTAAAACAATGTTTATTTGCAAAATTAAAATAATGTTTATAATCCACACATTGGCTAATATATGAATTGTAATAACATTTAAAACTCAACCCTATAACGTTTACTTTTACTGTTATACTAATACTTTATATCATGCAAGCATTTTGCAATTTACATTACATTTTTATGAAATTATTTTCATCTTCGGTGTTACATGAATGGTTTCGCATCTATCGCTTAAGACGGTTGTGATGTAGCAGACGAGTTGCTGTCATGATAGCTTTGAAAAAGGTTCGGTGTGATCACTTCTTCTTTTTTTTTTTTGTTCCTGTTCTTGTACAGGCTTGGGAAAAATTCGGATTAAAATGGACAAAAGTAGCTACCATGCCGCAATGTATGCCATGCTTGTCGAACGTTTGCTGAACGACAGTGTTTTTTATATCCATTCACGTGTGTAGTACGTTGACGACATGCCGCTGCAGCATCTAACTTCTGTGTTTTTTAATTTCGGGGCTGCACTCACCACGAAACTCGCGAGCGAAAGCAGGCAAAAGCCACCCGCCGCCGCTGAAGCAGACGCGGAGCGAACAGTGAGCAGGTCGCGCCCCTTGCGGAGGCGGAGAGCGCAACTCAAGGAGAAATGTTCCCATTGTTCCCGCGGCGATTGAGAAGGCCGTAAGAAAGAGCGCGTGCTCTCCCCCGAGACCGGCCGTGCTCAGTGTTGAATTCTGAAATGCTGACTGAATCAGGATCTTAAGTACTTCGAGAACATTTGTGTGTATAGTAGGTGCACGGCAGCTTTTTTTTTTTAAAAAAAACTTGTCCAATAGGGCAACAAGCTCTGGTTTCGGATAATGCAGTCCACTAGAATATTGTCCTCGTAGAAGAGCGTACTCCATGGGGCTGCTTCTTTCGCTAGTTTCAAGGAGAATAGAGCAAGCGTCACACCCGAAATTGATTAACTAAACGATATATCCAGCGGCGTAAGATAAACCGGAATACGTGACAGTGGGAAATGGGATGGTAGGAGATGCCATCACTTCCTTCAGTGCCTTGATTTTGCTCTCAGATGAAACGCCTGTCTTGACAATGTAGTCACGTGCCGCTAGCTGTTACGGCCCTCGCATCTAGCATATGTCATTCCCTTCCGCACATTAACCTTACTTTCCCGAAGAAAGCCTCAATGGGTCACTATATAGGGCTTGAAATCAGTCTTCAGTGAGAGTGTCCTTCTTTAACGCTTTAAAGTTTCTTGCATACTTTCAATATAGCAGGTGAACTCATTTGTAAGTCATTACATCGAGTATCACCTTCATCATTTATTGGCCTCTTTTTACCACTTCGAGCACAAGTGGTGTCATGAATATCAAACCATTTTTAGTGCTTTCATAACAAGCTTAATATCATGTAAAAATTTCATTAAAACAATGTTTATTTACAAAATTAAAATAATGTGTATAATACCACACATTGGCTAATATATGAATATTAAATAACATTTAAAACTCAAACCTACAACGTCTACTTTGACTGTTATATTAATCTTTTATATCATGCAAGCATTTTGCGATTTACATTACATTTTTATGAAATTATTTTCATCTTCGGTGTTACATGAATGGTTTCGCATCTAGTGCTAAAGACGGTTTTGCTGTAGCAGACGAGTTGCTGTCATGTTAGCCTTGAAGAAGCTTCGATGTGATCACTTCTCATTCAGTTATCTTTTTTTCCTATTCTTGTACAGGCTTGGGAAAAATTCGGATTAAAATGGACAAAAGTAGCTACCATGCCGCAATGTATGCCATGCTTGTCGAACGTTTGCTGAACGACAGTGTTTTTTATATCCATTCACGTGTGTTGTACGTTGACGACATGCCGCTGCATCATCTACGTTCTGTGTTCTTTTCGGGGCTGCACTAACCACGAAACTTGCGAGCGACAGCGCGAAACCAGGCAAAAGCCACCCGCTGCCGCTGAAGCAGACGCGGAGCGAACAGTGAGCAGGTCGCTCCCCTTGCGGTGGCGGAGAGTGCAACTCAAGGAGAAACATTTCCATTGTTCCCGCGGCGATTGAGAAGGCCGTAAGAAAGAGCGCGCGCTCTCCCCCGAGACCGGCCGTGGTTGAAGTCGGCCGTTTCATTGTCGATGAGCATGCCCGCAGCACAGTATGGGCGGTTACTTGATTCTCGTATATATGCAAAATACATGAAGAAGTGACTCGTGTTGCGAAAATTTGCTTTTAAAAGCTTATTTCTATAATTTTGGTGCTTTAACTATAATGGGGTTGAGGTAACTTTTTCTTTTTATTAGTGTGGGAGCAAAGTAATCATTCACTCTGTTCGGTGGGTAAAGGTGCATCTAGAAATTGTTTCTTCTTCTTCTTCTTAAAGAAAAAAGAAACCTAGCCATTGTAGCCACCACAGTGGCAAAATTGCAAAATTACTGATAACTGTTACTTACAGCCTGTTTTATCAAGCATGATTTGAATTGCTAAGCAATAATAATGCAAGTTGCAGTTTGTTTACACAAGACCTTTAAGGCTTATTATTTTTAATGGGGCTTCATCTTGTTTTTAGAACACCCAGGAAACAATTGCACTCAAGAAATGCCTACGAGGCACAGCTGAGATGACAGACAAACTACAGCAACGCTGGGTTCAAGAAGTAGAAATCCTTAAGAAGTTGGACCATCCAAATGTTGTCAAGGGACTTCCTGTACCTGAACCATTGCAAGTTCTTGCCACGGCCTTGCCATTTCTTGCAATGGAGTACTGCAGTGGTGGAAACCTTCGCAAGGCAAGCAGTCATTGACACATTATCTTGAAGCCTGTTTGAATTTATGGTTTACACATGTAGGCAGGAGTTGGCTGATCACAGGAGCTGTGGCTGAGTTTCTGTCCCCTGCCAAGTGTTTGCGGCGATGAAGCATTTCGATACAGTGCACTGGCCTCAACACCAGTAGTGCTTCATCAGACGGTGCCCACATGTAGTTCAGCAGCATTTCAGCACCTCTGACAGGGGTCCGTTAATTTTGCTCATGATAGTAGAACCAATTATATTCATATTTGGCCACAGGAAAATTTCATGCCTAGAATACTATGCAAATCCAACTTGATGACCCACCCCGCATTTTGCATGCATCTACTTTGCCAACATGGCACGTGTAGCAGTTCTTTTCGTTAACAATGACAGTAGCTTTGGGATGGCTTAGGGTCAGTGCTGTTTCATGTGTCACCTCATTACGTGTTTTCATCACAGGGTGAATTTCTTGTGGCCACTGGTATGAACAGTGAGTTTTTTTCATTTCTTTGAGGGTGGGTGAAACACTTGCACGGCATTGCAACATCGGGCTTTTTTAATGGTGTTGCATTTAACCAAGGCCTAGGTGGATGAAAAATAGTAGACTCAGCGCTTTCTGCTGCAGTGGCTCAGCAGCTAGGGCGCTCAACTGCTGAATCCAATAGCAGAGAATCAAGTCTCAGCCTCGGTGGGAGCTTTTTGAAGTGGTGGCGAAAACCAAGGTACCTGCTTGTGAGCTGTGCAACATCAGTGCACGTTAAAGAACATCAGGTGGTCAAAATTTTCAGAGCCGTTCACTATGGCATCTCTCAAAGCCTGAGTCGCTTTGGGACGTTAAACCCAGTAAACCAAACCAAAATGTTAATTAGTGAGTAATTGAGCTATATAATTAGAAGAGTATTTCAGTAAATTAAGTCTGCCATGACTGAGAGTTTGTTTCTGGAAATCTTTCTTTTTTCTGTTTTAAACTCTATATTTTGAGGAACTTTTGAAAGTTATAAATTTTGAAAGTGAAACAACTGGTATATACATGCCATGAGAATTTTTTCCCAGCGTAACTTCATTGTACTGGAGTGCAGTTGTAGTGGGGTACACAGCTGTCGTGTTGCTTTTACTTCTGTTCATGCATGTAGAGCCATAAACTTCATGACAAAACTTGAGATTGTGTACTACTCGCTACAGGATGGCAGATTGACATGCATCATTCACTGAGGGGACATACTCCCTCTGGGCTTCCTTTGTGTCATCCTCTGCAGTAATCACCAGTAGCACCTTGCGGTAATTTTAAATGATAACGCTTGCATGCTAGGGCACTTTATTGCACAATCGAAAAGCACTGATCATGTGACAGCAAATTTCTTGACACCATTTGAAAAGTCCTGGCCTGCCATTGAGTAAAGGCCAGGCAACTCTGTTTATCAGTTCTTCAGTGTAGGTAGGCCAGTCAGCAGTCAGAAACTTGAGAAGCCTGGTGCAGAGAATTGCACTCAAGATACCAAAGACTCAAGATACAAGTAATATCGTTGTACTGTAGGCGCGCCGTAGCGTAAGATATGGCGGCTGCGAATGTTAAGAAGCAACAGGGTTTTTTTTTGCGCGAGTAGTTTATCCTTGCATGTATGAATCAACG
Organism: Amblyomma maculatum; assembly: GCF_055883805.1. Lineage (NCBI taxonomy): Eukaryota > Metazoa > Arthropoda > Arachnida > Ixodida > Ixodidae > Amblyomma > Amblyomma maculatum. The sequence goes on from NC_139344.1 coordinate 55,656,877, forward strand.
AAAGCACGCAGTCAGCTGCTGCGATAATGACGCCTGCCCCAAGCGCGGCGTGATAAATCGAACCAGGCTTGTGCAATCAAGCCATCACGGGCACTCTGCCAAGTTCGCTCCCCGCCACAGCGGGAGCTCTCAAAAGAAGAACACGCCATCGCTGCTCAGCATCTTGGCACGCTGCCAAGAAATGAGCTGCGGATGAGAGGGCCGAAACGGAGTGACGCGCGAAAACGCATGCAAGCAAGAAGTGAAGGCTGTTTCACATGATGTGACGCGCACGAAAAATTTTGGTCCAGTCGCAGTGTCGTTGTGGCGCAAATCGCAACAGCCCTTTCACATGCTTGCGACACCAGCGATTTCTGTCGGTGCGGCACGAGCGGTGGCACCATCATATTTTACCAACAATAAAGGTAGAACATGCGTAAGATAAGATTAAATGTAGTATTTAATTTATGTTTTTTATCAAAATATACAACACTTTATGCAAAATAGACATTTTTAAATTTTCCGTTTTGTACGCAACTACGTACAACAGTCACATCAGGCTGAATTCCATAGGCTGGCGGCCGTCTCGTTTGCAACGATCGCTGCGACGGGAGCGGCGTGCGACCAACATGTTGGAAGTCTGTCGCAGCCACTCTGCGACGGGAGCGGCGTGCCCTTCTGTCGCTGTGCGGCTGAAATCGCACACTGCTGCGGCGAGAATCGCATCATGTGAAACGGCCTTGACGCTGAAAATGCTCGCGATTTCTGCCGCGGCGAAAGGGCGAAAGGGACGCAGTTCCAACAAGGTTGAAATCTTTTATCGCTCTGTCGCTGCCGCTCGCTCGTCGCTGAGATCACTCAATCGCTTGCATGTGAGCGAGCTGGCCTTAACGCTTTTTTTTTTCTTTTCCAAATTCTCAGGTGCAAAAGTGGAGGGTGGGTTCATTATGTGAGTGGGTTGATTACGCGACAAATACCTTATCGTTTTTTCGCCGTCACAAGCCGATTTCTGTATACCGCATTATCGATATATCGAACTATTTCGCGATCCCCTTCGAGTTCGATATATCGGGGTTCGACTGTACTGCGCACTGTTCCTTTTTTTTTATGCGGAGGGTAGGGTAGGCGATGAAATGTTTTGTCGTTGGCTGTAATTCAGGGTACAGCAAAGAAAACGAAAAAGTCCCCTTGTTTTGGCTGCCATCTGATTTCAAGCTTTTCGAGCTGTGGATGCGGAACATTCCCCGGATTGGCCGAGAATTAACTCAAAAGCACAGAGCTTGTGCGCAGCATTTCAGAGATGAATTTCTTTCCCTAAATTCCTACGGGAGCTATACAGGAAATGTATTACTTGATGCAGAAAAACGGGCTTCCCTAGTCAAAGGTGCAATTCCCACCGTATTTTAACAAAATCAAGAACCCAAAGCTGTTGTGCACTCAGCCTTGACTGCCTTGAGTGCACTCAGCATAAGGGGGAAAAATTGAAATGACGCTTGTAGTGCACAAGTCAGTATTAGCCTATTAGTGTCCTAGCTACTTGCTGTTCTTATATTATGGGTGAATGTCAGTGCACACGTAGTGGCCGGTTTCTTTTTTCGTTTTTGGAATAAATAAACTTCTAAAATATTTACAGTAGCTTTCAGCGATGGCTTTGCATTAAAGTACTTTTTCTCCAGTGTGTGTTTACATAGCCTTGGCTACATGTCCAAAAAACTGCTCACTGTTATGTTGCAAGACTTACCCTCAGTCATTCACAGCCATAGTTCACTCCATGGTGAATTATCCTTCTCTCACCGATGCTGCATCTACAACATTCAGCATATGTTGCTCAACGTTGCTTATGCGTTGCTTATGTTGCTAACATTGCTTATGTTAACACACAGCTTATGCGTGCGATGTGAGTGCAAATTTAAGAGCCCTAGGTGACCCAAATTGATTCAGAACCATCCACTTCGGCCTCTGTACGCCTATGTGCAGGCGCCGGACACTGAACTTGACATCATCTACCGTTTTTATAATCGTAATACTCACACTTCCATCCACAGGATGCAAGATAAAACACGGAGACATGCAACGCGCTGTCTGCATGGGGATCTTCACATATAGGAAGCAGTCAGTAGGGTGCGGCAGGGGAGCTGTATGAAGCAGACAACAGATGACACCTCAGTGCAGCTCGAAGATGCAAACAGCGCGATTTCGAGGGATATATTTCCGTGGTGATGCATGGCAATACGCACGTGCAGCGACAGGAAGCAGACGGCAGACGCGACGGCAGCCCGGCACCGACGTGGTGGCAGCACGCAACAGTGTTGGTGATAAATCCTAGCGCGATTTATTGGATCCGCCACCAAGCTTTCTCCGATGTAGCGAAAATTCACCCTTCCCAAGGGCGGAGTCTGCACTCCTATCTGCTATCATACTTCGTGGTCGCACTTAAGTTTCAGAAATTTCAAGGCAAGCGGCAAATGTTTCATTTTCTATGTTTACTTTTATTTAGTTGTGCAGAAGAAGTTGTCCAGTTGTGTTTTGCATGTCTCTCCTCATTTTGTGTAACGTGTGCCAAAAGCCAGTGTAGTGCAACTAAAATTAGGTTAATCTTGTTGCTCATAGAAGCACTACCCTCATGTGTTATTTGTGGTACTTTGATAAAATACAATGGATTTGCAAAATAAAATAATTTTGTCATTTAAGCCACTAGATGATATCACACTTAATTTGTTACCTGCATAGTTTTTTCCCAGCATTTTAATTATTCCCGTGATGCTCTTTGATGCTTCCATAACTACTTGACAACTGTACCCACAGTGTGTGTGCGTGTGTGCACGTGTGTATGCGTACGTGTGTGTGTCTGTGTGTGTAGCTGTCGACGTAGCTCAGTTGGAAGAGCACTGGACGCTATATTCGGAGGTCGTTGGTTTGACTCCCACCATCGGCGCATTGTTTTTCCTTCCGTCTTTCATTTAATATTCTTTATCCTGATCATCACCATAAGACTAATTCTTGTCAAATACCAACAACCAAATATGAAAAAAAAAAAAAAATCCCCAACGTTTGCCTTGACTCATAGACTGTCAGCTCCTTTAAACTCTCTCTCTCTCGGGGGCTTAGTTTCGAACAACCCCTTAAACTCTCTCTCTCTCGGGGGCTTAGTTTCGAACAACAAGCCCCTTCGGGGGCTTAGTTTCGAACAACCATGGCCTGCAAAGGCCATGGTTGTTCGAAATTAAGCCCCCGAAGGGGCACAGCAGGGTTAGCAGAGCCTCTTCCAAACGCACACCCCTAAAGGAGCCGGGCGCCGGGCCGGGGGACGCTTGTACCCAATTTTACCGGTGGGTGTCCGGCGGCGGGTTTCGAACTGACCACCTCCCGCAGCCGAGACGGGCGCCCGAACCACTCATATATATATATATATATATATATATATATATATATATATATATATATATATATATATATATATATACGACGGGCGCCCATATATATATATATATATATATATATATATATATATATATATATATATATTTTGCTTTTTTTGGCCATCTGAATTCACATTCTCGTTTATTCAATGTCTGGATATTAAGTGGCCAGCAGTTATATGATAAGCATTATACATATTGTGGGGCTGTGGCTGGATTATATTATAGCAAAAGAAGGAGCAGGTAACATTGAAGAAGGGTGCCAGCATCTCCTTAAAAGTTTAAGATGCCAAACATTTCCTAATGTATTTCTGCTTTGGAATTATGTGTAAGATATTATTAGACATGGATCACTGCGTCAAATTCATATACACTTGTTAAATAATTTAGATTTGGATCTCTTCTCTCATAAAGTTCTGGCTTCAATAGCCAAATGAAGTTTAGAACTTCACAAACAAGTATAAGGCCACACTATGCACACAAAAACTGCAATGTAGGAGCTGTTTGTTCAGTTGCTCTCATTCCAGCTTCTTGAATAGGTTAGGTTAGGGGTTTGAATGGATTTACTGACAAAACAGCTACTATATTGCAGGTTTTATGGGCCTCACATGATTTCATCCTCACGTAGGACCTTGCAGTCTTTGTTTGTCAACATGACACTGAAATATGAGCTGCTGGTTTAAAATATTTTTACGTTAGGCGGTGCATGCACTGATATGCGCATAAGAAGGAAAAAGAATCTTGGTAATTTTGGCGAAGACGACGACGAAGTTCGAGCAGTGTCGGCTGGTGCCTGCAGGAAAGGCCTGTTGTGTGAAAGCCTTGTCTCCCGTCTCCGCTCTCTGAAACCTCAAGCTGAACTCCCCTCGTAACATCTTGGTGGAGGCGCTTTCGATCCCCTTGCCACAGCTGCTCGGATTTCCGCGCCAGAAACCTGGATTTGCACAGTGGACGCCATCTCCCCGAGCTCACCCCACAGACTGCCACAGTAAGCATGGCATCCCAGGAAGCATCACTCGCTACGCAAACTCCACCTGCCCCCATGGTCTTGACAAAAATCCGCCATCTGCCTATTTTTAACGGCGAAGACAAGACGGATGTTGAAGATTGGCTCGATGAATACGAAAGGTGCAGCAAGAACAACCGGTGGGATGCTAGCATAATGCTTTCCGACATCATCTTCATCTTCTATCTAGCGGGAACGGCGAAGACCTGGTTTACCAACCAAGAACAGGAGATGCCTACTTGGGACACCTGCAAACAAAAACTTCAGGACTTGTTCGGCAAGCCGATTGGGTGAGCTCTAGCAGCCAAAAAAGACCTGGCTACTCGTGCTCAATCGTCAACTGAATCATACCTCGCCTACATACAGGACATCCTCGCCCTGTGTCGAAAGGTGAACACCTCCATGACCAGAGATGATAAAGTTGCCCATATACTTAAGGGTATCGCTGATGACGCATTAACATACTTCTCTGCAAAGACTGCTCTACGGTGGATTCAGTCCTGCAAGTCTGTCGCCGTTTCGAACAGGCGAAGCAGCGCTGCATCGTCCATCGGTTTGAGCGCCTTCCCAACATGGCGACTACATCCTCATGTGACGATCTGCCCACTTTGCAGCAGCCTTCAAGTCATAACAACCTCACTACTATTGTCCGCAGGGAAATCGAGGCCTTGGCTCCTGTTACACTTACATCACCTCCTCCAGAGCCAACAATAGCTATGATACAGGCTGTCGTCCGGCAAGAATTCGCGAATGTGGGCCTCGTCTCCAATTCTACCACGCAACCCCCTGCACCATAGCCAATACCAGTAGTTGCTGCTGCTGCCACAAGACCGCCCTACACACCGCGCTACCCTACCTGTAATCCTGCAGAGTGGCGCACATCTGACGATAGGCCTATTTGCTTTGTCTGCTGTCGGGCTGGCCATATGTCCCGCTATTGCCGCAGCCGCCCGGCTCCCCCCTCTCGCCCCTATTACAGCCCCGTCTGCCATGACTACTATGCACCACGGCGAGTTTCTGTCACCCCAGCACAGCTTCGTACCAAGAACATTGAGCAAGTCCGTCATCCTAGCCGTTCACCTATTCCTCGCCGCAGCTTGTCCCCAATGTACCAAGGCCCATACTTGGAAAACTAGGCAATGCAGCGCCCGGACGTGACGCTGCGTTACCAACCCGGACAGCCAACTGTGTTTCGACCATCGCACCACGCCGCAACCTGATCAATGTCCTCGTAGATAGAGTCCCTGTCCCCGCTCTCATTGATACTGGAGCCCATATTGCAGTCCTTAGTTCTTCATTCCGCCAGTGCCTCAAGAAAGTTCTTACGCCCGCTAACACCTCTACTCTTCGTGTTGCTGATGGCAACACTGCTGTCATTATCGGAATGTGCTCTGCGCACGTGAGCATCTCCGGCCACTACGTCCCTGTGCTCTTCGCCGTCCTTACTACTTGTCCTCATGACGTCATTTTAGGCCTAGACTTTTTAACAGCCCATTCTGCTCTCATTGACTGTTCCTCTGGACTTCTGCGCCTAGCCCTGCCCCATTGTGTTCACGACCCTAGTGCTGACCATTCCCAGCCACGTGTCCGCTCCAGTACATTTACTCGCCTGCCTCCTGAGGCGGCAGTATATGTGCCCATGTCACCTGTTCCTTCCCTTCCTGACGGCGACTACGTTATCAACCCCATCACCAACGTCACTCTACAACGCAACATCGTCTTACCTCGTAACATTGTACACGTCGCGAATAACCTCACCTACATTCCCGTACTCAACTTCAGCATATCTTCGCAAGTTCTTCCGGAGGGCATTTTTCTTGCCGAGCTGTCACCTTTGTCCAGCTTTACTATATCTGCAGTGCTGTCCGACCTTCACGCCGAGGTACCTGCCCAACCTGTTGCGTCACATAGTCCGGAGGACCGCATCTCAGCCATGGCTGCCGCTGACCTGCGTCCCGAATATGCCAGTGCCCTTGCTGGCCTTTTGCGGTCATATAGTGACATTTTTGATTTCGGTCACGGATCCCTGGGCCAAACGTCCGTTGTCACACATCGCATCGATACTGGAGATGCCAGCCCTATTCACCGACGGCCTTACAGAGTTGCTCTTTCCGAATGCCAGATCATTCAGAAAGAAGTGGAGAAAATGTTGGCCAGCAACATTATTGAGCCATTGAGCAGCCCCTGGGCGTCTCCGGTAGTACTCGTCAAAAAGAAAGACAACAGCTGGAGGTTTTGCGTAGATTATCGAGTCGACACCTAAACAAGATAACAAAGAAAGACGTGTACTCTCTTCCAAGGATCGATGACGCCCTCGACTGCCTGCATGGTGCCAAATACTTCTCCTCCATCGATCTCCGTTCTGGATATTGGCAGATCTCTGTTGACGAAAAAGATTGTGAAAAGACGGCTTTTGTGACCCCGGATGGCCTCTACCAATTCAAGGTGATGCCTTTCGGCTTATGTAATGCTCCTGCGACCTTCGAGCACATGATGGACTCATTACTACGCGGGTTCAAATGGACCACATGTCTGTGCTACCTCGATGACTTCATCGTATTTTCATCAACCTTTGAGGGCCACCTCCATCGTGTTTCGGCTATTCTTGGCATCTTCCGAAGAGCTGGCCTTTAGTTGAACTCCAAGAAGTGTAGCTTTGGTCGCCGGGAACTCAAGGTCCTAGGACATTTGGTCAACAATCACGGCATCCAGCCGGACCCCGACAAAATTCGCGCTGTAAGTGTTTTTCCTATATCGAAATCTCGCAGCGACGTGCGTAGCTTCCTCAGACTTTGCTCATATTTTCGGCGATTTGTACCAAACTTCGCGAAAATCGTCCGTCCACTTACGCAGCTTCTGAAAAAAGAGGTCTCCTTTTCCTGGGGCCACGAACAATCGGCCGCCTTCGGCGCTCTTATTGACCACCTCACCGGCCCGCCAGTGTTGGCTCACTTCAATCTGTCAGCGCCCACAGAAGCACGAACCGACTCAAGTGGTCATGGAATTGGTGCCGTTCCCGCACGTCAGCTCGGTTCCCCTCGCGTCATCGCCTATGCCAGCCGACTCCTCTCTGCGGCCGAACAGAATTATTCTATAACTGAACGTGAGTGCTTAGCCCTAGTTTGGGTCATTCACAGTAGTCACTGACCACCACGCATTGTGTTGGCTTTCTACACTCAGACCCTACTGGCCGCCTTGGACATTGGGCCTTGCGCCTTCAGGAGTATAATTTCTCAGTGGTCTATAAGTCTGGCCAGTTGCATCGAGATGCCGATTGTCTGTCCAGTCATCCAGTCGACCCGCCAAGCCAACCTGGATGTGACAATGACGCTTGCATGCTCTCTATTTCTGACTTTTTCAACATTCGCCGTGAGCAACGCCAGGACCCTCAGCTTTGCGAAATTATCAATTGCGTCAGCGCTGATCGCCACAACCCTTCCCTTCGTTTGTTTGTGCTCCACGACGGCACCTTATACCGGCACAATGTGCGACCTGATGGCCCCGACCTTCTACTAGTAGTCCCTCAGCACCTACGCACAGCCATCCTTGAGCAGCTTCACGACGTTCCCACAGCGGGTCATCTAGGCGTCTCTCGCACATACGACAGTGTGCGCGGCCGTTTCTTTTGGCCAGGCCTATACCGCGCAGTCCGCCGCTACGTGGCTGCCTGTGACCGCTGTCAACGCCGGAAAAAGCCATCAGTTTTACCAGCTGGACTTCTGCAGCCGATCGACATCCCCATAGACCCATTTTCTCTAGTGGGTCTGGATCTTTTAGGGCCTTTTCCACTGTCCGCATCGGGGAACAAATGGATTGCGGTGGCCACTGATTACACCACACGCTACGCGGTCACACGAGCAATACCAACCAGTTGTGCAACTGATGTCGCTGCTTTCCTCCTCAACGACGTTATACTTGTCCATGGAGCTCCCCGCCAACTGCTCACCGACCGTGGCCATTGCTTTCTTGCGTGTATAGTCGACGAGATCCTACGGTTGGGCAACATTCGTCATTCTTTCACGACTGCCTACCATCCACAGACAAACGGGCTTACCGAACACCTTAACCGGACACTGACTGACATGCTGTCAATGTACGTTTCTGATGACCACCGCACCCCGACTGGGACATAACGCTGCCGTTTGTGACATTTGCATATAATTCGTCACGTCACGACACTACCGGCTACTCTCCCTTCTATCTTCTATACGGCTGTGAACCTCTGCTTCCTTTTGACAGCCTGCTTCCTTCTGTCGCCACTGCCAGCTCATATGCTCGTGACGCCATAGCTCGAGCTGATGCTGCCCACATTGTTGCTCGCAACCGACGCGCAGCCTCCCAGCACTCCCAGAAACGTCTCTATGATTCCTGTCATCGCAACACCCAGTATTCTTGCGGGTCTCTTGTGCTGCTTTGGACCCCAGCTCGCCGCGTTGGCCTCTTGGAAAAACTTTTGCCCCGTAATACAGGACCCTACCGTATTTTAAGACAAGTGACTCCAGTGACATAAATTGTGTCCTTGCATCCCGCATGCCATACCTCTACACCACGCACCAAGACGGTCCATGTTGCTCGCCTAAAGCCATATTACACGGACCCTGGTTTGGACGCTAGTACGCACCGGGACGGTTCTTTTCAGCCGGCGGGGTAGTGTTATGTTAGGCGGTGCATGCACTGATATGCACATAAGAAGGAAAAAGAATCTTGGTAATTTTGGCGAAGACGACGACGTTCGAGCAGTGTCGGCTGGTGCCTGCAGGAAAGGCCTGTTGTGTGAAAGCCTTGTCTCCCGTCTCCGCTCTCTGAAACCTCAAGCTGAACTACCCGCATAACAATATTAATGAAAAATTGTTTATTAAATGCTGGTTAACTTCACATGGTTGATCCTTCTTACTGATATCATGGTCGTCATTTCAGAGCAACACTCACTGGAAAAAATTTAGTGTCTCCACCTCTTTAATACCTATTTTAATACAAGAAAAGCTTAAAGGAACTGACCATTGGATTTTAAGTTGTCAATTTTTTTGTTTTATGTAAAGCTTGCTGTCTATGCTGCTTGATTCCATAGCAGGTTTGTTAGAAACTCTGTAAAAGATTATTACTGAGAATTTTTCTTTCAATGCATGCACCCATTTTTATGCATCCTATTACTGGAAGCCATGATCAGCGATTGCGAATGCAATTGTATGTCTGGAAAAGTGTTTTGTCTATGACTGATGTACACCCTTGCGCCAAAGTGGAGAGACCACGCGTTTTGACAAAACTGTACACCAGCTTTTTCTGTCGGTGAAGCAGTTATTTTGAAGTGATGCATAGAGTAGCCTCGCTAATATACTTGCCATCTTGCCCAAGCTAATTTGTCAGGTGCATCCTTTTATACAGAAAATTAATAATTGCAGCGGTTTGTGTGGTCTCTCCGCTTTTGCTCAGGGGTGTACATCTCACCTGTTAGACAGCACATTAACGCTTTTAATATGGAGTAGTGTCCATTTAAGTTTCCACTACTAAATGCTGTTTATGGCGCAGTGACGTATGCCCTGTTGACATAAGTTCTATTTGACAGTGATTACCATTTCATCCATGAAATGCTAAACACTAGTGCCATCTACAGAAAAAAGCTCAAAGCACATTGTTTGCAATGCAAAGGGAGAATTATTTTTCATCAAAAGAGCACTGGGGAGTGTAAACTATTATAAAACATGATGACCAGTCCTGAATCGACAAATTCTGTGCATTTAAAACAAATTATAGTGATATTTTGTAGAAATGTGGCCACATGGAAGGATGCATCGATAATTGCAGGCATTCATTACAAGATGGCATTTCATTTGTGTTATGCTATTTTCAGTGGCAAATTAAAAAAATTATAAATGCTTTCTTGTTGGATATGGCAGTTTTCAGTCCTTAGAATATGGGGCGAGAGCTGTTCACTTGCACTAATCAAGTGACATGTTTTGCTCAGTTGTCGGTCCTTTCAATGATGCTACAGAAGAATGTGTAAATATGTGTATATGCATGGGAATCTTGAAAATTGAGTCCTTGGGAATGGGTGATACATATTTGCCTCCTTCATCGGCAGGTACTGCAACGACCTGAGAACTGCTGCGGACTTCTTGAAAAAGATGTGCGTCGTGTGCTGAGTGATATCACATCAGGACTACAGTACCTGCATAGCAACCATATCATTCACAGGGACCTGAAGCCTGAAAACATAGTCCTTAAGGATGTTGATGGAAAAGTAAGCATTCTGCCTTTCTGATTGGGGTCCAACATTTTGTCTTAAGGTGACATGCACCTCAAGTTTTGTTTTCCTAGTATTAGAGCTAGGTGAATTATAATACCACCCCGAGCCTCCATCAAGTTGTAGTGGGTTTTGTGTTCAGGGAAGATAACCCAAGAAAGACCTGGCAAACTTGCACTCCAAATTTCAACAGTCAATGCATGGATCTTGTGCCGTACGCTGGCAGTGCAGCTGCCGCTGGCACTCTCTTCCTCTTTAAAGTGCCACTCGTAGAGCTTTATCTCTTTTCATGAAATGTCATCCTGTCCTATATGCCAAGCCCATTATACTTAGTGGCAAGGGCAGAGGCACATTATTTTATTTTTGGGTGGCCTCACCATACCATATGTCCTATATGCCGTGTATGAATGAAAATTAGTGCATGTTTGTGCAGCTAGTGGGCTTTGTGCAGCTAGTGGGCATGGCAGTATTCACGACAGACTAGTGCAGAATGATTTTTCTTGTCTCAGTACTCCACTGCGTACAACTAAGCAAATTAATGTCATTTGTTTAGGATGCACCATTTTGGTAAATTTTATATCTGGTGCATTGTGTATAATGACTGATGCCCGAGTATTTAAAAAAATTTTTAGTCTAAAAAATATTACTCGTTGCATTAAAACCTGGTTAGTTATATAATGCATACATTTAAGAGTCACTTTCTGGACCCTCTTTCAGGCGCCCTTTAATTTTGTAATTTTTTTTGCAAAATGTCTTCCAGTCATTGAAATAAAGTGCATGCATGGTAATGCTAATAATTCCATGAGAGCCAGTGTGTTGATGGTCGTACAAAGTTATGGGGCTGGTGCGGCCATATGCTGCATGCTTGTGTATCAAATCGCGAGGGGTTGATTGATTGTTGATTTATGGGGTTTAACGTCCCAAAGCGACTCAGGCTATGGAGACGCCTTAGTGGAGGACTCTGGAAATTTCGACCACTTGGGGTTCTTTAACGCGCACTGACATCGTACCGCACATGGGCGCCTTGCTTTTTGCCTCCATCAAAAAGTGGCTGCCGAGGTCAGGTTTCGATCCCGCATCCCTTGGGAACAGTAGTCCAGCGCCGTAACCACTGCGCCACCCCGGCGGGCAATTGCGAGGTGTGGCACCATAGGTACTCGCCATCGTGTCGTTTGAGTGGCAGTGAACACTTTGGCAAAGAAGGCAAGCAAGCACCAGTACAGTAGTCACATCTGAACATTACCTTACACACTGTGCGTGAACGCCAGTCTTGGGAGGATAGCAGCACAGGCAAGCCTGTGGCATGTGGGTGCTCCTGAGGTGTTGCTTCATGCAAACCAATTCTAGCCTGAAAGCAAACACACGACGACAATGACAAAAAAAAAAAAAAAAAAAAAAAAAGGAATAGCAGAAACAAAAGCCTTGGAGCCAGCTCCTTAAACTGCATTTCATTCAGAGCGGCCTACACAGTGCAGCTTACGGTGCAGCTTCACCTTCATGCTTCAGTTTGCAGCAGCATATAGGCCCATCTCATGACTTGCCATGCAGTGAAACCTACATGCAGGGGCTAAACAGTTTGTCTACAGGATTCCAAAGGTGTCATGAGGAGCACATAAAATGTGGCTGCACTGTCGTCGTAGTCCAAGGGACTGCTCTGTATTTTCTGAGGTGCGTTATTGCATTTTTCCAGCACAATGGCGTACCGCTGGTACATTTTCCCCCAACAGTGAACGGTGGTGAGGGGTGGGCTTAGTGCCATGTGAGTGCAAAAATAGGCTGGTGGCATGGTGGACAATGAGATCTGCGGACCATGCCGATTGCTGGCTGATGACAGAGCTGAATTTATGGGAAGTGAGGACCCCCAACTGTGAGAAATTTTACATTTTTTGATGAAAAACAATTCAAATAAATACATGGTTGTAATGGTGCCCCCTCAGCCACTCCATTTAAGAGTGGCCCAAACATTCAACCCTTACTAGTGGCTGGTTTTTGAAGTTCACACTGTCCAAATTTTCTGTAGCCAAACTTTGTCATGGAAACCATTCAAGACAAGTGGTGACAATTAAAGCTAATTGTGTGGTTTGAAATTCTCAACCTCAAGAAAATATTGAGGGATTAATCAAGGTTTGCATATTTGCAATGGAAGTTGCTCCAAAATGGCTGTGATACGGCTACTGAACAATTATATTGCTGCTCTATACCTGCTCCAAAATGCTCATTTTCTGCTTCATACCTGCTTCAGAAAAGATGTATTCCTGCTTCAAAAGCTGTTTCAAAACCTACTTTAACTCATCCACTTCTGCTCCACAGATACTTATTCTTTTTGCTATTTCAATGGTGCCTTCATTACTGCATTTGTGAGTGACAAGATAAACATTTTTAAATAGTTTTCTAGAATTCCCACATAATCTGCACACAAATAAATACTTGTTTGTTTTGTTCTCCTGCATTAACTTTTTCATTAGTAGTAGGTCGTTATTTCTAAAGTTGGATGTTATGAATGATTAGCATTTCTTTCTCTTTCTGTGTCCGTCCAATTCTCTTCCTGCCATTTCTTTTTCTTTTTTGCAATTTAGCGTCTTCAGCACGTTTTTCGTACCGGATCGAGTACTAATAGCTTACCTTCCTGTACCGAATCCAGTATAAACAGTGTAGCTTCGCTACCGAATCAAATGTGAACTAAATATGATAGCACTGACTCAGATACAAATACTAGAATATTAGCGCTAATATTCACTACTTTTGCAAATAATTGTACAAAGCGAGAAATAATATGTGAAGGTGATAACTGGTGTTGTAGTGGTGCAGTGGTTAAGATGCCCGACTACTGTGTCAGAGTACCCGGGTTTGCGGCTGTGCCAGCGGATGCGTTTCGATAGAGGCAAAACGGAGAGGCATCCGTGTGCTGTGTGGTGTCAGTGCACGTAAAAGAACCCCAGGTGGTCGAAATTTCCAGAGCCCTTTACTACGGCATCTCTCATAGCCTGAGTTACTTTGAGACATTAAACCTTATAAAAACAAAACAGACCTAAACTAAAGCTAAAGCTTTTAAAATATGCAGCACTAAACTCCACTAAGGGGCTGCAAAATGAATTTAGTATGTTAACTCAATGCTGGTCAAGTTATACATGCAGAAAAATTATTTTTGTTATTGGTGATGAAAGAAGATAAACCGTGGTATCCCTCGGAACATTAGACGGTCAATGAAACATACAAGCCATAGCCTCCGGTATTAGGCATCAATTCAAGGTTGCTAAACTTGCCTTAAACCTTGTTGTGTCGTCCAGTTTTAGAGGCTCTGTATGAGCATTTTGAACGCTGTCACACCATTTGACTGTGTAGCAGCACACTAAAACCTTCATCCTGCATATACTGATCACTGCAGTATTGCACATAGCATTGATGTAGGCCCTGGTTTCAGGTAGTCATTGAAGAAAAATAATATGGTGGGCCTTATTCGAATCTCGTGCTAGTTTTACATGAATCATATACGGCTGATCTGGCCCAAGAGCCATTACCGTCGCTGTAACCCAAATTCAGAAAAACTGTGTCAGAGAAAATACGCATCTGAAAATAATCAAGTTGAAGGCTAGTTTGCTATAGGGATTCAAACTGACGACACACACGCCTCTGACAAGTATAGGCGTCCACCGAGAAGTGAGGTATTGCGTCTTCCTTTCCCCAGAAATCAACTTGAACCAAAAATATAAAAGTATTTGCAGAATGAAAAGGCGGTGTTGAAGGCGCTTTGCATCTATGGCAAAGCTTGATTGCCCCCTAATTTTTCAAAAGGCAGTCGAAAAGTTCATAAGATATTCAATTTGAATAATTTCCAGAGTGCACTGGTTGATGTTTGATTTGTTATTTAAAATTTTTGATTATTCGCACACCACTGATAAGGGCCCATTTTGTAAGAAAAGCCAATTAGTATGTACACTAGTAGATATTTTGTTGACAGGCTTCTTCACACACGTGGGACGTACGCTTGCATCTGGCAACAAATGGCAGCTTGACCTCTTTTGCCTTTGCATTCTAGGTGTATAGGGAAGTCCACACACAACACTGAATTGTTCAAGGCCTGGCACATTTTTTTAAAACTGTCTTGGGGTGGGAAGTAGCACTGCCTAACATTACAAAAAAGAAAAAAAAAGAAGAAAAAGCATAGCCTAGTGGTGTCAAGAGGGTTAAAAAATAGTGGGATTGTTTATGGTGTATTGCCCAAATGAGGGTAGTAACGAGTTGACCACTGCAGATTTATGTGGTGCGAAACATAGAGGTCTGCACTTTGAAAATATTGTGGAAGAAGGCCAGGTTGAGACGGCAAGGTCGTGACGGCAAGGCAAGGTATGCCGTGTCTAGTGTTTAATCCGATGGCGAACCCAGGCGCTTGCCGGCGCCATGGGACGATGACGATGGTATGTCAAATGAAAGAAGAAGATCCATGGAAGGCTCACACAATCTGCCCGGGGGTTGGAAGCGGCCAGCCTGGCCGCTCCTAACCAACAGATGCACTGCGGCGCACAAACGGCTTCGTGCGAGAAACATGAACAATTTCAGTTCCACGGTGGCGTCGATCAGTTAGGGGGGGGCCAGCAGGTGTGACTTTGTAGTTCACTGGAGAAGTTTGGTTGATGACCTTGTAGGGACTAAGGTAGTGGTGGTGAAATTTGTCACTAAAGCCAGGTGTGCGCAGTGGTGTATAAAGCAGTACTTCGTCACCAGGACGAAAAGAGACCTCACGATGCATAGAATCGTAGTGACTCTTGCGGTCTTCTTGGCATGCTTCTTTGTTGAGGCGGGCAAGATGACAGCATCTGGCCACACGGGATAAGAACTGGGCAAGTACTGATGTGGAGGAGTAGTCGGGCGTAGAGAAGAAGGAAGTGTCCAGAACTGTAGTGGGAGGACGGCCATAAACGAGAAAATATGGAGAGTAACTGGTAGTCCGCTGTACTGCTGTATTATAGGCAAATGTGACGAAGTGCAGAATAGTGTCCCAATTTCGATGTTTCGCTCTGATGTACATGGATATCATATCCAATAGGGTGCGATGAAGTCGCTCAGTCAGATCGTTAGTTTGGGGATGGTAGCTTGAGGTTGTCTTATGGAGGGTGTATGTCGCACGAAGAACTTCGGCAATGACTGTCGATAAAAAGGCCGTCCCACGGTCGCTTAGGAGCACTCGAGGAGTGCCATGACACAATACAATTGATCGCAAAAAACAATTAGCTACCTCTTGAGCGGAACCGGTCGGTACAGTTGGTGTCTCAGCGTAGCGTGTAAGATGGTCGACAGCTGTTGTAATCCAATGGTTACCCCCATTGGAGAGAGGTAGGGGACCATACAAGTCGATGCCCACTATGTCGAATGGCGTGGCGAGACAGGGAAGTGTTCATGGGAAGTGTTTGTGGCCTCCACTATCGCTGAACCGCTGTGGAACCGTACAAGACTTGACGGGAAGGCGATTCCACGTGCAAGATGACGATGAGATGGTGCGATGAGTACATCCTCGTCAGTGATGCGTTCAGAAACAACGCTGTGAAGATTTTTTCACTGTGGAGGCAATACAGTATCAGCTGCGGCAATGAGGGAATGATGTCGTTTACAAAAGTCAGATGAAAAATCACCGTTTGTCATATGGATGACACGGTCGCCACGGTTGACAAAACATCCCATCCAAAAATCATCAGATCAACACAGCAATCAACACAGCAATCTGCACATGGTGGCGGACGCCATCTATAACAACTCGAACTGTACAATTTGCTGAAGGGCGCAGAGGGGCGTCATTTGCTCCACGAAGTTCAGGCCCATCATATGGTGTCGTCACTTTCCGCGAGCGGTGGCACAAATTAGAGTGAATAACAAATTACGGGCCCTGTGTCAATCAAAGCTTCGACCGGTAATCCTTTAGGTACAACGAAAATCATATTGTACGGGCAATGAGGAGGACTTTTGGTAAGTTCGCAAACTGCAGTTTCGCCTCCGGAAACTGCGTAACTTAGTTTTCTGAATGACTGACAGGGAGAGTTGTTGCTGGTCGAAGTGGAGAAACAGAGCGATGGTATGGGGAAGGTGACCGGCGTTGGGATGCATGGGCCCACTTGATTCAGACGAGGATACCGGCGGTGGAGAGGATCGGCGAGGTGGGCTGGGAATAGGCCGACGCTGATAATATGAAGGTATGCCACTTTCGAAGGTGGCGTAACCACGGCGCTTGTTCTGAAGGCGACGACAGAAGCAGGATATATGTCCTCGAATTCCAGAATAGTACCACACTAGTAGGGAGGGGCGCCAATGTGCGTAATATGGTGGCATAGGTTGAGCCGTCGCCATGGCATTCATGTGGTTGTAGGGCAGTGCTTGTCGGGATGGGGGAACAAAAGGAGGATTGGAGGCAGTGACGTGAGCGTAAGTCGGCGCTGGGCAAGGTGCAGGAGGGTCAGGTGCGACAGGGTGGTTGATAGTTGCCAAGTCCTCTTTAATGGAGGCCGGCGTCATTAGAAGGCTTAGAAGAATGATCTGCTGGCGAAAGGGCTGAGGGCTTGGAGCTCCTCACGGATGATCGTTCAAATCATGTTTCGTAGATCGAGGTCAGCAGAGATCTGGCAGTAGCGAACCCGGGCTGTAATTGGGAGGACTGCAGCTGATCGAGGCGCTGGCAGGTCGTAATAATGGAATCAACACATGAAGGATTCTGGGCAACTGGGGTGTTAAAAGCCACAGAATTGATTCCTTTCAAGACGTGGTGTACGCGTTCAGGTTCCGGCATTGTGGGGCTCATACGCCGGCAGAGTGCAAGCACGGCCTTTATGTAAGACGCATATGACTCATCGGGACCTTGAAGGCGGGAAGCGAGCTTGTTCTTGGCGATCTCAATCCGAAGAGCCGGGTCGGCGAAGTACTGTTGGAACTGCTGTTTGAAGGTGGGCCAGTTACTGGTGTGGGGCTCGCGGTTGATGAACCAGTTCCTGGCGACCTCAATGAGGTAGAAAGAAACGTTGAGGAATTTTAAAGCATCATCCCACCGGTTGTAGGCACTGCAGCATTCATAGGTGTCGAGCCAGTCATTCACGCCTTCATTGTGACGACCAGTGAACAGTGGCAGGTCGTGTTGTCATGTGGGCACAGTTGGAGGCGGTGGTGCAGCCAAGGTAGAGGGTCCGGCTGGATTGGGACTGGTCCCGGTTGATGTGACGATGGTGGCAGTTGCCAAATGGCGACCGGAACATAGCTCCAGCGAGAGGCAGGGCACAAGGCAACAAGGGGATCAAGTTTCACTTCCACCACTTGTGAAAGAAGGCCAGGTCGAGACGGCAAGGTATGCCGTATCTAGCATTTAATCCGATGGCGAACCCAGGCGCGTGCTGAAGCCGCGGGACGCTGACGATGGTATGTACAAATGAAAGAAGATCCATGGAAGGCTCGCAGCATTTTTGTTCCATTCTTGCATTTACAGTCAAACGCACTGATAACAATACCGCTTAGAATAATATATTGCTTATAACAATGGACTACCGTTGCACCATGAGTTTCCCATGTTTTGTATGGTAAATAAACTGCTTTTACCAATGCTACCATGGTACACTATTGGTTATACAGTAAACTCTCATTAATTCGGCCCCAGGGGATCAGAAAGAAATGTTTGAAGTAACCAGAAGTTCAGATTATCAAATGGGCCTGCAAAAGCTACTCAAAACCATTTATGTTGCAGTAATTTTATTAATCTGATGAACACCTGCATGGAGATTGTTGGCATTTGAGATTAGATCCAAGTGAAAACGTTTTTTGCCTGTTAGGTGAAGTGGTTTGTTTGCTCCTACTATCGGGAATGTTGAAGAATTATCCCAAAATCATAAAGCCCTGCGCTATCTTTTTCACAGTGCGGCGCAGTTGCAGTTGCTCTTCTCAAAACGGCCTTGTTGCGTTTTGAGGATACTTGACCGCACTATCTATGCAGGGAGTCATTATGACGAAGCGTGGTGTGCTGCGAAGTTGCATGTGACCAGCGCGCAGTTTGAGTGTACTGGAAGCAGCATGTGAGTGCAAGCATGGGTTATGTGTATTGGGTTTAGAATGATGTGACGCCATCTCGGAATGAAAATAAAAGAACAGTGATGCGCCAACAGGTGTCTGAAAGTCTGCAAATGGCCAATGATCGTGTCCGGTCGCAGCTTCGGGGTGGCATGAAGTTAAGGAAAGCGCAACCGAAACTATGCAACTGGAGCTTCATTTCGGAAATAGTGAACTTCTGATTGTCGTTGTGCCTGCCATAGTGCGCACAAAATGTGCAGGCACCACAGTTCTATGCAGTTCAGGCACTGGGAGGGCTATTTTGGTGATCACTGGCTGCACGGGTTGTACTTCGACTCAATGCTCCATCTAAATTAACCAGTGCGGGCCCATCCTTGTCCCAATTAACAAGCGGCCTACGCCATAAACTTACATGGGCATTTTCTGTGATCGCGCTCATAGTTCAAATTAAATGAATTTTTGCATTAGTGATGGTCGAATTAACAAGATTTGGGCTCACTGTGCGAAAGCGCGCATGACGAGCTGGCAGAGCAGATCGACAGATCTACCGTGTGTTGTGAAAGTGAGAAGCCCACGTGACCATGCATACAAATGTTCACGCTGGGGACGCTTACAAGGTGTACCAGTGGAGGAAGGGAGAAAAGGCTGAGGCTTTCTAAAATCTCCTTTAGGAAGTCTTATTGAAGTTTCTGGGGCTGTGTCTTATAGAAAATGTTCTGGGGTGCTGGTGACGACGCATCGCTGCATTGGCCCTGTGCGTCATACGTAACCCCATCAGTCACTGAGATGCATGAACCTTGTGAGCACGGTTTTCTTTTCCGCTGTCGTTGTTCCCTCGGTCCTGCAAGGTCTTTGGATTTCATGGTTAAGAATTGCTTTGCGAAAGTGGGCTTCATTTGGAATACCAGTGATGCGAAGATTTGCGAAGCTCCCATTGATGTAATGATGTCTGTGGTGTGCCAAGACTTAAAGAATTGTTGCATGCTGTTGATAAATTTGCGAAAAAAATTAAGATTTCTCCACCAAGGCTATCCTCTAAGCTGTCACCTGGGCTGATAGCGATAATGAACAGGAGCCTCATGCAAACAATGTCTTGAAATGATAAAGCCCCTCCCGGACTTTATTTTGCTAAATTTCCGGCAGTTGGCTTTTGTGCACCCTGCAGGGAGAGGCGAACTAAATATGTCGTGAACCAGTCAGAGCTGACTGATACAGGTTTTTTTCCTGCAGAAAAGTCAATGTTGTGTGCTACTTTCCTGCCATTAGATGCTCTGAAGTTTACCTTTTTTTTTTTTTTTCTGGCATAGCCCGGTAATAACAATTATTGGTTATGACTTCCTTGGCACTTCACTATTGTTGCAACAAGTGAGTTTGACCGTATTTGTGTTCATGGTTGCATTGTTCACATATAGATATGTTTTGGACGCTGTCTGAATGATTTTATTTTAATAATTCAATGTGTTTCAATAAAAAAAAAAAGAAACGAGCTTTAAAAATAAGGATGGAGTCACAGGGGGTGCGCACACAGTCTCATGGCGTGTGCTTCTATTTATTTCTGGCTGGCTCCTTTGTCAAACGTGCATCAGCTAGCTTAGCTTTAACTCTTTCACTTGTTTTTTATTGCAAGAGCAATACTGCGCCAAGTTTCGAGCCGTCGTGTGGTCCGGCGGAGGCCACGCTTGACATTGAACAGCTGAGGAGCAGAAGAAGATGACGACGAGCTCTCGCATCATACTCTTAAAGGATGAGCTTAAGTATCCCCAATAATGTAGCACCTTACACTGATTGGGCGTGATAGGGGGAATATTGTAGCAGGCAAAAGAAGCTTCCGCTGTTGCTGTTAGACCGCAACTAATTTTTTGTTCTCCCAGACTGTCTACAAGATCATTGACCTTGGCTATGCAAAGGAGTTCGACCAGAGCAGTCTGTGCAACTCATTTGTTGGAACCCTGCAGTATCTGGTGAGCGCTACTTTGGCATCCTAGTGTAATCGTTGGTCCAATATATTTCGGAAACCACAAGTGTGCTGTATAATTATCTATTTGGGCTATTCAGTTGTACTGCTGATTTCCTCGTTGATAAAGGAATACACCACTGTATATTTGGTCAGTAGTAGATTCAATTGGCTATGTAGAACAGCATCTGAGGCACCAAATCAGGGATTTCTGGAAATTGGAATCAGTGTGGTTCATTTTGAATTGATTTTTTTAAATTTTGGCTGATATTGAAGTGATGTGGATAAATAACCTATATGTCTACAGCTGCAAATTTTGCCTGAAATGAAGAACATAATGTGAATAATGCAGAGAAAAATATTCAGTAGCTACACCTCGTTGCATCGTGCCAAATTGTACAGCTCCAAATTTATCTTCTTTCATTGCGTCGCTTCTGGGGCAATGTTTGCGATTTTTTCCTAAAGAAACTGTGACAAGAAAAAGCATTTTTTGAAGCTTTTCTAGAAGTAAAAGTTGATTATGTTTAATGAGCAAAAAATCATGTAACCCTGCGGTGGTGGTGCATTGGTTAGGGTGCTTGACTACTATGCCCAGAGATACGGGATCGAATCTCGGCTGCGGTGGTCTCTTTTCAATGGAAGCAAAACGCTGGGTGCCGATGTGCTGTGTGATTTCAGTGCACGTTAAAGAAACCTTGGTGGTCCAAATTTCCTGAGCCCTCCACTACGGCGTCACTCATAGCCTGAGTCACTTTGGGATGTTGAAACTTCACGAAACCAAAGCAAACCAAAACATTTGTACCACACAATTTCGGTGTGCACGCAGCTGGGCTCCAAAGTGGCAACTTTTTGAAATAGCAGAATCGTCATTTTTCACCTCTTGTGTTATACGATTTTTCTCTTGTGTGGAAAAACTACTGCACATCTTGCAAACTAAGGTTCATTCCCTTATGTCGATGCATTTCCCTATTGCATTTAAAAATTTAATTGAAAACAAAAAAATGGTCATAAGACTTTGATAAGTTTTTATCTGAACACATTTGGAAAAACAAAATCCCTTATACTTGTTTTCTGTGACTACTTCCTTCACGTTTATGTGCATATTGGTAAATATGCCATATGGGATCCCTAACTTTGGGATTAGGAAAATAAACAAAAACAGAGAGAGAGAGAGAGAGAGAGGTGCTGCATTTATTGACCACTGGATGCTCTCACCTGTGAACGCACAAGTCCAGGTGGCACAGCACATCACATGTTGGAGCTGCAGCGGTGCCACAAACAACTGATCGCCAGAGAGCTGCTGCTGCTGCTGCTATTTTCCCAGATTGGTGACTACTTATGCATAAAATGATGGCTGAGTTAAATGCTGCCAAGCAATTCCATGGCCCTATGATTGGGAGGCATGACTCGACATAGGGTGGTTGGTTGGTTTGGTTTATGGGGTTCAACTTCCCAAAGCGACCCAGGCTATGAGAGACGCTGTAGTGGAGGGCTCCGGAAATTTCGCAAAACACACGGGCGCCTTGCAGCTGCTGTGGCCGAGATATGATCCCTCATTCTTGGGCACAGCAGTCGAGCGTCCTAACCACTGCACCACCGCAGCGGGGCAAAAAAAAAAAAAAATATATTATGACTGACCAATTGCAAAAGGTTTCTTCTTTACAATGATGCCTTATTATGTGTCCTGGATGCAGTGATAGCACATGGCAATACATTCTTACCTTTGTATTGGCCTTATCTAACAATTTCTTACAAAAGAAAAAGGGGTGTGCAAAAAGTTTGCAATGTAACAAAGGCAGCAGCTGCCTCTGTGAAGGCTCGTTGGTGTCATTTTTCATTCCTTTTGTGCGTTCATGTCTGGGTTTGCACCTTGCACAGGCTGGAATTTGCATATTGGCTGATCATGAAATTTCGTGAGTGCAATTTTTCATAAAGAGGTTGGCCTATTCTTGAGTAAATGCAGTATCTTGGGTATCCCCGCTGTAGGTAGACAGTCAAACCCGGGTATATCAAATCATCACTTATATTGAACGGCCTGAATATCCCATTGGAAATCCTATGCAAAAGTATGGCAGTGTTGTTTGTGTTTGTAGAACTCCCGCTGACGGAGCATCCGGCATATTGAACTGCACTCTGTGCTTGTGCAAGGAGCGCTTCTGATTATACTCCCACGATAACTTTGCGGTCATGGAGTCAGGTTGGCTGGGCTTCCTTGGGCACCACGTGATAGCACTGACGCTGCTAAACCGCTTGATGAGGTGAACGTCAACCCCGCTTGAAAGTGGCCTTCAGTTTGGTGCGCTTGTTTTGAGCACAATACTGCTGTTATCTGGGGGAGCAAGCGTTCGGGGCACTGTTTGTCACGCAGGGAAGCCAGCATAGGGTAACAAAGGCTTGCGATGGCTTTCGCGTGGTCTACTTCACTGCCGAAGGCGACACAAAAGTCCACTCTGCCTGATCTTAATTGAGTTGTTTTTGCATTTATAATGTACCAGTAAGGGGATTGGGCCTCTTGTGATCAGTGATGGCTTTTCCCAAGGCACCGTCCACTGCTGCTTTGATGCGAGCTCCAACTCCAACGACACATTTGGTGTGCAGTGCGAGAGGTGATCTCTGAAGCTTCAATCTGCCCATGTGAGGGTGCACCTAGAGCAGCCCACATTTCAATGCCTTGTGCTCGGTGCTGCTCGGTGCACATGCATTACATGGGTCAGTGCACTCGCAGCGAGCAGTGGGCTGCCACTATGCCAGCACGAAGCGCATCCCTAGCATGTGGACATTGTATTCACGCTTTTGGGTTACAGAGGAGCTTCTCTGTTGACATGTTTTATATATATAATTATCAGTATATCAAATATTTTGCGATCCCTTTCAAGTTTGGTATGTCCGGGATTGGCTGTATAACTCTATAGGTACTGTAGCAGGGATCATGGTGTCTTTACTAGCAGCATATCTCCTAGGTGATACTAGTAGTAGCTTAGTTCAAGCATCTTTGCTGGTATTTTTGCCTTTCCTGCTAGATGCACTAGGTTTTCCTTCGGCCACTGTGGTCTGTGGCAGAAAAAAAAAAAATGCTATGTTAATATGTGTGCAAAGGAACTAGAGAGATTTGAGAAAAAGCTTGGCTTTTGTAGAGTGAAGATTAATATTGTAGTACTGAATAGACTAGTCCTTTGTACACTTTTTTTGAACTTGTATTTCAAGAGCCTGTGAATGTGACCTTTAATTGCAGAACAGATTTGTCCTTGCAAGCCTCGTCCCCAACTGGTGCACTGAGCAAATGGCTATATCTGTCAAAAACTTGTGGGCTAACGGAATGCTGAGAAAAGACATCTGATTCCCTGAAGCATTAAAAGCACTAAATGTCGTTCTTAAAAAAAAAAGAAAAAGACATCTAATTCATAGATGCAGCAACACACCTTTTAGTGTAATGGTTCACTTATTTTTTTTTTTCATATGTTCTTAGATTCATTATTTTCCACTAGCGCAACTCGAGACTAGCAATGAAATTTGTGGCCAGTTATGTTCATAAGGCCTGAATGTTTTATAGACATGAGTGATATTTCTGGATTGCCTCGGAAAAAATGGGCTGGAGTCGGCTGTAGCCTGAGTGGGAAATGAAGGCGCCACCTTAAAGACAGTCAGCGGGACTTGATTTGGCAGCACTTCACTGCATTTTTAGAGAGCATGGTATTGCAGCGATTCCTCTTGAGTACACTGATGTTTACTTTTAGCAGAGTGGCATTACTGCAGTTTGCCTACATCAAAAGGCAGGCGCTTTCTCATTGCCTAGAAACATGAGCCTAACTCACAGTGAAACTTTCTCAAAGCCTGTGCTGACAAACTTTGTTCTATTTTGCCAGGCACCCGAGCTCTTTGAGAAGAAGCCGTACACTAGGGCTGTGGATCTCTGGAGCCTGGGAATTCTCGCCTATGAGGTCATCACGGGACAACGCCCATTTTCTCCTACTTCCTCACCTGCACATTGGTAGGTGCAGAGGTTGCTTTTTCAAATTTGGGAGTGTGAGGGAGAACGAGCGTGTGTGCACATGTGTGTATGCTTGTACGTTGCATTTCATACTGTTACAATGTTAACGGTAGTTTCAGTGATTTTGAACCAGAATTTATAAGTGTAGGCTTTTTAAAATATTGAGAAGGCTCTTGCAGCTTTGTGATAACAGAGTTGGTGGCACCAGAAATCAGATGAATTATGCTAACTAGTAGACTGTTTACCTAATTTTAAATACAATTAAAACCCGATTTAACAAAGTTGAGAGGCGCCACAAACCTTTTCATTAAATCAGGAACATTAAGTGAGGCATTTCTCGGCCACCTAATTCGATGCATTAGATTATATTATGTAACATCATTCAGTAACCTAATGTGGTATCATATTGGCAAAGCATAAATGTGCTGAAAATGAAATTGCAGGCTGCAGAAACAGTCTATGCCACTAGCACATATGACAACCAACAACAAAAATTTTTACCTCGAAAAAAAGAGCCCCACGGGACTGCAAATTTATCTCCCAGTAAAGGAGTCTGCGATCTTTGCTCGCATACGCTTTGTAAGCAACTACAGTCAAACCCACTCATAACAATATTGAAGTGCCATTGTTATAACCAGTTTAGGCCAAAACAACGAAGAAAACATTATAAACTACACATTTAATGAGAACGAGATAGCTTGCACTTCTTATTTCGTAGTGGGATGAAACCTGTAATCCGTAAGCATTGTCTGTTTCACGGCAACCTGGACAACATCTTTCTGCAGGGTATCCAACTGCTGAACATCGTGCAGTGGAAGGTTCTTAGCAAAAACAAAGTCCCGCAGGGAGTCTATCATTCTCAAAGCCTCTTTGTGAAATGCAACCTGCACAGGTTCCGGTTCGTTGTCTCTACTTTGACCGTTCTCCGCACCAGTGACTGCTGCGACGATAGCCTCGTCTGTCAGCTCTTCATCTGTAGCGACTGTATCGTCGGCATATAAAAATTCCTCAAGTCCCAATGCGTCACCATCATCATCGCAGGAGTTATTTCCCTGGCCCACTTTGCATGCTTCCTATCTTTTAATGACATCCCTACCATTTTCTATTCCATAGTTCTGCCCCATAAGTGAGTACTGGTAAGAGACAACTATTATATGCTGGATTCTAGTAAGGTACTAGTCATCTGTTAGTACTTTCAAATACGCTCCATCCCAATCTGATTCTCCTAGTTACTTCCCTTTCATGGTCCAGATTTGTGGCTACTACCTGTTCTAAGTACACATATTCCATTACCACTTCCAGTGCTTTGCTACCTATTGTAAACTGCTGTTCCTTTCCAAGGCTGCTTAACATTACTTTAATCTTCTGCATATTAAAATTTAGAGCTGCCTTTCTGCTTTGCATGTCTAGCTCATTAATCATCCCTTGCGCTTCATGTCCAGAGTTATTTTACGAGACAATCTCATTAGCGGATCACAGATTACCAAGATATTCTTCATCAACTCTTATCCCGAACTGCTCCCATTCCAGATCTTTGAATACTTCCTCTAAGCATGCGGGGAATAGTACTGGGGAGACAGTGTCTCATTGCCTAATAACTTTCTTTATGGGAATTTTATTACTTTCTTTATGCAGAACTATGGTTGCTGTGCAGCCACTATAGATATCTTACATTACTTTCACATATGGCTCGTCTACACTCTGATTTCGTAATACCTGCAAGACTACTGAGGTTTTGACTTAGTTGTCAAATGCTTTTTCATAATCAATGAATGTTATTTATGGGGGCTGATTATATCCAATTATTTTTCTATCACTTGGTTGATAGTTTGGATATTCCTGATCCTTTGGTTGATGAAGTTTAAAGTTGCCGTATTTTATTAACGATTATCTTAGCAAATACCTTGTACGTAATTGCTAGTAAGCTGATCGGTCTGTAATTTTTTTATTCCTTAGTGCCCTCTTTCTTATGGATTAAGGTAACGCTATCGTTTTTTCAAGATTCCGGCACCATCGCTCTCCTGAAGCATTGTGTATACAGGCTGGCCAGTTTTTCTAACACGATATCCCCACCATTCTTAAACAAACCTGCAGTTACCTAATCCTCTCCAGCTGCTTTCTCTGTTTTTCTAGCTTCTAAAGCTTCTTTAACCTCGTTCTTCATTACTGGCATCTCATTATCATCCTGATTACTTTGGCTAGGTATAGATCAGTATAGAACTCCTCAGCTACTTTGGCTATCTTATACATATTAGTAATGACATTGCCCGCCTTGTCCCTTAGCACACATATCTGATTTTAGAGCATTCGCTCTAATACTCATTTGTACCAAGGCCGTGTTTCTGCAAATTGTAAACAAACAGCGGTCACCACGGCAACAGTGTGAATCCATCGCATAGCAGCAGCATGTACCCTGTGAATGAAAGGTGCAGTATTTGTCACATGTCTGGGTGGACACTTGAGCCGTGCTATAAGGGAAGGGAGGATACTGTGCCTTTCCTTTCCTCTAGACCAATTTGCAATTTTACAAATAAACATAAAAACTGTGGCAGTTTCATGTATAAGGCTGTGTCGTAATCATTAAAGCGTGAAAGAAATCAATGCAATAAGCATGGAAACTAACATTGTGTCTTATATCAACAGAGCTATCGCACGACATTCGGTTCAGCAGAGTTGAACCCCCCTAGTTTTTTGCCTATGCCTAGCTTCCACTCAGACACTTTCAGGTACTTTCAGGTTACCACCGTTCTTTAGAGCATGCTTAATTCTCTCCACATTGTGCTTCCTTTTGTTGAACACTTTACATCTGTTGATTAGCTACGATAGCTCTGCTAGTTCTAGCCTGTCGGTTGTGTTAGAGGGTTTCATGCTTTGGCGTTTCTTAATCAGATCTTTGGTGTGCTTGGATTGTTTACTGGTGTCCTGTCTAACTATCCTACTGCCTACTTCAACTCTGCACTCAGTTATGATAAATCTGCAATTATTGCACGGGATTTTTTTTTTTTTTTTTTTTGAGGGAAGGGAATAATACCACCTGGCTTACTAGCTTGTAGAGAAAGAAGGAGCTTACGCAGTTGGGTTCTGCGAGCATGGACCACAGGGGCTCAGCTGAGCTGTCTCTATTTTGGATATTTGTGACAATACTAAGGTCATCCTCCTTGGTGAAAACTGAATATTTGTTCTGCAGAGCGATCCTGAATTATTCCATCATCCCTCTCACCGCTAATTTGTTGATAGATTTCTTTCTTACTAGTCTATTCCGTTCAGTCTTCAAATGTAGCCTCATACGAGACCCTACTATCCTGTGGTCACTGCATTGCACCTTTCCAATTATCTCTATATAGGAGTGTGTGAATATTCAAGATTTCGAATTCGAATCGAATATGTTGGTTATTTGATTTGTATTTGATTTGTATTTGATTTGTATTTAATTTGAGAAACTGATATTGGAAATTTTCTGAATATTCAAAAACTACTCAATACAGTAAAAGCTCGTTAATTCAAATTCCACGGGGCCGCCAGGCCAGTTCGAATTAACCAAAATTCGAACTAATGAAAGTGAGCAAAAATGAAGGCGTTTGATGCCCGGAGGGCACGAAAAACATTTATTTAGCAAAAAAGTCTGTTATCATCTTCTGCTTCTTCTCTCTGAGGGCTACCGTACTCACTCGGTCTTCTAGCATGCGAATGCAACGCAGGGAGTCTTCTTCCCCCTCTTCAAAGCTGAAGAAAAGGTGCGCGACATTCAGCGCTCCCATAACTTCTGCCGCGGATGGACGCACGGGCTCTTGCTCCTCGTCGTCGTCCTCGTCTTCTGCCTCTTCTGGGACAGACTGCTCCCCAACAATTTCAGCGACAATGTCCTCATCACTTAGGGCACCGCACACTGCTGCATCGCTGTCTACTCCAACGTAATCATCAAAACTGACGTCCTGCAGCACAGCGCGCACAGCCGCAGGCAGAGGCTCCGGACTCCCATCGTCGCCACTTTCTTTCATACTTCCGGCAGCAAAGCCACAGTGGTGGAAGCAGTTTGCAATTGTGGACGGCGTGACCTGCTCCCATGCACGCACCAACATGTGCATTGCTGTGAGCAATGTGATGGTGCTGGTCTTCTGGTTTCCAGTGCACAAAGTCATGCGCTCGATCATGTGGCGCCTATAGAAACATTTGATGTTTCTGATCACCCCCTGATCCATCGGCTGCAAGGCCGCAGTCGTGTTGGCGGGCAAAAAGACGAGCCTTGTGGCTTTCAGCTCGGCGTCGACTTTGTGTGCCGAGCAGTTATCCACAATGAGGAGAACTTGACGCTTCCCTAGCTCCATCCTCCGATCGAATTTCAAGAGCCATTTTTTAAACAATTCGCCCGTCATCCACGCCTTGCTGTTGGCGGAGTATTCCGTCGGCAGCGTCCTAATGTTCTTGAAACATCTAGGCTTATGTGCCTTGCCGACAACAAAAAGAGGGACCTTCTCCGTCCCGGTCATATTAGCGGTGACCAGAACAGTAATCCGCTCTTTGCTTCGCTTGCCGCCAGCGCAGCTGTCCCCTTTAAATGTTACTGTTCTGTCGGGCTGGAGCTTATAAAACAAAGCCGTCTCATCAGCATTGAATATATCATGTGCCGAGTAGCTTTCTAAGTACTGCTGCAGAGCACCGCTTCGCCACGTGGCACAAGTTTCTGCATCCACTTCTTTGGCTTCTCCAGACAACACCCGGAAGACAAGATTATGTCTGTCTCTAAAGCGGTGAAACCATCCTTCGGAGGCGACAAAATCTTCCACATTCAAGCGCAGGGCGAAATCGGCCGCCTTCGCCATGATAATTGGGCCGCTCAGTGGAATGTCAGCGCTTCTCATTTCTTTCACCCACGTGATCACAGCGGTCTCAATTTCCGGATACTTGGCTAACTGAAGCCTTTTTCTGTTGCTGGCGAAATCTTCGGCTTCATAGGCATCCTCGATGGCCTTCCTATTTCGGACGTACGTCGACAACGTGCTTGGTGGAATCCCGTGCTTTTTCGCGATTTCCACTTTGCTGGCCTTCCGTTCATCCACCTCGCGTAAAATAGCCACTTTCTCCTTCACCGTCTTGGCACAGTATTTCCCACGCGAACACATCTCGCGGACACAAGCTCACAACAAGCGGCGTGCAAAACGAGGGCTCACGAAATGCAACACGAAACCGTGGTCGATAACACTAAAACGTCGTTCCTCGAAGGAGTCGCGGCAGGAAAGACTGTTTAGTACTTGTTCCAGCACCCTAGCGGCGCCCCGATGGTTGTGCCATCTATCGTTCTGCCGTGAAAGCTTCCAACGATGATTTTTAACAGCGCCGCTTGGCGGCGCGCAGTTCGAATTATGGGTGGCGGCGCCAATTTTTGAGTGAATTAACGAGCTGTTACGCGCATAGACTTCTATGCACTGCGGACCGGACCACGATGACTATTTCGAATTATCCAAAATTTCGAATTAACGAGTTGTGAATTAACGAGCTTTCACTGTACACCGAAATTCTTGAATTCACTGCAGTTTCACCGCACTTTGCGCTTCACCACAATGCTTAACCGTGTCGACTGAGCAGTGCGACGGGGCCCTTTTGTAGAGCGGGTCCTTCCCGACAGCGTGTGCACTTGGCGAAACTGGGGGAAAATGTCATTCTCACTTCGGTTTCATCTCAAATGCAGACAGCCATTGTGCAGCTGTTCATGAGATAAAATTGTTGTAGTTACTATGATCATAAAACGGTTTTTGGCAGTTTTTTCAGGCCCATTTGATAATTCAAGCTTTGGGCTAATTCGAACATTTTTTCGCATCCCTTAAAAATTGAATTAAGGAGAGTTCACTGTATTCAGCAGCAGTATGACAGCTCCACTTAGTTTCATTCGGGTCCTTCCTGTACAAAAAATTTGTTGGAGGCGCTTGAGCTCTCTTAAGTACGGTAAGGCGAAAGCCTTTCCTCAGACTCTTTGCATTCGTTTGCTTATTTTCCCCCCCTCTTTTGTCTTTTTTACTCTTCTCACTTTTTTTCTTCTTTTTTTTTTAATTATGTTTTGCTCCCTTTTCTCTTTTACTACTTTTTTCCTCTTTTACTCTTGACACTGTTTTCGATGTTGTAACTCAAAGACGAGGCCTGACATTAAAGCTTTACAACATTTTTGCAGTTTTTTTTTTTCACAATTTTGACATCCATGGCTGTTTTGAAGTCTGCACGCTATATCGACTTCCTTGGCTATTTTGATGTAGAATTGACTTTTTTGGCTCTAATAACTAATTATATCACATCAACAAAATTTTTCACGCAGACACGCTTTTTCACCCTCTACCTCATACAACCATTCTTTTACTCGTCAATCAATTCATTTCTTGGCAATGACAGTGACACCCTTCATGGATGCACAAAATCCTGTCCACATTCATGAGCCTATAAAGGCTTTTGCCTTAAAAAATGGTATACAGAGTTTCGCACAAAATCCATTGTACTGTAGAACTGTTGACCCATTTAGTGTAGAACGCAAGGAAAGGTACAAAGTTTTTATCCACACATAGCGTAATTTTTAAGACCGGGAATTTATTCAATATTCGGTTTGATATTCAAAGGAATGTTTTTTTCCCTATTTGATTCGTATTCAAAAATTTCAGTATTTGCACACCCCTACCTTTACATTCTATGCAGTGCCTGGGTTAGAACGCAATAAGAGGTCGGTTCCATTTTAAATCCCTCCATTGGGGCTTTCCCATATCCACTTCAGGTTTTTCTATTCGCTAAAGAAGGTATTCATGATTTGTGGGTTATTGCGTTCTGCGAACTCAACTAATAACTCCCCCTGCTATTCCTAGAGCCAGTGCCATAGTGTTGCACACAAATCTGCTTATGGTGTAGAATGGTAAGCGCTCTGTGTGCGTGCAAACTTAAAAAGCAGAGAGAAGGCTTCGAAGGGGAAGCTCTAGATGCCACACTTTATGCATGACCGAACAACAAACAAAACAGCACAATACACATACACCAAAAAAAGCACTGCAGTCCTACCATACTAATGGTTCTCACACATGATCCACAAAGTCATACTTATACCGTCCTATCACCAAATGCGTGTGATTCTCACGTTATCTCGGACGCTGCGTATGGACAAAAACCCAGGTGTTACCTCGTCTCAGGAGATGCCGCTGTTCCACAAGAGGAGCGTTGAGGGGAGTCGATGCTGCCACGTCGCTTTAGCTGGATTTTGGCGTTGGAGCGTCCTCGTAGCAACAGCCGCTGGCCGAGTGTGGGTTCCAGAGGCATTGACACAAGGCCCGCGTTCCAAAGACGGGGTCAGCGTCGTGATTTACGAGACTTGGGCATCAGCCGGTGGGGACCACCCTGGTCGGTAGGCCTCACGAACCAGCACTTCCTTCACCAGCTGACAGCCATGCACCAACGTGTGCACCTAGAGCATTTCTCCCTTGTCCAAGTCACCACCACTTCTTTTATATGTCCACTTCATTTTCTTCTTCTTCTTCCGTCTCATTTTCGGCTTCATCATCGTCTTCTCCATCTCCCAACAATACCACTGCACTCTCTTTTCTTCCCTCTTCTCTTTCTCTCAAGTGCCACGTGCCAATTAACGTGCCTTTCCTTAGGTCCAGTATTTTACTCATCCCTCTTTTCATTTTCTCTCGTGACACATGGTCACCCACTGCCTTGTCTTCAGCCTTCTTTTCGCCTACCTTGGCATTGAAGTTGCCCATCAGTATAGCATACTGTATATTTACTTTTGTCATTGTTGGTTCTACATCTCCATGGAAGCATTTCACTGCCTGGTCATCATCACTACATGTAGGCACATAGGCCTGTACAACCTTCAGTTTATACCACTTATTAAGCTTAATTACGATGCCTGCCAAACCTTTCGTTATTGCTATAGAACTCATCTATGCTACCAGCTATAGGCTTACTAACAAGGAACCCTACACCTAGTTCTTGTCTGTCCGCTAAACCTCAGTGATACGGTATATGGCCATGTTACATATCTTTTCTTTTTTAAATGTCTGCCAACACTGGTATTGCAATGCTGCAGGAGCCATTTAGATAACCTAAAAGACATATTTTTAGAAATTCTGGTTCACCTTTGCTGAAACAGTCTATATACATTTGGGCAGATAGTTTTACTATTGCTGTTTCTGTATAGTTACTATTACAGCGTGTTTGAATGACTGGTTTATACATGCTGACCAGTGTTAATTCTCCAGGATTCCTCTGGTGCACAACAAGAAGAGTGGTGATATACGGGGAGACATAGAACTCACTGGAGAGAGAGTCTACTGGAAGACTTTGCCTGTGGAAACTTGCCTAACCGGGTGAGTGAGTGTCACTTGAGTGTTCAAAATACTGCGAAAGCATATATAATGCAACGCAATTAATTCTTACTTTATTAATATTATATTTCTAGAATTGAACTTGCAGATTTGTTAATAAAATTATTATTCTTATTCTAGTCCTCTGTAGTGATGTCAGGAGCTTGTTCTAACAGTGCAGTGAGCTGATTGAAGTTATGGCTGGTGGTTTAAAGTAAGTGGCTTGCACTCCCTCTGGTGTTACGACGTTAAATGGCACCATGAGCTTTGGGGTCCTCTATACAGTCAACGACTGATTTTTCGGACGCCCGAATTTTCGGACATGCCCGATATTTCGGACATCTTCGCGGCACCGCCACGAGCCCCATAAAATCAATGTATAAAAACATCTGTAATTTCGGACGCTCGAACACCCCGCCGTCCAATTTTTCGGACTTTTTGACGCCTCGGAAGGTCCTCGAAGGTCCTTTGGCACCTCGCGCAGCGCTCTTGCGAAGGAAATCGACTTGCAGCCGAAGCATATCACAACTTTGAGCCAAACTAGCCGAATCTAGCGGTCACACACCGATTTGGTTTGGCCACACTGGCTATGTTCACCAGCGCCAATTTTCGGAGGCGCCGCGGCGGCCAGCGGCGGCGGCGTCGTTTCGTTGCGCATTTTGACTAGCGTGGTGTGTTGTTCCGCTGTTGTGTGAAGTTATAGTGCCTAGAATAGTATATTCTAGGCACTATAGTGAAGTGTGCTCTGCGACGCTAGGCCTAGGTGCTTCGACGTTCGTCAAGAAACTCCACTGTTCTGAACTTGAGGATTTCGCTTGCCTGCGATGGCCTCCACTCCGTCTTCGTCGTTCTCGCCGATGGCATCGAAGCGCAGAAAGCAGTACCGTCGGTTAACGATGGAGAAGAAAGCCGCGATTATCAAGCAAGTAATGAGCGGCCGATCGACACGATTCAAGACACGAGGCAAGACACGATTCGCAACTGTTTTCGCCACGCGGGCTTCGTACTCGCCACAGAGGCAGTGGACTGTCCTGAAAGCACCGACGCGATTGACGTGTGCCCGCCCATGGACGACGTGATCAACGACCTCCGCTCTGCTGGTGTTTCCATACCCACGGAAATAACTTTTGAGCAGTTTGTTGACGCGGACAACGAGCTCGACTTCTGCGCAGAACTAACTGAGGAAGAAATAGTCCGTCAGGTTGTGGAGGATTCAGAGGACTCCGATGTTGAAAATGAGGAGCCAACGCCCGCGCTGCCTACGAGCGCCGAGTTCACGCGAGCGTTGTTGACGCTTTCATCCGTCTACAGTGCTGATATGACCCTTGCTCAGATCGAGGAGAATATGATCGCATGCAAGCGGAACGCCGTCCAAACGACGATCAGCCAGTTCTTCAAGCCACTGCAGCAATAACACCGGCTGCCCTGACGACACATTCATAATAAACCGGCAGTCTGCTGCATACAGAGCTTTTGAGTGCCTCTTTTCTTAGCCACTTCTCAGATGCTGTGGCAGTGTTTCGGAAGCGTGGTGCTTCGCCCTTGACCCTCTAGATACGAGAAAAAAAAGAAAAAAAGTGCCTTTTTTGCATACATTCATTTTTTCGGACTGCCTGAATTTTCGGACGTTTTTGAATTCCCTAGAGGGTCCGAAAAATCGGTCGTTGACTGTATAGGGTTCCCAAAGTAGATGGGACCTGTATTTTAGGCTTTCTGATTTTGTTATCAAAATAACTGGAGCAAACATCGTTTGCTTGCATGGTAATTGTTAGTTGCCACATTTGATGAATTTTTTAATGTTGTTTGTTAGTGTAAGTTGTGCATATTGAAACATGAGCAAAATCTCCATCTGTGCTGTGTAGTGCTTATGGGGTGCTGAATACAAGCCTTTCTGCTTCTCTTGAGCAGTGGCTGTTTGCATTTGACAGCTGCTGCTGTGGACCCATTCAGTGTAGAACACAAGGAGTGGTAGAATGTTTTTGTATACACTTATTAACCTATTTTTCAACGCCATGAGCAGTATTTCAGTTTCTCTGGTGCTAAGATTAAGTCATAGAAAAGCATTAGTTCTTGAAAGCATTACTTTTCTGTTGAAATATTGTTGCCTTCATATTATTCTTGCATTTGGTTTCTTCCTGGCACAGTACTTTCAAAAAGGATCTTGAGGAATGGCTTCAAGTTTTACTGGAGTCAAAACCAGAAAAAAGGAGTCGCCTCGGTGATTTAACAGTATTTGAAATGCTTGAAAGGCTCCTTGCACGACCGGTATGTTTCCTCTCTATTTTTAATTTTATTATGATATATTGTATACACAGTCGAACCCAGATATATTGAACTCGAAGGGGATCGCTAAATAGTTCGATAATTCGATATACAGAAATCGGCTTGTGACGGCACTTACGATGTGAAAAAATGATACCGTATTTGTCGCGTAGTCAACCCACTCGCATAATGAACCCACCCTCCACTTTTGCACCCGAGAATTTTTTGAAAAAAAAAAAAAAAGCATTAAGGCCAGTTCGCTCACATGCAAGTGATTGAGCGATCTCAGCGACAAGTGGCAGCGACAGAGCAAAAAATTTCCAACTTGTTGGAACTGCGTCCCTCTCGCCACTCAAGCCATCCCGGCAGCTCTCAAAGCAAGGTTTCTGTGTCGGCTGCGGCAGAAATCACGAGTGTTTTTGCTTGCATGTCCATGACGCGCGCCATTCCCTTTCGGTCGTCTCATCCACAGCTCATTTCTTGGCAGGGTGCCAAGATGCTGCACAGCGATAACGTCATGACGCGTTTATCTTTTCCTAGCTCCTGCGGTGGCGAGGAGCGAACTTGGCAGAGTGCCCGTGATGGCTCGATTGCACAAGCCTGGTTCGATTTATCACGTCGTGCTTGGGGTGGGCATAGTCCACTGCCACAAAACCATTAGCTGCAAAAACTGTTTGAAGTGAAAAATGCTAAAAGCCGGTGTCGTGATCACAGCTGACCGCGTGCTTTTGTTGATTCATATATGCAAGGATCAACGACTCCCGAAAAAAAAAAAAACAACACACAACTGCCGCTTCTTAACGTCCGCAGCCACCATATCTTACGTTACACCGCGCGTACAGCACAACTATAAAAATGGATGACTCTCGCAAAAAAAGAAAAGAAGAAGAAGAAGATATCTGCCGCTTCCACAGGCGCCATAGCCACGTCAGCCGCCGCGCGCAGAGGGTTCACAACCCACGCTGGAGAAAGTGTCCGACGTTCTGTCTGAAAACGGGCTGAGCTGGCTTGGCGCATGCGTAGCACGTGCTATTGCGAACGAAGGCCGGGAGCGAGGAAGGAGAGAGATAGCTCGGCAAAAGAATGGGCACACCCTTGCGCTTCGCTCTATCGCATTTTTCCCCTCTCGTTCCCAACAGTTTTCTCTGGTTCATTCGTGCACACGGCTTGCAAATGTCACGTGCTGGCTCGCGGGAAACGATAACCGCAGATGCGCCTTTGGGGAATGGGCATGGCGCTGCCCTAGACCAGCTGTCGCCGAATTGTGCCCTCTCATTCCTTCCGCTCGTGGCTTGAAAACATCACGCGGCAAACGGCTGAGGGTGATGCGATCGTCTTTGGGGAAGGCACACTTTTGAGTGCGTGGTGCAGAGTTCGATATATCGAACGACTGGTGAAATTGAGTTCGATATATGACCCGGCTTTCCTATATTTTTACATGGGATTTTCAAGGGGATATTCCGTGAGTTTGATATAACCAAAATTCGATATATCCGGGTTCGACTGTATACCGGGTGTCCCAGCTAACTTGAACCAGTGGTTAAAAAATAAAAGATTTGAGTTAGACCACGAAACCAGTTGCGTACAACTGCCAGCCACCTTGTGCACCACAGGCTATTTTTTTTTCCCAATTACTTGTTTAGCTAATTATGTTACTTTTTCTAACTTACTAAATATTCACCTTAGACCAAAATTGTGAATTGGAAAGTTGGAGAGCACCTTCAGAAACCCCCATTCCATTAATTGCGATAAAGTCTCACGTGTATCTTTTTTTTTTCCAGGCTCAAAGAAAGCCCGTGAAATACAAATAATACCACGTGACTAGCACATTTGAGCACCACAATTGTGCTCTCAGTTGTGGTTTGAGGGAACGAAATCAGCTGCGGCCGTAATTCGACGGTCTCGTTGTAACGGCAGCCTGACATTTAGGCGATGGTTGGAGTGAGCTCACCGCGCTCGCTGCTATTTGCACCATCACCTGCTCCAGCTGGCTGATGCGGGCGAAGAAACCACTTCAGGCATATCGGCCTGCCGCTATAATGGGGTGGAAGAGACAGGGCCGCCGCTGATATCGTTCACTCAAACCATGATTGAGAGTACCGCAATCGTGTTGCGTTAATGCGCTTGTCACGTGATTTTATTTGTATTTTGCGAGCTTTCTTTTCAGCCGACAAAAAAAGATACATGTGACGCTTTCATTATCGCAGTTGTTGAAATGGGGGTTTCTGAATGTTCTCTCCAACTTTCCAATTCACATTATTCTAAAGTCGATATTTAGCAAATCAGAAAAATTAACTAATTAGCTGATTAAGTAATTGCAAAACAAAAAAATACCTGTGGCACGCAAGGCAGCTGGCAGTTGTATGCAATTGGTTTCCCTGGCCTCCCTCTAATATTGTATTTTGTAACCCTTGGTTCAAGTTAGCAAATATCCGGAGCCCTCCTCTACGACTACACTCCTCATAGTCTGAGTTGCACTGAGACGTTTAAAGCCTGTAAACTAGCCAAGCCTACTTGAAAATGGCACTGGTTTAGATTTTTTTTTTTTTTCGCAGTCTCATTTTTTTTTTTTTGTGGTGTCCCACAATGCCTGTTTTAGTTTTTTTTTATTGTCAGTTTTGCTCTGTGTCTTGTTCTGAACATATCTTGGAAAGTGCACAGCAGGGTAGCTATTATCTCTGTTATATCATTCCACTTGCAGCATAGCTATGACTCCTAAGAACAACCACCTATTCGGTGTTTGAGTCGCGTCGTCTCTGCTGCTGTTGCCGCTGTAACCAAGCGAAAGAGAATCGCGAGACAAAGGGAATTTCTCAGAAAAGAGAAAGAAGAGTCATGAGCTCTGCTCCGCTTGGTTGTGGCTCTTTCTCTTCTGAGAAATTCTCTTTGGCTTGAGAAAAATGAAGAGTGCTTTGTAACTGCACATACATACATGCAAGCATCTCTCAATTCTTTACCTCAATAATAGCAAAAAAGCTAAAATAGCTGCGCTTCAATTTTATATCTTAATTGTCCTTGGAATTTTCTTAAGCCTCGTATCTACAAAGTGGTTCGCTTCGCTTTGCACTGTCACAACTGTGGCATCTGCGTTTTGAAATTTCCTTCGCAATGGTGCTTTACCCCGTGCTGGCATTTTTGTAGGTTACGTTCAGTGCGCGCAAAACTGCAACAGTGTGCCTGTCAAAGCAGGGCTGTAGAGTTCACCGCTGTTGGGCAGCGTTTCCCAGTTTCTGGCTTGTTGCACCCATGCCAATTCTACACATACGGACAGCAGTGAATCTTGTTGCAGCTGCCACATCAGCCACTGCACAAGTAGCATTGTATGAAATGCATTTGTGCAGTTTGGATCCAAGGCAGCTTTTTGTTATCCTCATTTTTCTTGTTGCCTGCAGCTTAAAAGCTAGATTCCTAGGTCATAATTTCTAGGTTCCAATAGACGTGGCAGTGCAAAAACAGCGCAGTAATGCAGTTCAGTTCAGTCGTTCAGTCGTGTCCGACTCTTCGTGACCCTATGGACCATGTCACGCCACGCTTTCCGGTCTCTCACTATCTTCCTAACATCACATAACTTCATCTGCAGTGCCTCGAGGATGCCATCTAACCATCGCGTTCGCTGCCTACCCCTTCTCCGGCGACCCTCAACCTTTCCCAACATCAAATCTTTCTCCAGCGACTCCTCTCTTCTCATCAGATGACCAAAGTAGCTGAGCTTTAACTTTAGAATTTGACCCTCCAATGAGCAGTCAGGGTTTATGGTCGACAATATCGACTGATTTGATCTTCTGGCAGTCCAAGGAACTCTCAAGAGTCTTCGCCAGCACCACAATTCAAACGCGTCAATTCGTCGGCGGTCAGCCTTTTTCACAGTCCAACTCTCGCATCCATACATCACAACTGGAAAGACCATAGCACGAGTTATACGGATCTTGGTTGGCAGACTAATGTCTCTGCTCTTTACTAGGTGGTCAAGGCTAACCATTGCTCTCTTTCCCAGAAGCAGGCGTCTCCTAATTTCATGGCTGCAGTCTCCTTCTGAGGTAATCTTGGAGCCCAAGAAGAGAAAATCTGTCACAGCTTCCACTTCTTGTCCATTGATGCTCCAGGACTTGATAGGGCAAGACGCCATGATCTTTGTCTTTTTAATGTTCAGTTTAAGCCCAAACTTCTCACTCTCTTCTTGTACGCGCATCAGAAGTCTCTTGAGTTCCACTTCACTTTCTGCCATTAAAGTGGTATCATCTGCATATCTAAGGTTGTTGATACGTTTTCCAGCAATCTTCACTCCAGCTGAAGACTCGTCCAGACCGGCCTTCCTCATGATGCACTCTGCATATAGGTTAAATAGGCAGGGCGACAGTATGCAGCCTTGCCTCACTCCTTTCTCAATCGGAAACCAATCAGTAAGACCATGCCCAGTTCTGACTGTGGCCTCTTGTCCTTCATACAGGTTCCTGAGGAGACAGATGAGGTGAATTGGAACTCCCATCTCTTGGAGAGCTTGCCACAATCTGCTGTGATCTACGCAGTCAAACGCTTTCACATAATCAATAAAGCAGAAGTAGATGGGTTTCTGGAACTCTCTTGCTTTTTCCATGATCCAGCGAAGGTTGGAAATTTGGTCTCTAGTTCCTCTGCCCTTGTGAAACCCAGCTTGCACGTCCGGAAGCTCCCGATCCACATAGTGCTGCAGCCTACCTTGGAGAATTTTCAACATCACCTTGCTAGCATGCGAAATAAGCGCAATCGTGCGGTAGTTGGAACAATCTTTGGCACTGCCTTCTGCACATGCGTGTATAAACTTGGCCAATTAATCTTCTACTGCATAATCGGCAAAGAGCAGCTTTGTTTTGATGCTCAAGACATCCATTGGCTTCACCCTGCATACATAAGAAATGAGAAATTGTGGGGGACACTTAAGCTCTGCCTTTAAGGGTATGATGCGAAAGCGTAGTCTACCAGCCCGCATATAAAGCCCTGCTTTAACCAAGTCTTATGAATGCGCCTGTGTGGCCTAGGGGTAACGTGAAAGCAAAGATCCTGGCAGCCTGATTCTGATAGCACCCTCCTATTTGAAAGGAAAGGCCAGAGTTTGGCAGCTCCTGCCAAACGAATGTCGGGCAACCTTATGTCCAGTCAGTGCTCGGCCATATCAGGTGCCAGCTGCCACCTGTCATAGTCGGGTACAGGTCAAGAAAAAAGTGGCATCCAGCTATCAGAGGACCCCTCTCCAACCAATAGCTGCCGAGCTATACCATGACATCACGGCAAACGCCTTGCACCTACAAGTAGCGCTTGAAACGAGGTTTCTTCGAGTGAGTCCGTGCTGGCAAATAGTTCCTAAATGCTTGGCGAGTTCCAGCAAAAATACTTATCTTTACTCAATTCGATCGATAGTCATTTGTTCATCAGAATACAACAGGTAAAACGGTGAATTCTGGTGGTGAATTTCTGCACTGTCGAGTTTCCACGAAACCACTTTGTTGTTCTTTGCTGCTTCACTGCATCAGCGGTGTCACCTTGTAGGGCTTCACGGCATCCGCCATCCCTAATGGAGCCCTACGAGGTGATACCACTGGCAACACCGCTGGACGGACGTGACAACTGGAGGCGGCCATTTTAGTAAAAGTCCGCGAGACCGTGAGCGCAGAGGAACACGTTTTTCTGTGTTTTTTTTTCTTTTCTCGTGCATGCTGCGACGTCAGACACTTGGAGCGATGACACTGGCTGGAGGGGGGTCCTTTGAGGGCTGTTTGCCGTTTTCTCTTGACCTGTATCCGACTATAGCACCATGCTTGTAATTTCTCACTCGCAACGGCAACGCCAGTGGATGGCTGCCAATGCCAGATTTTTGGTCAACGCCCCGGGGCCTTTAATACTATAACTGTTAAAACAGTCCCAGCTATGTGAAGCTGACAAAGAGATGCTATTGCATGTGTAGTATTGGGGTTCATACTATGTTTTTGCTTGGTTTATGGGATTTAACATCCTAAAGTGACTCAGGCTATGGGCGACTCTGTAGTAAAGTGCTTTGACAATTTTGAGCACCCCTGGTTTTTTAGCATGCACTGACATCACGCAGTACATTGGTGCTGTGCTCCTCACCTCCATCAAAAAGCGGCAGCTATGGTCAAGATTAGCAGCCACTGCGGCAGGGTACGCTCTGTTTTCAGTCCAACGTTGTAAGCTCATCCATTTTCAAGTTGTTTGAAAATTAATGAAGTAAAGGAGAGTTAATTGCTTTGCATTTTAAATTTGATGCATTGGTTTCGTGTGGAAAGAATAGAAGTCGGGTTTAACCTCTGTTTCTGTGACACAAGGATGAAAGAAATAAGTAATGCACTGGTAAAGGTAGCATACAGGGTGTGTCTATAGGGACCGGGCACCCGTTGTATGGTGCCAGCGTCGCCTCTGCGAACTTTGCCGCCCGCGGCAGAACGTTCGTCAGCGGAGTGCTGAGGCAGCGAGCGGCACAGCTGGTTCTGTTCGGAAAGGCGTACTCGAGCACGTCTCTATTTGTGGTTCTACGGTGTGGCCTTGAGTGCTTAAGTAATCGCCAGGAGTTTGCTTTTTTTTTTTTTTTTTTCGACCAGGAAATCTAGAAAAAGGGAAGAGTCATCCTTGGCAGGGAGTGCCTTTTTCAAAACCGTCCGGCGCAAAGTATTTATTTCAGTTATACTAAAAAATGCCGCGCGCGCGCAATTTCACCATGTGCTAGGAATGCCTTTGTAGGCCGCTTATGAGGACGACTTCGGCGACGATACCTGTGCTTGCACTGCGTGTTAATCTTATTTTCGTTCTTGTCAAAACCCATCAGAAGATCAGATACTGCTGAGCCGTGAAAGGATGGCGCCATACTAGCAATAGTTGTAATGGTCTGCAGTTTATGTAAAAAAAAATGTATCTGCCTCTTTTGGCAATATTCTTAAACAATTCCGAAGAGGATAATAATCGATGATATTCCAGCTTCAACAATGCAAAGAGAGCTGGAAAAAGAGAAAAATAAACTAACAAGGCAGAAGTAAGATCATCTTTTTTTGTAGGGTAAGCAAAGAAACACTTTTAGTACTCCCTGCACAGTTATGTTACAATGGCTCACTGAGCCAGGCCTTGAGACTACCCGACTTAATCATAAAAGCGAAGTGACTAACATATCCTTACATATACACTGATGCTCTGGTTGAACATGTCTGAGCTGCTACAGATAATTGACTTTGGAAATGCAATAATATGAATACATTTCTCATGACATGCTGCAGATGTTGTGAAAAGAAAAGTTAATTTCCTGCTCTGAGCAGCACTATTCTTCGGACACCTGCTTTGATAGAGGGATCTTATGAATGAATTTGGCTCTTTTTCGTCTAGGCGTTCTCTCAGCGCAGGAAGTTCATTGCTATTGACGGCACCTGTCTTGAGTATTTGAAGGCAATAGTCCAATCTGCCAAAACCGTAAAGTACAATCGCATAAAAACAGAGAGTGTGATGTGTTGTCAGATAGGCCACCAAACAACTAAGAGGACGTTCTATTGCTAAATGACTCGCTTTTATGGCTCATTCGCTAAGATGTTCTACTTTGAGCGTACCACGAATTTGTGGGACGGATACTTGGCCGCAGTTGCCACACTTTCATTAATATGAGGGGATACGACTATGTAGTTAATTTTCTATTTGAACGTCCAGAATCCCGGAATATTGAGAACGAGCCTTTTGCTTACCTTTTCACTCGTAAACTGCAGCTTATTGGAGTGCCGTCAAATCTGTTTTACAACATTAGTCATGTGAGGTATTTCTCCGTGGTAAAACAGCCTTACCTTACTACATCCTAATCAGGAAATCTCGTGTTCACTAGAACGCCAATGAGAAACACTGTACTTAGAAGGGCCAGGAAATGGGCGCTGCTGAGAAAGTACGCAAAACCGGTTTCAAGTGCTACGCGAATGCGAAAAAAGCAACACACACACACAAAAAAAAACAAAAATATTTGCTACTCGAGAAGAAATGTGCGCGGGACCTATTAACACTCCAAACAGCAATCTGTGTGCCTTGAAACGAAAAAAAAAAAAAAACTGCTTTCATGCTCGTTTTCATTAGTTGAAAATTTCTTTTTTTCCTTGTTGCCATTTTATATGAAGCTGATAGGAGCTTTTATGACCACGTTCTTTGAATGAGTTCTGCAAGGAAAGTTTTTATTAGGTGAGAAGAGCATGCCACAAACAAAACTAAGCATATTTTAAGGGTATCAGCGCAGAGCTCCCAGCTCATTTTCATTGCCTAACAATCGAAGAGATCAAAAAGGACAAGAAGTTCATGGGAATAGCAATTGTTCGTGTGTCCTCTTTGCTCTTTCTGTTAGAGATCAAGGTAGAGTTAAACCTCTGTGTAACGAACCGTCATGTAGCGAATTCCTCAATATTACGAAGTTTTTCAATTCCTCGATGCCACTCTAATCGAAGTGCATGTATTTGAAAACTCCATGTAACAAACATGTCGCGGTAGTTGACCTTGATATAACGAACTCGCGGTGCCGACTGTATATTAGCTAGTGCCGAGTCACTGGAAATTTGGCACAGCCGGAAGTTTTAGGACGATAAAACATGAACTGAAGTGAGAGGAACGCCTACTACAGCAACGAGCAACTGCAGTTGATCCAGTGCTTCGTGTTTCAGCGCCAATGCCGCATCTCCTTGGCAGACGCAGCAGACTACGCTGCTTTTGCT
This sequence comes from Amblyomma maculatum, assembly GCF_055883805.1. NCBI lineage: Eukaryota > Metazoa > Arthropoda > Arachnida > Ixodida > Ixodidae > Amblyomma > Amblyomma maculatum. The sequence continues at coordinate 55,700,810 of NC_139344.1, forward strand.
GTCGGAACATGGCACTGCAATAGTTCATGTTTAAAAGTGGCAGAAAATAACAAAAAATAGACGCGGGGCGAGCAGCGTGTGTCCATCAACTGCCGCGCGGTTATTCGTGGGCTCCCGCGCGTTGGTAGCGGGAACAGCGGAGAGCACTGCCGACGCGAGGCAGAGTCTGTTTCCTGAGACAACGGTGGTGGGCGAGCATGCGCATTGGCGGCGGCTGCGACGCCAACGCGTGTGCCCTCTCCCAGACTGATTTCTCCTTTACCTCCTTTCCCCGCTCCCTCGTAGATGCGTCACGCGAGTTGCAGAGGAGGTGGAGGCTGCCGCCGTAGTCGCGCCGCGCTATCAGTGCAAGTGTGAAACTTCGAATAATTCTGATTTACTGTAAACACTTTCAAGGTGGCTTTCCTTACATCAATTCTTTATCTAGTTTTCGCTTTATGTTGTCCTTTTGGGTCATCACGCGAAAACTGCATGTAACGAAAACCGGGATGTGATGAAAAATCGTGGCCATTTTACAATTTCGTTATAACCAAGTTTAACCCTTTTGCTGTCACGGACGTATAGGCACGTTTTCGTGCTTCCCCCCCCCCCCACAGTGTCACCGATGTACCGGTACGTTCTCTATCATGCATTCAAAACTTCGCACCTGAGCGAAAAGCTAGCACGCTTGGACAGGCTGCGCCATCTGTCAAAACTTTCTACAAATTCATATTTTCGGTTCGCGTTGTGTTGGTACATACATTCTGAAGAGTATGGAGCGACCGCGCCCGCCGCCTTCTTTACTGGGGGGCGCAGTCGCTCCTCGTGCTCTACTCTATCGCGCTAAGGGATCATGCGGCACGTGTGTTTTGCAGCGCGTGCATCTAGTTACGGGTCAAGGGTTCTGCCATCTGCCGCAGTTTTGCAGGTTTTTATTTTTATTCTGTTGGCATGTCTGCTACGATGCGTCACGTTCTGGCTCGCGCCGTTGCCTCTCCAATAGGTCGACACATGACTCGATCGCTGCTTTCGTTCTTTCTTGCCGCACCCTTGCTTTGCGGCTAGCAGCAGCAAAGGAGGTTGTTTTAGCCTCTTTCCAACATCCTCTCTCATCTTGATTTCACAACATGCCATTTATCTCCGTTGTGCGGGCCACCGAAAGTGCGCTCTCCGTGCACGCGGTTACTTTCGGATGGCTGACCGCGCGGGACCTTCGCCTGCGGACTGGATCGATGGCTCTTTTGATTATAAACACAAGTCGAGCTCGGATTCGATCTCTCAAGAACTATTGAGCAGTTTTTTTTCTTATACTATCTTCATTTATCTAATTTATAATCAGGCTGATAATGATGATGATGTTAATTAACAACATGTGCAGAACATTGAAATGTGCATATTCCGTTGACTATGTTATTTGTATAGCAACCATAATCAAAAATAAATCACCATGCTCGTTCCCTGATATGCTCATTTCCTGAAACCAAGCCGACACTGGGGGTACATCACGGCCAGAAACGCTCGACAGTGAAAGGGTTAGCTGCACTCTATAACTATACCAGCGAAAGTAGCTGTGCAAACAGTGTTTCCGTCCATCACTGAAGAGCATAACACAGCTCGACCAAGGATAGTGCCTGCCTTTTCCTTTTTTCCATGCTGGGCTTTTCTTGTACACAGACTGGATTTTGCTAGCGTTGTAAATTAGGCTGTAGGGTTCCTCCGATTTCCAACTGTCAATAAAATGACTACAGATGTAGAGTGCGGCTTGAGCTCCGAACTCTCATGCCGTAACTCCTGGGGAACATTGCACAAAGCATCCGGTTGCAACAGCAAGACATTAAAAACATTCGCACTTTCCACAACCACACATTAACTCTTTCGCTACCACGGGAAAAAGGGCAGTTTTTACTAGGTAGAAGGAAATATTTTTTGGCGACTAGACACTAATGCCTTATTTACATTGCTTGGTATCAAAATGTAGCTAAAAGAATGTTCTATTCAATAACATAAACATTACAAATATATTTATTAGACAAATTAGTAAGCATAATGTTTATAATTTAAAAATTTGTACAGTGGGGACATCATTCTTATTGAAAAAAAAGAGCAAAACTTTAAATATACCAAGCGTGGAAAAATTTGAAGGTATACATTCTGTAGCTAATTTTGTCATAAAAAGATGACATAATTTTCAGAGGGTATTGCCGAAAACTGTTCTTTCACCAAAAAAAAAAAAAAAGTTAGTGCCACCAACTTCGACTTCCTGGTTTCATTTAGGAAAAAACTGCATGCGCTTCACAGCTGCTGGCAAGGAATGATGTCTGTATGACGTTGTGACCTTGAAAACAAATAATATAGCTGAGCATATGTTCAGCCGCTCATAACTATTTATTAGTAGTCGAAATATGCGCTGCACATAGAGCGACATACCTGCTGGATGTTCCGGCTCGACTTAGATGCATCCTTCTCATGGGTGCTTAAATCTGATGTGTCCACATCTTCTTCTGGCTCACCACTGCTGTCTACATCCGCAAAATCAGCTCCTGAAGCGCTCGATTGATGAGAAACGCGATCTCTTCTAGAAGCATCCGCACGCGATGACGACGCTATGCTCGAAGTGCTCGCTGGGCAATCCGAAACGTCGCCGGGAGAAGCACCGAAAAGCAAAAAAACCAACAAAACATGTCGGATCACGCCGTTTGTTTCCCACTTTCTAACCTAGATGGCGCTAGGTGCCTGCAAACCGCTCGCACGCTCGAGAATTTGAACCGTGGTTGATCAGATTGATCGATTTGAATAGGCGCGGTAGCGAAAGAGTTAATTATATGTGTGGATACGTGCATCTGTGTTTTAAACAACTGGACCCAGGTCACTCGCCGCTCATGCTCTGTGGAAACTCGTAGAAATGAATCGATTTAAAATTATCTGACGAGTTCGCATAGCTGCCAGTACAGCCAACTACATGATACCTTTGGCCGCAGACTTTGTCTCACCGGACATATTTGCAGAATTAGCCCAACTTTCTGCTCTCCGAGGACATATCCACGCACAAAATCACCTAAACACTAGGAGTACCGAAGCAATTTCCACACAAGCCAACAACAAACTGTGCACTCCAATGTGTAGGGGTATGCAAATTTTGTAAGATTGAATAGTTTTTGAATAGCATTTACAGTTCGATTTGCACTTAACTTTTGCTATTCGAACCAAAGTAATTGCAAATTCTTGCAGTTTGTTTGACTAGCTTTTTGCAGGACTATGCGAAAGGTAAGGGCAATCTGGTCCAATGAGGATGGCATGCGCTACATGACTGTGCTCCTGTAGCTTACTGTATATAGCACGCAAAGGTAAGAGCACAATCATGTAGTGCACGTCATCCTGATTGGCCCAGATCGACCTTACCTTTTGCAGTGCTGCAAACTACTTGTGAAACAGGGCATAACCGGTGGCGAAAAAAATTTTGCCATTCTTGAGTGGTGGCAGCTTTCACTTGTCACGTGATTCAGATTTAGCGGGTTGTCTTTAGACGCCGGAGAAAAGGACTGCACGAGAGGTATCTCGGTAGAAAAAAAATCTGATTGTTTGCTTCTAACCCCCTCAAATACTTTACATTATGATGCACTTGGGCTAAAGGGAATATTAAAAATTTTGCACAGTTAATCTTAGTTAATTACCTAATTAAATGGAGTATAAGAAATATTCATAGTGCCATGTGACTTGTTTTTATATATATCCTTGGTTCAAGCTGCATGAAACACCTGTATACTGGACCGACACTGATCTTCCACATACAGCACATGCGTCATCTCCATTGTTAAACTTCTTTTTGTAGCTGCGTGTTCTAAGGCACCCTGATCTATCTTCAAAAAGTAGGGCACTGCCTCTTGAGTTATCAGAGAAATCTTCCTTCCTGATCTGCATTTTCCACTTTCGGTATAATTCCACACTGTTTTTTTCCATCGAATTTATCCAATTTTTACCTTCTGTGTTTTTCACCTGTTGCTTAATGCTCCTTATTTCTTGTGACGGTACTGATGTCATCGAATGACAGTAACAGCTGGTGGTAACAGAAATTTTACTTTCAGAATGGTTTTCTGAATTCACAGTGCACCTATGAGATCATTCCTTGGTTAAAACTGAAGTATATTTGAGAACACAGTATATTCAAGTATGGAATACAAAGCTAATGTATTTTTAAAATGTCACAATATCTTCATGCCAGAGTTACCTCGATAAGGTTGAGAGAGGTACCGGAGGTAGCGTAGTTCACGTGGATGGATGCAAGGAAAACATCTAAACTCATCTTCTCACTTAACAGTGCGCCCCTGAAGTAGCTAATCATTAACCTTTGGTGAGCACTCTTAAAGAGAGGTTGGAAAAGTGTGCATTGTCATTTTGAAGCTGTTATCATTTTAGAACATCGAGATAAATATGCGTTTGATGCTGAGAGACAACAAAATTAACCATACCTGCCACAGTGTGAAGGAACACAGTTAACTCGGCTTCTCTAACTTGCATTAGGTTCTAATGTAGCCTAAAATGCTGCTGCATGCACTATATTTGCTCGCTAATGCAATCATTTGATATAGACAGCATATGTAGTGTGGAAGATAGTTGTCAAATGGCATGATAAACAAACTGTGCACAGTGGCATATGATGTGCTGACGATACTCCTGGCCTCCTGGCCACCTCTAGTGACCTCAGGCACCCCCCTATGTTTGTAAATGCTGTTTGGGTGTGCAGAATTTATGCTCTGAGAAAGGTGTTTTTTGCATGTTGGTGCTGTTGTATGTTTTCATTATGTCTTATTACATTATATTCATTCTTTAAAGATCTGCATAGCACAGAGCAGGTAAGCTTTGAATGTTGGTTCTGATCTTACTGTTATTGCACCTTTTTCAGACGGTGCATGTCTTCAGCCTTAAGAGTATGGTAGTTGAGTCGGCTGCATTTGAAGATGAGGCCTGGGCCATGGACTACCTGCCAAAAACCTCTGAAAGCGTCACTGAAGTGCTAAATACCCACAAGTTGCTGCTCACTGAAAGTGGAAGAGTTGCTGACATGCATTATATAAAAGATAACTATGCACGGTTACAGGTACGTGAAATCCTTTTGTCTTGCCCCCACACTTCATGATCATACGGGTGCTCACCTGGATTTAGTGTGAGGAGCAGTGCTTATGAGAAATGAAGCTGCCATACCTCACAGTGTCTGCTGATTTTATGATTGTTTCACTCATGTCTCCACTCCAAGGTTAGCCATGTATCTGTCTGCAGAGAGGTGACACGCTAGTTTTCTCACCCTAAACCTAACGAATGGAGGGTCATGGTGCTGACACTGCTGGATGGATGAGCATCTTTGTGAGGGTGTAATAAATATCCCACCACCGCCAGATAACTGAGTAATGCAAATCAGCCAATTTTTGTGTATCCTACAGATTATCGCTTCTGGTAACATTCTTGGGGAACTGCATGTCAATGCTAAGATTAAAAAAAAAAAAGAAGATACAATCTAGCCTGGTGCATTTGAATCAGCATTGACCTGCTTATTTTATTCATATGATACCACATTATACAGGTTTTCAGGATGATGCCTTGACTATAAACTGACAATTGAACTGAATGCATTTTATCACTCTTTTGAAGTTATGTAATATATATACCTATGCTGCATTTACAAAATGTGCGGCTCTAAAGTTGCGCAGTGAATTTGTTAAGGCTGCTTGTTTGTTTCTGATGCTTCTTGTTTATATCATTAGCGCAGTGTTAGTGTTTTGGGGGAATCCCCCAAAGTGGAATAGATTTATAATTTTGGAGTAATCGGCCACCCAAGTAGAGCCATATGTTGTAAGAAAAGATGTTGAAGAGTCTGAAGGTTCATTTGGCAGTTTATCTTGAATTATGCATGCTGATTGTTTGAACCAAAGCTGATCAACCCTGTACTTGCTTTTAAATCGGCGCATATAAGGATGTAGACAAGGGAGTAGTGGTGCCCTGCCACAGTGGCACAGTGGTCAGGGCGCTCGACTGTTGATCTCGAGGATGTCGGTTAGACCCCCGCCACGGCAACCATGTCTCGATGTAGGCGAAACACAAGGTGCCTGTGTACTGTGCCATGTTAGTGCCCATTAAAGAACCCCAGGTGGTTCAAATTTCTGGAACACTTAGTTATTGTGTCCTCCACGGCTGATGTCACAATGGGATGGTAAACCTCATAAACTGGACGTAAAGCAGAGGAATAGTGACTCTGTGCTTTTACAGCACCTAAGTTACATTATTAAGGCTGCTGTCTAATTTTGGCGGTTCAGTTTTCAACCCTGCTTAAGCTGGCTTTCCCCAGCATGTCTTTTTGCCAATATTGAGGGAAGTTATCAGTAGTCCAAAAAAGGAATAGGACAAGGGGATGACGACAGTTCCAGCTGGGCTGGCAATCGAATAAATCATGCTTACATGCGGGAAATCTCATATAATCCTAACAAAGCAGCTTTTATACAGTTTTAATCGACATTTGGGTGCAAAAAACTTCATGTTTGAAACTCTCGATATTTACTCACCTCAAAACTTTATTTATCTGTGAAGACCACTGGGGTACCAAGTCGTACTGAGCTCCTTCCTCTGCATTTTGGGTGGGACTTCTGGCATGCAGGAACCTGGAGACGTGATGCTCTACCTCATGGATGCTTCGGATGAGTCTGGTGAGGAGCGGCAGCAGTCAGCATGGCTGAAACAGCTTCATGGTTGCACCATGCGTCTGTCAGACAACCGCATCTACTTGAAAAGCCAAGAGATCAGGCGGGAATGGGCTGTAGCAGTCTATACGGCGTGCCAGTCGGTACGCACATTCCAGAATGTTCCACGTGCCTTCCACAGTTTTCAGTGAGCATTTTCACCTCCTTTTTGCAGAGTTTCTTCCAGGCATTAGAAAGAGGGTGGTACGTTGTGGCTATCTATAGACCACATGGCTGTGTGAGAAGCCACAGAGAGAAAACGCAGTCAGTCCCGAATATATATTGAACTCTAAGAGGACTGCGAAAGAGTTTGATGCATGAATAATTGTATATATAAAACATGGCAGTGAATAAAGTTAGCTGCGACCTAGAAGTAAAAGCATGGTGCACCAATGCTTCCAGTGACGTGCTGACCGTGTCACTCGCTGGGCGTCACTAGGCCTAGCTGCTTCACAGCGAAGCCGTCGTGGAGGATCCTTCGTAACTAACCATTGCCTGGAACAAGAGGCCTATACATGTTACTAGCACACTACAAGCAGAACAGTCTATAATTACAATTGTTTTGCAAAGATCATTGAATGACCAGAGTTGTATCGAACGCTGGCTTCACTGTATGGCAGAAATGTCGCATCGAAACTGGCACCCCCAGATTGAAGGCTGTTTTGTCAGTCATATGCCACGTTGCTTACGTCATTCAGTTTTATGACATCCCTACATAGCCATAGCAGCCAGTAGGTGCCCAAGGCCGCACCGACACTGCTCTACACTTAAACAGTAATTGCAGGAGCGCTATTAGGAGAAGTGGCACTACCCGTAACTTTCCACCTGCAACTATCCCAGAGCAGTCGCACCATAGCACTGGCGATGGAAACAAGGCAAGTTACGGCGGTTTCAGGCGATGCGATTGGCCACACCTAGGGTGGGGTCAAAAATAAATCCCCTCAACTGTAAACTTATCTGCATAAATGCTTTCCCCATGCATCTGCCTTCTGATTTTAACCCGGTAGCTTCAAAGGCACTATTCTCCAGAAAATGTGGCATCGGCATTGTCAATATCGGCGTTATGAGCGAAAAACCAAAGGGCATGCCTCTGGGAGGTGGCAGCCAATATGGTTAGGCACTGATCATAAGGTTGTGCTACGTCACATGACCATGAGACCTGGCCGATTTGGCAGGAGCTCTAACTTGGGCTTCTCATTTGAAATGGGAGGGTGAAAAGAGTCGAACCTTCCAGGACCCTTGCATTCGAGGCAGTCATGCTATCCCTAGGCAGCACAGGAAGTTTGTATGGCTTGGTTAAGTGGGGCTTTATGTCTGTGTTGGATGGTCTTTTACACAATACGGCAGCTTACGATTGTATGCTAAAGAGCACGATGGAAGAAAGAGAGGTGCTCCGACGGCCCAAAATTAAGAAATCTTTCATGCAGCCCGAGTCGAATTATAACCCAGAAAATACCTCCAACCAAAAAAAAAATTGTTTCAAGCAGGCGAACGCCCCTATGTGTCAAAATCAAGTGCCCGTCCTAAGCGCGCCCATAGAGACGCCAGTAAAATGAGTGACGAGACAGGCCTCCAGTACCGGTGCTGCCTCTGGTGGCCGCTTCATTCGTAAAAGTCACACTAAGCGGCCGCTCCTCGTGGCGCCGTCGGAGCACCTCTCTTTCTTCCACCGTGCCAAAGAGTATTTCTACGATAAAGGTGGTGTAAGGTGTTTATTGGAGCCCAAGACCGTATGCAACGTCCGCAAACCAAAGCGACGGGGGTAGCGTTCGAACCAACAGCTTGCCAACAGTGCAGTGCCAACAAGGCTCCGGCTCCACTTCGTCTACCTCTTCGGGTTGGTGCGCGAGCTGATGGCGATCGGGATTACTACAATACCCCCCGGCGGAAAAGGAGCCATCCTGGCGACTTATGGTGAGGAAAGGGTAGGGGGATCATAATACGGCTTGAGGCGGTCGACATGTACAGTTTCTCGGCCGCGGCGGCGATGGTCTGGAGATGGGTTCAAGGGCTCTACTACGTAATTGACGGGAGAAGATTGTTCGAGAATGCGGAAAGGTCCATGATAGCGCGATAGGAGTTTGGATGAGAGGCCGGGTGCTGAGGAAGGCACCCAGAGCCCAAATGAGGGCACCTGAGGGATATGAAGGCGCTGCATTTGTAGGGTCCCGGTTATGCTTTTGTTGAGCCTGGTTCTCCGTTGTGAAGGAGCGCGCCAATTGTCGGCATTCTTCGGCAAATGTGTGCGCTTCAGACAGTAGAGTGGTCTCTGAAGCGTCGGGGTGGTAGGGCAGGATAGTATCCATGGTGGACGTGGGTTCACGACCATATAAAAGAAAGAAGGGGGAGAACCCAGTCGTAGTCTGCGTAGCCGTATTGTAGGCGTACGTTACGAAAGGCAGCACTTGGTCCCAATTAGAGTGAGCGCTATCAACGTACATGGCTAGCATGTCACTAAGAGTGCGATTAAATCACTCAGTCATGCCGTTCGTTTGGGGGTGATACGCTGTGGTGCTCCGGTGAATGATCTGGCACTGTTTGAGGAGGGCTTCAACAGTGTCGGAAAGAAATGCACGTCCGCGGTCACTGATCAATTCTTTCTCAATTCTTTCGGTGCTCCGTGATGAAGAACGAGGCGATGCAGAATGAACGAAGCAACATCCCGTGCGGTGGCAGACTGCAAGGCCGATGTTTCCACGTAACGGGTTAGGTGGTCAACGGCTACGATGACTCAGCGGTTGTTAGCCGAAGTGGTCGGAAGCGGGCCATACAGATCGATACCGACACGGTCAAAAGGGCGGCTGGGGCAAGGCAATGGCTGCAACGGAGCGGCTGGCTGAGGGGGTGGATTCTTGCGACGTTGGCAGGCGGTACAGGATCGGATGTATTGACAAATGAAGCGGTACATACCGCGCCAGTAATATCTCATACGCAGTTGAGAATAGGTTTTCATGACACCTGCATGGCCGCATTGGGGATCGGCGTGGAAAGAGGCGCAGATTTCAGCACGGAGATGTCGCGGAATCACGAGAAGCCACTTTCGCCCTGTAGGATGGTAATTGCGGCGGTATAAAAGTCCATCACGAGTGGCGAAGTGGTGGGCCTGACGACGAAGTGCACGTGACGGAGACAGCTCTGCGGGCGTAGACAGGAATGTTAAGAGGGAGGATATCCATGGATCCTTTTGCTGCTCAGATTTCATGTTAGTAATGTTGAGCGGCGACATATCGTAGGCACAAACGAAGCCAGCCGTCGAGTCGTTAGGGAGCGGTGAACGGGAAAGGGCATCAGTGTCGGTGTGCTTGTGTCCAGATCGATAGATGACGTGGATATCGTACTCCTGAAGACGTAACGCCCAGCGGGCGAGGCGGCCGGAGGGGTCTCTGAGGGAGGATAGCCAACAGAGCGCGTGGTGGCCGGTAACAACGTAGAATGGGCGACCGTAAATATAAGGACGAAACTTGGTAATGGCCCATATGATGGCCAGACACTCCTTTTCGGTCACAGAATAGTTCGATTCCGCTTTCGTGAGGGTACGACTAGCGTACGCGACAACATACTCGGAATATCCAGGTTTCCGTTGAGCAAGAACAGCGCCTAGACCTACGCCGCTTGCATCAGTGTATTTCGGTCGAGCAGGCAGGGTCAAAATGGCGGAGTATAGGGGGAGAGACCAGTAGACGGCGTAGTGTACTGAACGCAGCATCACAGGCTGGTGACCAAGAGGAGAGGTTCGGGCCTCCGGCGAGAAGTTGCGTTAAAGGGGCGATGATACTGGCGAAGGTGCGGATAAAACGGCGGAAATACGAACATAGACCGACAAAACTGTGAAGTTCTTTCAAGGTTGTGGGCTTGGGGAAGTCTGCGACGGCACAAAGTTGGGTAGGATTCGGTAGAACGCCATCCTTGGATATGACATGACCAAGTATTGTGAGCTTGGTAGCGGCAAAGTGACATTTCTTCAAGTTGAGCTGTAGGCCGGCTTCAGTAAGGCACGTAAGGACACGCTGAAGGCGCAGAAGGTGGGAAGGGAAATCTTTCGAGAAAACGACAATGTCATCTAGATAACAAAGACACATTTCCCATTTGAGCCCACTGAGAATGTTATCCATCATTCTCTCGAAGGTGGCGGGGGCGTTGCACAGTCCGAATGGCATTATATTGAATTCATACAAGCCATCGGGAGTGATGAAGGCTGTTTTCGGGCGGTCAGTGGAAGCCATCGGTACTTGCCAATAGCCAGAGCGCAAATCTAGCGACGAAAAGAACTCCGCTCCTTGCAAACAATCTAGCGCGTCGTCAATTCGTGGTAGTGGGTAAACATCTTTGCGGGTTATCTTATTCAAACGCCGGTAGTCCACACAGAAGCGGATCGTGCCATCTTTCTTCGTCACCAGCACTACGGGGGAGGCCCAAGGGCTATGAGGTGGTCGTATGATGCCCTGTTGAAGCATATCGGCGACATTGTCACGAATGACGCGGCGCTCAGTGGGCGACACGCGATATGGTCGCTGCCGCAGGGGAGCATGAGGACCAGTGTCGATTGCATGAGAAACGGTCAAGGCGCGGCCCAAGGAAGGCTGGGACACGTCAAAAGATGCACTGAAGTGCTGAAGGAGGGCGACTATTTGACCCCGTTGGGCAGACGGAAGGTCGGTCGCGATAGCTTGATGAAGGGCTTCGACAGGAAGCTCATCACTCGTAGCAGCACAAGACGTCAGGGCAGCGACGTGAGGAAAAACTTCAGGTTTGGAGAACATGTAAGTGCGATCAGGGTCCAGCTCTTCAATGCAGCCAAGGCACTCCCCGCGAAGAACAACCGTCGAGCAGGGAAAAGGGTTGGAAGCATAGATGACACAGCTGTCATCAGAAATCGTTAGAACGGCGAAAGGAAGAAGGAGGCGGTTATGGTGGGCGGAGGCGAGTTTGGGCGTAAAGAGAACAGGACTAGGGAGGGCAGATGTCGAAATAAGGGGAACGAGAACAGAAGAAAAGGGAGGAATGTCGGTGTGTGCAGCTACAAGGAGTTTAGCAGGGCGCACAGACGGGTCACACAGGGAAACATTACATACAGGGGAAAGCTCAACTTCAGCACGGGCACAATCACAGCACTGTGAGTCGACAGAAAGTCGTAGCCGAGGATGATGTCGTGGGAGCAGGCGTAAAGCACCACCATCTCGACGAGACACGTAATGTCTTTGATGCAAACTCGTACTGTGCACGCTGCCACAGGGGTGATGCGCTTTGAACTGGCCTACGAAGCGAAAAGGCAGAAAGCGGCGTCGTGACGTTGCGAATTTTGCGGCGAAGGGCATCACTAATTACGGAAATGGCAGCAACTGTATCCACCAGCGCAAGAACGGGAAAACCTTCTACGAACACTTCAATGACGTTGGCGGGAGAAGGCGGAGGACTTAACGAGTTCGTCAAACGCGCAGTTCTTGCCTCCGGAACTGCGGCATTTAGTTTTCCCCTTGCGTAGGGCCCTGTCGCCGGAGCATCGGCGAAATGGAACGTCGGCGAGGCGAAGGCGAACGGCGTGTCGAGTACTGAGCCCGAGGTGGAGACGATCCAGAAGAGACGTTGCTCAAGGGCGGCTCGGGATCGTAGTGGTACTGACGGACTGTGTTCTCAGGATGAAGCGGGCGCTGACGGCAAAGGCGAGCGACGTGACCCGGGAGCCCGCAAGCATAGCAAATTGGCCGATTGTCGGCGGTTCGCCATGGGTTCGTAATGCGGCGTCGTGGTCGAGGGATCGAAGACTGAGGGGCCATGAAACGAGGTGAAGCATAAAATGTAGGGCCATTCTGGTAAGACGATGTAGGAAGCGGACCGCGCGTTCCAGCGGTTACTTGAGCGTAAGTGAGCGGGGCTTGCACAGGAGTGATGGGAACACTAGAAGGCAGCGCTTGGCGACTTTCTCCTCGATAACTTGGCGGATAGCCGGCGATATGGATGGCGCGTTGGCCGGCGCTAATTGCGAAGTGCAGACGGTCGGCTGAACTGGATGGAGGAGGGACAGCTGGCATGCAACTTCTTCGCGGATGGTCTTGGATATTCTGCATAAATTGAGACTGTTCCGCCGCCGACGTAGCCAGTGCCAAGCCAGCAATGCCGGCAGGTGCGGCAGCCCGCCGCGTAGACGCGCGTTGCTTTCGTAGCTCGTCAAACCTCTGGTACAGGGTTATAATGTCGGATACGGAAGTAGGGTCCCTGGCCGACATCATATAGTACGCGTCATCAGTGAGACCTTTTAGAACGTGTGACTCGTTCGGGCTCGGGCATGGACGGATTGACTAGCTTGCAGAGGTCAACCACGTCCTCAGTGTAGCTGGTAAACGTTTCCTCGGGAAGTTGAAGCCATGCATTGAGGCGTTGTTCGGCGCGGAGTTTGCGTACCGCAGGACGGCTGAAGATATCCGCGAAGTTCTTCTTGAAGACAGACCATGTCGAAAGATCGGCTTCGTGGTTTCGAAACCGCAGATTTGCCACGTCCGTGAGGTAGAAGAGGACGTTGCTCAGTTTTATGGAATCGTCCCAGCGGTTGTAAGTGCTGACGCGCTCGAAAGAGGCCAGCCAGTCGTCAACATCGTGGTCGTCGGTACCACTGAAGAAAGGTGGGTCACGGGGGCGTTGTGCCCCGGGACAGAAGATGCTGGCAGGAGTGGCAGGGATGGGCGCCGATGGTTGGCTGGGAGCGTCCTGCATGGTTGTGACCAAAGGCGGTAGCGTGCGGTTCCGAAGTTCCAGGGTGAAATTTTCGATGAGGACTGGGGCGACGACCGAGACACCTCCACCAAGTGTAAGGTGTTTATTGGAGCCCAAGACCGTATGCAACGTCCGCAAACCAAAGCGACGGGGGTAGCGTTCGAACCAACAGCTTGCCAACAGTGCAGTGCCAACAAGGCTCCGGCTCCACTTCGTCTACCTCTTCGGGTTGGCGCGTGAGCTGATGGCGATCGGGATTACTACAGTGGCATCAATTAAAGGATTAGTGGTTAAGTGAGTGGCAAAGTGTATGTACACAAGTGGAGACCTGTAAGGGGAGTCATGGATGAGAACCACTAACGCTGTCTCATGAAACTCTTGAAAGCGGAATTTAAGTGTCTTCTCCTAATTTTTGTTTGTTTTGAAGATACAAATTTTTTGTCTATCCCGTGAGATTCCTATTGCTGACATTCTTATGTACAACAATCTAGAACAATATTGATTTCATTCAAAGTAAACCTGGTTGCATCTTTTGTCACAAACTTATAAAGCCACTTGCCTGAAGCTTTGAGTGTCAACAAATGCAGTGAAATTACAGTGAAATCTTGCTGATGTGATCCCTCTTAATACGTTGTTCGGCATAATGCGATTTTTTTTTCTTTCCCGGCCGTGACGCTCTATCAAAGCAATGTATTTTTCTATGGCTAAGAGGATTCTACTTTCAGGTGGGCCTGGGTAATACGATCATGAAAATATATGAAAAATTCGCGTGGTTTCGAATTTTCTTCTAAGAAGCCACCAAGAATTGCTAGCGAGGGGTGTGGGGGATAGCAGTAACGCTCATGGCCGATGTTTCAGTGCTGTTTGCTATAGTAATGATCCCCATCCACACGCAAACACACCTCTGTCTTTGAGAGTTTACTTTTTTTTTTTTATGTGTGTGGTAACTAAGTTTCACGCCCTCGCTGTCCCAAGCAATGAAACTGCCGCTCATTTCTACTAGTTCAGGAAAGCTTGCCTCTGGATGTAGAGAAACAAAAATTTCTGCTCAAAATGAGATTCAAAGTGCATTAATAAAAGTTTATGCCAAGTATGCTTCATTCGGCCTTTTGGGGCTTATTTTGGATAATACGATTTTCGGATAATGCATTTTAAATTTCAGTTCCGGTGAGAATCGTATCAACGAGACTTCACTATAAACAGTACAAAGGCTTTTTTTTTTTTTCTTTTTGGAAACAAGATACCAGTCTGCCCTGCAGTGAACATAGAATTTAAATAGGCATAGTACGGTCTGCAAAGACTCCTCAATGCTGTCACATGCAAATGCATGGTTGAAACTTGAGAGACAGAACTGATAAGGGGCAGCATACTAAAAATAATGCTTCTTCTTGCCCATGGGTACCGCATGTAATTTCTGTATTGATTTGTATCATATTTTTCAGTTTCACTGCAGTTCTGTCAGCTCTCAAGTATTAAAACTTGGAGGAAACTGAAAATTTCCTTGAATGTTGAGCTCCAATTAACAGAAGGCTATTTAAAGGCTATTTACTTTTTAACACTTGTTGTTAATGGAACCAACATATCAATTCCATTCATTGAGGTATATAAATTTAAAAGTCTGATTTGATTAAACTTATGTTGTAGGCAGAACTTTATTTCACTTACAACCTACTGTATTCTTTTCTGTCTAAACAATGGCTTGCATAATAAAAAAAAAGATGTAGTGAAGGGAGTGATGTTATTGCCATGTTGCTAATGGCACTGTTATTGCCGTAAGTGGTATAAAAGCTGATGCAACAGCGACCAAGCCCTTTTCTTATGGCATGTATTTTGGGTGTGTTGTCACATCACTTCATACGTACTGTGTATGTGCTACTCAGTAGCACTACTCAGCCGCACTTTTCCTGCACCACTCATGTGAGCACCAGTGTGGATTAGAGCATAGCTTGTTTAAAGTTTTGAGAACAGTTCCAGCACTTTGCTGTCACTTGAAGCATATGCTTATGTGATAATGCTTCTAATGTGGCATCAGACTGATTTGTATTCAGTTATGAAAGAAGGGCTGTGTTTCTACCATTGCAGACATTTTATGCACTCCCTTTCTTCGGCGTGAAATGCAGCA
This sequence comes from Amblyomma maculatum, assembly GCF_055883805.1. Lineage (NCBI taxonomy): Eukaryota > Metazoa > Arthropoda > Arachnida > Ixodida > Ixodidae > Amblyomma > Amblyomma maculatum. The sequence continues at coordinate 55,716,344 of NC_139344.1, forward strand.
TGTTTTATCTTTGATATTGCCTACAATTGGGAGAGAAGTTGAGCAGACAAGAGTAGGGAAATGAGGGATTTGTTATGACATGCATAATAAGGAAGCCAGTAGACAATGAAACCAAGGAAAGCATAGGAGAACTGAATTGTACTGAATTGATTCCTCAAAGGGGCGTCCACATTTGACCGTGTTGTCTCATCAGCTGTGGCCGTAGTACCTTTCACATAGGCTTCAACAATGCCAGCCGGCCAGCAGTTGAAAAATTGAAGCAGGCTACGTAATCTGTTGCATACCGTGCTTGCATTTCATTTTCTCTCTACTATGAAATCAGTGCAGGTAAGGAAAAAAAGGACTTGTTTACAGGAATGAGGTGTGGAATCTAATAACTTCTCTTTCTGCAGGGCATACTTGAGCTCAGAGATTCCTATACTGCAGAAGGCATTGTCAAGCATTCAGGTCGAAGTGAACAAGCTCACAGCCATGATGAAAATTGTGCATGAAAGGCAAGTTGTTCTCTCCCGAAGACACGCTGTCTATCTGCTATCCCTGTAGCCAACGTCTTCTGTTCCTGTATGTATATTTGTACCGAAGTTTTGTACATATATCTGCTCGTTTTTTTTTAATCCACCTTTTGTGGCAGTGAGTGCTTGAACAGCTTTCATCTCATGGAATTAGGCACACTGTGTCCGCATGTTATATTCTAGTGTGTCTGTGGCTGACTTTTTGTCCATATGCAAATTTATTTACCATGCAGCCATTTTTACACAGCCTTGCCATGGTGGCTCAGTGTTTAGGGCACTTTGCAATGCTCCCAGCCACATTTTGACGGAGGCAAAATTCAAGGCACTTATTTACTGTGCTATCAGTGCATGTTTAAAAACTCCAGGTAGTCAAAATTGCTGAAGCTCTCCACCATGGCACCCCTCTTAGCCAATATGGATTTTGACGTTAAAACCCAGGTACCATCTTAGTACCTATTTTACATAGGCCTGGTTTTTGCCCTGGGGCTGTCATTCCTTAATTCCCTGGATCTGCTTTTGTTTTTCCTTTTAATTCGGTTCCCCCGCAAGGGCATCTCTTAAAGCAGACATTTGCTTGTACTATGCGACACCACGGACCCCGAGCACTCACGCTTAGCCGTGCGTGGCATCGCCGTGTTTGAGGAAAAAGGGATCCTGGTGGTTGAGCCGATGCCGAGTGTTTGGACCTTTAAGGCCCCTTGGCGGAGGCGACACACCACTTTGGCCCCCACTTCCCATAGACTGCACCTCCGGGCTGACCCGACCAGGGGAAATTGGCAGTCGCCTTTTCCTATTCTTCCCTGTGTCTTTCGCTTTCCTATCCTCTTTCTCACAACTTTTCTGTCTTCTCTTTCCTTCTTGTTTTTTGTTTCTTTTCCTGGCGGCTAGGGTTAACCGTGGCTAACCACCTTGCATTATGCCATATTTGGTTATAGTCGGGGTGTACGGCTGGCGTGGGCAGGACTGCTTTGCAAGTTCTTGTCCTGTCCCCTCGTTGGGCTTTGTGGTGGGTAGCTGCCACCTCAGCTGAACAAAAAACGTACCATATGGCTTCTTCTTTGCTCTCTAACGATCACTCCCGAAAAAGGGGGCGGACCAATGAAACCGCAAAGTTTGTTTTGAAAAATGCAAACCGATTCCCACGTTTCCACGTGGTGCACAGTGAAGACCCTCAAAAAAACAGCTAGGCAAATATCTCCTTTCGTTTTGACCGAGACATTGACTGAAGCAATAGGCCAAGGATACAATGTCAAAAAACTTCCAAATGGCGACCTTCTCTTAGAAATTATGTATCATCACAAGCACGAAAAACTCTCAGCAGTGACCAGCTTTGGGGAATAATGCTCAGTTAGTATTACCAAACATTGCTCTCTAAACATGGTAAGGAGCGTTATTTTAGATGACAACCGAAAGTACCTCAGTGAAGAACTCCTTGAAGGACTTAGAGAACAAAACGTCATAATTGTGTTCAAAATCAAAATCAGACGGGAAACCAAGGAGATACCGGCCAGGCAAATAGTCCTTACCTTTGAATCGAGCACACTCCCAAAGCTGTGGAGGTAGGGTATACAAAGATAAAACTGAAGCCATACATACCTAACCCGCATCGCTGTTTCAAGTGTCAGAGATATGGCCTCGGCTCGCAGATATGCCGAGGCCAACTGACATGCGCAAAATGTGCCTCCCATGAACATGCTGCCAAAAACTGTGGACCCGAAACGCATCTTTGCATCAACTGTGAGGGCACCCACGCTGCTTGCTCACGCACCTGTCCAACATGTAAACAAGAGAAAGATATCACCACAATAAAAGTCAAAGAAAACCTAACTTACAGGGAAGCATGTAAGAAACTCGCATTGACTCACACTCCAACTTATTTTGTTGTGACGCAAAATGAGGCAGCGTCACAGCAGTCTTCGGAACCTGCCCAAACTACACATGGTGCACCTGAGGAAGGGACCTCTTGGCCCATGTGGAAGTAGCTGGGGCTCCTCCACCACCCTCAAAACAGGCTGTGTGGACCTCCACCCAAGAAAACCTTATAGCATTTAAGAAGGCAAGAGCAGAAGCATGATTTATTCGTCGAAAAGCTGAAAAAGAATCTTGGCAGAGGTATGCGATGTCAATAAATAGGTCAGTGAAGTCTAAAAAAATGTGGGAGCAAGTTCACAAACTAGAGAGAAGCTACTCCCCATTTACTATTCCTATGTTGACAGCCCCCGATAATCAACTCTAGAAGAGCAGGCAAACATATTAAGAAGACTATTTTTCTGCAGTATCTAGCTCCTTACACTACACTGACACTTTCTTCAGGTACAAAAATGTGGCTGAAAGATAGACTTCCCACAAGTGGCAAGGTAAATTAAAAATATAATAGTTTAATTACACTCCAAGAAATGCATACAGTACTCTGGCAGAAAACAGACTGCACCAGGGGCTGATGAAGTGCATTATGAAATGCTAGCGCATCTCTCTGAAAATGCTATTAAAATGCTCCTTAAACTTTTTAATAAGATATGGGTATTAGGAAAGCTGCCAGAAGCATGGAAAAAGCAATTATTGTCCCATTGCTTAAACCAGGTAAACCAGCAACCTCTGCCTGCAGCTATCGGCCTATAGCTTTGACAAGTTGCCTTGCAAAGACCTTTGAAAGTATTTTAAATATTACAGTAAATGTTGTACTAGAATCACATGAACTGCTCGACATTCATCAATCCATTTAGTTCGCCTCGAAAACACCGTCTGAGAGGCATTTGTACACAGACAACATTGTCTTGCTGTCTTTTTTGATCTTGACAAGGCATACGATACCACTTGGAGGTATGGGATTCTTCTCGACCTAGCAGAGCTAGACGTACCAAGGAAGAATGTTGAACTGCCTGAAAGATTTCATGTCTAGCCGCTCTTTTCAGGTACGCCTAGGTGCAACACTTTCGAGGAGCTTTGTTCAAGGAAATGGGGTATCTCAGGGCTGTATTTTAAGCACAACCCTTTTTGTTTTGAAAATGAATTTGATTAGTAAAATTATTTCAAAATTGATTATGTATTCAGTTTATGCTAATGATCTCCAGATAGCTTCTACATCTACCAACATTTCAACATGTCAGAGACAAATACAGCTGACTGTAAACAAGCTAACAACATGGGCAGAGAAAAAATGGATTCCAGTTTTTCCCCTCAGGAAACAGTGGCAGTTACGGTTTCACTGCAACGAGGCATACAGATTAACCCCACTTTACACATCAAAGAAACTATTTTGCCTTTTAAAAATGAACATAAATTCTTAGGTGTAACTTTTTACAAAAAATTGACATTCCTACCGCACTTAAATGCCCTTAAAAAGAAAGCCTCTCAGTTCCTTAACATGCTCAATGTACTGAAAAAGAAACACTGGGGATCAGACCGAACTTGTTTATTACACGTCTACCACTCTGTTGTGCGATACAGTTTAGATTACGGCTGCATTATATATGGTTCTGCTCGACCGTCATACCCAAAGTGATTAAATCCAATACATAACCTTGCATTGCGGCTCTCAAATGGTGCCTACAGAACATCCCCCATTAAAAGCATCTACGTAGAAACACCCCTTGCAGACAGAGGAATGATGCTTACATGTGCATACATACTCGAAATAAGATCTTTACTGAAACATCCCATAGTAACGAAGTGCACTTCCAGAACTGTTCATTAACAAGCCCCAGTCAATCAGGCCCTTACTATTCCGCTTTGAAGAATTATGCGAAGATTAGAAATAATGGACACACTTCCAAATGTTGCTCAGTAGCACTATCCATTGCCGCCCTGGTACAGCCTTCCCTCTACATGTGACCTCACACTGACAGACTTCCGAAAAGAGCAAACACCGCATGAACAAATATTGCAAGAATACCTAACACTGCGAGAGAAGTATAAGGACTACACTGAATTTTGCACAGATGGCTCAAAAACAGTAAATTACGTGGGATGTGCTGTTGTGCAAGGGAACCGATAGAAAGTAATAAGGCTACAGAACTGTGCGTCAATATTTACTGCTGAAAGTTACGCTATTTATGTAGCTCTAGACAAAATTAGAAAACATAAGTGTGAAAAGAGCATAATATATACAGATTCATTAAACCTGCTTACTGCATTACAATCTAAAAATGCAGCTGAGCCTATAGGGGAAACATCATTCAAGATGTAGAAAAAATCTCGACACAAGGCCAAACCATAATATTCTGTTGGGTTCCTAGCCATGTTGGGATAGATGGAAACGAGAGAGCCGACTCACGTGCTGCACAAGCTCGAAACAAGGAAATAAAGGAAATACACATCCCCTACAAAGGTTGCATCAGGTTAATACGAAGAAGCTTCAGAAATAAATGGCAGAATAAATGGAATAATGAAGAGAAAAATAAGGTACACACAATAAAACCCATAGTAGGAGAATGGAGGTCATGTACACAGAAGGATAGTTTGAGTGACGTGATGACACACAATGTTTTACTCACAAAAGAGCAAAAACCTCGATACGGAAAACGTGGAGGTGAACTCACCGTGAACCACATTTTGATCTCGTGCACAGAACTTGAACAGTTAAAAAAAACAAAACATTTTACTCCATTTTACAGTGAACACATCCTATTCCACCCCTGCTTACTGTTAGGAGACAATCCACTTGTTGAAATTTCATCTGTTTTTAGTTTTCTTAAAGAATTAAGGATCCTGAATAAGCTGTAATTTCTTAAACACTTTTCACTTTCACTCATAAAAGAAGCTCAGCAACCTTGTGTTGGGCGCAAGATGACCTTAGTTGCCTATGTGCGAAAAAAACTCAACTCATGTCTTTAATTCAGGAGAATACATTGGGGCATAATTTTGTTTCTGCTTAATAGTAATTTTGACGATATCACTGACGGTTTGTTTCCTTAAGAGGTCGCAAGACATTTTGTGCTGGTCTTTGTGTTTCAGTCCTTTACCATTGTTTATACAGGATAGCATTTGCTGCGTCATTCATAAGATGCTGCTATGTAGCTCTAGTGGGCAGCTTCCTTATGTGTGAGAAAAGAGTGCGCAAATGAGGGTGTACATAAAAAATAAAATGAAGTGGAATTTGGCTGGGCATTAGTAGCGTTGTGTTGTCTGTATCAGGTTTGCCCCTGCTGCCATGCGAGAACCGCAGCAAGCCTTAGGTCAGCTAGGCTGGCTTCACCGCATGACAACCAGTGCATCGAATGCCGGCTCTTCTGCATGACAGCAGTTTCACACTGGGTACATTCGATTTTCCAGTCCCAGGCTACTTGCTGACAGGTCTCTGCTTCCGCTTTGACAGGAAGCAGCACGATGGTCACATGACCTTGCAAGCATCGTTTGCTTTTAACAGACGATGCCAGCCATCAGTCAGCACGACTCAGTTCTTTTGCAGTGATGCCACGTGCATGTTTGTCTTTTCGTGTACATGTAATACTAAATATAGATAACAGAGGCGCGAATCAATCGGTGCTTTTTGCGAATGGAGCGTGCCATGCCTGAGTGAGAAGCGTTTTACGGACCTCAGTTTTGGCAGGATTTTGTTCCCATTTCTGCTTACGAAGTTCTTTCAAGGGCCAGCTCACTGCGCTTGAAAGCAGGTGAAATCATTTGCAAAAGCATTTATAAAAGGTGTTAGCTGCTCCAGCAAAAAGCGGTTCACTAGCGACACTTTCAGACCTGCGGGCTAAAATGATCACGAAACAGGTGAACTTCTGGGCAGCAGACAGACAATGTTCAGAGCTCTGGACGCTTCCATGTGTAGTGAAATTCAAGACAATAAACTAAAGACTCAAGATTCAAATGTCTTACAACTGGTTATAGAGATCGTGCCATTGTTTAGCGCACAATATCGTATGCAGGAACACAAAAAGTACTTGGAATGCGCTCGGAGTCTAACTCAGAATGGCCGCTGGCCCAGGAGCTTTATTGGCGGGCGAGGCTTCTGTGCTGCCTGAGGAAAATCGAATGCTGTGCAGCTGTCAGCAAGTAGTCCCGACAGTCTGAGACTGATAATCGAATGTACCCACTAAAAACAACACTCCAAATTGAAGGCTGCTTTCAAGAGAACTCAACGTTCACTTCAACACACGGTTTTACAGTGTGAGCACTGCTAGCAGGTGCCCAAGGACGCTAACCCAACCCGGCCTCATGCGCATAAAGTTATTATGGAAGCGCCATTAGGAGAAGTGCCCCTTGTAGAGGCTTACACGTGGTTATATGTGTTGAATGTTCTGTTAACGGAGTTATGTAAATGTGATCAAAACTGCTATACTTTTGCTTGGGATTGTCAGCAGGATATTCAGTTTGACATAAGCAGTAATGCGATATAATTGGGTTCCATATATGCAAGATCGACTGTATTGCCACATAACATGAATGTTGGATTGTGGAACCTACTTATTGTGAAACCTGGTGTTAGGCAGATGTAGCTGTTAGACAAATATAGCTTCAAAGGGACTGAACAAGAAATCACCCCTTATATCAGCGCTTATGCCATCTTCTCGTTCGCATGTCTCTTGTCTGTTTTGTGTTATTCCTTAATATGAACATTAACCAACTTGCCCAATACAGCATGCTGTTAAATTATCACTGTGTACTGTTTTGCAACATTCTACTGGCTGTATGAAAGGCAGTGTACAATTAGCGCTATGGCAGATGTCCTCTAATTATTGGATTTTGTTTGTTTGGACAATGATTGTAGCTATGTTTTCTATGCTTTTTAGCATCCTTGCACAAGTTTGCAATACAGAGTATTCTAGGTAGCCTCCTGTAGTCAGTCCCTTAATTGTGCATTTTTCTATAAACCTCTTCTTTCGGTTCCTTTTGTCTTTCTACACTACAAGCTTCCAGTACAGATGTGTGTTGCTAGAGCTCATGTGTATGTTGTCTAAGCATTCTTTTTTTTTTTTTTTTTTTGTGATCCTCTTTCAGCTACACTAAAGATGTGGCATGCCTGCAGGACTGGAAGAATTCGTGTGCAAGCAAAGGTTTGTCAGTTATTATTATCAGTGGCGATAGCAATTTCAACACCTCAGAAAAATACTCTCTTCATCATCATCGGTGAAGCGCCTTCCAGCGGGATGTTCTTTAAGCTTTGGAAGCAAGTGGTAGTCACTTGGTGCCAAATCCGGGCTGTAGGGTGGGTTGCTGATGACGTGCCGTCTAAACTGTTGCAGGAGAGACAGTTTGGCAGGCAACGTGAGGGTGAGCATTGTTGTGGAGAAAACTCATGCCCTTGAGCAGCATTCCTCTTCTGCAATTTTGAATCTCCCATCTGAGTTTCTTAAGGGTCTCACAATATCTGTCTGCATTTATTGTGGTACCAGGAACCATGAAGTCTACCAACGATACCCCTTTTCGATCCCAAAACACAGTTGCTGTGACTTTGCCGGCAGACTGTGATTGCTTGAATTTTCGCGGCTTGGGCGAAAAGGATTGCCACCACTTACTTGATTCTCGTTTGGTCTCAGGTGTGAAGTGAAATACCCAGGTTTTGTCACCTGTAACAATGGAATCCAAAAAGGTCTCCTTTTCATCTCCATGATGCTAAAGAAGTTCGCGGGAGGAGTCAATGCATTGCCATTGATGGTCGTCTGTGAGCATTCGTGGAACCCATCTTGCGTACACCTTCCGATATTTCAACTTTGCTGCCAAAATCCTATGAATAGTGCTTCTAGAAATGCCAGGAACCAAAATGCAGAGTTCGTCGAGTGTGATCCTTCAATCTTGCCGCACCATTTCTTCGACCTTCGCGACTGTTTCATCAGAAATTGGCGGTCTCCCGCTTCTTTCATCATGAATTTCAGTGTGACCAGCTGTGAACTTCCTACACCACATTCGGAAGTTTTTAACATCCATGCACGGCTCATCGTACACTTCCGTCAACTGGCGATGAATTTCGATTGGTTGATTGCCTTTTGTGTTCAAAAATCGAATAGCTGCGCGAACTTCACACCTGATGGTAGCGACAAATGGGAGCTCCATTTCAAATGGCTGCCGTGCCAAGACTGACATTCCCGTTCGCGCTGAGTCATGGCTTGTTTGGAAGACGAGGAACAAGGAACATAGCAGTATGGGCGAGCAACCATGCAAATAATTTCCCTGCGGCCGCAGCACTTTGGAGACCTTACTTTTGGGATTACTCTCGTACTTTCCCAAATATATTAAAACACCTCTGAAGAAAAATGTCTTAAGAAGACAGAAAAAGTAATACTTAATCCTATAGAAATTACTAAAAAAGAGAATGTGTTGTAATTACTTGCTGCATGTTTAATGCACGATATGAACTCACAACAAAGCAAAAAATGGTAAAAGAAATAAGAAAATTCTTGTTTTGCCTACACTTGACAAAGATTACATCAGGTGTTGAACTGTGGTTTATTTTATTGGGGCTTTTGTCAGCACGAATTCACTGCTGTTTGTTTGTTTTCCGTTGATTCACACAGCTTATGAAAGCTCTGTGTAAAGCCTTGCTGCCCTGACAGGCAAGTAACATCTTCTGATGCATCGACTACTCATGCAAGCTATTCCGGACGGGAAAAAAAAAAGCGCGTGGCAGGGTCTCAACAGATAAGATCACCCCACTTAGGTCTTTTGTGTTTAACATTACTTCTGCGCGTCCCTTCTCTTTTGGGCACGCTTTTTTTTTGTGGACCTGTGTTTCCCTGAATGGCAAAGACACAATAGCAGTGTGGTCCTGAGTACTTCGCCGGTCCCATCACGTTCCGTGAGGCTGGAAACAGCAACATTGCTCTCGGGGACGCCCTGCAGCTAGAGTCATTTTTGGACTTTTCTTCACCATGAGTGCCGAAGCAATTTTATGGCTTTCGTTCCTGCTTCGCTGTTTCTAGTGTTTTTCCTTTCTCTTCGAAGCCTAGCTGTAGCACCTGTGCTCTATTTCATTGCATATGTTTTCTATACAACTCAGACCCAGTGGAGGAGAAAGTGTGTGGTCACCTGTGCCTTTAGTGTCGCCACATACATTTTCTTATACAGAAACTACGCTTTTTGTGAAATGTTTGCCTTCGCCCCTCAAACTCTGTATTTTTTTCCTCCCTCCTCCCTCACGGTCACCGCCTGTGCCCTCCCTCACTCCCGCCCTCACAAATTTTTCAGCACCAATCCTCCCTCACCCTCAGCTTACCAAGTCAAATCCTCACGGGGATGCTCTCATGAGGGTTAACCCTCGGGAGGATGCCCATGTCTGTCCACCCTTTGTCACCTGCCAATTACCATCTGCCAGAGGCACACTCTAATTTTTCACTCAATGCCAATAATGCCGAATCTGAATTTTCTGGAAAACAGGGCCTTTAACAGTATCGTGTTAATATGTTAGCAGGCTTAGTTTCTTTGCACTACAGTATTTATTTGCCCTAATGTTTTCCTTTCTCCGATCTAGGTGAATCTTTGGCAGATACAGATAGCATACTCAAACGTTGGAGCAACTGTGACGAGTTACTCAGTGATGTTTACAAGCAGGTATGTTGGTCTGTGAGCAATCATACTTGACTTGAAGGAGAGCATACTGTGTATTACTGTCCAGTGTGAAGTGTCCAAGCTGTGCGCAATGCATTCTCTTTGTCTACACTGCATGTAAGAATCATCCAAACTCGCTACCCTTATTGGGCGACTTTATAGTTTTAGAAAAGAGTTCTTGCCCAAAAGCACGCCTATTATTTTCCGACATCTGCATTATAAGGCAATCTATGTGAAATGCTCCTTGAAGAGATATTTGGACAAGTTTGCAGTCAGTCTAGTGACCAAGAAATGTCGGACACTTCTGTTCGGGTGAGAAACACGTACACCATGTGCCCTGTCTGGAACTGTTGAGTTCCATTGGGAATAAGAGGAGCATGGTCCGTTTTTATGTTCCACCATTGGACCATTCTAGCATACAGTGGAGAATGAGCCTTGCTGTTTGTTGTGCCAGTGTGGCAGGAGATGGCACATGAAGGCATGGATGTTGTGAGCAGCGACATTGTCTACATTCTCTCGAAATTTTTCTTATGCACTTGCTGCAGCGTAGCCACCTTTGCAAGAAAGATTGTGTGTCTATGCCATCATTGAATCTGCACTGTGATGCAAACTTGTTGACCTCAGTGTTAATGCAGATGTGCTGCTGTGACACTGTTTTATTTGTTCTTGAAGCGCATGAAGGTTGTGTATTGCTTCACCAAGTTCAACAAACTGTGCGCAATACTTGAAGACTGTCAAAGGACCCCATATGGCCAGGGCACACCACTGGAGATCCTCGATGAGATGTGAGTGTACATCTGTAAACAGTATTATCATTTTAGGAGCATTGTTGTTTGTTCAGTTGTGATCTAATAAATAACTTTTGCTCATTCCAGCATGGCAAGGTTGTTGCAGCTTTATGAGAAAGGCAAGCAGAAAAGAGGTATGGTGTTTAATATTTCTTTTTATTATACACAAAAAGAAACAAGGCAAAAAAGATTAAAGGTGTCATGTGCAGTGCACTACCTTTAGAACTTTTCTTTTGAGAACTAAATTTCATTCAGCCATAACATTTTTTTTCTTTTTTTATTGAATAAATTGTTTAGCTGTTTTGCAGTTTGAAGCCTTGTGTCCTACAAGGGTTGCAACGTTAGTAACTAATGTAAGCCTCATTTAAAGGAGAATAGCCACCAATTTTTTTTTTTGTATATATGTACCAGACATTGAAATACATAAATTGCCCGTGATATTTGCCTACAGTCATTAAACATTTTAAATCTGTTTCTAGTATTTTAGTTTCATCAACCAAATGATGACTGTGTGTGGAAGGTGGGATACAGCATAAAAGAACTACAATATAATTGCTTATACATAGTTTTCTGTCATTCCAGCCTTTAGAGGGCAGCTGAAGAGGTTTTAAAAATCAATGAGCTTAAAGGGGACAGATGTAAGAAGCCTGATGCTAAAGGATGTGGAATCTTTTTGTGCTAGCAGGTGGCATAATTGTTGAAAGAAGGGACGCAGATGTTCAGACTTAGTTTTCAGTAGAAGAACGGTTGCTTCAAGGAAAAGAATCTGTGCCACCAAAGAAATGGCTCACGAAGCATTTTCTGGCATCATTGAACAATGCATGGTAGTATGTGGTTGAAACACAGAAAAAGAAGGCTTTTAGGAGGTGCGCGCGGCCAGCAGAGGCGACCAGAAAAAGTCACGGTGGAGAGGGGGAACAGGCGCCGTTTCAGTTGCGCGTACTAGATGGCGTTATTGGGTGGTGCCCCAGCAGCGCTGTTTTTCTATGTGGAGAAGGGTATGAAAAAACACCGCACTCACGAGCTTGTTTACTCGCTAGCACAACGTGCATTCCACGAAGTTGTTTAAGCTCTTCCCATAGAAGAGCTGGACTCAATTACCCGAATCAAATGCAATAAAATTACAAAAACACGCTCAAAGGCCGCATCCACCAGCTGTGCTCGCAGTAGAGATACACGCGGTTCTGAGTTCAGCTGGCGGTCGGCGGGTTGTCAAAGAAAAAACAAAAAGAACAATGAAGTGTCCCATTCCCTCGCGACTGCTCACACATGTTGCTAGCCAATGATGCACGCCTGTAGCTTTCCACGTGCTACACTTTTCAACTGCCCAAAAGCAGTCCTCTGCAAAAAGGCCATTAACTGCCTGCGAACAATGCACCGACCGGGCAGACCGGGAACCGCGACGCCCATCCCCCCGTCGCCGAGTGCGACCTTCTTTCAGTGTCCTCGTTGCCGGCATTGCTTGTTGTTACTTTGTCTTGATGGACATCTGTGAGCAGTGTTTGCTATGCCATCATGGTCTCTGTTTAAAAGAAGACAACAGCCTCAGCATGCCTGCCAAGCATGCGCAGTTCGTTCTTCGTAGCAGCAGCACTGAATGCCGGCGGTTCGCTGTCCCGTTCCCGCCTGGCTCAGCGGGTCATGCCAAATATATTTTGTGGAGACACGACAACGAGTGTGTCCGCGGTTCATCTCCACAAATTTGGTGACTCCGAACTTCACGTCTTCGCTCTCTGCTCCTGCTCTGCGCTTGCATCAGCCTCTTCGCTAGGCCTACCAGCGCCCGGAGCTTGAGACCCTGCCTACCTTCTCTCGTGTAAGCCATGACCACGGATTCCTTCGCTCAGGTAGCGTCTCCGTTGTCTCACACGGCGCTTCCACATAAGTCCGCGGTCTCTGCTCTCAAGCTCCCTGATTTCTGGCCATCGGGCTCGGAACTTCGGTTCCTCACCATCGAGGCATTATTCCGCTGGCACCGCGTCACTTCGCAGGTGACCATGTTCGACCATGTCATTGGCGCGCTCACACCTGCTACTGCTGCGATTGTTCGCAACGTCTTGCGCTTTCCGCCTGCTGATCGCACTTATGATCACCTTCGGGTGACGCTCATTCAGCGAACTTCTGAAACGGAGTCGCGCCATCTGGAGCAGCTCCTTACCTCAGAAGAGCTCGGAGATTGTAATCCTACCGAGCTGTTGCGCAGCATGACCGCCCTGGCTGGAGACTCTGCTGCCGCACACGACAGCGCACTCCTGCGGGAACTCTTCCTGCAGCGCCTACCACCGCAGGTGCTCATGATCCTGAGCGTGTCCTCATCTCAGATGCTGGAATCCCTTGTTGCGCTGGCAAGATAAGGTCATGGACGCCGGTTTTCCCTCCATGGAAACAACTCATCGCCCTCTTGCCCCTTAGTTGTCCAGCGCAGCCCGCCTCACCGATGCTAATGAGGAGCTCACTCGGCAAGTAGCGCGGCTTACAGCTGAAGTTGCAGCCCTTCACGCTCGCCGGCTGCGTTCCTCATCTCCACCTCGCCGTACCAGCTCCAGTACTCCTGGCAACCGTCCTCCAGGACCTTTTGCTGGTACCATCGCCGCTATGGCTCTCGCGCACGCCAATGCTGCCAGCACTGTTCCTTCGCGGGAAATGGTCCGGCCAAACACTAAGGCCGACCAATGTTCTCGGCCCATGATCCAGTTGCCTCTTCCAGGTCACTGACCGTATAACGAAAGTCCGTTACCTAATCGACACAGGTGCCAAGATCTGTGTTCTTCCACCTACGTTGGCTGAGCGACGCCGTCCTTCAGACTTTCCACCTCTGATCGCAGTCAACGGATCGACCGTATGGACATATGGCCAGAAGGCGGTGACTCTCGACATCAGACTCCGCCATACTTTTTGCTGGGTATTTGTCATCGCGGACGTGCGCTCACCAATCATCGGCGCCGACTTCATGTGGAACTACAGGTTCCTAGTTGACATGCGGCAAAACCGCATACTGAATTCTGAAATGAGCCTAGTCGTCTAAGGCGTCTCTTGCCGTGATCCACAACTCCGGCTCCTCCAGGCGCACAGCACAGTTCCCGACCCTTGGTCCAGCGTACTTGCAGAGTTTCCGGACGTTTTCCGACCCCTGTCCCTTCAAGCACTGGTCGCAAACAGGGTGACTCATCATATTGTGACGACTAGGCCTCCCATGTTTGCTCGTGCTTGTTGCCTCGCACCGGATCGCCTCGCTGTCGCCAAAAAAGAATTTGAGCACATGCTGGAGCTTGGCTTCATCCGTCCCTCCTCCAGTCCTTGAGCATCGCCCCTCCACATAGGGTCCAAAAAGAATGGCGACTGGCGATTACCAGGCTCTCAACAAGGCCACAGTTCCTGACCGCTACCCGATTCTACATATCCAGGATTTTACATAGGCCCATCATGGCTGCACAATATTCAGCAAGGTCAATCAAGGCATATCACCAGATTCCTGCTATGCGGTTTGACGTGCTGCTTTGCCTATATTGATGGCATTCTTGTCTTCAGCCCTACGGCAGAGGCCCACAAGCTCCATCTGCGTTAAATCCTCGCGAGGCTCAGCCGCTTTGGTCTGGTGGTCAATGGACCGAAAAGCGAGTTTGGCGTTGCCGAGTTGGACTTTCTCGGCCATCGCGTGAATGCCCATGGCATACGCCCGTTACCGGCCCGTGTCACTGCCATCACTCAGTTTCCCCTGCCCACCACGACCCGGCAGCTGCTCGAATTTCTTGACCTGCATCCTCTTCACGACCTTTTCTCGGGCCACAGCAAGCCAACAGCTCTTGTCGCTTGGAGCGATACCGCTGACCATGTATTCAGCAGCATCAAAGCTGCCATCGCCGGCGCCACGCTCCTCGTCCATCCCAAATGTGATGCGCCTACATCCGTCGTGATTGACGCATCGGACACTGCTTTCGGTGCAGTCTTGCAACAGTTCGTGGCTGGTATTTGGCAGCCAATCGCCTTCTTTTCCAAGAAGCTTGTGCCCTCTGAGCTACAGCACCTTCGGTCGAGAACTGTTTGCAGTATATTCAGCTGTGAAGCACTTCCGCCACTTTCTCGAAGGACGCACTTTTCATATCTAGACTGACCACAAACCTCCGACTTCTGCGCTGGCATCCAGCAGTTCCTCCTACCTCCTACGCTCCTCGGGAAATCGGGCAGCTCGCCTATATTTCCGAGTTTACCTGCGACATTCGTCATGTCAGTGGCAAGTCGAACATAGTTGCCGATGCTCTTTCTCACGCTGAAGTCAGTGCGACGGGTGGTGGACAGCCAATCAACTTCACGGCTATGGCTGCTGCTCAGCGAGCCGATGCCGAGCTGCAATGGCTTCGCACGTGCGACACCTCCCTGTTATTGGAGGACGTCTTGCTCCCTGACTGCGCCGTTCCCCTCGTCTGTGATACGTCGACTGATCGTCCTCACCCCTACGTGCCTCCATCATACCGCCGAAACCGCCGGCACAAAAAGAAGACGACAGCCTCAGCACGCCTGCCAAGCACGTTCAGTTCGTTCTTCGTGGCAGCAGGACTGAATGCCGGCTGTTCGCTGTCCCGTTCCTGCTTGGCTCAGCGGGTTATACCAAATATATTTGTGGAGACCCAACAATAGTGTGTCTGTGGTTCATCTCCACACTCCAGTAATTGGAACGGTCGGATGGCCGGGTGTGGTGATGCATGGAGCTGCATAAAAGAGAAAACTGATGACGAGGACCAAGTAATCGGTATGCGGCATTCGGCAGTAAGATGCGCTTGACCCACTGCCTGGCAGCCTGCAAACTTAACAGGTTGTCTGTAGCCAGCGTTTAAAGCATACGATGGAACGCAAGTGCTTTGTTCCGAACTTGTACCTTGTATGAACAATGTATGTAGTGTTACGCTCCAAGAACATTAGCATGGTGTCCTCCTATGAGGAAATATGTGATGAAATGCAATGCATTTCCATACTGTTAATAATTTGCAGAATTGTCATTGTAAACAAACTGAATTGAATTTTTGCTATTTTGTATGCACATGCTACATACATAGTTTGGGACTTCCTGAATTGAATGCAACGAAAGAATAGCATTGAAGCAATCAAAAGTTGGAAAATAAAATATGATGTATTAGTTAGGCATACAGTGGATTTTAGGCACTACCTCTGCGGCTGGATTAATTTCTTTCATTATCCCACTCAAGAAGACATTGGAAGGAGCAAGTTCTTGTGTAAATTTTTCCAATGCTTTCTCTGCGAACCCATTCTGACGTCTTCAGTTTTAAGTTTCCTTTTTTTTTTTTTTTTTTTTCTCATTGCAATGATGTGATAGCTATCTCATCTTCAGAAATACTTTCTGAATACATGTCTGATATCGAAGGTAAGTGTACAAGGTAACAATTCACGCGCTTTATGTGCTGACAACGAATTTCCTTCACAATCATAATTTGAAAAAACGCGCCGTCAATGTGTTACATAGTAAGCGTCATTAATATGACTGTCTTATTTAAACGGGGCAGCGTTCCCGCGCATCACTGGTCCACCACAGGCTGGAATTCCTGGTAATTCCTCACCAGGAATTCCAAAGTAGATTGCCTCCCATACTACAAGCTTGCGCTTCACCCCAATGTAAGGGAGTGCAACATGGCATTTATATGGAAGAAAAAGTTGGCCACGCACGCAGAATACCCTTCCAGGCAGCACGGTAGTGCGTGCGGACTCGAGTATGCACCGTTTGTGGGGAACTCCACGAAGGTATCATCTGGTGGCAGGCGAAGGAAGCAGGCGACGCACTGTGACTTTTTCTAGCTGTGGTAGAGGGGCAAGTTTCTATCTCCGTGGGACGAGGTAAACAAAAGTCTGAAAATTTGGCAATAACGGCATCATTACGAGTTTCTTCGCACTTCTTTGATGCATTAAGGAGAAGCTTGATCTGTGTCACAGTTTTAATTACTGGTTACGCAACCATTTTAAAATCTAGCACCAAACTACTTAGCATATTGTGGATCAGCACAGAAGGGACAAAGGATCAAGGAAAGAGAAGACAACACAGGTGCAAGGAAAGAGAAGACAACACAGGTGCTGTGTCCTAGCGCCTGTGTCGTCTTCTCTTTTTTTGGTCCTTTTTCTTCTTCCGCTGGTCGACAGTATGAACCAATTTCAACCTGTCCAATACAGCATGCTGTTAAACTACTTTACATGCTTTACCAATAAGATTGATGTATTCGAGTTGTTGAACATCGTTCATTTGCCAAGTAACCATTCCAGCTACCCTTTAAAGCAGGCTGGCTTAATCATTGTAGACAATTAAAGCGATGATGCTTCATTTTTTCAGTAATTTTTTCATATCTGCTATGACCTGTGCTGAACGTTTGCATCACATTGTCTGGAAGAAATTCATTTATAAATTATTTAGCAGTCATGAGCAAATAGTACATATGGAGCTATATATGCTAATATCTTGGACATTATTACAAAGAAGGAAACTTGCAATGAAACATTTTGTGTTTATACTCTTTTAATGCTGCAAAAACATATACAGTGAATTACTGTTAATTTGACCCCTTAATTCAGAGTTCGGATAATTCGAACTAAAAGTACGGTCCCAGCCAGCAGACATGCACGGGCTCATTGCAGTTAATTCGGATGAAACATAACATAGCTAGCACAGCCAGAAATCACCGAATTAGATCCCAAATTGCATGGAACAGTGGTGCTCGCACACTTTGTTCGCATTATGGCATGCAGTGCTATGATCAGAAGTTCCCCATTTCTGAAATAAAGCTCCGTCTCATGGTTCAGTTTCACTTTCCCTACCTTCACTCCATCCTGCAGCTGCAGGTGGGCAGGGGTATAGGCCTGTCGAGCTGTTTCATACGCTGCTTAGTGTGTCACTGTTTTTATTTTTATTTGTGCTGGCATCACGCTGTTATAGCACCTATGTATATACATACATATATCCCTCATGTGCATCCTCATGCTGCCTTCAGTGTGCTGAAGCTTTGCACTAGTCATGCGCAGTTTTATTGCCATGTTCCCTTCAACTTCCTCTTCATGTTATAATTATGGTCACATTATTAATGTGTAAACATGATATCGGAATTTAAATTTTCAAGGTCTGCTTTATTTTTGAAGGAAATACTTGACTGGTTGCAGTGTGTTGCATCCTTTCATGATCTCTGAATGCCAATCATCAAAATATGGCACACACCTCTGATTGCCTTCTTAATTTCAGCTCTTGTGCCTGATAAAATAATAGTTGCGGTTGCCTGTTCAGTGGCTAAATTATACAGTATTAAAGCCTCGTTAAGGACTTGTTGCAAAATTGGCCCCCAAAGCCAGACCTTTAGCTTGGGGACTGGTGTGAACAGCGTGGGATGCAGATTAATTTTCTGAAAACAGTATTTAATAAGAACCTGTTGTCCTACTGCTGTCATATTAGAGACCGGCATACTCAGTCATCTCGTCTATTGAATACTTATGTTTAACAATTAAAAACCTCAGTTGGGGAGAGCACATTAATAAAATATCTGCCATAGCATCTGCTAAACTTCGTTTTCTTGTAGAAAACTAAGGAATGTCCCGTCAGATGTAAAGATGGAAGCATATCGCACGTTATTTTGCCCAGTTATAGAGTATGGATCCACAGTATAGGACCCCTTTTTTTTGCCCAAGACATTCCCTATGTTGGGGGCATGCAGTGTTTCTACTGCCAGATTTATTCTATCCGATTATCGTATGTCGCTCTTTCTTCACCAGCATGTTAACGAAGTTAAAATTAGAATTCCTGCATGTGCGGCGACAGATCACCAGACTGTCTCCCATCCTGTATTGTTGAGTGTTCAAACCTGAATGAATTTGAAAAGTTGTTATTTATGCATTGCAGAGCTCTCCTGCTTGGGCAGCACTAGCTGCCTGCAGTACTTACACTGACAATACTTACAAATAGTGACGCTTCTGATGCTGTGATGGCTGCTTTCATTTTTTTCATTACAGATTACAACAGTGTGTGCAAAACCAGTATGGAAATGTGTGAAACCATTCGCGAGCTTGATCAGGAACAAGAACGTGTTCTGAAGCATGTCAGCCCTTACATAAGGTGTGCTACACAGTAATATTCCTTAATATTCCTTATGTGAACAGCTTCTGGTCAGGTTGTGTCGTGCATTTTATATTTACAAGTCGAATGCACCTGGTTGACTAGACAAAAATGATAAATTGAGCTGTCTTTTTCTGAAGAAACCTTCTACACGGAATTTTAGGCTTCATCGGTTCTTTTATATATATATATATATATATATATATATATATATATGCGGTACATTCTGTAGCGTAGCTGTAACTCAAGCCAAGGTGTGGATTTTAACCTTTGGCCGATGTCAGAAGTTAGTTTATTAGTTTATTATCCTATTTTTAAAGTTACATTGATGCAGACACTTCTTTATTAATAAAGGCAAGGTGCCTGCTTTTTCAGCCTAGTTATTCCAGAGTGTCCCGTGTGTTCTAAAAGCTTTGGAACTGAGAGGCCTCCTATTTGAACGTAAGGTCAGAGGCTGTTCCAACACAATATGCCAGCAGTTTTCTAAGGCTACTGTTAGCAGCACTGTGCTTTTTTTTTTTTTTTTTCTCTGCACAGAAATATAAAACTTATACCAGGAAGTATGCTACAAAAAGAATGTTCCTACTGTGTGAAAGGTGTATTGCACTAACCGCAGGTAAATACATGTTACAGTGTCTCCCTAGCGAAACACGCATGGCAGCACCTTCACGAAATATTTTCAGTTTGTAATGCTTACAGTCGCATTGTGTGCAAAGCAGATTGTATGAGAGCCATAAGCAAGAATGGCCATATTAGCGTAATGAATCTGCCATTTCAATGCACGAATGTGGCATAATTCTTAGAAATATTGTACAAAACTCGAGCACGTTTGGTCAAAACATGCCAGCATAACTAGCGGTATCACTAGGTCTGAAAAGGGTGTGCAAATTATCCAAAACAAATGTGTATACCATTCAGCTTGCTTCTTTGTCAAACTTAATACTTCAGGTTGCGGGAATTATTTGGAACTTGGGTACTATGCGCAGTAATTATTAACACTGGCTAGGTGCGATGTGTGTATATATTTTTTGTGCAGTTTTTTTTTATATATATAGATATTAACTTGAACATCCTCACAAGTGTTTACATATTTGCCTTGTATTTGTTATCGTAAAATTAATCTGCTACTTTAAATGAAACCACTTTTATTTTTGAAGGAAAAAAAAAACATATATAATAGGATTAATACAGGATAAGCGTATGGAATGACAGCACATGGCATTTTTTTTTCTTTAGACTTGCTTTCTTATTTAGGTAATCCTTTGTGCATGCCAACTGACAATATCATGCCTTATTGCAGTGTCAATTTTGTTTGGTGAGGTGCTGGAAGAGTCCTTTCTGTGTTGTGTTGCACTGCATTGTTTCTGAAAGCTCTCACAAAAACATGTCGAGTGATTGTGAATCAGCTGTAGATGTCTTCCTGCATTTGGTTATATTCGGATCCAATAGAAAAATTGCTCCATTGTAATAAAAATTTTAAACCCATCTTGCTTCTTTAATATTAAAAGTGCAGTAGAGAACAGTATGATGCAACAAGAAAATTCTCTCATTGCACATATCTATTTCACTACCTTGCATGCATTTGCTACACGCGAAACATGGAGTAGTTGAGTGTCTCTTTTTATGATTTCCAGGAACATGCTATGGGCCTTACATGAGCTTAGTAGCCTGCATCACTATGTTAGCAAGCTGTCTGACAAGATAGTGTCCATTAGCCAAGCCCTGTCTGTAGAGCAAGAACAACGCCAGCAGTCCATCTGGAATCTGCTTCGTATGGAGACTGTGAGCATGTCATTGGCTTTCTCATAGCTTCCTGTTTTGACATTTTTACCTAGTTGTGCAGCGCTCTAGGAATATCATGGAGATCTTGATTTGTTTTCAAATGTTCGATTAAGCCATAAAGAAAAGAAGAAAATGTCCATTCTGTTCCCGATTTCCAGGAAAATCAGTGGCAAGGCAAAGCAGTGCAGAAATACGAGACAGGGAACGAGCATGCATATCAGTCGTGCTGATGAACAGTGCTATGTATCGGTGCGGACAAAAGTAAACGGAGCACGAAATTCTAAAATTTTCATGCGTTGCATAATTGAAACTGGCAGCCATGGTATGTACAAACTGGTAGTTGACACCAGTGCCATTTCACTAGGACAAATATTGTTTTATATCTATTGCAGAAGGCATGATTTTAAACAGAAAAGCGTGCTCGTTTACTTATGTCTGCACCTGTACTTGGCTGTCGTACTTCATGTGAAACAAGTTTTACGACTTAGTGCTTTTTTCTTTCCGTCTGCTGAGTGTTTATGGCTCTGGATTGGTGCAAATGTGTAACATTGTAAGCATGATGATAGGCTCCGATTGTGTTTGTGGGTGGCATCTTCGAAACATTTATTTTCATTGATGGATTCCCGTAAACGTTAGAGAGTAATACCATTCCTACTATGGAGCTCTTGGTCAGTTCGAAACACCATCTTATTTGCTAACCTTCTTAGTTAGCTTTGTTAGTAGGCGACTGCCCCAGAAAAGCAGTAGTTCCAGCTTTAACATTGCAACAAATGTTTCTTCAACTGTGAAGTATCTGTTAAAGCCATAAAGCTGTGCTTTGCAGCCCTTAGGTGGATGCTATTGAGTAATCACTCCCTTTTAACTAAATTGATGTGCTGATATTGAAGGACCTTTACAGTTGTTTCTGTAAGTAACAATTACAAGCAATTTTGTGGCATGCTAGGCTGCTTAATGAAAATGTGTGCTCTTTGAGGTGTCACCCGGCCTATATGCAATGGATAAAAACAATTGGTCACAGTTTATTTTGGGGCCCCAGTGCATGGTTATTCTTGGGGCTCCAATGCAGCCTATGAATAGCAGGGGTTGCTTCCCATTAATCAGAACAGCCTACCAAATTGCGTTCCCTTCAGCAACAGGAATTGTGGGAAGTGCTTTCTTTTCTCCTTCGAAGATCCTCTGCCGCGTAGTGCCAAGCAGTGGATGCTCACACAATATTAATAAAAATTGGGAAGAGTTGCATCTCACGTGCTGGAACAGCACGGATGTTAAAGGGTCCATGAAAAGCTATTTACTAAAACTAGAAAATATGCAGAATAATAGATATCCGATCAGTACTCTCTGCAACACACAAATTTTTAAGCTAGCTTAATTAATACCGATCATGTCCGTGATTGAAAATTCTGCTCCTCCTCTTTCTCCTCAATTCGGTGTAGATTGGCTTGTAAGGAAAAGTGGAGAGAACAAGTCACTACAGCGCTCCACCATGCGCCATCCTGCTTGCGTGACTTGAAAGCATCCAATAATGGGTGCACTCAGCAAGCCCCAGTGACGTCATTTGGGAGGTTTGTGCACGGGGATGTGTCGTCCCAATCGGTTGCGAGCGGTTGCCAGGAACGCTATTTGAAAATTATTTGTAAATAATAGACTGCGCACAAAGGTTTTAAATTTGACTCGGATACTCACAAAGACCACCTCTAGATTTCTTGCATTAGAATTTTCCACAAGTACTGTTTCAGGGGCCCTTTAAACACGCGGCAAAAAGCAAAATGCGAAAGCAGTCTTACGCCGAGAGGTCAGTCTCAGTTTCCAAGATAACCATGTGGTAAAAATTGGATGTGTGCAAATATTCGGAATTTTGAGTTGTGTTTCCTTTTAATACGATTCACACCACACTTTCACTGAACTATTTGCAAACAGTTCGAAGACTGAAAGCGTGGTACATGAACCTTGTAAACAATCAGAAAGAAATGAATTTCTAGTTGATCTGAACTGCATCACATTGGCAAGTGGCAATAACTTGCACTTGTTGCATGACTTAGCTTGCTCCTCGTTCCTCAAAGAAGCGTGCCAGCTTGCGGCAAAAGCTCATGCGGTAATGTGCTGATGGTGGCCAGTGCATGCTCGTGGGTCAGAAAACAAAATCTAGCACCACACGGAACATCACTGTGTCTAGCCACGATGCAGTTGACAACCGGCTGTGAGCCTAACTGGCACTGATCACCTTGTTTGTTTTAGATCACCATATTCATGCACATGGAAGCAACCCGTCTTGTGGCAGACAGAGTGAGGGGGTGAATTGCAGCCCACGTGCACTACTGTGGTTATTTCGTGGCAACAGCTTTGATTGCTATCAATTTTCATCAAAACCTTAAGACTGTGCATCTTATGCTACCGCGGTAAAGAAAGCCGTACTGAGTACAGCGCAACATGTGTCAGGGTGTCTAGCAACCAGGAAATGTCAGGGAAACCATCAAAAATTTCGCCAAATCAGGGAAAATGGCACGATATATTCTGCAGTGCATTTTCATTTTAAACTGGCTCACAACAAGTATGTTATATATGCAGGTTTTCTTTTTTTTTGTGTGTGTGTGTGTGTGTGTGTGTGTATGCTGAGTGTGCGGCCCCCACCGCAGCCGCGCTATAAGGCAAGGCGCAATATATTACTTTGACGCTAGCGTATGCATGACTGAGCTGCCACAATAGAAGAATCAATACACACGTGAGTTGGTTACTCAATAAAATTTGCGGAAATGCTGCGTGAGAGTAGTATGTGACAAAAAGCAGGAATAATCCTGCCGGCAGCACACGTGAGTTGGGTACTCGATAAAATTTGCGGAAATGCTGCGTGAGAGTAGTATGTGACAAAAAGCAGGAATAATCCTGCCGGCAGCGGCCAGCGTGAAAGCGATCGGTGAGCTAAGCTACAGCTGAGCTACAGCTGAGGTCCGTTGTGATACTCCAGCGGTTGACCGCTCACGTCTTCGCGATCTCGCCGCAGGTTCCGTGCTTCATGTGCGCGATAAAATTGCTTAACAATTTCATGATCGCATTCCATTGGATCGCGGACTTTCCCGACAGAATGGACTTCCGTCATTGAGTAGTATGCGGCGGTGGCGTCAATTCAGTGTATCGTGATAGGGGATGCAATTCGCGCTGTAATTTGAACCCGCGGTGTCGTCATCGGGCAGCGTGGTTGGATGTTCCCTGCACATCTAACAAGTCTGGCACCGGCTGTAACTCAGGTCCTGCCGGCACGCTTGTGACTGGCGTCTTCTGGTTTTTGTTCCATGCTCGTTTCTTACAGCTTCCAAAGGCCCGTTGCATGCACGGTTACAATCTACTGTTTTCCGGCATCTCGATCGCAAGAAAAAACTTTGCACAAAGCTGTGCATCGAGAAACACGAGCGAAAACGGAGACTCGCATAAAGCGGCGGACGGAGCGGTGAACGCAAAACAGAGAAAAAAAAAAAAAAGACGTGCCAATCATGCCAGCCAATGGGAGATGTGGAACGGCGCGCTTGAAAGGCGCACCGCTTGAGAGCTAATCGGAGACTATAAACGGCTTCGGAAAACCAGCGTGCGCTTAAGCGAAGCCATTTTGAGATAGCACAAATTGCACACAGAGATCAGTTTTAAACTAGTTTAAACCAAGCCCAAGATGGCGGAAATCGGCTGGCTGCAGCGCCCGTAGGAATCTCGAACAACATTCCTCTTTTCGTGGGGCATTTCATGTATACCATGAAGTTTTGAAAGCCGATTTTATCGCATTTCCTGACTGAATTCAGCATTAATAATTTGAGTACAGGTGCTCGAAAGGATAAACGTTCCGAAAATGTGTTTGTTATCTTTAAGAATTTTTGCTACTGCATGTCTTCAACTAATTTTATTTTCCAGCTGATTACGTATTTATCAACAATCTGAAAGTACTGAGAGCCTGCAACTTAGACGCAGTTTCCTTTAATGGCCGCGTGCGCCGCCACTATTGTAAACCGATTGTGACCTAGGGTGCCTCGCATCAATGCACACTATATACACCTGAGTTTTGACCAATCAAAACTGGCGTTTTTTGATACATGGAGCCTATAGGAAATTTTGCAACTGGTAATATCAAAGAGCTCTGCTGAGGCTGGCATCAGTGCGCGTTTAAATTTCAGTAAACTTGCGACGTTTTTACCCGCTATTAACACTAATAACAGCCTTTCACTATTGTAAATTGGAGAATATGATTAATAAATAGTTTTTTGTTGGGAATTATTCGTATATGCTCATTATCATCAGCAGCTACATTTTTTAGTCTCTTCACTCGTCAGGGAATTTGACCTGAAATAATCAGGGAAAACCTGAAAAAGTCAGGGATATTGAAAATAATGGTTTGCTAGACACCCTGTGTGTGCTGCGGTTCCTAACAACATGCTTTCGTTTTCGAGCCTTCACAGTTTGCTGCTGTGTTTGTGTGGCTGAGGCTCATAACGGGGCTTGCAGACTAGTGAAATCAGCGCATGGCGGCTATCGTAACTACATGCAATCGTGAGCTGTGCATTTCAAGCAGCATTTTACTACCGACGCTTTCTCTTCAGTACCATATTGTTTCATTTTGTCAGTGCCTCTTTGGTTCCTTTCCCCTTTATTTTGGCAATGATGACTCAATGGCTGTGACAATCAGCTGCTGTGCCCAAGTTTGCAGGATGGAATCCCAGCCACTGCAGCTGCAGTTCATTACAAACAAAATACAAAAGCACCTTTGAGCTGTGCATTGCCACTAGGACATTTTGGCAAGCTAGTTGGTGCATTAGAGATTGTACACATGAACAGTGCAGAAGCGACATAGAGCTGGCTACAAACATGAAAAGAAGGCAGTGCAGTCCATTGAGAAAGTAAAAGACATTTAAAGGGACAGAACACCGGCCTAAATATGTCATGAGATTATGGTGGAGATGAAAAGCTCTTGTCTCATGTAGTACAGATCGAGCACTACAATAGCAAAGAAAAGAGGCTTTACTATTTTACTTTGCAATTGAAAATCGCATAAAAACAACCGGAGAAACCCTAGTACTTTCAGTGTAGCCTCCCACGTGACTACATGTCAGCAAAATATCGCTGATTTTCGTAACTGCACATTGTTCTTTTTTCTTCTAGGAGTGCTTGCCATAATTTAATATATTTTTCGCTCTCTCCAGTGCATCCTTAAATAAAAACCACCCCTACTTTCGCACCGTGAGAGGTATGCTTGCAGGTTTTGTCACTAGATGGCGCCACAGTGTTTGCAATTTCGTGAATGAAGCAATGACAGTGCCCACTAAAACTTTCGTCGACGAGGGCGTGCGTTATTGTGCCGTAAGAGCATTGAGTGTGAAACTGAAAAAGACGTTACTCCACGCAAAAAAATGTCTGATTACTGTCTGACGAGTGAAAATTATATTTGTTTTCGGTACGTTTTTTTTTGTCGACCACCAGTCATCGCGGTCGCTGCTCGTGGTTTCCAGCATCGGACTACATAAAAACAGGTGCTCGTATTGATCGAAAAATTCCCAGTAAAAATTTTTTACAGCGTTTCTAACAAAATCGTTATAGAATCGAACATTTTAGACATCAATCTTTCCACTGCGGCGAAAAACCGTCGAGACCTCAATTCCAGTGTTCTGTCCCTTTAAAGTGCATTGAGAAGCAAGGAAGGGAAGGGAAGGGAAGAAAAGTGGCTAATATTCTGATCATTGGGCAGCGCAAAGCACAAGGTAGCGGTGGCAAGGAGTGGAGGCGCTGTGGCACAGCTTGTATACTTTTGCTGCGCCTGACTTCATTGCACACATTTATCAACTGTTGCCTCTTAAATGAGGTTGAGGCCATAGAAGGCGATACCATGTTCGTGAAAAGCTAATGGAATCCAACATGCATTGTATTCGTAGCTGCGTTGTATACTTGCTAAAGTGGTATGAACTTCCATAAGCTGTAAACAAGATCGAAAAAGTGATAATTAAAAAATCTCACATAAAGAGACGATAAGAAAAGGATGGAAGGTATTGTCAAATGTTTGTTATATAAACCAACAAAGCGTGTGTACTAAGTAGCCAGGTAATTACCAGACAGCATCTTCGAAGCCATGTTATCACCGACACTGATACAGTGAAGGCACCGATAAAGTAAAGGTATTTGCCAGTCCAACTGATTTTACTAAGGAAGGGCTCTACCAGACTGCTTAAATGAAAATATTAGACCTTTAGTGGTAGCAGGAGGGGTGATGAAACTTACTATACCTCCCAGCGGCCACGAATTAGACACTAGCTCCAAACTTCCCTTTGTAGCTGGCGGGGCGCGTAAATAATGGACCTGATGGGGGGAGGCCGTATAGCGGAGCGGACCAAGAAAAACGGGTTCTTCAAGCAGCACGGCTGGCGTGCGCCTGCGCGCGGGAGAGTGCTCTGCTCGTGGATTTTCTACCACACCTTACCGTTCCTGCTGCGGCGCGACAGGCTCGCGGCAGGAACAGTATGATGAAAAGAAAAACCACAGGCATAGCGCTCTCGAGGGCGCAGGCGCTCGCGAGCAAGCGTACCGGACCGCGGCAAGAAATGGCACAGAGAACAGATATTGTTTCCCTTTTATTATTAACTGCACGTGAAATAGAGAATAAAAAGATGCGACGGGGTATTAAACACACACCCTTTACATGGCCAAAAGTTTGCAGTAGTTTTCTTCGCTAACGTTGTAATCTTCACAAGTGCAAGATGCCGGAGTTGGTACTGCATAACGAATATAACAGCATGTTTCGTCCTGTTCTTTGCGCTGTTATATTCGTTGTAATCTTGCATGCTAGCTTTATCAATAAAAAAGAACCTAGTTTGCCGGCACTGCTTAATTGTGTCAGCATGTGCACAGTTGACATGAAATTAAATATATGATACACATATTCATTCCATGCTTTTCATACCAACAAAGCAATGCAGAAATAGAGTAAATGCATGCACTCTAGTATACCTGGTGATTGGTATTTGATGCAAGTAATCAAAAATGTCACCGTGCTATACATAACGAAAATACATGATTAAAAATTTATACTACCATTCCTGGAAGAACTGTAGTCTTCGAAATGCACTTACGCCTCTACACAGCACATGAAGGTAACAAGTTCAACACCAACAACAGCGGCTGTCGCTGACTAATGGCCGGCACAATCAGCAGAGGGGATGGGTCCATGGAACTGGAGCTGCACGCAGACAAGTGTCTCGTCTCCTGAAGGGGCGGGGAGCCAGCAGGAATGAGATGCACAGTGTACGAAAGCCGCGAAGAACAACCGCGACTTAGGCTGATAAGCCAACATGCAGTCGTTCGTTCAAATTCAAAACGAGCGGGGTCGGAACGGTTACAACGGTACGCGCGAGGGGGCAGCAGAGTCGGCGGCGCCGTCGGTGCGAGGGGGAAATTTAAGCGCAAGGGAGAAGCCCTCTTCCCATGCTTTTGCGCTTTTGCTTTTGCCTCCGTGTGTAAGAAGGTGCGACGAATTAGACGGGGCGAAAGTGCTGCTGAGATTTCGCGGCCTGGTGGCAGGTGAGAGCGAAGAATCACCCATATTGCCTCACTAAGTTGCCTCCTGTACTGTTGTAATATGACTAGTAGACCAGGGCCGTATGGTTGGAGCATACTTTATGAAACTGTGCTGGTCCGGCAAGTACAGAAAGGCTAAGCTGTTATGCTGCCAGTCAAAAAGAGCAGTTTCCTACAGTGTTTTTATGCTTGTTGCTGTGCCTGTCATACAGTATGCTATCGACAAAGCATCTGCTGCATTTACATTTCCAGCACGTTGCAGCTCATATTGGATGCAACTGTACTTCCATATGGAACATGGCTTCTGGGATCACCTAGTGTCACTAATTAAGAGACTTGTGACGAAGAATTTTGTTCCTTTTTATGAGCATTTGCAGCAGGTTTGAGCAGTTGTATGTAAATGGCAGCTAAGATAACAGAGTTACAGGCAAGTCAAGCAAGTAGACTTAGCAGACTTCTGCAAAGAAGTTTTGTGTACTTTGTACTCATTCGGGATGTGTGAATATTTGGAACATAAAATAGTTTTCGAATAGTATTTGTACTTCAGTTTAGATTGCACCGCACTTTTGCTACTCTATTCAAACCTCCGAAATGTTCAGAACTGCATATTTCTAGTTGATCTAAACTGACGGCGAAATATCGCGACTTTTCCAAGTGGCAGTATCTTGCACTTCGCATGTGAGCTAACTTGCTCGCTAAAAGCCTGCGCGCAGTGATCTGCTGGTGACCCTCGAGACCAACGAATGCGCGCTCGCGTGACGGAAAGCAAAGTGCAGCACCTCGTGGCTCATCAGTGCACTGCAATTTGACATCTGGCTAAGAACTCACCAGCAGGGACCCCCTCATTTTAAATCACTATGATAAGAGACATGGCATATGCAGAAGTGATCTGGTTTGATTAGGAAGGAGTGATGGTGCTGCACACATGCACTCCTAAGATAGATTCATGGCAATCGCTCTTAGTCATTTTTACCTATTAGAATCTAGAAATTGTGTATCTTAGGTCATAGTGGACAGGAAAAGGCTGTTTGATAAAAACATGGACCCTAAGCAGGCTGTACAACCATGACATGTTTAGCACAGTGTGCATACTAGGGTATCTAATGGCAGGATTTGGGTTTCGTGCCTTTGGTTTGTGACAGCATTGGGGTCCATCATGAGGCCTGCAGTCCAGTGAAAGAGCGACATGTCGTCAATCAGAAATATACTTTCATCTTGTCGTGAACACTGCATTTGAGGCTCATGAGGCACTTCGAGTGAGTGTGGAAAGGATGGTCCCGCACATGTTGCAGCTCAGGTTGTTGCTCTTGTGTCTGTTTCACTAGCCATCTTGTTGCACTTTGCCAGCAATACTTCGTGCCTTGCTCTTCTAATAATCGACCATTAACGGCACTCCTCCAGTGAGGAGCCATCTGCCTAGGCACCTTACAGTGCTTAATGACAACATTTAATAAGCTCCATAGCCATGTGAGCATTAAGTCAAACTGTGTCTGCAGATTCTTTTCACTGAATGCATCATCTAGGAACTGTAAAAGAAGAAAATATTCTACAAAAATAGTGTTTGTTACTATGAAAACTGTATTACTGGTACAACTGTATTTAATGCCTGGTAGACCTTACAACCTTATAACCTTATAGTCAGTTATGCTGATGATGGGTTGGAACAAGATCTTTTTGCAGTATCTTTGTTCCTTTCATAGCTATGTCTTGTGGAAAAGTGTTTCTCTTTAGTGTGCACTATCTCTACTAATATCAGTCTAAACTATTTCAAGTATTTGATTTGTTTCACACTATATATTTATTTGTATCTACTTCACACAAAAATTTGATATTTGTGTGCCTCTACTCGACAGAATTATGCCATCAACTGTTTTGAATTAGCAGCACAGTCTCTTGCAGCATGTAATCTTCAAGAAATATATTGTTGTGTCAAGTTTTCGAGCTTATATTGCCATCTTAAATAATTGAGGATATACAGAAGCTGTGCTGGCAGAAATAACTAGTGCTCCGCCGTGGTTGTGCAGTGGTTAGAGTGCTCAACTACTGTTCCCGAGGATGCAGGATTGAATCCCGGCCGCCACGACGGCCACTTTTTGATGGAGGGTAAAAGGGAGGCGCCCATGTACTGTGCGATGTTGGTTGTCGGTGCACGAAGAGCCCCAGGTGGTCGAAATTTCCGGAGCCCTTCACTACGGTGTTTCTCATAGCCTGAGTTGTTTTGGGACGTTAGACCCCACATCCAAACCAGAAATAACCAGTAAAAGAATTTAGCTGAGAACTGCTGATAAGGCTTGATGGCATTGTGAATTATAACTGGCATGGTCAAGGGTATTGTGACAAAAAGGAGGCATTGCTGAGCAGTATTTTTGTAACGTGTTGGAAGTATTAAATGGGACAAATTCAGTGTTGCTGTTACTGCATAAATTCTCCAAATACAGTAGCAGAAGGCACCTCCTTCTGCCCTTTGCATCCAACCCTGATATTGGGCTAGCAAACAATGTTTTGTATATTTTAATGCATAATTGGGATTTACCTTTTATTTGTGTATTTGCTTTCATTGTTTGATCATATTTTTAGCATGTCATTTTCTGCTCTGTGTTAACGTAGCTGAAAGCTCCCATGCTGACATATTCTGAAAAATGGAAACTCAATAGCTCATGCTTCTACCAGTTGTGCCATGTGTGTGTGACAAATTTGGAATGGCTCTTTTACAGAAGCTGTTAGCTACATCATCTGGGCAAAACCAAATGGTAGTCTCTGCTGGGGAGTGTTCGTCTTGGCATTCTTTATGCCAACGAATTGATCAGCAGTTAAAAGAAAGTAGCGAGCAGTGTAGCGAAGCTGACGCCGTGTTCGAAATGTAAGCCATGTTTTGTCTTGTCACTACTACCACTAAGTGCAGTAAATACATTACTATTGTGGTTATGCCACGAAAGTCTGCACAGTAGCCACACTTGCCTTTTACAGCTTCTGCAAACATACTACTAACATGTGTTTATAGCTAGCCAGTTGCAATGATTTTTTATACGTGGCTATGGTAGCATGCTTTCAGAGCACATTTTCACATTGGCGTTGCTGAAGGCATTGTTGTAATGCAGTAATTGGTCAAGAAAAAGCTATGCGGTTATACAATGGACTGAATCCCAAACTCACTGAAGAAAGAAAAATAACATTTGAGTCAGCCTTTATTTGCTTCATGCTGCACTTTGCATACCTCTCGTGAGATCTTGTATGCAGCATTCATTAGTGCCTAGCACATGTGAAAACAATACCTGTTTGTTGAGGAAGAATATGACGACGCCCTTGACCGGCGTGCAACCTTATATTACCGGCACTTATGTTAGTGCCTGCCAAAGAAAAAGAAGTTCACATTACATGGTTGGCTCAATGTATGGCCGCTCAAATACAGATACTTTTTCATTTTTACATGCAGACAAAGAAAAGAAAGATACTGCTACCAGCTGCCACATGTTCTTACATCGTATCATAAAATGTACTGTAATTGTTTTCATGTCCGAGACCGATTTTTCTTGTAGATAGGTTACTGGGACGATGTGTTTATTTTGAGAACTTTACTATCGTTAAAGATTTGGTGGCTAAAATTTTCATTACCAGTTGTAACGCTCCTGCATTTCATGCATTTCATTGCATTTAATCTGCACATGGCCATATGTCATAGCTTCGTAGATGGCAGTTGAGTAGGCGTCATAGATATTTAAAGTCCTGTTAAACTCGTTCAAAAACAAATGGTGTGCTTAGGTTATGTTGCATGTCGAAATAAAAGGAAGCTTCAGGCAGTGTGCACTTGCTTTTTATGCTAGTCTGTTGTCGTGTGTGGCTTATTTTTCTGTATTACATTCTACATTGCCCTGTATGCCATGCCGAGAAGACCATTGTGCGGTGATGGCAAACCACTTCTACCACTCTTGTGCTGCAGGCCTCCTGACAAATTTGACGCTGTATTGAACAGCTTGTCTTACCACTAGTGCAGAATTGTTGCTCAGTTTTTCACTTTCTTTGAACTTTTCTTGTGTTTCTTCTCTAGTACCTTGATAGTGTAATGTTAAAGCACAGAGTGCAGCAGTATAGTACAACACATTGGTGAGCAGGTTGGTGAAACAAAAAATTTAATGTAGGAATGACAAAACCACACGGACACACTTACACACACGAGTTCGATGTGTTTGTTTTTCTCCTTAAGCTTTTAAATTCCAACTTCGTTAAGCATTTCCATACCACAGTGGCCTCCTAAATTTCAGCCCTAAACAAGGAGTTATGATGCACATCATTTTCATGCATGGATTTTACTTGTGTGCACACAACTGTACATTTGGTAACAAATTTTTTCCTGCAGGGTTGAAGCAAACATTGCCAAGTTGGAGAAAGATTGCAGTGAGCTGTTGAAGAGCATGACCATGAAGTGAAAAGGGAGCAACTGCAGCTTTTTCCTGTACTTGGGAGTCCCGCCTGCCTTGACGTTTTCGGTCACTGCGGCTTGCCTTTGCATATATATCTCCCAAGTGCCATTATATGCCAGGCTGTCTGCCACGCCTGCAGTCAGAGCAGTTGTCTGGATTTAACACTGGCTTTAATTGTTTGAGTAGAAGCTGCTGTAGCAACTTGCATTGTGAGGCTGCGCTTAAAGGGACACTAAGGGCACCCAAATATGCTATCAAAATCTAATAAATGGCATTTGGTGACACTGTCGCCGCATATCCGGCAGCAAAAATCAAATTATTGCTGAGATATTGCGACAAAAAGTTGAGTTTTTTTTGTTCCCGCCGGTCGAATTCAAACTGTTTTCTCCTACTACGTAGTCAGGTAGAATGACGCAAGAGGAGACTCCGTGATTGCCGGCGCACGGGGAGTGGAGAATACTTCGCAGGTGCATGCCGAGTCATGATCTTCATTCGATACGCAATCAGGGTAGGCGCATCTGCTGCTCCGAGCTCGTATTTCAGGCGCCGCAGGCCCAAACCATACTATCAGAGCACGCACGAAGTGCCTGAGTCGGAACATAACCGAAACTGAAGTGGACGCCTGTAGCGCCGTGTTAGTTGAGAGACTAGCGGCACCTACCGACGAGCGTACGAAATGAGTATGTTTTTATATTTGCCTTGCAACATTTACGTTGTCTTTTCGTCTTTTCGCCGTCGCTTATGTGTGATAAAAGCATGTTATCATATTCGAGACAAAACCGACTACCGCATTCAAACGGTCAACGTAATTTGCATTTGTTAGCCTCCAGGATCCCTTGCGCGTCACGTGATTTGTAGTTGCGAGCCGCGGCCATTTCGGCGATACCTGTATTCCTGTTCTTCCTCTTTACTACCTTATAACAGCTCTGTTTTCAGTAAGAGTGGCTTTTTTGTAACCAGGAACTGGCATTCTATCGATGCAAGCCCACTTCATTTTTCTCTTTAGTGTCCCTTTAAGTAAAACTGGTCTTTGTTGTTTGCCATCCTTGTGAACTGCTGCTGCTGCTGTTTTCCTAGGCCATGCCACCAGTGGTGTGTCGCCTTTGTGATTGCAGTAGGTGCTGTGTATACTAAGTTTCAAAGGCAAGGGCGTCTTTGGTGCTGTTTTTACATCGAATTTGCACTCCGAGGCCTGCTTTTCTTTAGGTCTCTTTAGCACACCACGGTGTATGGCTCGGGTGTTTTTTCAGAATATGCGATAGGACTAGGATAGCTTTTGAGGCATCATGTAGATTGCCTTTGTTTCAGTCAGTTAAGCACTTGGAGCATAAATAAGCCTGACTTTGTACTCGAGCAATCACTTGTGAAGCTGTGAAAGACGCTCATGGTTAACTGGCATGAGCACGGAAGAGGTACAACTTACTTTGATGTCTGAGAACTGCTTTGCCTGCCATGGAACTTTGTGTTATCGCTCCTGTACATTCTGTCATGTTCCACTGAGCACACATCATTGTTTTTTAAGTAGAACCAAATTTCTGGTGGATTGTGCGAGAAAGAAGCGAAAAACGTCACCACTTTTGGTTGTTTTTGTACCGTTGGTCAACACCACTGTAAAACTGTGTGATATTATGTCCTTAAAATTTATTTATGCAGAAGTTAACATAATTGAGCAGCAGTATTCAAGTAGCTTAGGTCATAGCAGTGCATAATGGTAGTTTTTTGATTGGACGGTCCTTTTCTTTTTTTTTTTTTTTTACTTTACTTTTTCTTCTCTCTTTACTTGTTATAAGTTTGATTTTTTTTCACTTGCATTCATTACTACTTTTTATGTGGAGTTATTTTATATTGCCATTTCTCCTCTACATGCAGTGGCCACATTTTTAGAACCTGTACAAAGGTGTTAATGCATACAGGTATTTGCAGACCTACGCATGAATAGCGCTGAGTGTTGTGTGCTATCATGTAGTTATACATCATTTTTGTTATGCCTGTACAGAGATGCGGATGGGCTGTTACATGCATCAAAATGTTATCTTTTTTTATTTTGGTGCAAAAACAACTTTACTGTTGCATTTCCAGCGTATTTTTTTGTGTTTGTATGTGTTAGGTTGTGCACCAATAAATTTACTGGAATTGATGGTGCACTTGGAGTGGCTGATCCTTGGTACATGTGCGTGTATTCACTGTGCTAGAACCTCATTTAGCATGGTGTTACAGTAACCTGTCATTTACTGCACTTGTCATTTCATGGGCCCACACTCTGAGTTAACATCTTTTTCATAAGTGTCGTTTTCGCCCTCACTTAGGGTCACCTTATTGGTGGAAACGGCAGAACCTTGTCAGTTCGGTTACCGCTACTTTGTGTTCCCGCATTTACACTAATCAGATGGGGGCAAAATATTCTGAAGGACACTTCATTAAGGATATGAAGCGACAGCGTAGGCTATCAGCCCACGTATAAAGCCACGCTTTAACCAAGCCATATGAACATGTCTACATGGCCTAGGGGTAATGTGAATTCAAGGGTCCTGGCAAGCTTTCTGATATCAGCCTCCCATGTGAAAGGAGAGAGCCGGGTTGGCAGCCCCTGCCAAACACAATGTTAAGCAACCCTGTGTACAATCAATGCTCAACCATGTCAGCTGCCAGCTACTGCCTGGCAGTGCCATGCTCGCGATTTTTCGCTCACAATGCCAGTGCTGGCAGACAGCCGCTGCCTCCAGATTTTCAGTGAGTGGAGCCTTTAACGCTATAGCGTTAAAATTACACTTCTGAAAACGACACAAACTCTGAGTACAAGCTTTAGCTGATGCCATGCAAGTATGAAATCAATCATCATAGTTGTCTTACCCTTAAAGTACATAGGTTACTATTCAGAACCTTGAGAATGGCCGGGGTCCTACAGCTAGAATACCTTTAGGGAAGTATAAATGCAGCATGTTTATACGTACAAATGCACGCAGTGTACCATACATTAACCCTTTGTAATTACTTTACAAAGAACTTCAAAAAATGAATATACAAGGCAAACTGTAGAGGCATAAAAGGTAGTGCAGCAGTATATGTGGTATTAAAAACTGCAATGTGTAATTAGTGTGAGTGCATGGAGGAGCCCATTTATCAGAGCCTTGCATTACATGTTAAGTTTTGTGTGATTATTTTATTTCATTGTTACCAAGTAAGCATGAAGTAGTAGTGTAAAATAAGTTAGTCAAAAGAAGAAAGTAGATTTATTGGTGTTATCTGTTAAACACTTTGACTTGGACCGTTGATGCCGTGATGAAGCAGTTTGTATTAATTTCATATGTACTGTTAGACCAAACTGAAGAGCAAACAGGCATATGCAGTATTTTTCTGCCATGCAGCAAGAATTCTTTGCAACCTATTTATAAATATATACGACAGAAAGAAAGCGGTAATCTTCTCCTGGAAATATCTGCAAAAAAAAAAAAAGGAAAAAAAGTTGTTTCATTGAGATAAAGCCAAAAAAATCTGCCCAAGTTCCAAAAATAAAAACTTAAGAGCCTAATTCCCAGGTATAACCACATAATATATGTGCACTTCAGGGTTCACATTTTATGCATATTAATAAAATATAATTTCGCAGAAAGCGTTGGCATTTATTTCTGAACAGGGCGGAACCAACCACAACACCTGCTCTGTCCTAGATGTGTAGTCTAGCTCTCTCCTCTCTCTCACAGCTGCTTGACCAAGTTTTAGTTGCATAGCCCGTGCGGCAGAAGTTCTCATGTTTTCAGTTGAATGTTGAACATGACTGGGTCATTGAGTGCTTTCCATTTGATGTAGCCAACTGCAGGTTCCAGCTTGACACACTGCATGAATGTGGCTTCAAGCACTGCCAGTGGTAATTTAACCTATCATTGTGCTGTTTGCCTGCCAAATATATTCTTTGAGCACCTTTCTGCTGCAATTCATGCAATGACGTTTTAACCAACAGCAACGCAAACATAATCTTGGTATTTTCACTGCATTTTACAAAAGTGAGATGAAAGTGATGTGGGAAGCGCTACAAAATGTTCAGTGGTCATTTGTGAATTACTGCAATTCACATCTTATTTTAGCTTTTAGGAATTTAACACAAAGTGCACACATTGTTTGACAGAAGTAAGTTACAGTGAAAAGCTTTCTAGCCTTTCGTGTTTCCATGTCAAGATATAATATGAGCCATATTTTCTACTTTGGCAGACTCAAAACGCCTGCTCTTGTGCTGGATGCACAGAACTCCTGTCCATATTCATGTTCAGTGAAACGCAGGTTGAACATTCAGTCTTTCACTCCCCATTCACATAAGCGAGATTAAAGCCTTATGGGCTAGTATGACCAGCCTTTTATGCTCGATCCCTTCATAAATACTTGCCAGTGTTCTTTTGCCAGTGTTGCTGCACACCGTGCCATCTGGCACTAAACGACAGTCTGTCTGTGTATATAAAAGATTTGAAAGGAAATGGCAGCCATGCCAGAGTTTCATGTGATCAAAATGCTGAAAAAGGTATTGTGAAAGCAATTTATTAATTAGCCTGTAACAATGCAACACCTTTTCACTGCTATGTCCATCTGCATTCTAGCTCCGATAGCTTAGATATAGTAATCTTGTACAATATTTCTTTGTTCTGAACATGTTTTTAACTTGCAGTGCAATGTTATGTAACAATTTCAGCTATTACAGTACTCATCTTTGTGAAAATTGTGGCACCATCTGTGGCCCCCCCTTCTTGGGCAACAAGTCTCCTCACAGGGCTGTATTACTGCAAGAGCATTACTAGACCCATTACACAAAAATTTGTCTGCCGCTGTCAACACTTGATGGTACACGTAGAAGTGGAGCAGTGAGTGGGCCAAAAGTATGCACAGCAGACCTCCACGTGTCACCAGATTTCCCCTCCTTCGTATGAGAGTTGTGGCACAACCACTCTTCGTGCAGCGATTCGGGTGGTGTCATGCCATTTCACTTCTCATTTGGCATGCTTCAGCTAGTCAAGGCTAGTTTGCAATAGAAATTTGAACTGACGACATGTCTGTCAAAAAAATACGGCCCAAGGGTTTTGCTTCTAACCCGCTTAACGGGGCTCGTTGCACATCTCCGGCGTTCAAAATCTCATAGATCAGAAATCTTGTCCTTACTCATTTCTAGCTTGCCTACATATTCCAGCATTGCTTCCAGGAGCCTCGTTACAGGGTTGAAGCAAACACCTTCGGCCGTATACTTTTGGCAAAAACTGTACATTCAGATGTATGCCTTAATCACCCTACCTCATGACATGGTGCAGCGGGTGCCGTTAGAGGAGTGGAAAGAACACCGTAGGAGAAGCATAAAGAGCAAAGAGGGCATCGCGCTACCAGTCACAAGGTGGCACCACTGCTAAATTTCTCATTTACGTCTCCTGCTGCACATTGTGTAGCAATTTTGCACAGATGAGCTGTAAGCTTAGCAGCACTTGTGTGTACACAAATAAAAAAAAAAAAAGAAAAAAAGGGTTATAGAACACTTGGAATTTTATTGTCGGCGAGTATGCCACCGACTCTACTGTTCCCAAGTCTTCCAGTCTCTTAATGCGAAAAAACTTGCCAATTACACTCACGGAGACAAGGGCCTTGCGATGCCTTGGTTGCTCAGCGTAGTGTGTTCAAGTTAACAGGAACGTAAGTTTACCTAAGGTTGCAGCCAATAAACAAAGTCTGTTCAGCACCAGTGAGCCCTTACTACACTGGGCTTCTTGGTGTCTATACAAGCAAACCAGCAGGTCAAAATTGAGACGTGCTAGCTGTTGCTCTCCAGTTAACTTTCAGCCTATGAATAAGTGTCAAGGCCTTTATTTTTTTTATATTGTGGCAAACATAATACACATACACATAGGAACGGTAATCTTTACTGTAGGGAAGCACAACTTGGCCTGCAACATAAAATCAGATCTCATAATTTCTGAATTTCCTCAGCAGCTCATCGGCAGGTTCCTTGCTCCTCCAGCTTGACAGGAAACTGCCCGAACTGTCCATGCCTGCAACAAACAACGAAGTATCTAACATTCGAAAAAAAGAAAGTACGATTCATTAAAGCAGACTCGCTTTCAAGACGAACTTTAAGAGACCAGAAAATTTGTTAGTCTTATCAGAAGTTTGTCATAACAGAAGTGGTGCTAAAGAAAGATATGTGAGGATGCCAAGAGTGTCCATCTATATTTTACACACACGCACGCACGCACACACACACACACACACAAAAAAAAAAAACCAATAAAACAGCCTTGCAAAACGAGATTGCAAATACAGCATTTATTGCACTGTGCAGGAAGTGAGCTGAAGATGAAGTAAGAAACAAGCTCACAGTATCCTACTTGAAATCGACATTGCTGTGATATATATATATTTTTTTGCTGTTTCTTTATTGCTTGCTCTCTCTCTCTTCTCTCTATGTGCGTGTATGCACATGTATACTTTTTCTCATTTTACTTTTAATCCTTCTCAGAGTGTTTCGTAGGTGCTCAGCAAGGTAGTCCCTTCTGCAACATAGCTGTTACCAACTCTACAAGAAGGCACAGCTAGCAGATGTGTTTCCGTACACAGCAGGCTATGTGCACAGCATTGATATCTGGCCCACTAGATGCACCATGATAATGTGTGTTGTGACACCACAAAAGTTGAAAATACAGCCCCAGCTGGAATTTTAAACCGAAAGTTAATGAACAGGTGCACTTTGCATATACATGCCATCTTTCAGAGACAATGCGTGACATGTAACGAGTGAGCACGTGCGCCAACTAAAGCGCAATAGTGCCCTGTCTTTTCCTCACTGGCAAGGAAGCTTCCCCTCAAGAAAGTGCACTCCAGCAAGATGGCTTCTCCAAAGTTTTGCACAAAGATGTGCGGAAGCCATCTTGTGGGAGTGCACTCTCTAGTGTATAAACATTTTACATATTTTGAAGCACAGCTTTTAAGCGCCCATTGCTGGATTGCATGTTGTCAACATTGTTGTTGGTGTTGTTGTCAAAGCAATTGGTGTAGCTGACCACCTGCCACAGCTAACAGATGGCAGAAAGATAGAAATTCCCTCTCCACATTTAGAGAAGAAGAAGAAAGAGCGTGACAGGCAATGGCTGGCTTACAGCATTCCACAAGCTGTTCGCAGCATTACAAAAGCTAAGGGTGATCTCAGCCAATCAGGGTGGCGTGCAAAATGTGACTGCGGTCCTAAGCTCCTACTGCCAACGGTGGCATGAGAGAGTATGAGCACAATAAATACAGTGCATGCCATCCTGGATTGCCGAGGTCGTCCTTACATTTCATAGTGCTGCAGACAGCTTGTGAGGTATGGCGAGAGCAGGGGAATATGCAATTGGAAGGTGGCTGCCACAGGAAGGAGGATGTATAACAAGGACTGAAGAATGCACAATGTGAAGGTGTTACAAGAAGCCGGAGGATGTCTGTTGTGAAAACTGTGACAAAAGCAGAGGAATGTGCAAGAGGGCAACAATGATTCTAATTCTTTACCTCGGGAGTATGGAGATGTGATGACAAGGACTGAAGAATGCACAATGTGAAGGTGTTACAAGAAGCCGGAGGATGTCTGTTGTGAAAACTGTGGCAAAAGCAGAGGAATGTGCAAGAGGGCAACAATGATTCTAATTCTTTACCTCGGGAGTATGAAGATGTGGCTGAAGAGTGAGTAGGGTGGTGGCAGAAAAGGGAAAGAGTAAGGTGGAAAGCAGAAAAAGGGTACAGAAGAGGCAACGAGAAAGGGGTTGTACTGAGTTTTCACCAACTGATGCGTAATACCACGATGAAATATAAATGCACAGAATGGAAATGCACTCACGCTGCCCATGCGTCGCTCAAAATAAAGTTGACGAGGCATGGCAGAAGCACAGGCAGGTGTCATGCCAGCATTTCTTTTATAACAATCAAGAACTGGGAAAGGGCTGTCAGTATGGTTATGTGTGAGAAAATATAGAGCAGGCTATAAGTGGGCGCGCGCACTTATAGCTAAAGTAGGTGGGCTAAAAGCATCTCGCCACAAACTTCACAGGTAGATTTGTTTTGCGAACAGTATCCTATGCCAGTTTTGATGGATGTACTAAACACGCCAGGCTTGAGTAACGCAAAGTTCTTCTCGGCTCTAGACGCTTCGTCTGAATTTTGGCAAATAAGTTTGGATCGCAAGAGCTCGTACTTGTGTACAATGAGCACACCCATGGCCGGTATAGATTCTTGCGAATGCCCTTCGACATTTCCACAGCTCCGAAAGTGTTCCAGCACGCCATGCAAAGTTTTGGAGGGATTGCACAGGTGTCTATAGACCAGATTTTTTTACCCTCACATGCAGGCTCACATGCTCCTACTCTCTACAGTACTCGCTAGACAGTACTACAGCGATATGAAGCGCGCTGTTTCCTCGGTGACGCAATATACGAAGGTAGTCTACCAAGCAGGTTACGAACTATAAATCGCTGTTTATGCGCAGCAGTGGCGAATTTTTGGGGGCGGGGGGCAGGGGCTGCCCTTTAAATGTGAGCATTGCACTTTTTTTTTTCTTACTTTTTGATTTTGTGCACGAGGATGTAGATTTTTTCAGATTTAACCAGCTTAACAAGCCTCGTGCTGAAGTTTGCTTAGGCAAACATGCTTTTTCGGCCAGCAGTGGTTGGTCTCTGGTTCTCGTTTTTTCCTTAGAGAAAATCTAAGTACAACAACCAGGACTCCCTATTGTTATTTCCTTATTTCAAGAGAGAAGTCGGCGTGCAAACCCGTTGAGCGCAGTAGCTTTCTTCTGTTAGTATCTACCTCAGACGCAACACGATTTCATTACGTGTTATGACCTGGCCCAAACGATTAAGCAACGGTTTAACACACACCGATAGCTTCTAAATCAAATATACTCATCTACTCGTCTTGTCGCTGCAAAACTCTGGAGAGCTAGCTGCCTTGTAAATATCTGTTCCAAGGCTTAATACAAATAACGAAACGGGGTTGTGCCCTCCAGCGGTAACTTTATGGTTAGGACTCTTGACTGCTGATTTGAAGACATAGATTCGATAACAGAAGCGACGGCCACGCTTCGATGAAGACGAATCTGAAGCGCCTGTGGTGTGCAATGTCAGCGCATGTTAAAAAACCCCAGGCAGTCGATAAATTTTTGGAGCACTCCACTACGGCGTATCTCAGCCAATGCCATTTTGGGTGCTTAAGTTCATATACCATATGAAAACTGAGTTGTGTTGCTCCAGATAGCATTTATTTGCTGCTGTTTCTTTGGCATGTACGAGAATATACAGGTGCGGGCACAAGTAAATGGAGCACGCATTTAAGTTCAAATTAAAATCACGCCTTCTGCGCTGGAGATAAGAAAACAATATTGTCCAAGTGAAAGGGCACTGGCATCTACTACCGAATCGCATATACCAAGACTGCCAGTTTCAATTATGCAACGCGTCAAAAATAGTAGAAGAAAACGTGCTTCGTTTATTTTTGTCTGCACCGGTACATGCAGGATATAAAAATATGTATTGTGCTTGACATGCAGGCGTAACAGTTTGATAGGTGCTATAAAGTTCCAGGGATAAAAAGAAATGATCCTAATGAGGTGGTGTTCTTAAATAAAGCGCAACAAAATTTGCCTGTCGTTAGCTTGACAAGTCAGATGAACACA
Organism: Amblyomma maculatum; assembly: GCF_055883805.1. NCBI lineage: Eukaryota > Metazoa > Arthropoda > Arachnida > Ixodida > Ixodidae > Amblyomma > Amblyomma maculatum. The sequence continues at coordinate 55,758,628 of NC_139344.1, forward strand.
AATCGACCATTTGTTGATGTGACTGGCACACACCACGTGAACGAGAACACAGCCTAACTGCTGAGGTTCGAAATGGCTGGCAGGAAGGAAAAACAGCGCATTGGAAGTGGAATTATATGCGAGTCATTCGCAAGAGTAATGTTTGCAATTGTTCACAAACGTTTTATCATCAGTAAGGGACCGAAACGGCATTATTAGCGCAGCAGTGTGATGAGCACCAGCACAGTTAATGTGAACGTAAAACTAAATCCCGTAAATAACAAGTCGATTTTAACTCTACAGCAATGCAAATAAACTTGCTCCAACACAATTGTGCAGTGAAAATATTTTTGGCAATGTTCTCTAGCGCCTGAAGGCTAGCTAAACGTGGCTGCTGTGCAGGCGCGGCCGCCGATACCACAGCCCCGCGGTCCCTACGGAAGCGCCCGCGTGGCAACGCGCTAGTCTGCAGAGAATGGCCGCAGCCGGGAGCAGCTAAAAAAGTCTGGTCTTATTCATGGATGACATTCTGATATGGGGCACTACGCAAGAGGAGCATGACGCAAATGTCACCAACTTGCTGAGACGCCGCAGACGCATGAACCTGAAGTTGAACATGAAGAAATGCTGCTTCCTGCTGCAAAAAGTGCAGTACCTAGGTCATATTCTGACAGCCCAAGGCCTTCCGGTCGATCCCCATTATGTGCAAGATATTCTGGCTGTGCCTGTTCCGACGAACTGCAAGTCATTGTAAATGTTCTTGGGAATGGTAAACTTCGTGTCAAGGTTTATTCCAAACATGTCGTCGATTACAGCTCTACTGAGAGATCTGTTGCGCAAGGACGTCGCTTGGGAATGGACGGGCAACCAACAAAAGAGCTTTGACACACTGCGACAAGCACTGATGGAAGCCCCAGTTCTAGCTTACGTCAAGCAAGGCAGTGACATTGTTCATGAATGCCAGCCAGCACGGGGTAGGAGCAGTCTTATTGCAAGACGGACATCCAGTTGCGTACTCGTCCCGATCCCTCACTGACGCGCAACAGAAAAATGCGCAAATTGAGAAAGAGACATTGGCCATCATTCACGGCTGCAATATCATTGGACAGCCTGACATCACAGTGGAGTCAGACCACAGATCACTCGAGGTCATTTTCTTTCGGAATGCCCACTTCGCCTTCAACGCATGTGCTTAGCACTGCAGAGATACACAATTACAGTGCAATTCAAGTTGGAAAAGACGTTAGTAATAGCAGATGCTCTGTCACGTTTTCCCAGCTGGCTTCCACTCAAGGAAGAAGAGCAGTTTTATGCGAATGTCCTCACATACCTCCCAATCTCAGATGAAAAGCTGGTCCATGCTTGAAGCAACGGACAATGACCCAGTAATGGTGCAAATGAGCAACTATGCCAGCATGTCCTGGCCGGTCGCGAAAGATGAAGTGCCTGGTGAACTGAAGATGTTCTGGAATTACCGGGAGGAAATTCATGTCGAGCAAGGGTTGGTCTTGTGTAGCAACAAGCTCATCATACCGAAGGCAAAAAGAAGGGAAGTTTTAAACCTGCTCCATGCAGCACACACAGGCGAAAAGAAAATGAAGAGCACGAGAAGTCATGTTTTGGCCCAATATAACAAGTGAAATTGCGCCACTTGCCCGTTCATGTTTGGTGTGCTAGAAGAACAAGGCAAAAAATGTAAAAATGCCGCTGCTAAGCCACAATGTCCCTACCTTACCTTAGCAAGTGTTGGGAGCAGATCTTTTCCATCATGAAGGCCATGACTTTCTTATCATGGTAGACTACTACTCACTCTTTTTAAAAGAAAGTGTTGCGTCTGACCACTGCTTAGCAGTCATCTCGGCATGCACAGATATATTTGCTGCACATGGGCTACCACAGAGACTGTGCAGTGACAATGGGCCCCATTCAGCAGCAAGAAGTTCAGAGACTTCATGGTGAGCCTGCACACTCAGCCAGTATTTTCAAGCCCGTATCACCCACGATCAAATGGCATGGCAGAATGTGCTGTCCGAGAAGCGAAGAAGCTGCTGGTGAAGTGTTGCCGCAGTAAGGTCAGCTTCTGCCTCGCACTGTTAGACTGACGTAACACACCCAGAGATAACCAACTTGAATCACCGGTTCAGCGACTAATAGGCCAACAAACAAGGACTCTACTTCCAGTCCCATCTTGTCACATGAAGCCCAAGACAGTGTCGAACAAGGTTGTAATGAGTCTTCTCAAAGTGCGGAACAAGCAAAAGGCAGAGTACAATCGATCACCACGCAAATTACTCAACTAGCCAACGGGCTCCCAGGTGACCGTCTACGACTGATGTCTAAGAACGTGGAGCCCTGCAGTAGTTACAGGCCCAGTGGATGTCCCGAGGTCTTGTATTACATAATCACCACCGAGGATGGGCAGCACAAGAAGCGCATCAGAGAAAACGTGCAGTGTACAATGTTCCCAAGAGACGCGACTCCATCTAGTCAAGAGGTCAGGGACGCCAATGAGTTCAGTCAAGCCCATGCTCCTGCAGATCATGAGATGGAGAACATGACGTCGCCTCCTGAACAGGAACCATCGATTCTGCTTCCACGTCTCCACACCCCTACTAATCAGTTGCGAAGAAGCAGTCATACTTCGAGACCGCCTGGCAGGTCCTGTTGTCAGGAGAGCAACACTCTTGGAAGAAGGAAGATGTAAAGGGCGTCGCAATAGTGCTGCCATCGGTAGCGACTGAGCATCGCGGAAGCTGCATCACCATTGCATAGAGTGGACGAACTCCCATGATTTGCTCAATAAACCCTCTTTGTTCCAGCGGCACTCAGTCTGTTTACACCTTTATAGAGAATGTTTATTTTCCTCATTTCCTAGCTACGAGCTTGAGCAGTGCATATTTTCACTCTCTCGTTACCACCCATTACTATGTGGCTTGGCACCCAACAGAATTTTGTTATGTCCTTATGTTGTTATCCCTGTTATAGTATCGTGTTATACCACTCAGTAATAGTATGACTGCATTTCTCGAGCGTAGTGTAGCAATTATGCTGTGTAGATATTAGATTGGTTAGATAAAGATAGATCTGTATAGATAATACTGTTCTCAATGCTCGATCCTTATTTATTTTTTATACAGCTCAGCTACTAAGGCAGCATAACAGTCAGCTGTAAATATTGATGCACACTAAACAAGTATAATTTTTTTCCCAATTTCTCTCCACTACAGCACTTTCAATGCAAGCTTCAGCGGGATCAGTAGTACTTGCGAGCGGGCTAGTTGGCTATAGGACTGACGACCTCCGGCGTTGCATGGTTATACACAAAAACAATACACACATAAGAGAATTAAACCAAGACATTAACACAGATGATGAGCTCGCTACCAACTGCCTGTTTTTGGGGTACAAAGAAGAAGAAAGCTTCACAAAAAAAGTGGGGTTACAATATGAAGAAGTAAACAAAAGATTCAGCTGTTGAAGATTATGCGACCCCGATCAAGAGAACATAAAGAGACTGAAAAGAGAAGGCAGGTTGTTGTCCTGCCCTACGTACATGGCATATCACACAGTCTTAAGAAGATAGCCAGCCGATTCGAAATTAGGGTCGTGCTGTCCGCACCAAACAAGTTAAAAAGTATGTGCAGAAAGGTGAATGAAACGAGAGAGACTAAGGAAGGATGCGGAGTACTGCACAGGGAACACTTTGTCAAATGCTGCACAAGATCCCCCTGACATGTGGGAAGGCCTATGTGGGGCAAACAGGCCGGTGCATCAATGAAAGGCTAAGGGAACACAGAAATTCGTGTGCCGCATTGTCTGCTCCAGGAAACCTGGCGACCCATTGCTCCCGTTGTAAAACGGATGACGATCAACAGGACTTGAGGGGCACCCATTGTGTACCAAGGTTCATCGAAACCAAGGTGCTGGCAGGTGCAAAAAACAGTTTTAAAAGAGAGATTATTGAAACATTCAAGATGATTTCGAGGGAAGAAGGGGAATGCGTGAGTGTTCCGTCGGTGGCGCTCAATAGCAAGGAGGTGATACTTCTCCGTTTGGACAATGTGACAAGAAGTTAGACCTAATTTGCCATTATTTTCATTTTATTTTCATTTTATTTTCATTAAATTTTTTCATTCTGAATTTCTTCGCATTTTTTCTGAATCTTTTGTTTACTTCTTCTTCATATTGTAACCCCACGTTTTTGTGAAGCTTTCTTCTTCTTCGTACCACAAAAACAGGCAGTTGGTAGCGAGCGCATCATCTATGTTAACGTCTTGGTTTAATTCTCTTGTGTGTGTATTGTTTTTGGGTATAACCATGCAGCGCCGGAGGTCGTCGGATTCAGCGGGATATTCGTGCATAATAGATTTTGGTGGAGCCTCTTACTGGAACTATGCAAGAGCGAAATCACACTGTTGCAAGACTGCACCATGGGGGCAGCGGATCATGGCTTTGAGCAATATCAGGCAGTGTGTTCAATACACCACAGTTGCAGTACATCTCTCCGAACAGCAATAGCAATGGCCATGTTGCTGAATATTACACTGGAAAGGTAAGTTGTGACTATGTGATGGCAAAGGTGCCCTGTTTGTGACCTTATTCTAAGAACAAATGCATACTTGAGTGATGTTTTTCTATCTTATAGTGAGGGTTCATTTGCTTCCAGATAAAGGCTGACTACAGACAATAAAGAACAAACTATTTTCTTGTGGATAAAACTTACATCAGTTTCTGTATGCCTATATCGCTAGCTTGTTTCATGAAAGTGGTATCTACCTCTCAGAAGCTGGACAATGTGTGTGCAATTTGAAGCAAAACTTCAGTCGCTGTGGAAGAAGGAGGATGAATAAGAAATTTTGGGGACACAACTAAGCTCTTTAAGGGTATGACAAGACAGCATTAATGGCTCCCGTCTGCAGCTCCCTTAGTGGATCTTCCTTTGCGTACATTGCACTTTACTACTCAATCACGCATCTCTAAATATGTTTTTCTATTATAGAAATAATAAAGTTTACTGCAGCACTATGACCCTCATAGACTGTGAACACAGCATCAAGAATTTCAGCTGCGTTCACCCATTGACACTTGAACATAATACATAAATGGACAGTCTCTTTGCATTGCACCTTAATTACAGCTTCCAAATATTCTAGGTATAGCTGCACCATGGCCAACAAGGTCCGCTAACAAAATTGTCCACTTATGCTCCATTGATAGCTCAACAGTATTTACTCTGGAATGCTGCTTTGCACAAACCAGCTATTTCACAACATCCACACTTCGAAGCCCATATATTTTAAACACGGAGGCTTGCAAACACTCCAGCGCCGTGGCACACATGTGCAGCACTTTGGCCAACATTAATTTGGTTGGTAAGCCTGTGAATCTTCCATCTAACATTTTTACTGATGCAGGAAAAGTACAAGGGGACATTATGACATTAAAAAACATGGAATGAGCATGGCCTCGCTAACTCTGGTTTCTTTCATGACAATGATGGCAGCAATATGGCCTGCCTTTGGTCCTTTTTGACTCCAGACAGTGAGCAAGACTTGCTGGTAGCTGCAACCAATAGACCAACTGGTAGAAATAGCAAGGCAGTATAACTGGCCATGCAGAGTAACTTCTTGCACTAAAGAAAATGTTCATGCACAAAATTTTCCTTTCGCATAAAAACACAAGAGTAAGAAGCTCCCCACTGAGTTCCATGTCAACAGCAGAAAACATTTTTCTTTTCTAGCTATTTTCTGTGCACCTATCACAGTTCTGACACCTGTAAGCAAACAACATAGGCTTACCTTGCACTATTCCATTATCATGATGAAATTATGAGTTCACAAGAGCACTCCTATCAATGCTTCTCGCAGCTTAGCTTTCCTTCCTATTCTTTAGCCTTTCTGTGGCTGAGGGGCAACCAAAAACACAGCCTGTTTCACATCCTTGTTAATGACAATATGGGATTGCTTTGTGATTAATGGGCAATAGACTTCCCACACCTTAGTGGCATTTGATACCACTAAGGTGTGGGAAGTCCATTGCCCATTAATCACACATGTCTGACATGTTAAAAATAGCAAAATGCTCACATCTGTTCAAAAATCAGCTCACACACACCAAGGATACTGATTGGAAGTATAAAAAAAAAACATCTAAAGAAGTCCTAAAAATCGCATGCATCCGCTTTTGGAAACAAAAGTGCATCACAGCAATAATAACACTCTCTGTACCTTTGTTATGCAGTGTAAAATAAAAAGTAAAACAGCAACTAAATAGCATACATGTTTCCATAGATGCCTGGTACCCACGTTCCGTTAGCATGGGCTCCTTAGTCTTTTTGGTGACCCAATGCAGGGACTGATGAAAAAAAAAAAAAAAAAGTGAAACAGTAAGTAGGGCTAGTTTCAAACAATTCAATGCTCCATTTAATATACCAGTAAAATGTTCGTTTCAATGACTAACTTTCTGCACCAGCTGCATTTACTAACATAACAGACACACACTAAACCTGCTATTTTGGTCGTTAAAATGTCAATTATAAGGCTCGGCATCTAAGAACGACATATCGGCTATGAGGGATGCCGTAACGATGGACACCAGATTGAGACTGCTCATGCACTGACATTGCATAGCACATAGCTGCCTTTTGAATTTCACCTTCAATAAAACACGGTCGTCACAACCAGGATATTAGTGTAACGAACACATTCTAAAATGTTCACAGCTTTTTTGAAAAAACAAATCAAAATTATAAACAGGTGCTGCCTCTAGGCGAGTAAATATAGTAAAAATATTATTTCGTGAGTTGGTTTTTACCCAACGTTCAGGATATGCTTTTTTCCCCAACTTTTTAATGGCCAAATTGTGAGCATATAAAAAATTCATTACCTGCACATTATGCTTGTTAAAGTACCTGCATTCAAAAACCAACATTTGTGAAATTAGTATGTCATCAGTAAGATACAGTCAGTAGCTAGACGCATTTTGTGCGGTTTTCCGAGCTCAAAGGCCCCAAATAAACATCTTGCTATTTTCCACACAACTAAGGGTGTGTGAACATTTGAAATTTCAAACACGAATTGAATATGTTGGTTATTCAATTTGTATTCGATCTGAGAAATTGATATTTGAAATTTTATGAATATTCTAAAATTATCCAATACACTGAAAATTTTCGAACACCGCAGTTTCACCGCACTGCACGCTTCACCACAATGCTCGACCTTGTTTACTGTGTGGTCAAGCATCCTCAAAAATGCGACGGGGACATTTTGTGAAGAGGGACCACTGCTACTGTGTTGCACTGCAAGAAAGGTAGCGGAGGCTTTCCTGTGGCAAAGCGAACCACTTCTTGAAACTGGCAGAAAACGTTCTCACTTGGGTTTCCCCTCATATGTAGACAGCCATCGTGCAAGTGTTCATCAGATAAAATTACTGCGATGCTCTGCTCCGCGCTGCATTCCAGCACATGTTAGCGTGCACGTGTGCAGTCGTTTCTCTCCTCCGGCCGCATTCTGGCTGCTGAAGCGCTCCAACAAAGGGAGCAAAAAAAAAAAAAAAAGAAAGAAAGAAAAGAACTAGAATGAAAAAATGACAGTGCGCTTTTTTCGCAAAACTTGTATGGAAACGATAACGGGATGGTTATCGGATATTTTTTTTTTTTTTTGTATTTCGTACCGCTCGTATCTCGCACCTCTGTTTGTAAGTGGCGGTGCCACAGCAGCCATCGCAAAACCGAGTCGGCCTCAAGAAACAGATATACGTCAATCGTTCTATCCTCATACGCGATCCTGCTTCGCTAGCTCAAAATGGCGCACTCGCTAGAGGAGATAACTGAACTAGGAATGGATGGAAAGTCGCCGGGCATTTCCTTGCTCTTCGTCTCGTGAAGAGAGGTAACTGCCACAAAATGGCATGCCTCGGCTTCTCGTCAGTGATCCAGGTCGTTAGGAACCCCTCATTGTTAAAGGTAGATAAGTCATTGATTTCGAATGGCAGCGCCGCAGAAGCGAACTTCCCTTGGCCACTGTCGGCATGAACCAAAAGGGGCATGCTTTGTGCCTTTGTAGGGAACACGTCTACAACACGCCAAAAACAGGCACCACGGCGCCGGTAGCATCCTGTGTATTCGTCACACTGCTGTAGAGAATGGGTCATTATGGGTGGCAACGTTTACTTTCATTCACCCTGCTGGGGGGTCGCCTAAAACGTCTGTCCCTAAAGAGTTGAATGGCCCCTTCCAAGTGAGCAGTCACAAAGGGAAAGAAAGCTCCCCAACTGGCGCCTGGAGCACTCGTCGCTGTGTACACGCGTATCAATTATTCTCCACGAGAAGGCTGGACCCTTCATTCTCTGAACAACATGGACAGAGACCAAGAGGTGCCGCCTCAAGTCCTTCAAGATACCTGCCTTTCGCCTTTGAGTAGCAAATTCTTTTTCTCTTTTTTTATGTCTGAGCCTGCCAACAAGCGCTTTTTGAAAACAATGTTCGCGGCACTCAATTAATCATAATTTCTCACTTTTGAAAGTACTGATAAAAAACACGTTTCCAGCCAACCTTTTTGTCAGCCAGGGAACTGAAAAAAGAAAAAATAAGGAACCCCACTGGCAAAGAGCGCCAGCTTTGCACGCGTCTGGATACGACCATCCACCCTCCTCCTCACTCTCCTTCTCCTGCTCCGCGTACACGCGCGGCTGCCCGTGGCACGCGCTGTGCGTAGGTTTTGTAGTTCCTCTCTGCTCCGCTAGAAACCGAGCGCTGGCGTCGTGGTGCAAACTCCAGCTTGGGTTCCCTATAAAAAACCGGTATTCGAAATCCTGTATAAAATTTATATTGAATATTTCAGTAAGACATACATTGCTGTGCAATTCTAGTTTAATTCTTGCAAATACCATGTGCATTCTCAAGTAAACAAGATGAACAATGTTTGCTATGTTTATTTTTAGTTTCTTTTTTCTTTTTGGTGATCAGATATTCAATATTCAATTTCATATTCAAGGCATTTTTTCCCCATATTCATATTCCATTCGTATTTGAAAATTTTAGTATTCACACACCCCTACACACAACACCTGCCATAAAATTAAAGACAATGTTGTTGTTGTGTTGGGTTTTTTGGCGCATAAGCAACTAAGGCTATCATGCGCCACGAGCAAGGTGAAAGTTTTGTTTTGCAAGAAATGGGAAAATGAGTGTGTTAAAAACTCATTTGTTTAAAAAATCTCCTTTTAAAAACTTGGGTTGTTTTAGATCCAATGGCGCTAAAGCTGCCAACACCATGATGTGCCTAGCACAAGGTTTCAGTTTCTCTTAGTGACGTATGTTTCATTTTTTCCTACAGTTTGTGTAAAACATTTGCTTCCCTTATGAAACTAAAAACACAAGATAAATCAATAAGTCCATCATCATCTAAAATCAGTTTAGGGTGAAAAGGAATGTATTCTTTGTAAAATTTTGCAAAAAATTTTTTTCTTATCCTTTCAAGACTTGCGCATGTGAATAAAATGTGGTTAATAGTTAGTTCCTCTCCGCATTTTTCGCATCGTGGTTTCTCTTCTTTTTTCAACAAAAAATTGTGTGTCAGGTGCGTGTGTCCAATGCGGAGACGGCATAGGATCACTTCTATAAAACGCTCCTTATGTCGGCACGACATCCATTCTCCCAAAATGGGCTTCACTAAGTGTAGTTTATTTCCCACTTCACTGTCCCAGGCAGACTGCCATTTTTCTTTTAATTTGAGATGTACAAGTTTCGTACAGTCTTTGTAAGGTATGCTTATACTCTTTATTTGCTTGTCGCGGGCTTCAGCAGCACATGTGTCTGCTCTGTCATTGCCTTTAATGCCCACGTGACTCGGGACCCAGCAGAATTTTACGTTGTATCCTCGAGCTATGGCTGTTGTTATATTGTGTATTATGTTTCCGATTAAAGGAGCAGCTGCATTTCTGGAATTTAGAGCTGTGAGAACACTTAGAGAGTCTGTAAATATAATGCTGTTTATGACATTCTCTTTTAATATTTTCTCTACGGCAACAGAAATGGCGTAGGATTCAGCAGTGAAAATAGACGCACAGTGTGGAAGTCTTATGATTTCCACAGAATCTCCTTGCACAACTGCACTTCCAGTGTACACAGCAGTTTTAGATCCATCGGTATAAAAGTCTGTGAAGTTTTTGTACTTTTCCTGCAAGTTTAGGAATTCCTGAATAATGTGCTCTTGTGGGGTTTTGGTTTTTGGAAACTGTGTGAGAGTGAGGTCACAGATTTCAGGAAGACTGTACCATGGAGGTAGAGGGCTGTTGTTTTGTGCGACATCAGGCAAGGTGTCCAGGATCTGCAGTTTACTGCACATGTCTTCGAATCGCATGATCAGTGGTCTTGTTGCTTTGGGTTTATTTGTGAAAATTAATCGAGAGGGGCAAGTTGTGACAACTGGATAGCAGAGGTGTTTTTCCTGTGACCTTATTCTTAGAATGTAAGCACATGTGATGGCTATTCGTCTGTCTTCCAGTGAAGGCTCATTTGTTTCTACATACAGGCTGCTTATAGGGGATGTTCTGTATGCACCGCATGCAAGGCGTAGACCTAAGTTATGTACAGGGTCCAGTTTTTTTAGATATGAAGGCCTAGCTGAACCGTACACTATACTCCCATAGTCCACGCGGGAGCGTACAACAGAACGGTATACATGTAAAAGACATGCCCTGTCGGAACCCCAATGTTTCCGCGAAAGAACTTTCAGTATGTTAAGCGATTTTGAGGCTTTCTTTTTTAGTGTGTTTATGTGAGGTAGAAATGTGAGTTTTTTATCGAAAGTAATGCCTAGGAATTTGTGCTCTTCTTTTAATGGTAATTCGGTTCTATTTAAGTGCAAGACAGGGTTGTTCTGAATACCCCGTTTGAGTGAAAACATAACTGCCACCGTCTTTTGGGGGGAAAACTGAAACCCATTTTTGTCGGCCCATGCCACTAGTTTATTTATTGTTATTTGTATTTGTCTCTCACACGTTGATATATTGGAAGAGGTGTAGGCTATCTGGAGGTCATCTACGTAGAGTGAACACATAATGGAATTTGGGATTTCATTGGTAATGGAATTCATTTTTACAACAAAAAGCGTTGTGCTTAGAATGCACCCCTGAGGTACCCCATTCTCCTGAATGAAGCTTCTTGACAAGGTGGTACCGAGGCGCACTTGGAATGAACGATGTGAAAGAAAGTCTTTTAAAACGCTGAGCATTCGACCACGGATGCCCAAAGCTGCTAGATCACGTAGGATGCCGAATCTTCAAGTTGTGTCATATGCCTTTTCTAGATCGAAGAAAACAGCGAGACAATGCTGTCTATGTATAAACGCCTCGCGGACAGTGTTTTCGAGGCGTACTAGGTGGTCCGTAGTTGAGCATCCTTTCTTAAAACTGCACTGATGAATATTAAGAAGTTTACTTGATTCTAAAATAAAGGTTAATCTAGTGTTTAAAATACTTTCAAAAGATTTTGCTAAACAACTAGTTAGGGCTATAGGCCTGTAACTCCCAGGACAGGTCGGCGGCTTGCCGGGTTTTAGGAACGGCACAATTATGGCTCTTTTCCAAGTCTCCGGTATTTTAGCTAGTACCCAGATTTTGTTAAAAAACTTTAGAAGCGCTTCTACAGATGCTTCTGATAGATGGGCGAGCATCTCATAATGAATCTCATCAGGACCAGGTGCAGTTTTTTTACCGCAAGCGAGAACATCTTTCAGTTCTTGCAGCGTAATCAACCTATTGTAAGGTGTGTTCGTGCTGCCCCTCGTAGGAAGCCTATATTTTACAATCCTGTCCTTGTACTTTAAGAATGTTTTTGTATAGTGTGCAGAACTCGAAATTTTGTGGAAATGCACACCTAATATATTAGCTTGTTCTTCGATGCTTGTCTGTGTATTAGGAGCTGTGAGGATTGGAATTGTGAATGGGGAGAAGCTGCCATTTAGTTTATGAATTTGTTCCCACATTTTTTTTGATGTTGTGGAGCTGTTTATAGATGTAACATACTTCTGCCATGATTTTTTTTCGGCATTACGACGAATATATCGAGCTTTGGCTCTTGCTTTTTTAAAAACTGTCAGATTTTCATATGTTGGGTATCTCCGAAAAATACCCCAGGCTTTATTTTGTTCTTTTTTGGCTTCTTTACAGTCCTGTGTAAAATTAAAGACAAGGAGTTGTTGAATGATGGCTGAAAGTCGCACATTTGCGTTCCCTTTTTCTTCACACTGCTGCCAAACGTTCTGATAGGAAAGCATTGGCTACTAATAACATGATGGCATCAAGTGTTGCATGCAGGCTACATGCAATATAATGAGTAAATGGCATGCAAACAGTATGTTTATATTTTGTGACACTAGGCGTTAAAGGATTATTTCAACGTTACTTTTACAAACTAGACTTTTCAAATTTCCTCAGGCCTTAATGACAAGTGCAACAGACATATAGCAGAACCTCGGCCATTAAAATCTTTTTTCTGCACCTACGCACTTGAAGCAACTGGGATATAGAAAAAAAAGTGTTTAGATACAAAAAATTGTGTGCCATGCATAGTGTTATGGAGGCTGTCTGCAGCTAGTTGAATAATGATATTATTTCATACATAATGAACATTTGGCCACCACTGCCCATGACAATCCTAGTATAGCCACCACATCTAGGAACAGCAATGACAGCAGCAGCACACAAGAGCGCAGGTGCTAATGCTACATGGCAGCTGCTCCACAGCCATATAAATTAGATCGAAAAACTTTTCCCTTTGCAACCTGATGCAAATAAGTTCTACAGATTCCAACACATGAGGTCTGATGGCTGGAGTGAAAAGATCTAGTAGCTCACATTTCATTGCCTGCAGTGGTTCTGCAAAAGTTGATAAGCTAATGCCACATGTGGCATTAGGTGAAGCTACAACTGCAGTGTATCGCTTATAGTGGTTCCCTCCAAAAATGGAGCACTTGAATGAGGAAAAATACAGACTGTGCATGCCACAGGACCATATGTACTATCACGATGGAAAGAAACGCGAACATTGCGATGCTTACGCTCTTCACGGTTCGAATTTCATTTCATCCTTCTTTTACCTAGTGTTAAGAAAATGGCATTAGAGGCGCCCTGGAATGCACCACGGACAAATCTAGTGCAGTTCTGCTACCGCTGAAGTAAAAGCGTGATAAAAAGAAATGCGCATAACGAAGCACCTAGGCTCTGCTTTGCTCGCATTTCTTTCCATCGCCCCTGTACCTTGAGCTACAGATACACTGTTTTCTCCATAGCATCCAATTTTAAGCACAGCAAATACACCTGAATGACAACGCCCACATCATGGCATTTATCTAGGGACATGACAGCCCAACTAAAATTGTTCATTGGAACCTCAGCTTTAGGAAACTTGTATACTGTTTGTAACAGGCTGACCCAAAAAAGTATACATGATATCAACTACAAGCTTAGAACTTCGGAATGAACAAACTACAACTCTCAGCCAAAATCAGATTTACAGGTAAGTCTCGAAGCTTCCATTTGGGACACAAAATAATGCGTCTGCAAAGCTACGGTGCAACAGAACAACACAACAAATAAAACAAGGAATAAAAAATGTGGATGGATGTTTTCTGTTCCGTTTGTCTTTTCCTCCACTCTTTTTTATCTTTAATGCCAAGTGGCAATACAGATATATACAAATGCATGCTTAAAACTATTTTTGTGATTGTTACCATAGCAAAACTGTTCAACAATATTGTAAACTGGGATATGAAAAAAATGTGTATACATACAGTAAATTTTGCACTCCCTGCAGAGTGTTATGAAGATTGCTCGCTGCTAGTGGAACAATTATTTTATTTTGTAATGAACATTTGGTGACTGGTGCAACTGCCACATACACATTTGGTGACTGGTACAACTGCCACATTCAGGAATAGCAACAACAGCCATGGCAGCAGCCGCACAGAAAAGTACAGGTGCTAATACTGCATGGCAGCTGCTCCATAACTAATAAAACAGATTGAAAAGCTATTTGCTTTTTTTGGGAAACAAAGGAGACTCCCCCTCCGCACCCCTCCCCCCCCCCTCCCAATTTCTTTTATATGTATGTACATCCCATCCACTTGCAAGCTCACCTGTGCCCAAACACACCCTTATGGCTCATAGCTCCGTAAGCAACGTTCTCCTTGTCCAGCAGGAAAAAAAATACGTTTTTAGAGCGCAGCTCTTTGGCGCCCGTTCCTGGGTTTAGCGTCAGCCGGCCTCGTAACCAGTTCCGCCCCCCTTTCAGCCCCCTAGTTCGAGACGGTGCTTCCGCACCTGGAGCCTTGCAGGAAGAGGCGGGGGGGGGTTACACTTAGCCGCGAACAATGGGGGCAGGAATTCCCGGAGAACACGAGGAAAGGAAGAAGGAGGGGGGGATCGCCAGAGGCAGCGCTAGCAGCGACTAATTGATGCCGCGCTGCCGCCGCCGCCGTGCAGAAAGAGGAGGGGGTCCTTCATTTTCCTGCGTGGCTGCGAGGGTGCTCTCCAGTTGCGTGTATCCCGTTCTCACTCGCTTCACTCGCTAGCGGTGTCAACGGCATTAGTCAGTCGCTGCTATCTGTTTGCCGCGTAACAGATAACGCGCTGCTTCCCGCAACCTCCTGATAACTCAATTGCTCTCTTCATTTCTCCGACCAGAAAGCTTCTTTCATGACAGCGAAGAACTGTTAGTGGAGTGTTTCTTGAAGGAATACGTGTGAAAAATAAAAAAAAAAAATTGTACATACGTGTCTTGCTCGAAATCTTGCCTCAATCTATCAAAAAGGTGAAACAGCTGATGAGCTGCGCTCAAATTTTGCATTAGGAAGTAACGTAATCGTGGGCAATTTTTTTAGTTTCTAAATACTGTGCCAAGGGCAACATCGTTAACTACACACAAAGTCCCTTCTACAGCAAGTGCTGTAAAAACCATTATGAGAAATGGAGAATTTACTTTTGAACTTCATTTCAGAGTGTGACATGGCACTTATAAATGCACAACCTGGCTAAAATATTTATGGCAAAGTACTCTACTCAATGAATGAGCAAATTTTCCATTCTCAAGGGGTGATTCAAAGCATCAGGGCACTTCAATTTCTTCAGTGATTCAAGGCCTGTCAAAAAAGACCACTGGAACCAATTGGAAAACCATTTGGTTTTCTAACTAGAACCAATTGTGCTTTCGGACACTTAACACATTACAGCGAATGTGTGAGACCAACTGCACACAATTGGATCCAATGGGTCACACCAACTGCGTGCAATGGGTCCAATTTGGCATACCGATTGGGACAAAAGAAAAACTGACTGACGATTTGCATCTTTACTATGCATGTGAAGACTGATAATTACATGCTTGATGGAAATGAAGGAGTACAGGCAAGCATACATCTCACACAAGATTAATATACAGTTGCACATATATGACACGAGATCACTACACACATCCAACAAGCACACTTCTGCTCCTGCTTATATACACCACTCATCCTACTTTCATGCTGGGGCCAGTGACTCTTGCCATTTGAGTGCAGTTATTTTATTTCATTTTGTTTGCAGCAATAGCGCAGATGATGAATTTAGTTCAACAGGTTAAGCTGCTGATAGTTGTTATTATGAACAGAATATTGTGTTTGCTTTCTTTATGAATATGCGAATGTTCCCATGGATGCACTCAGTGCAGTTGGACAGACAAATTGGACTCAATTGGTAAGACCCATTGGGCTATGCAGTTGGCAAAGATTCGTCGAACTGAGTTTTCATTTGGAAAATGAACTTATTAGTACTATAATTATGTGCAAATGGCACTCTATAGAGTTTGCACAGGTAGCAGATCCAATTGGCCTATCCAACTGGAACCAATTAAAATTCTAGAATTCCAAATGAAACCAACTGAACTATCCATTTGGAATATGACTTCCAAATGGACTTCTTAATGGGTTCCAGATGGAATGGGAATTCCAATTGGAACCCATTAGACTGCCCATTTGGAAAGAAAATTCCAAGAGGAACCCATTGAGTCCAATTGGTACCCATAGAGATTCCAATTGGTTCCAATGGTCTTTTTTAACTGGAAAAGTGCACCTTCGATGCCCTGTACTGGCCAGCAGTGAGAAATGCTATGCTTGAACAATTATATACCATCATGTTGCACCTTCATATATTATCCTTTTTTTTGCAAATGCTCTTGTGAAGGAGCCCTAGTTTCATGCAAGAAAACTAGGTGAGAATGGTGTTTCATTTTCAATCGTGAACCAGAGGCCACATGGATGTAACGGATGCCAAGGATTATGTTGAATAACTGAACATGTGACAAAACCTGCAAAGATGTTTTGAGGAGCCCTTCAAGTTTTGTCCTACTTGAGAGCCCACAAGGAAAAAAAAAATCTAGTCCATCTGCTAGTACAAGACTGTGTTTGACCCACTCATTTTAAAATGTCTTCTGTGTATTACAAGCCCACTTCTGTGTTGTGAGAGCTCTAGAAGGTTTTCGAAACATAAATTTAATATACAGTCTCAAGAACAAACTACTGTTTGATCCATAGCATTAAAAACTTACCGTCACATTAAGGTTGACATACTGCTGAAATGGCATGCTGAGCCCGGACTTCCTCCATTTATCATATTTCTTTCTCTTTTCGGGATCCAGCAGTACGTCTCGTGCATCTTGAATCCTTTGGAATTCTTGAGCTGGTTTTGACAAGGCAGAATAAGCTTTCACTGCTGGAAAACATGAACTCTACCTATACAAAATATGAAAAACAACAGTGCAGCATTCTGCACTTAAATCAGGCTGCACATGCTACGACCATTAAAATTAATATTTCACATGGCAACAGCTGCATTGGTTCCCATGCTACTGCACATTCTTGCCATAGTGACTGCTACTTTTCAAGGAGCAGCCGCTGCCTTCCTTTTTTTTTTTTTTTTTAAATCATTCCGGTTTGCTTTGTTATTAGAAAGCAAACTAACTACACCTTTAACCATACCTTCATTTGGATGCAGCTTTCTAGCCATTCGCTCTGCAATTGCCACATCCATTACATAAACTCAAAACTGTTGGCAGCCAGCACATATGCTACACAAGCACTCCTGAAGTATGTATCTCTCCAATCCAGAAAACGAGAACAAAGGCAAAAGGACAACAGTTATTAACAATGCCCTCATTTACTTTTACCAGAAAGTGAAAACCCAAACATAAAATTCAATGGATTGATTTCTTGTACATGTGGGTAAATCTACAGGGGTCACATGTTACACAATGTCTAGCTTTGCTGACAATTAATTCTTGAATGTTACTTGCCAAGGCCAAGGGAGCAAATGTTTATGTAGTACGGCATAACGGAATGCCCTGGATTAATTTCAATCCTCCACTGTTCTTCTCAGTACTAACGTATCGAGCAGAAACATGGAGGCTAACAGAAATGGTTTAACTTAAGTTAAATTGAGGGCATTGCAGAGAGCTATAGTATAGAAAAAAGTATGTGTAGCGTTAAGAAACAGGAAGCATGCAAAGCGGTCAGGGCACAAATGACAGTTACTGACACTCTAGTCAAAACCATGAGGACGAAATGGGCATGGACAGGTCACGTAACGCAAAGGCAAGATAAGCAATGGTTGCTAAGGGTAAAAGACTAGATTAAAGAAGAAGACAAGTGCAGCAGGGGGCAACAGAAACTTGGGTGGGTGAATGAGATCAGGATGTCTGTAGGCATTATGTGGATACAACTGGCAGAGGACTCGGTTGACTCAAGAGATAAGGGTGAAGCCTTTGCCCTGCAGTGTTATGCTGACGATTGATGACAGCATTTAATGTGCACCATAACTTCACTAAACAAACATACCTGTTTTTAGCCTCCTTTGAAATGCAACTATAGCTAGGAATGGAACCTGCAACTTACTAATGCAAATTATAGTAATGTGGCGTAGCCACTGAGTCACCACTACAGGTCTCATTGACAATTGACACACTACATATTTGTTTTAATATGTCTTGTCAATTGAATGTTTGGTTTTATGATAATTTGGTTAAGGAACATCTGTAAAGAATACATAAGTAAGTCAATTCTTTTCTTTTTTTTCATATCTTCTTAGGTTTAAGGAGTTACAGCTTTTCAAATGTTCAACGATTTCTTATTATGGATCCCATGGACATATGGCATGCTGTACGTACACAAAAGCATATTTACACATCTTGTTTTCATCAAAATGTAATCGTTAAGAGTAGCAAATTCAACCTGTAATCTTATATTTAGCTGCATATAAAGCCTTAATCACTGACCCACCACAGAATATACAAATTTACAAAAAAATTAGCACCCTAAGTCCCTACCTGCTTCTGGGTTGCCCGGGTTCTTATCAGGATGGAACTTGAGGGCTTTCACCTTATATTCACAAAGAAGTTGCTCATCCTGCAAATTAAATCAGCATTAATCGGGTACCATACCCAATATTTTATTTATTTTATATACAGGGTCTTGAATATTTGGGGGCTGGGATTTAAAAAATTCCTATGCAAAATCTACTGCCCCATTCGAGCTGAAATAACGTTCACAAAGTAGCAAAATATAGTCTACGTTATCTGATAAGTGATTTAACATCGGTACTTGCCTAGATTTCCCGAAATCGAGAAAAAACTGCTCTCGGTGGCGTGCACAATTTTCGCAAAAGAGATTCGAAAAGCTATTTTGACATGATACGTCATCTTTCGAGCGGTGAGACAAGCTCCATCCCAGCTGTTGGTGCGCTTGCCTCGCTGCCCGACAGATGACGCACCATAGCAAAATAGCTTTTCGACTCTCTTCTGCGAAAATTGTGCACGCCACCGAGAGCAGTTTTTTCTCGATTTCGGAAAATCTAGGCAGGTACCGATGTTGAATCACTTATCAGATAACGTAGACGATATTTTGCTACTTTGTGAACGTTATTTCAGCTCGAATGGGGTAGTAGATTTTGCATAGGAATTTTTTAAATCCCAGCCCCCAAATATTCAAGACCCTGTACATATATATATATATATATATAGAAACAGCTATACAAAAGTGCAATAGAATGCATATGATCAATATTGGAATGCACTGAGGAAAATTTCTATTCATGTGCAATGCCAAAATATTGAACTTGTCATTTTGAACCAAATACATAGAAATGATGCACCTAATTATTGGCCCTATAAAAAGACAACTGCTTTCAATATGTGTTTCAATGTGATGTCAATACCCTCGTAACGCCTCCACTACGGCAACTTTCTTTAAGCTTTCACTCCCACCGTCCTTTCCTTTACGGTGCAGTTCAGGTGCCCACGGAGAAAGTGTTCCGAATACATCGGCTGTCCTTCTGTAAACCAGTTATTACTATACTTACTATCCCTCTGCCTGAGAGCAGAGCAACCAGTTACCCATGACCACATATGATGCAGACGTAAAAAGAAATTTGTGTTAGTGATATCACATAAATCAAAGCGACAAGTATAATATGCATGAATATTCTCTATGTGACGATTTTTTCATTACATTCGAAATAGTTTCGCGCACCGAGGCATTCGTTTGTAAAATAATTCCACAAATAATGACGTTTCATGCAAGTTGGTCAGATTTCGCGCACACCATACATGCAAATACGTGGGTTCAAACAAAACTTTGGCGGGCAAAATGCACAGAAGCCACGGAAGTTTCCGA
This sequence comes from Amblyomma maculatum, assembly GCF_055883805.1. Lineage (NCBI taxonomy): Eukaryota > Metazoa > Arthropoda > Arachnida > Ixodida > Ixodidae > Amblyomma > Amblyomma maculatum. The sequence goes on from NC_139344.1 coordinate 55,778,313, forward strand.
GATCAGACACTTGTTGATTGTCTCCGTGACCTCGAACGCTTATCGACTGCTAGCACTTTGCTCTCAGGGCAAGCCAGTGGCGCAGACACTATCTCAAGTCGATAAAGTGGCTTCTACATGGCCTTATACAAGGCACAGAGCTGCGCAATCGCCCCGATAAATGCAATGAGAACATACCGTAGAAAGTTCATCACATCCAAGCACCTCGTAGTAGTCAGCCTGGGTCTTGCAAGGGCCCTTCAGAACATTTTCTAAAAAGGATTCCATCGCACGGCACGCATTTAATCAACTGATATTTTTTTCTTCTTGACCCACAGCAGGTAAGATAAATGTGGGTAATTAATCTACGGCATACTTCAAGCCACTAATTTCCAGTGCAGTTCAGTTGCTTTCGCTGCTTTCTCTGCGTTTCCAAAATAGATCCTTGGCGCTTCTTGGATGGGCCTTGCTTCTTGCGCGGAGCCCACGGTCCACGGGGCCCTTGCCTAGGGATGTGAGCTAGAGCAAGTCGATTTTTTCCCTAGCTTATCTGGCCCATCGAGAGTGCGCACTGCGAAGACATATGGCGAGAAGTAGTACAGTGTAGCGAGAAGCCTGCGCGAGACAAAGAAATAAAATAAAATAGCGAACTAGCAAACAACACTACCAACTGCTGGCTGAACGGTTGGCTGAACCAGCCGGCCAACCACGCCTCCGGTCCCATCGGCTTGCCTCTCTCGCCATGTGCTCTCGCATCTGTTGCCGTCGCAGCGCAATTGCTGGCGGGCTCGGCGGGCTGGCGGTTTGATCAGCTTGAAGACTTTTCTTGCTGCGTTGCTACCAAGGGACATAGGAAGACAACGTAGTGGCCCTGAGGTACCATATATTTTTCAACCATTGCTTCAAAGGATAACGTCAAAATGTTTCGATCATAATCGCTCGAGGCTTTTCACTCGCAGTAAAGAACCTCGATGTTCGCGTTACATGCGCTCATAATCGGCCTTGGCTGTGCGTGCTATGTGTGAATATGCGCCTTATCTGATTACTTTCTACCGTGTTGACAGGTCCTTCAGTATTTTAACGCACGCACGCAAACATGACGAGCAAGATTCCCCTCGTGACGCTTTCATCAGGCTACAAGATTCCTGCCATTGGCCTTGGAACTTGGAAGGTAAACGCGCGAATATGCATGACGTAATTTATTTTGTTTTCGTAGATTTCATTGTGTCACTTGCGGTTTCTGCAATTAGCGTCTGCTTCAGCCTCTGAAATTGGTAAAACTAGAGTTCACTCTAGTAAATCTTTTTGAGCGAAAGCGCAAAGTAGACTATAGTTTGTAGTTTAAGCATCAGTTCGACAATTTGACATTAAATGCCAGTGAAATTCGTCAGAATTAAATCAGCGTCAGTACTAAATGTAGTCATAGGTTATCACAATGTTGCTGTGCACAATGCTCATTACTCGCATATATTCAGTTACAAATTGCGCTAGTTGAGCGCCATGTGGACTCAAGTATAATACAAAAAAGTAAAATACGACGCTCAGATATGCTCACCCTTGAACCAGAATTACTTCTTTGGCCAACCCTAGCAAGTTATGTTTTTTGTCTTAGTATGTCCCTTTCTTATTTTTCAATAATAATTTTGCTGAGGCAGTCCCCAAATGACAAGCATAACGTATAAATCATCCGATTTTTACTGGGCACCATCCAATAACATAATTAAAAAGGTTCAAGACGTGCACCAAACCATGGAAGAGTTGAAGGCTGTGTGAAATACTTAGCTCAGCATAAATGAGCCACATAGTCTGCTTGGCTTCTTCATTGCAGTAAAAATTTATATGTAGGCCTTGCAGCTGCCGTGCTCCACACATGATACCATCTGCGGCTGAGGAAATGGGTTGGTTGCCCTGCTTAGCCACATTGCGGGGCATAGGAGGTCACAGTGCAAAATAGGATGCTTGGTTTTAAATAAACTGAATTCTGGGTGCTCTTATGTGTGTGGATGCCAGAACAGTAGAATTTGATGAATATCTGTTAAAACTATTCAAATATAATAGTAGGCAGTACAGGAGCAAAGATGTGCAGCATGCTTATTTCTAGTAGTTTGCATCTTTTATCAAAGACACAAATATGCATATTGACATGTGATGTGGGTTAAAGGGACACTGGCGGGAATTTCATCCAATTTTTGTTCTCAGTAAAATTAATATCTCTGGCTTTTTGTGACTTTGTTGGCTGCAACTGAATTGTGCATGGCCCAAGCTCGGATATGCGCATGCAAAACAGCACTTGATATTGTAGTTTAGCTGTAAAAGCTGCCTTTGTTGACAATATTTGGTTCTCATTTCTTTTTGTTCTTTTTACTTAAAGAAGCATATTCGGTTAAACTATAGCCACTTGTCAACAGAATATGGTAATCGATCTATATAGGCAGACTTCAATTTTCCTCAGTGTCCCTTTGAGACTTTTGCCTAGATTAGGGATTCATGGCTAAGTGGCGAAAGAACACATTTTCCTGCCTTGTGGTTGCACGGTCTCACTAAGTATTCTTGTGTGAAGGACCAGAATAAAGTATGTTTTTCCACTTGCAGTAGGTCACCCTGTCTCAGGGCCTTGTGCACATTCCACGCAGATAAATTTAATGGCATGAAATGCTTACTGCCTTATATTTTAACAGCATTAATAGCATTAGCCTTGCTCTCATTTGAAACCTACTGAGTTCACCGCAACTCATCTGACTCAAAAATGTGTGCTTTCACCCAATTTCTTGTGCAGAAGAGCATGTAACTTTGTTGAAACAACCTGCTATCAGGTAGCTAATGTTTGTCATAACCCTCAGTCAGATAAGTCACCATTTTCATAGCAAACTTGCTGTTTTTACCACCACTGCTCAAGGATATACACTTAGCTTGGGGGTCGACATGAAAGTTCGTGGTTACGTTTTGGTTTTGTCATACAAGTGCAGTGGCGTTTTCTGCAAAATAGTTTTAATATTGCATTTTGACAGCATTGATGAGCTTTTATGCTCATCAGAACTGGTTGACTGGCATACAAACATTACCACCACTGTGGCATACATAATGACGTTTAATCTGGGCATGTAGCACCAACTCAGAAATTAATGGCATTTACACAGTTAAGGCATTAAGCATTTACTATCATTTCTTGTACACATTTGGCACAGGTTTTTTTTTTTTTTTAAGCCAACGTATCTGTCGCCTCGAGGATGCTAAGATACTTTTGCTTGTTGATTGTAATCTTTGACAGTGCATATATCATATGCTGCCTGCTATATCCCCAAAAGTTCATCACTTTACTGTACAGCTGGGTTAACTCAAGACATGGTGCAACAAGATACAGCCATTACTTAATTCAAGGCAAAATGTGCAATTGACATCTGGAAGTTTTGCATCAAGGATAGCCACTCTAACCAGCTGTGAATTAGGAGCTCACAGAAGCTGACACAGGTGGACCAAGGAGAAAAATTGCATCTTTGCATGCTAAAGATTAGCGGGAGGGTAAGTTTGGTGCTTACGTGAAAAATAGATTGCATTACATTTCTTTCAGTTCAATGTTGGCAGAAAGTCTTAATCAAGCACATGGCAAAGCCATGTGTTATGTTTAGTAATTGATTTATGTTTGGCTTTTAACTTAGTTTCCCATTTCATCACTCTAACTGTGGCTGCCACAAAGGATAATGTGCATTACAGCTAGAAATCAAAGGTCTAGTAACTTATCTATCTCTACAGGCACAACATTTCAATGCTTGTTTGCTGACATGCGGACTTCAAAGATTATATATTGTGAAACACTTAGCACAGCTTTTTCGCTCAACTTGCCACCCTCTGTAGCATTGAGCCATTATTCGCAGACTATTAATGCAACAGCGTTAATGGCCCTGTTTTCCAGAAAATCTGGCATTGGTATTGTGAGTGAAAAATCACGGGCATGGTTTTGCCTCTATGGCCGGCGAGTTATGTGATTCTCCTTTGAGTTGGAAGGGGGAAGGGAACCGAATCCACTGAGATCCTTGGATCCCGAGTCAGATACGCTATCCCTGGGCCATGCAGGCACATTCGTACAGTTTGGTTAATGCATGGTTGGTATCTGTGCCGCATGATTTTTCTTGTAATGTGGTAACTTGCTGCTATATTACTAATAAGTATGTGTGAGATAACAGAGGCACAAATTAAGGGGTTAGTGATTAAGGGGGCGGTGATGCAGGTATTACGAAATCAGGGGGTAGACGAGCCGTATGTGAAAGTCCTGGAAGATATATATATACTGGCTGCAAAGCAACCATAGTTCTGCATAAAGAAAGTAACAAAATTCCCATAAAGAAAGGTGTCAGGCAAGGAGACACAATCTCCCCAGTACTATTCGCAGCTTGCTTAGAGGAAGTATTCAGAGACATGAAATGGGAGCAGTTAGGGATAAGGGTAGATGGAGAATATCTCAGTAATCTGCGATTTGCTGATGACATTGCCTTGCTAAGTAACTCAAGAGATGAACTGCAAAGAATGATTGGTGACCTTGACAGGAAAAGTAGAAAGGTAGGCTTGAAAATCAATATGCAGAAGACTAAGCTAATGTTCAACAGCCTTGGGACGGAACAGCAGTTTACGTTAGGTAGCGAAGCACTGGAAGTAGTAGGCGAATATGTCTACTTAGGACAAGTAGTAACCACAGATCCGAACCATAAAAAGGAAATAACAAGAAGAATAAGATTGGGATGGAGCGCATTTGGCAAGCACTCACAGATTATGACTAGCAGCTTACCGGTATCGCTCAAGAGGAAAGTATACAACAGTTGCATCTTACCTTTACTCACCTATGGGGCTGAAACGTGGAGGCTAACCAAGAGGGTTCTACTTAAGTTGAGGACAACTCGCTATGGAACTAAAATTAGTAGGGGTAACATTAAGAGATAGAGATAGGAAACGTGCAGAGTGGGTCAGAGAAATAACTCAAGTTACTGACATTCTAGTGGAAATCAAGAAGAAGAAATGGGCATGGTCAGGACATGTAGTGCAAAGAGAGGATAACCGATGGTCACTTAGGGTAACAAACTGGATTCCAAGGGAAGGAAAGTGTAGCAGGGGGCGGCAGAAAATCAGGTGGGCAGATGAGGTTAAGAAGTTCGCAGGGGTCAAGTGGATGCAGCTAGCACAAAACCGGGTTAATTGGAGAAATATGGGAGAGGCCTTCACCCTGCAGTGGGCATAGTCAGGCTGATGATGATGATGGCTGATGCTTAAGTGAGGAGCAAAGCACATACGCAAATGAGGATTTTGTCAGGAAAGCCATGTACTGGAGTTATTAACACTGTTTCGTTATACCTTTAAAAGTGGAGGTTGTCCCCCACTTCATTTCCCTAGATGAGAGTATATAATGTTTGTATTAAAGTAGTATGCATTTATAGGGCAGAAATTTGTAGGATATTGGAAAGGCTCAGCAGCTGTGGGGAAAGTAGTGATAAGGGTAACATTAACCCTTTCGCTGTCGGGCGTTTCTGGCCGTTACGCACCCTCAGTGTCGGCTTGGTTTCAGGGAACAAGCATAGAGATTTATTGTTGATTATGACTGCTATACAAATAACATAGTCTACGGAATATGCACATTTCAGTGTCGTGCAGGTGTTGGTAATTAACATCATCATCACTATCAGCCTGATTATAAATTAGATAAATGAAGATAATAAAAGAAAAAAAACTGCTTGATACTTCTCAAGAGTCCGAATTCGAGCTCGGCTCGAATTTATAGTCAAAAGAGCCATCGCTCCAGTCCACAGTCGAAGGTCCCGCGCGGTCAGCCATCCGAAAGTAACTGCGCGCACGAAGGCGCACTACCGGTGGCCCGCACAACGGAGGGAAATGGCACGTGAAATCAAGATGACAGAGGGAGATGAAAAAAGGCTAAAACAACATCTTCTGCTGCTGCTAGCTGCAAGCAAGGGCACGGCAAGAGAGAGCGAAAGCAGTGATTGAGTCATCTGTCGACCTATTGAAGAGGCAACGGTGTGAGCCCCTGAACGTGACGCGTCGTAGCAGACATGCCAACAGAATAAAAATAAAAACCTGAAAACCTGCGGCAGATGGCAGAACAACCCTTGAACCCGTAACCGCATGCACGCGACGCAAAACGCACGCGCCGTGTGATCGCTTAGCGCTGAGCCCCCCAGTAAAGAAGGTGGCGAGGGCGGGTGCGGTCGCTCCATAATCTTCAGTATATACATACCAACACAGTGCGGGGCGAAAATATGAACTTGTAGAAAGATTTTACAGATGGCGCAGCCTGTCCAAGTGCGCCAGCTCCGTACACAGGCGTGAAATTTTGAACGCACGTTAGAGAACGTACCGGTACATCGGTGACGGTGACACTGTGTGTGTGTGGGGGGGGGGGGGGGGGGGGGGGAGCGTGAAAACGTACCGGTATGTTCGTGACAGTGAAAGGGTTTAAGGGCAAGAGGCGAATAGAATAGATTGTGGAACAAACACGAGTTAATGATGCCAAGGCTAAAATTGAGAAGAGATGGGCATGGCAGGGAATGAACATGAAGAGTAGATAACTGATGGTCCCTTAGGGTAATGAAGTAGGGTCTAAAAGATCAGCTCAGCAGTGGTGGTAAAAAGTCTGGTGAGTAGTAGATGAGGGTTTATTTGGAGGCCAATGGGAGCAGTCCTTATCCTGCAGTGGACATAAAGCTAGCTGCTAACGAAAAGACTCTTATTTCTTGAAGCACAATGATAGGCGTAATTCTTGGATTGCTTTAACTTGAGCATATCTGATTATCATTGTTTCTTTAGTTATTACAGAATACTGCAGAGTTGCTTGGCACTTTACTGGAGTAGGCACAAAGAAAAAGTTGTTACAAATAATGAGTACATCAAAAGCAACAACTGGCAACAATAAGAACTAAGTACATTAAATAAGGTATGAAATGCTTGAATGAAAACAGGAATAACTTTGCACAAGCATCTTCTTCATATTTGTGTTAAACACATCAACATTGAAACAATCGGCAGTATGTTTCTGCATTTTGTTCCAGTCACTTATGTTCTTAAAAAGGATTGAAAAATTAGGTGTTTTGTTTAGAGCATGATATTCTCAGAAAATTTTCTCATCAAAACACGAGTTTGTACTCAAGGTATGAAGAGTAATGGAATTGTTCATGTATTGTATAAAATTCAAGCACTTTAACCTTCATTTTGCACATCACGGTTTTAGAGTACATCGAGACCAATATACTTAATCATTTGTCACAGTATCAAAATTCTTTTTAATCTCTTGCAAATGTATCTGGCCGTGGCAATTTGAACTTGTTCTAAGTCGGCAGTGCCTTTCTCTAAAAGAGTCCCACAGACAGTACCCTAAACATGGCCTCACCAACATTTTATATGCTACCAGCTCCGAATGCAAAGGGGCCTTTGAAAGCTTGAGTCGAATAAACCAGATAGTACTTAAAAGATTTAGTGGAAGTGTTATTAATGTGAATATCGTCTATGATTATACTGTCAATATATAGAATAAGAAGGTTGCAAAACAGTTTTGTTCCTGCAAATACAGGGGGATGGGATGTTTAGTACTTATCAGCGTTTAAGATGTTCCATTTTGTGCATTGATCTGAAACTCCAACATAGCTTTTATTAAGTGAAGTTTGGTTAGCTGCAGATCTAGTGAGGTGTAAAAAATGCAGTCATCTGAAAAAAGATTTAGGTGCCAAGTAATTCCGCACTTCCTGTGTTTTTTCCAAGAATGTGAAGCAATAACTGTTTCGTTGTGCAAGAAGCATATCCATCCTGGGATATCTAGCAAGCAAATAACGTTGCTTGCAGTAGCCATGACTATGGCGCACTGTTCTGGTGAGTACGCAGTATTTTAATTTCTTGGCATGAATTTTATGCACGTCGTGTCCTGTGAGCTCCCAACTACCGTGGAATACTGGTATTGGTATCCTGTTATCTATGTGGGCTTTTTATGCATTCCAGGGAAGTAATTTATTCCTACATGCTGATGTCTTAAGTTTCTCTGAAAAGCTGTGTAAAGTTTAGAGCTCTTAGCACATTTTTTATACCTAGCTAAATGTGACTCTTTGACAATACCACTGTGCTGCGTTTTCTTTCTGTTCCAGTCTCAAGTTGGCCAAGTGTACGAAGCTGTGAAAATTGCCATTGATGCAGGATACAGGCACATAGATTGCGCTTTTGCTTACCAGAATGAGGAAGAGGTTGGCCTAGCCATTGCAGACAAAATTAAGGATGGCGCTGTGAAAAGGGAGGACCTCTTTATCACTGGCAAAGTTTGTATTGTTTTGTGGCTTATATTTTATTGCCCTGCCAATCTTTGCATTTCATTGACATAATTTTTTGCCATTTAGTAATTATTTGGCTCCAAGCAGTGTCAGGTGTTGCATGAATGTTAAAGTGCAAGAAACACTGCAATTGCTAATTTCTCATCGAGGAAAACGAAGAGCAGGGCACACTCTGCACGTGCTCTTGTTTCATAACGTAGGCGAAGGAACATCTTAGCTGTGCTGCATGTTATGGAGTTCAAGAAAAATTTCGAGGAGGAAGAGTGTAAGAAGCTATGATTGCATTCGGCATGGATTCAAGTGCATTCAGCTGTTCGCTTTAGTTTTATGTTACTGTAAGGATTCCAGAGTCGTACTATCTTTTGCTAGCCATAGATTGAAACGTTACAGTGGTGATTTTATCATAGGCAAAAGAAGGGATCACAGGCACAGTACTATGTCTTCACTCATCCTTTTTTTTTTTTTTTTTGTAAGCAGCCAACTTTCCTAATCTGTTATACTTTCTGAGAATAGTTGTTTATGGTTATGTGCAAAAAGTTGACTGGAAAGCAGTAACAGTGAAGTTGGAGCTGCCTGGGCTTTCAGTGAGCTTTGTGAGAAATGTATAGCAGCAATCCTTTCAGTATGTTTTACTGAGGTATGCCTGTCGAGGTTGTACATCCCCTTTGAAAATCTTGGGGGCTTGCCGTAACTTGGGACTGAAGAACTACTTGTTGAGCTGCTGCTGAGCATGTCGTCATTGTGGAAACAAATTATCTTGCATAGAGTAGTTGCAGCTTCGGAAGCTTGCCTTTTAGCATAGTTTTTGGAGAGCAGAACTGTCATGGCATTCCTTTGACTTCTGCCAATTGCTGCTAGTAATGATAAATCACTTTGTGAGTACATTTTCATGAAGAAGAGCATTTTGACCTCTGCAGTTCTTGAAATATTTAATGATATGCTTGGCATCTTGTGAGTACTATTAGCCTATTTAGCAGGCTTTTAATTTATTTGTGAGTTCGAGGCTAGGAGTGTTGTTTGACTATTACAGTCAATCCTGGATATATCAAATTATTGCTTTTATTGAACTCTCGGGATATTTCCCTTGAAAATCCTACGCAGAAGTATACTAATGTTGTTCGCGTTTATTGGACTCCCATCTAGGAAAAATTTCGGTATATCCATATGGGGCACATCACCCCCCTGCAATGGCCACTTCTCCGAATGGCGTTTCCATGATAACTTTATCGTGCGCGTGAAGCCGGGTCGACTGAGCATCCTTGGTCGCTTGCTGGCAGAACTGCGGGACGATGTGAACTTTGAGTCCAGATGCAAGGGGCCATCAGTCTGGCGTGCTTGTTTTCAATGGAACTCTGTTGTCATGTGAGAAAGCCAGGATTTGGTGTACTGGTTCTTGTGTGGTGAAGCCAGTCTAGCTGACCGAAGGCTTGCCGCATCTCTCGCATGGTCGGCCTCGCTACTAAAGGCGACGTAGGAAACAATGGTACCCTAATTTTAATTGAGTTATTATTGTGTTTATAGTGTACCTGTAACAGAACTAGACCTCCTATGATCAATGGGGGCTTTCCCGAAAGCATTGTTCACTGTAGCTTTGATGCGAGCCTCGACTCTAATTGTACTTGTGCCATGTGGTGCAAGTTTTGACCTCTGATATGTCCTTGCCAGATATTTGGAACACGCACTTATCCTGATTGACCCACACGTGAAGGTGCATCCCCCCTTTTTGATGCCTGGCGCGAGGTGGTCCTGAATACACCGCTAGTACATTGACAGGCAATCTGTCGCTGCAGGAAGCACGTCGCTAGGAAGGGGGCATCATATTCATGCTTTTGGGTTACAGAGAAGCTCATCTGTTGGTACGCTTCATGTATCGAACTAGTATTGGCATATCAAATTATTTAGTGGTGCCCCTTCTAGTTCAATATATCTGAAATCGGCTGTATGTGTAAACAGTTTGATTCAAGCTCTGTATCGCTATAGCAAGCACTTCGCTGGAAACTGAATAGATTATGCCACAACATTTCAGTGCTGGAACACCTACCACAGCAGGAGCAAGGTGTTTGAGTGCTGTGAATCATCTCTGAAAAAACTCTGCCTTGACTATTTTGACCTTTATCTGATGCATTGGCCAATGGGCTACCAGGTAAGATTTGCATGCGATTATCTGTTGCAATAGCGCAAACCACTGAGAAAGCACCAAACTCCTTTCATTAAAATGTAATGTTCCCCGCACTTAAGTTTAAGCACTGTCTACAGCTATCTAACACAACCTACTGAATTCAGAACCAGAAACGAGTATGTGGTCAGGATAGTTATTGAGAAGGAACCCGAGCTAAAATTTTGTGACACGTCAAGTAGGGTGTATGTAGTTGAGTTCGATTTCAGAGTCCTTCCTTATATGCACAGCTGACCCGAAAGCTGAGTTTACAGCTCCACCTCAGGTAACTGGAAGCTTTCAACAATCCCTAAAAATGAGAATGTCTTGCTTTTTTAAGCATAGCACTATAGGTCCCCTTTTTGCTTTTGCATGTAATTGGTATTGCCATTTTTGGTTTTGTGTTGACACATTCTATGACACTTGTGAAGTGTGGCATCTTGCTAATGACTTTTGAAAAGTGGAAGCAGCTCGCAACATTATGGCATGCCAAGAAAACATCTTAGCAAAGCTTCAGTTTTCTGGCATGCAGTCCTTATGTGTTGTGCATGGTCAGTTATCTTATTGTAACATTTCACGAATTTTTAAATCAAGGCATGAAAACTGTGCTTTGCTGAAGAGGTTGTGTGGATAGGTGACAAGTTAGCTTACGTACCGGATAGGTGACAGGAGCTTTGCAGTTATTCTCCATAACACTTATGTGCTGCTTGGGGTATTATTAGAGTAGAACATGAAGTATTACTTGCTCACAGCAAGGCAATTTAAATGTATAAATAAATATATTTTTTTTTCTGGGGGTTATTAGCCTGTATGTCAGCGCATGCCGAGGCAGAACGTTTTACAGCTCTTTTCATTATGTTTTCAGTTTCATGAGTGCAATGACTCGCCTTTCCTAATTATATGCTTGTTGCGCATGTGGTATCACAGTCAAGACTGTCTTTAAAGGTTTTAAAAAAATTTGTGCTTGCACTATTAAGAGAAAATTTTTTTATAACTTCTTTCTGATTTGTCAGGAAGGCGGAGAGGTGTTCCCTAAAAATGAAGCTGGTGACTTCATCTTTAGTGATGTGGACTACCTTGAAACATGGGCGGTGAGTTATTTCAACCTTTTCATTTAACTTCCCCTCAAGGGACGTCTGTTAAAGCAAATGTTTTTGTATACTGTGTGACATCGCGTACCCCAAGCACCCATGCATAGCCTTACGCAGCATTGCTATGTCCAGTGAAAAGGCGATGCTAGTCGCTGAGCCAATGCCGAGTGTTTTTACTTCAAAGGCAACTTACCACTTTGGCACCCACTTCCTGTAGACAGCACCTCTGGGCTGACCCAACTGGGGGAAATTGGCAGGTGCCTTTTCCTATCCTCCCCTCCATCTTATGCTTTCCTATCTTCTTTCTGATAGCTATCCTGTCTCCTCTACTTGCCTTGGAATTTTTCTACTTCCATGGGGTGAAGGTTAACCTTGTGTTAAGTCATATCTGATTATATAGTTGCAATGCACAGCTGACGTGAGCAGGGCTTTCTTCAAAGTTTCCTGTCCCATTCCCTTGTTGGGCTCCACGGCAGGCAGCTGGTACTGTAGCTGGACAGCTGACTTTTCATAGCTTTCAAACTTCTTTCTCATGGTTGCCCTCCCGCCAAAAATGAGCACACTGAGACAACTGCAATATTTTTTGGGAAGAACAAAACAAAATTTTTCATGTTTTCATGTCGTTCACATCAAAGATGCTGAAATGATGCTGTATCACTTACTCTTGATATAAAGACCTTACCTGAGGCTATAGGGAACCCAAGCTCAAGTTTCGCCGCGCGACGGCAGCGCCGCATTCCTGGCGTGGTGGCGAAATGTGAAACGATGGGGCTTAGCCGGAGCGGACACTCCGCTAGCTTCCTGTGCACGCGCGGCGATCGCGTTGCGCCTGGCGGTTATTTGGCGATACAAAAATGCTTCCGCTGATGGGAAACGGATGTACTAAGAAGCATTGTGTCATGGGACGCCACAATAGTAGGCGAAGCACCAAAAGACGAGGCTCACGTGTGCAACTTTGCAGATTCCTTTGGAAGCGTGTCCGCAAGACCTGTTTTCCTACCGCATGACAGCGTTCTGAGAAGTCTCGAGTTCTTTGTGGAAACGAAAAGAACCAATTTCCCTTTCTTGGTAAGCTCAGAAATGTTGACAGTTAACAAAGACTGCTTGAAGAGGCATAAAAAAAGTACAGTGGTTTAACACCATGCATAAAAAGTGAAGAGGATGGAAGATTATCCTGCTCTTCGCTCCCCGCGTGTCTAGCTTTGCCGATTTTCTGTGCTCTCTCCCTGCTTTGTGAGTGCTCTGAAAGCAACCAAATCAACAGATGCGACGTCCGCGATTGAGATTGATGTGTGAATGTGCCCTAAGTGTCCACAGTTGCCTTTAATTTATAGATTGACCGAAAAAATATCTAGGAACGAGGCCTTTTTTTTTTTTCGGGGGTGGGGACGGCGTTGGAAAACATGCCTTGCTGAGGCGCTTTTACAAATTTTCGCAAATTGGCCAATAAGTGAACCAATTATCGTATTATTATTATTATTATTAATAACGAAGATATGTCGGAAGTACAGTACAAAAGTGATTCTAGGTATGGCTCGACTGACACTACTCGCACTGAGCACCCCATTCGCGTCACAGGGTTCGTGAGTTCAAACCAAATATTATCATAAATGAAGCACAACCATTTAATAAGAACCGAAATAAAACACTACATAGTACAAGCTTGGATTTCACCTGCCTTCCGAGCCAGCGAGCCGGTTACGTCGCGTGCAGCGCACGGAGCACGCATGTGCTTATGAGATTGGTAGCGTTCTTGTCTTTGAAGAAACACCTCCTTCGGACTGTATACTTGTTCTTCTACTGCAAGATTTCTTTGGTAATGCCGCAATAACAAAAAACAAATTCATATATAGGTCGCATGCTACAGGCCAAAACGACGGTCAACGACAGGGCCACTTTATTTCACAGTACCGATGATACTTTAGCAGTTTTTAAACATATTATATACGACAATATACTTACATAGCGGACTTACCTGGAGATGCACTTCCTACGTTTTTGCTAACGTGGGACGCATTCGCAATCAATATTTACTCATCCCCGTCTGTTGTCTGCTCTACAGTACAGAGGTGAATAAAAAGTTACCCCCCTATAATTAAGTATCCTTCATGAAAATACGCGTCAGGTTGCCCAATCAAGACGGAATGCAGGTGGCATGTTGCGGTGCGCCTGCGGGGGCGCGTGCAAGGCGCGTGCGCGTGCGAGAGAAAGCGCACGGCGCACGCCGTGAAGGCAGCGAGCTGAGCTGGCAGCGTCCAGTGTGCGCCCGTGCAACAAAGCAGCGCGAGACCTCTGCATGTGCACGGAAGCGAGGGAGCGAAAGGAGAAAACTTGCGCAGGATGTCTAGGTGGTTCCGCCGCGTGTATCCCTGGTTTCTATTTTTCTGTCAGGGATGGCGCTCGCTGTCAGGAGCAGCAGCGCCGCTCGACGGTGCTTTGGAAGCCTATAGGCCAGGGTTGCAACTTGGCAGATGGCTACCTCCTTTTAAAAGTACTCTGTCACCACCAGCAAGAAAAGCTCTCAAGTAAAAGTATTTGGAGAATTTCCTGTAGGAGTTGCCCACACAGCTTATTGAAGACTGTCCGTGGAGTCATCTCAGACAACATTTAGTGTGTCACTGAACAAGAACTTCTAGGTGGTTTCAAAGAACAAATTGTAACGGATGTTTACAGCATTAAGGTTGAGTGTGACAACGAAGAAATTCAAAGAAAGCAAATTGTCCTCACCTTTGCGTCAAGCGTACTCAGTTCCGTTTCTGACAACCCCTGATATGCAAATATCAACAAACAGGCATATATACTAAGGGAGCATTTTTGTCAAGTTACCGGTTCCTTACAGCACAGAGACATCTTTTTTATTTTTTAATACAAAAACTCCGCTAAAAAACTAAAGCTGCCTACAAATGGCCATGCCAACGAGTCTTAAAATTGGGTTTAATTACCCTTCAAGAGATTAAGAATATACTAACTGCTGTTAAACAGACTTCACCCGGCTCTAGCAAAATTCATTACTACAAGATGCTTGCCCATCTCTCAGAACCTGCAGCAGGAGCAGTTTTAAAATTAAAAAAAAAAAAAATTATGAATATCTGGAAATATCCCAAGGCTTGGAAGAAAGCAATTATTGTACCATTTTTGAAACTAGCAAAAACCGCCAATTTGTCACTGTAGTTACAGGTCCATTGCACTTGTGAGTTGCCTTGCCAATATTTCGAGTATTCTGAATACCGTTAATGTTCATTCCCGAATCCCACCAGCTTGTTGACAGGAGTCAAGAATCCTGGAATTCTTGGATCCGGGGATTCAAGTATTCTTCAAGACACTTGTTGATGGGATTCTTAAATCCCTCAATGTGGTTTCAACACGCACACTCAACAACTGATCACCTTATTCGACTTGAAAACACAGTACAAGAAGCTTTCATGCAAAGGCTCTTTTCTTTGGCATGGAGAAGGCACATGACACCACATAGAGGTTTGGGATTCTCTGCGACTTATCAGACCCAGGTGTTTGCAGCAGGATAGCTAAACTGCCTGAAAGATTTACTCTCATGTCATTCATTTCATATCTGCCTAGGCTCAAGACTTTCAAGAGACTTTTTAAGGAGAATGGGGTACTTCGGGGGTGACACTCTTCATCATAAAAATAAACTCTATTGCCAGAATTATGCTGAAGTTCACATGTATTCAGTATATGGTGGCAATCTTCAAATTGTATACACATCTTCGAGCTTCTCAGCATGGGAGAGTTAGGTATAACTCGCAATAAACAAGCTGGCTCCTTTAGCAGACAGAAATGGGTTCGAGTTTCCCCTCAAAAAGCTGTTGCTGTTTGCTCTTTGATGAGAGGCTTACAGACCAACCCCACCTTGTACTTAAATAAAACCGTACTACTAGTAGAAGAAGAACATAAATTTTTGGGCATAACATTCGTCAGAAAACTCACATTTTCCCCCCCACATAGACACCCTCAAAAAGAAAGCCTTCAAATCATTTAACATACTGAAGCTCCTCTCAAGAAACATTAAGCATGCCTTTACACATCTATCGCTTGTTGGTACGTTTCTCTTCAGATTATGGATGTGTAGTGCATAGATCACCAAGACCATTGTACCTAAAGAAACTACAGTTGCAAACCGTTTTTTCCCAACTCAGCGGGACCTGGGAAATGGTCCGAATAACGGAACAGTTTGAAAAGTCTGTGAACTCTGGAAAAAAAATCACTTTTCTACGAAAAATCCACTTTATAAATCGCAAACTTCACCGCTTCCCATGTTTCGTCTATATGTCGATAATAGGGAGTTATAGCATAGCGCAATCTGATACTGTGATCAGCTTCCACGTGCCGCACATGCGCACGTGGTAGCGTAATCCATAATGGCGGGCGTTGCTGCCAGCGCACGCGTGCTGATTGGTGCCAAAGCAGCAGTCGTGCGCACCACTGGGAAGTAGGCAACTCGCTTAGGGTGGTCACCGCATCCGAAGTGGTGCCCTGCAGGTGCAGATCGCACTAAGCTGTAACCACTGTAACCCTCCAGTTAGAATATATTGGCCAGTCATGGTTTCTTCATGATCATGCCACTTCACGACGTACTGTGACGCACCTGCAGGTCATGCTCATGCCACAAACGAATGCACGCGCCGCATGAAGCAGTAGCAGTCAGTTACCACAGTTGACAGCAGTAGTGAAAACCGCGTAATGGAAATCACAGGGGAAAAAAAGATTGGCAGGGTTTCAACTAAGGTGAAACCGAGTTAGATGTGCGAAACCACAGTTTAATTTAGTTTAGCTGTTGCTCGGTATTTTTTGTTTTCTCTTCTCTAAGTTTCGACTTTGTTACGATTTAGGATATACACACATCAGGGACAACATGTTCACGTTTACGGCGTCTTCTCTCTTGTTGCAACTCAGCCTGCCGGACACGTTGTGCTTCTTCAGCCGAGACAGTAGAAGGACCCAACTCACTTGCCATCCTGGCATGGTCTGACATTTAACTTTTGAAGCGAAAAGCTTCACTACGCGGGTCAGAGCTGAGCTTGGCGTGAGCCGAACTGGTGAGTTATGCGGATGCACGAAACCGAGTGACGTCACACGCCGCGCAGGTGGTCGCTCCTCGCCGCTGCAACAGCCATCGCCACTGCAGACCCCGTCGCCTGACTTTTCGGCGCAGCCGTGCGCTACTGCGCATGTGCGTCGCCTCCTCACTGTCACTACAACTGCACGCTTTGCCTCCTCGCCGACCGTTTGACCTTTCGTTGCAGCCGCGTGTTTACCACAAATGCACTGCGCACTACTATGCATGCGCAAAGATGCTATATAATGCGCTTGTCAGAGAATAGGCATGCGCACTTCACATGGAAGGGAAGGAGAGTGCGACTGCTGCTAGACTATGCAGAAAAGCTGAGAAACTAAATTCATCCGATCCAGAAGTACTCGTTTGGGAGTTGGCTGCACAACAGCGAGAAAATGATAAAGCCAAATCTAAACTCGTAAACATACGCCATTGAGTATTCAAGTCTACGCCTATAGATAAAAAATGTATATAATACCAGCTAAGCTACGAAGCATAACCATGACGTCACACCAAGGATAACTTAAGCTTTTCGCTTGTATATCCAGGCTTAACCAGAGCTTTAATAATAATAAGAATTGGTTCACAGGAAGGGAAAGGCGCATTATCTGTCACACTTGCTCTGTAGACACCTGAACCGCACCGTAAGGGAAGGGAGGAAGGTGGTAGTGAAGGAGGAAAGGGGAGTCGTAGTGGAGGGCTAGGGAGTAATTTCAACCACATGGGGATCTTTAACGTGCCCTGACATCGCACAACACTCGAACGCCACTTTGTTGCGCCTCCATCGAAACACAGCCGCCGTGGTCGGGATCGAACCCGGGAACTCCGGCGCAGTAGTCAGACGTCTTAACCAGAGCTTTGCCACTGCCTAATTTTTTAATGTCTCTATCTTTATCTGCCTATTTATTTCTCTATTTTAAATTTAACTTTATTTTATTTATTTTCCTTGTTTTTAGTTTATATTTTATTCTTTTATCCTACTAATTATTATGGATTAATATTTTATTAGTACAGTTGAGCATCTTTATAACGAAGTGCTTGGGACCTGAAAAATCCTTCGTTATACACGTATCTTCATTGTAAAAGTCACAGGCCGTATCACTTGCAATAGAGAAAGTTAAGCATGTTCAGAATAACTAAAGCTTTATTTAACATTTATTCAAGTGTTACTGTCTGAAGATTACTTCATTTCGTAGGCTCCCAGTTAGGTCGGGGAAAATCCGTCACTATAGACAGCAGCTTTTTTTGCCGTGTTTGCACTTGTTGTCGACTGAGGTCGTCACTGTTGGCTTCTGTGTCTACAGCTGACCATAGTCTACTACGGCTCACTGCAGCTCGCTACTTTGCACGACATCCGGAAGAAAGTGCGAGGACCATTGAGTCTAATTTTGCTTTTGCCGGCAGGCTACTCTGGCACTGTTCGTCAAACGTTTTAGTAGATCTGCCTTCTGCGCACTTCTTTGTGCATTGGTGTGCGGTTACCATGGCTACTGCAGAGTTCGGAATTTCCGGAGTGGTCTTTGCAGTGGTGTTCCCTACGCGCTCCATAACTGAATAGCGGCTGTGGGGAGTAATGACAGTGCCGCTATATATGCTCATTGTAAAGAAGCGACTCAGCCATCAGGGACGCCCAAATTTCTTCGTTGTATAGGCAAATTTGCTGTACTGGTCTTCGTTGTAGAGGTGTTCACAACACGTATGAAATATTGGAATGAGGCCGGGACATACAAAATCCTTCGTTATAGAGTCATTTCGCTGCAGAGGCGTTTGACTGTATTTGTTATAATTACTATCATCACTATTTGTCATTTTTATGTACCCTACTAAAGCTTTCATTATAGTAATTGGTTTACAGGATAGGAAAGACGCAGTATCTGTCACGCTCTCTGGGAACACCTCAATAATGTAATAATAATTGGTTTACAGGATAGAAAAGGCACAGTATCTGTCACGCACATCCTGAAGGCCCAGTTGGAAATGGTGCGTTTGCACTAAAAGTCAGCAGAACGAGAACCTCCGTGAATGCACAGATCCCCCTCACCCGACACCGCTGCCAGGCAGCGACAACAGTTAGGGTGCCTTGATATGCATGCCCTCTGAGGGGAGCACGCGCATCGAGGCACCCTTGCGGCAGCGGTGTCGGAGCGACCTGTGGCGGACAGTGCTCACGTTTCATTTTCAGCCCAATTGCGCACTCTTTGCAGTTTACCATGATGAAAAGAACAAGCATTCCCTTAATGCCACTCCTTCAAATGACAACGATGAAAAAAAAGGCCAGCTTGTCCTTCCGAATGGCTCTGCTTTGCTTAGCTTTCACAGCCACGCAAGACCGGTTGTTCGCGACAACGATGCTTGCTTGCGTCAATGTCACGTCGAGAAAACGAGCTTTCGGCAAACAAAAATGAACTCCACAGTACTGCTGGCGCCAAATATGGTCCAAAAAATTGAACTTTTGTACACTGTAAAATCTGAAACATCAGTCGTGAAAATATACATGTTCCTATGGGGTGCATGACAGTTCCTGAATGAAGTCCAAAGCATCGTGCAGGTCCGAATTATTGAAGTCCAAAAAAAACGGTCAGCTTCTGTATACCCAGTGCATAACTAAGAACTGCACTTTTCATTTAGTGCAGGCAGAACATCTCTCATAGGCACTCTGTACATTGAAACAAATGAATCCCCACTAGAAGCAGCACACTGTGCATATGTTCTTAAATTGAGGTCTCTACCTAAACTTGTCTGCTATTTTGTTGTAACTCATACTACCCTTCTAGAATAATATCCTTGCCGCGGCGGCCGCTTTTCAATGGAGGCAGAAAGCAAGGCACCTGCATGCTGTGCGATGTCAGTTCACATGAAAGAACCCCAGGTGGTCGAAATTTCCGGAGTCCTCCACTACGGCGCCTCTCATAGCCTGAGTCGCTGTGGAACGTTAAACTCCACAAACTAAACAAACCAAACCAAACCAAATAATAGTCACCAACAAACCTTAACCAAGATCTTGGCATACTAGATGCTTTACCTGGCATTGCCCAGAGACGTGACTTATTGGCTCCATGGTACAACATCTCTGTAACCTGCGATATTACTCTTACACAGTTTCGGAAAACTCGAACTTCGCCAAAACATATCATTTGAGAATTCCTACAACTGAGGGAAAATACAATAACTTCACGGGCTTTTAACCGAAGGCTCGAAGATGTTTGCTTACGTTGAAAGTACAGTGTCACGAGAGACAGGAGGAAATAATAAGACTTATCCATCTTCTCTACTGAACATTATGCCATCTCTGCTGCTGTAGAGAAAATAATGAAAGAGAACTCCTTGGACAGTATTATATTGTTACATGGCGGCAAGCAATGAAAACAGGAGCACAGAGGACAGAAAGAAGTTGTTCAATGACAGTGAGGTGACGTATAATGAAAATGTTAGCAGGTCTAGCGCGAGCGCTCCTGCCCGTGCCACTGCCCTCTTCTTTTTCCTTGCTCGTCCGTAACATGACCCAGGGCCACCGAGCGATCGTCCCCATCGTGGACGAGAAGTTCACCAATGTTGGTGATTCCATGGCATGATGATGGGCGTGTCTGGATGCTTGAAGAAGTGGAAGAAGGAAGAATAGAATGGCTTGCCGGCACGATGATTCCCAATGAACCTTAGTCCAGGACACTCTCTGGCCACACGTTGCCACGACTCGATGGCAGAGGCCAAGGCACGCACTGCATGGCATAGGCAGGGGAGGATGTCTTCAAGTGGAGTGGTGTCTTGGGTCGTGGGGTCTTTGGTTGGCACATCTGGTCAGTGGGGTCACATATGGTCGTTTGGGTCTCTCCTTGTGTCTTGTGGTCATGTGTGGCGTCTCGGGTCAGTCTCTCCTTCTTCGTGTCTTGTGATCGCATTTTTAGGGTGAAGGCATGATACATGATATAATGACAGTCACGGGACATTAAATTCTGTTATGTCCTCAGTCCTATTGGAATTAAATGAAACAAAAAAGCATGCGTGCACTGCTCAAGCTCGTGACCAGGAAATGAAGTAAACATACCATTAAACGATTGCATGAAGACAGTGCACCAATAATTGAAAGAAAAATGGATATCTTCATTGAAGACACACACGAAACATGCAACCTCATGCTCACAAAACAAGACAAGCCCATGTATTATGCATGCAGAGATGAGCTGATAGTAAGCTATAATATTTTACTCTCATTCAGAAAACTTGAAATAATATAGAAAAAACATTTTATGCTATTTTACAACGAGCACATTCCTTTCCAATCCAGCGTTGCTTTTAAGTGAGAATGCCCTTATTGATCTCTTCTGTATTTTTAGGTTTTTAAAACAAGCAAATATCTTAAACTATAGACCAAAATAATTACAAGCCATAAATACAACAAATGGACATTTAGCCTCTTGTTTGACGCATGATAACCTTCATGGCTTATGCACCATTCAATCCAGCACCCAACATTTTTTTTGGCCTGCTATAACATGCAGTAAGAGCCTTCGTCATTATGTCTTTCTTTTCTGCTTCATAGGCCATGGAAGAATGTGTGGGAAAAGGACTAGTTCGGAGCATTGGCGTCTGCAACTTCAACAAAGACCAGCTTCTTCGTCTTCTAGGAACAGCCAAAATCAAGCCTGCAATGTTGCAGGTTTGTGCAGCCTACATTTTAAGGGTTATGGTTAATTTTGTTGCCTGAACCACTTTTCTATTGGCCAAAAAAAGCTCTGGTGCCTGGTGAGCTAGTACAGTTAAATCTCGGTGATACAAATGTGATTGATACGAATTTCGGGATGATACGAATTCGCGAAATGCCCCGGCCAGAGTGCATTGTGTACGTTGCGCAAAATTTCAGATGTTCCGAACACTCCCCAGCGCCACTACGGATGATACGAATGCACGAACTGCGACTGCAATCTTGAGCACTACGCACTGCCCGCACATCGCTGACTCCGCGATTGGCAGCCGCGCTGTATGTATGCATCATGAGCAGTTCGCAGTGGCACGTGGTCCGCACTTTGCTGACTTCATGACTTTCTGTCAGGCTCATGCCGCGAAAAGCTTTCAGCGGCGCGTGGCCCACAAACCACAGACGTCACAACTGCCATAGCTGGCGGCGGCGGGTGTGCACGGACCGAACATTGCTGGCTCCGCGATCACGATCTGGGAGCAGTTTGCGACGCCGTGCGGCCCACATGTCGCCATCTCTAGCCATGCTGTACGTGCCGCGGGAAGTATGCGGAGGTGGGCATCGCCGGCATCGTGATCGTTTTCCACGCCGTGAAAAGTTTGCAGTGGCGCGCGGCCGTGAGTAATAGCCGGCGGCGGGCGCGCACGGGCCGCATATTGTAGACTTCGCGACTGCTAGTCGCGCTGTACGTACCGTGAGCAGTCTGCGGCGCTGGGCGGTTGGCACGTCGCCATTTTTTGTTGTGCTGCACGCGCCGTCAGAAATTCGCGGAGGCACGCGGCCCGCGCATTGCAGACGTCGCGATTGCCTGTCGCGCTGTGTGCGCCGCGAGTGGCGAGCTGTGGCCACGCAACCATAATGAACCTTCTCGGATGTAAACAGATATGTGCGACTGCCTTTCCCATGCTTCTACATAATTATTTTCTTTCATTTCAACGATACGAATGTTCAGATGATATGAATTTTTTCGCGACCTCGTGAGATTTGTATCACCGAGGTTCTACTGTACTTTGCTCTGGATGGACAGCAGCATTGTTTGTCAACCAGCATTGAAATGGGGGTGGTCAAAAAGGACTAAAAGCTGCAACTTCGCAAGGCTTGGCCCAAGTACAAAGTGCTTAGAAGTCTGAATATTGTTGACAAACAGTTGCTAAGAAATATTCACTGTAGTAAGTGTTCCAAGCAGGGTCTGAATTTGTCCACAGAATTCCTAATTTCAGCATAATTTTTATGCCACTCATCTCGTTCTGGCACTATGGAAACATGCACTGTTATTGAGCGTGTGTGCATGTGTGTGAAAGAGAAAACTTTGTGCTAATGCAATGAAAGGAAAATAAGCCCATTCATTGAGAAAGATGACGAACAGCTTTTGAATTATTTGCAACTACTTGGGTGAAAATACTTCACCCAACAACTTCACTGTCATGGCTACTGTAAATAATAATAATATGGCTACTATAAAGGGACAGAGCTCAGTCGGTCAAAGTTTAGAATAGATAGTTTGCACTCCTGTAACCACGCAGCTGCAGGTGACATTTTTTGGCCTTAGACAAGATTCTATCATGTGCAGCTGTAGGTTATTGCTTTGAAAATACAGATCACACGAGGCTAGTAACATGAACTTAAAATATGAGTCCATGTAGGCTACACTCACCAGTTGGTTTAGTTCTCTCTCCTCTACGAAGTGCTCAGCTGCAAGATTTCTGCTATTTTCCACTGACTACTGTCTCTGAAATAATGCAAACACGGGGGCCAGTTGGTTGATAATTCTGTGGAATACTGCGCTACTTGATATACAGAGACAAATGGAAGACGACACACGAATGAAGCGCAAACTTACAACTATTTATTTTTATCGACAAAACACGTACATATATAAAAAGGCATTCTTGTCAAATCACAGACACATCATTCATGCATGTGATCACGCACGTTATCATTTCGACCACAACTCCGCATCTGCACAGCTATCATATCTAGCTCCTCTTTTGTGAGAGCCACAGAAGATGTACTAACGCACGTATCTTTTTCTGCTGACTCGATTAAGAAGGCTTCTACTATTTCTCTTTCAATTCTTTCCTTTTGTTTACCTACAATTTCAGTCCTATGGAATAATGGTTTGCAGCCATTTACGCATCGCAAGCAATGTTGCGCAAGATTTCCAGGGTGGCTGATTTTCCCACAGTCATTATGATGTTCCAGGAGCCTCTTATTAACACACCTTCCCGTTTGTCCGATGTATTGTTTTCCGCATGAAATCGGGATCTTGTAAATGATTTCATCCTGACAAGGTATGAACCTTTTTTGATGTGCAATTTCACATTTCTTCCTCTCGCCTCGCTTATCATGCTCATTTACTGCATTACAGAGGCTTATCAACTTTTTTGGCGCCCTAAATATCACCTTCACATTATGTTTGGTTGCTACCTTCTTTAATCCATGTGATACTTTGTGTATATACGGAATTACAACACATCGCTCTCTGTTGCTCTCTTCTCTCTGCACCTGCGTTTTCTTCGTTATGTTATTCAGCAGCTTTTCTGCCACAGACGAAATGACACTATCTGGGATACCACTGGCTTTCAGCCTGGTTATTTGCATGCCGATGCTTTCTGTCATTTTGTGATCGGAGGACTTCTTAATGCTCTGCAACATGCATGAGTGGGCGACGCTCCTTTTAACAAGCTTGGACTGGCTCGAATCGAATCTCATGAGGCTTTTTTCGTTTTTGGTATGATACCACCAGCATGTGTGCATGGGGGTCTCCTGTATTTGTAGATCGAGGAACCTTATCATCCCTTTATCAGGTACTTCATAGGTAAAGTCAAGCCCATTGAACTTGCCCTTGAAAAGCGCGACCATCATATCCGCGTCAACCGTACCAGATCTTTCTGTACTAAAACAAAGCAAAAAATCGTCTACGTATCGAAAGCATGCTACAACACCCCTGCTATCCAGTTCAGGTTCAGGTTCATTCGTGTGTCGTCTTCCATTTGTCTCTGTATATCAAGTAGCGCAGTATTCCACAGAATACTGTCTCTGTTCTTGATAACTGCTGCATTTGTGCACTTCACGCACCTACACTCAAAGCTGTTGAGTCACACACTTGCGTGGTGCTTGTAAGTGTAAGAGTTGCTTGCATCATACCTTTTCATCATGATGACTGCTTTTCTTGCTGGGGAATAGGGGAGACATTTGCCATCAGAGAACACCACCTTCAAGGGCATGATGCAACAGCATAAATGCCTTCCTTCTGTGCCTGTGGCTCCCCTTGCAGTCCTTCGCTCACTTCCATGCATTTTGCCATTCCCGTAGTCTCTAACTTCTTGATTGGTGCCTATTTTATCTCATTCATTGGCATATAGTCATAAGCTACCACGTTATGTGAAAGATAACCCGACATACGTATAAGCCCGCTTGAACCAAGCTGCGGATATGAGCCTGCATGGCCTAGGATCCAAGAGTCCTGGTGGGTACATTTGATTCTGATCTCACCCTCCCACCTCAAAGGAGTAACCAGAGCTGGCAGCTCCTGCCATCATGTCATGTGGTCTCGTGACATTGCACAACCCGCTGACAATGCCTGGCCATGTCACCTGCTAATTACCACGTGCCAGAGGCACGCTCGTGATTTTTTGCTCACAACGCAGCCTTTAATGCTGCCATGTGGAAACCGGAGCAAAATTACACTATTGGCTTCAAATCAGCATAAAGACTTTTAGTTACCTTACTGTGGTGTTTGTAGGCATTTACCAGTACAATCGAACCCGGTTATATCGAACTCACGGAATATCCCCTTGAAAATCCCATGTAAAAGTATAGGAAAGCCGCGTCATATATCAAACTCAATTTCATCAGTCGTTCAATATATCGAACTCCGCACCACGCACTGGAAAGTGTGCCTTCCCCAAAAACGATCGCATCACCCTTGGCCATTTGCCGCGTGACGTCAAGCCGCGCGCGGAAGGAATGAGAAGACAGTTCGGCGACGGCTGGTCTGGGCAGCGCCGCGCCCATTCCCCAAAGGCGCGCGCATCTGCAGTTATCCTTTCCCGCGCGCCAGTACACGCCGTTTGCAAGACATGTGCGTGGGTGTGCCCGTTCTTTTGCTGAGCTATCTCTTTCCTTCAGCACGAGCTTACGCATGCGTCAAGCCAGCTCAGCCTGTTTTCAGACAGACATCCGATGCTTTCTCCTGCGTGTGCTGCGAACACTGTGCGCGCGGCGGCTGACATGGCTATGGCGCCTGCGGTCGTTAAGAAGCGGCAGATCTCTCCCTCTCTCTCTCTTTTTTTCTTTCTTTCTTTTTTTTTTTTTTTGCGAGAGTCATTTATTCTTATCGCTGTGCTGTACGCGGGGCGTAGCGTAAGATATGGCCGGCTGCGGACGTTAAAGAGCAGCAGGTTTTTCTTTTAGGGGGGATCGTTTATCCTTGCACGTATGAATCAACGAAAGCACGTGGTCAGCTGCAATCATGACGCCCGCCCCAAGCGCGGCGTGATAAATGGAACCAGGCTTGTGCAATCAAGCCATCACGGGCACTATGCCAAGTTCGCTCCCCACCACCGCAGGAGCTATCAAAAGATAAACGCGCCGCCCTGTGCCGTGACGTTATTGCTGCGCAGCGTCTTGGCACGCTGCCAAGAAATGAGCTGTGGATGAGACGACCGAAACAGAGTGGCGCGCCATCGACATGCAGCGAAAACGCTCACGATTTCTGCCGCGGCGACACAGAAACCTTGTTCCGAGCTGCCGCGGTGGCTCGAGCGGCGAGAGGGACGCAGTTCCAACAAGTTGGAAATTTTTCGCTGTGTCGCTGCCGCTCCTGGCTGAGATCGCTCAATCGCTTGCATGTGAGCGAGCTGGCCTTAACGCTTTTTTTTTTTCTTTTTCCAAATTCTCGGTTGCAAGAGTGAAGGGTGGGTTCATTATGCGAGTGGGTTGATTACACGAAAAATACGGTATCGTTTTTTCGCATCGTGAGTGCCGTCACAAGCCGATTTCTGTATATCGAATTATCGATATATCGAACTATTTCGTGATCCCCTTCGAGTTCGATATATCCGGGTTCGACTGTATTTAACTTTTG
Organism: Amblyomma maculatum; assembly: GCF_055883805.1. Classification (NCBI taxonomy): domain Eukaryota; kingdom Metazoa; phylum Arthropoda; class Arachnida; order Ixodida; family Ixodidae; genus Amblyomma; species Amblyomma maculatum. The sequence goes on from NC_139344.1 coordinate 55,804,703, forward strand.
GGTCCTTGTGTTAAGTAAAAGATGGGTGGAAAGTAGTGGTTGGCTAATAATTGGGTGACATTTTAACTGCAAAAAAGGTGTGGCAGATTTCTGCACCTTAGAAAATTTTAAAAGAAACTGGCAGAACTTGATTTCTGCCTGAAAATTTCCTTTCTGAAATATATTCTGCCATTAAGCATTTCAACTGGGTTGCTGGACAGAACTCTGTTGCCCTTTTATAAAAGCTTCCACAGTTAATTTTTGGCAATGTAGCTCTTGTAGCAGCCTTTGATTTCCTTTTAGCTCTTACCATTTGAGGCACAGCATCATATAGGGTGCAACAGTACTCAGTAATAGCTGGACCATGGAATACAAGTTAATGCATTCTATCAAATGCTGACCTACTACTTGTGTACACTGCTCTTTAAACTGTGGGAGATTTGAGGTTTAAAAATTGCCTTCTTAGTGGAAGAGTGCACAAACTTGACAGATTTAGAATGGGCACAGAAAGATTACAAATGTAGATGATAATGGAAGTCGAAAGGAAGCTCTTGTAGAAGTAAATAAACAATATTTTAGTTTGAGAACCTGTGCATGCTACAATATGTCTTGCAAAGCTTCTTTATGGAAATAATATTGTCTCCGTACAAATCTAGTGCTTATTGTCAATACTCTTCACTTGAAAAGACTTGGATTCAATCCTGGCCACGGTGGTCATATTTTGATGGAGGCAAAATTCAGAAAAGTGCCCATGTTTCCTGTAATATCAGTGTATGCTAACGACCCCAGGTGGTTAAAATAATCCAGAGCCTCCCACCCATTTTCGGCGTTCCTTATAGCCAGTGTTGCATTTGGAACGAACCCCATAAACCAAACCAAGCCGAACACTTCTTTTTGCCAACACACACTGATGAATGTAGTAAGTAATATTTATGTAGTTTTGAGTTATGCGTAGACAAAGTGCGGCACCCTAGAATGGCAAACATTCAAATTCAGAGAAGGAAGCTGAAGAGAAGCATGGCCGAGTGAATGAAATTAATGCATAGCCAGTAAGAAATCTAGGGTATGTATTGGTAGATTTTAATCTCACCGATTAAATCATTCTTTGATTTCGACTCCCTACCAGGCAGTTGCAAGCCAATGGGATGGCAACGTTGATATCTTGTTAGCAAATAACTGATTTGTCTTTATTTCTCGGCTTTGTCGGAATGGTGCAGCGTGACCTGGCTCTGGTATTGTCTGCTCCTGCCGAAGTAATAAATGTTACCTTTCGACGACTTTCAACAAATGTTGCTTTTCTGCATTTGTAGGTTGAATGCCATCCCTACTTGAACCAGAGTGACCTAATAAACTTCTGCAAAGAACATAATATTGCTTTTACTGGATATAGCCCACTGGGTTCACCTGATCGCCCATGGTAAGCTGATTCATCCTCTTGAGTTTCTTTCTTTTTTAGTGATAGAGAATTTTGTGCTGGCTCACGCCATTTGTGTCTTGGCTCAAAGACCTTCTGTGATGCATGCACTATGCATTGCATGAGTTGCCATTTGCAGGATTTATTGCCAACATGTAACGATCTCTTGTCTTCTATTTTTTTACATTGTTTTCATTTTACTGCAGGACACTTGTGAGTGGCTTAAAGGCTTTCATTACATTAACGGTCACTTTTGTGTCCTTACTCCTGCTATGCTTTTTGTTGCATACATATTGAGAGGTGGAAGGCTGCTTCATTTGCTCCATTCTGCTCCAAACTGCTTTTCCTGCGCCATCCTGTTCCAAAACGCAATATTGCTCCAAAACCGCTCCAAATTGCTCCAAGCTGGCTGCTTCGATGTTCTGCCATCAAATTTAGTGGGTACGGGTTTTTGCCACGCGGTGTGCCATTGTATGGCCTACAAAAGATGTGACCTGTGCTGTAAGTTTCGTGTGGCCGCCATAGTCGAAACGATGGCAGCACACCGATGGGTAGCAGAGTTATAGTGAGTCTCCCACTGGGCCTAGTACATATGATTTTTTCCTAAGCTAGAAAAGCATAGAGTATAATAAATGTTTGTTCACGAGTAAATTTAGAACAAGCCACAAGCGATTGTAGGGAATTAATTGCAAAAAAAAAATGTTCTGTGCTCTTGGCATAGCATGAACTTGTGGGCGAGTTGGTCTGACATATCTAGTGAAGCAGTGCAACGGCACAAGGCCAGGGGAAGAAAGGGACTGTCCCTTTCTTACCCTGGCCTTGTGCTGTTGCGCTGCTTCACTAGACTTGGCATAGCACCTTTTCCCAGCCTTTTGAATCACCGGTGGTGATAGAAGTGAGAGCAGGGAGGGAACTAGTCACAAGCGCTAACATGTCATTAGGAAACGTGTCCAGCAATAAGGAACTGAATGAGTTGTTTTATTGGTTGTGCTATGAAAACAAGGTTTTTCACCATTGAGCCTGTTTGTTAATAACAAGCGTGCCAAGCCTACGTCAGACAAAAACATACTTGAAGCATTATAGGGGTGACACCACGAAGGTGCGAATCACGCAATTACAATCATTTGACAAAATGACGGTCGAAATGACAATCATAAAAGAGTATTGGAAACATACAGGGCCTATCACCAATTTGTTGAAGCCCCAGTGTCGCTTAAGCACAAGGAGCCACTGGCAGAAGGCCGTGAAGTAAAGAATCTGAAGGAGGAAGAGGCTACCCTTCAGTGCTGTCTCTCCTCCATGAAGGTGCTACTGACCAGTGACCAGGACTTTATCAGCACAGGCTTAGGATAAAAAAAGTATATGCACAAGATATAGAGCAGAAATGTACTGCTCGTTGATGTCAAACTAGTGGTAGTGCTTGAGCGCATCAAAGTGGTAGACTCCGCATTTGAGTCTGTCTAGTTAAAATAATCAAAATCTTTTAGTCAAACTTCTTGCTCTGGTATGAAGTGTAGAAGCAAGCATTCTGTTTGCTGCTAGTCTGTTCCACATTGAATAGAAAGGAATCAAATTGTATGTTTTTGCATGACAGGAGCAAAAAATTGTACTTAATAAAAGTGTTTGACCTTAGAAACTTGCTCCAAAACATAATCTGAATGCTCCAAAGCTGCTGCAGAATGCTTGAGCCTGCTTCCGTCCCTGCATATTTGTTCTTCTTTTTCTGAATACTTTGGCTATTAAACCATGATGCTTAACTATGGAGGCCAGTAAAAAGCCTTTATTTATGTCAAAAACCTGCTATGGTGGCTCTGTGGCTTTGGCATTTGTCTGCTGATCGGGAGATCAACACCAGCACAGTTCGATCTTGGCTTCGACAGCTGCACATCGATTAAGCATTCTCTCTGTCAGATATGGTGGGAAAACCAGCTAAAGTAGAACCCCACTGTAATAAACGCGGATATAGTAAAGTGAAACTGAAGTTACAGTTCCTCTTCCGTAGACTACATTTTTTGCCCCTTTGTAGTAAAGATATGTTTGGTAAAAATCAGTTATAGTAAAGCACGTCTGGCCGCGGTGACGACTTGTTACGAAAAGAAATCACCACATGCGCTGCCTAAGATCGTGAGGGAAGTCTTTTTTTTTTTTTTTTTTTTTTGAAAAGAAAAAAATGCCTAACAGTAGTTTTCTTTTTAAATGGCTTTACCACTAGTCTTGGCAGCACTCGATAGGAGCCAACTTTACGTAGGCCTTGAAGCCATGAGGGAAAGCATGCAGTGCATACAAAAAAAAGTAAAGCTGTTTACAAACATGGAAAGAAGGCAGCGCGGTCCGTTCAGAAAGTAAAGACTAGTAAAAGTGCAGCGAGAAATAGGGAAGGAACGATCAAACATTCGTTGCACTATGCAGCATGGGGCAATGGTGGCAGGAAGGGTAGGCGTAGCGTGTGTGGTTTTGCAGTGCTTGACTGCCGCGTGCATTTCTCATCTGTTGCCTTTTAAAAGACAGAAACAGTGGAAGATGACACCGTGTTCATGCAAGGCTTTGGTTTTCACATGAAATCCAACTCTGTTGTAATCATAGCCACGTTGCCTCCATGGTGAGGTACTTCCACAAGATATAAACAAAAAAACCTTATAACTAAAAAATTGGCATGAACAGACAATAACAGAGAGATGGAAGGTATTTTAGAGTGCTTTTATCATTAGGCAACAAGACATGTCCAGTAAGCAGCCATTTAATTAGCAGACAGCATCTTCAGGACCATGTCATCACCAACAACTGATATAGTAAAGATTTTTGTTGGCCCCTGTGACTTTACTATAAAGGGGTTCTACCGTATAACAAACCATGCTTCAATACAAGTATTTTAACAAGTTCAGTACTTGCTAAGCGGGGTGGAAAGGTCATGAAAATGCAGCACTTTGTTTTGCAGAAAGCTAGGCACACAGGAGTCATTCATTTCCAAGGCCCCGCATTGCGAGCCACGGAAGCTGCAGCATAAAGGATGCATTCCCAACTGCCAGCCTCTCTACATTTCACTTGTGCACTAGCTGTCACTGTTTTTCGAGCTAAACCACTGTAACATTGGCATTATTATTTTTTTAGTGCGTAGCACTACTAGTTGCAATCACGGATTTCGCCGATGTCTGTCCGAAGCCGCTCACTCTCTCTTTCTCTTCCTGAACTTGAAATGGAGAAAGAGAAGGTGGCGACACGCGTGTCGCACGGCTCAGCATTGAGGAGGTGGAGCAGCCACATAGCCTCTCTCTCTCTGTCCATCGGTCTCTCCGTAAATTTGAAGAGGAGGAAAGGAAAGTGGCGACGCCTACATCACGCGACTTAACACTGAGGGGGCAGAGCAGCCGCATAGATGCACCCAATGAGAGAGTAAGACAGTGAGAGAGAGGTGTGTCTGTTGCTGGCGTGGCAGCTGTCAATGGGCAGCGTTGCACAAGCGTGTGTTACTCCGGGGTGAGCAGTCGTGTGTTGCTCGCATGACCTCATCTTCGGCATCTCTTCCCTCGCATCAGTCATTCCTCAGCCCTCACGGACAGGCATTCACGGTGCTCCCTGGATCTCGGCTCCGTGCTGCTCACCGTGTTGTGAAGCAGCTTGTGCTCACCTCCGCGCCTTAACTGGCGCTCGCCTTCAAGCGCGTTTACTTCTCTCTTTCTCTCCCCCTATAATCCCACCCCAGACCTTTCAGCCGCAGAGCAGTGCATTGTAAAGAGGTGCATAGTGCCTATTTTCGTTGATTTCTGAAGATGGTGTAAAAAAAGCTGAGGACGCGGCTGCGCCGCTCGTTTGCTTCGCGTCGCAATGGATGATACCGGGCCGTCAGGCACCGCGGCGCGGGTTCGCCATGCTTGACGTGCAGAAGTACAACTGTTAAGCAGTGCTACACGCACCTACTTCGCATTTGATTAACTATGCAAATTGGCCGTAATTTTTTTTTTTTACACACTGTTAGTTTTTATTGACCGAAGAGGCATATCTCCTACAGTATCCATGTTCAAAACACCATACAGATATTGTGTTAGAGTCATCAGGTGTAGATTTTATTGCTCGTAAGTTAGGAGAGCTTAAGAATTTAGTGTCCTCATTTGAATGATTGTTTTATGAAATTTAACCACCCTGGTACTGTGGCTTCTGGACATTTCCTAGGGCAAAGCCTGGGGACCCGCTCCTCATGGAAGAACCTGCAATTAAGGCCATTGCTGAGGCCCATGGAAAGACTGCAGCCCAGGTATGCAAGTTTATTCTTAATACTAGGCTGTGCACAGCTAAAAAGTTAAGGTCTCTCTGATACTGTCATACAAAACCACACAAACAGCTCATGTATACAGTGTGGGATAAATTTGGTTTCTCTGGGCAAGAGTCAAGCCACCATTCCACCCTGTCATTTGAAATGCATCAGAGTTCAAAGCAACAGCGTTGGCCATGGTTTTGGGACCAAATGGGTGCAGCATATGTGCTGACAAGAACAGAAATACTAGGCGCCCTTCCATTTATTGCCCAAAAGAGATTATCCATTGCCGCCTTCCTTCTGCTTGTGATCTTACACTGACACATTCTTCAAAAAAAGCAAAACACCACACGAACATAATTTGCAAGAATACCCCAAAAAAGAAAATATATGAGCTGCACTAGATTTTATACAGACGGCTGAAAATCATCAAATTATGTCAGCCCCGCAGGAAGCATCTATTAAAGCAGATGTTTGCGTGTACGGTGCGACACTACGAATCCCGAGCACCCACGCTTAGCCGTGCGTGGCATCGCCGTGTCTGGGGAAAAGGGGATTCTGGCGGTTGAGCCGAAGCCGAGTGTTTGGACCTTTAAGGCCCCTCGATGGAGGCAACACACCACTTTGGCCCACGCTTCCCATAGACGGCACCTCCGGTCTGACCCGATTGGGGGAAATCGGCAGTCACCTTTTCCTGTCCTCCCCTCCATCTTTCACTTTCCTATTTCCTTTCTCACAACTCTCCTGTCATCTCCTCTCTTCCTGTTATTTCCTTTTTCCAGGCAGCTAGGGTTAACCTTGTGTGACTAACCATTCTGCGTTACGCCATGTTTGGTTATAGTCTGGGTGTACAGCTGGCGTGAGCAGGACCTTACAAGCTCCTGTTCCGTCCCTTTGTTGGGCTCCGTGGTGGGTGACCGCCACCCTGGCCAAACAGGCAGTATTTTTTATGGCTTTTTCTTTACCTTCAAATGATCGCTCCCGAAAACGGGGGCACACCGATGAAACAGCAAAGGTTTTCCCAAAGAATGCCACCAGCTTTCCACGTTTCCATGTTATCCTTAGCGAAGACAGAGAAAAATCAGCTAGACTGTTTTCACCATTTCTGGTTACCAAGACACTAACCGAGGCAATTGGCCAAGGGTACAAAGTGAAAAAGCTACCGAACGGTGACCTCCTTTTGGAAGTTTTGTATAATCATCAGTTCGAGAAACTCAAAAGTGACATGCTTTGGAAATTGCCCGGTAACAATCTTCCAACACCGTTCATTGAACACAGTGCGTGGAGTCATTTCTGACTATGACCTAAGGTACTTGAGCGAAAAAGAACTGCTCGAAGGACTAAAAGACCAGAATGTCACTCAGGTTTATAGAATCAAGATCAGACGAGATAACCAAGAGACACCGACCAAGCACATAGTCTTTACCTTTGCATCGAGCACACTGCCCGAAGATGTAGAGGTTGGGTACACAAAGATAAAACTAAAACCACACATACCAAACCCACATCGCTGTTTTAAGTGCCAGAAGTATGGCCATGGCTCGCAGACCTGCTGAGGCCAACTCACCTGCGCAAAGTGTGCTTCACACGAGCATCCCGCAGAAAACTGTCAAGTTGAAACACCTCGTTGCATAAACTGTGAGGGCAGCCATGCAGCTTACTCACGCACATGCCCAACCTGGATACAAGAAAAGGATATTCTCACATTGAAAGTCCAAGAAAACTTAACTTACAGGGAAGCGCGAAAGAAGCTTGCCTCTTCTCAGAATCCTATACTCTGCTATAGCAGGGGGCAACATCACAGCAGTCTTTGACACCTGCCCAGGCCACACATGGTGAGCCTCGGATAGGGCCGTCCGCCCCCAAGGTGGATGGAGCTAGTGCTACTCCACCACCTTCAAAGCAGGCTGCGCGGACCGACAGGTCAGAAGGCCCCAAGGCCTCTGCAGTCACGGCAAGGCCTAACACAAATAAGTCTGTGTTCTGCACAGTTGTCCAGCTTGTCCGAGGACGCAATGGACACAACAAACAATCATCCGGGGCCGTCAACATCAGGCAGGCATCGGAGCTCCTCGAAGCAAAGTAGAAAAAAAAAGGCCCGAATTACTGGCCCAGAAAAAACCTAGTCTCTCTACCTTCCTTTAAAGATGGCGTTCCTAGTCCAATGTAACTGTAGAGGACTTTTAAGAAACTACAGCAACATAAGAGATATTCTCACTTCACTATCACCTGTAGCGCTGTGTCTACAGGAAACCAGTCTAGGTTCACACCATTCAAATATACTGAAAAAATACAGTTTTCCTCCGTGACCGAGAGCGAGCCAGCAGGCTCTCCGGTGGTGTTGCCATAATTGTAGAAAAGGACATCCCAGCAAATGAACATAAAATTAAATACTCGGTTTGAAGCGGTGGCAGTCACTTTACTTGCATTCAAAACAATAACAATATGCTGCATCTATATTAAGCCACACCGGACTATAACCCTTCATGACCTTGAAGATCTTTTAATTCAACTACCAGAGCCTTATATAATAGTTGGCGGTTTTAACGCCCACTCTCCCTTTTGGGAGAGTGAGAAAAGTGATAACCGTGGACAAATTGTAGATTTTATTCTATGTAGCAATATTTGCTTATTAAACACGGGCAAACCAACCTACTGCTCACCGAGCACGGGAAAAATGAGTGTTTTAGATTTACCTCTTTCTTACCCTCTGTTTTTAACGATTTTAATTGGGATATTTTAGATAATCCATATGGGCAGTGGACCACCTACCAATACTAATTAACTTATCATCATCACCTGCAATCATTCCATCCAAACCACAACGCTGGAAGTTGCATCTAGCTGACTGGGCGACATTCTGAGATAAAGCTAGATTACACGAAATGTTTTCCGAAAATCTTTCCATTAATGAACTAAACGAAAACACAGCTTGTATCCTTGCCGCCGCAGAATTTGCTGTCCCACAATCCTCAGGAGTAGTACATCAAAATCATAAAGTCTGGTATTCTCCAGATTTTAGGAGAGCAAAAAAAGCAACAAGACAAAGCCTGGGGAACATTCCGCAGATATCCAACATACGAAAACTTAGTTAATTTTAAAAAGCAAGAGCTAAAGCTCGCTACGTCCAACGAAGTGTCGAAAAGGACTCGTGGCAAAGATATGTAATCTCCATAAACAGCTCAACTACATCAAAAAAAAATGTGGGAGCAGGTTCAGAAACTAAATGGCAAATTTTTTCACCCTTTACAATCCCCCTCCTACCAGCACCTGGTATTCAAACCACTCTAATGGAACAAGCAAATATATTAGGGGAACACTTTGCAACAGTCTCTAGTTCATCCCACTATACACAGCCTTTCCTAAAATATAAAAGTATGGCTGAGAAATATAGACTTCCAACAAGTGGTGGCACAAACGAACCTTATAAAAGAAAATATACTGCCCACGAAATAAATACAGTACTCTCTGCTGGCAAAAAAACAGCCCCAGGACCTGACAGAATACACTATGAAATGTTGGCACACCTTTCTGATCCCACAGTAGAAGCACTTTTGAAACTTTTTAACAAAATATTCACACTAGGAAAGATACCCGATGCTTGGAAGAGAGCCGTTATAGTTGCATTCCTTAAACCCGGAAAACCGCCTACCTCCCCTTCTTGCTACAGGCCCATAGCCCTTACGAGCTGTCTTGCTAAATCTTTTGAGAGTATATTAAACATTAGGTCAATTTTTATTCTGGAACCACGTAATCAGTGTGGGTTTAAAAACGCCTGCTCAATAACGGATCATCTCGTTAGGCTTGAAAACACAATTCGAGAAGCATTTATACATAAACAGCACTGCCTCGCTGTTTTTTTCGACAGGGAGAAGGCATATGATACAACTTGAAAGTTTGGTATTCTGCGTGACCTAGCAGATTTAGGCATCCGCGGCAATATGTTGAACTGTCTAAACGATTTTCTTTCAAACCGCTCGTTCTCTGTACGCCTGAGCTCAACCCTGTCGAGAACTTTCACTCAAGAGAATGGCGTACCTCAAGGATGCATTTTAAGCACTACTTTGTTTGTTAATTAAAATAAATTCATTGTCTAGAATAATCCCGAAATCTATTATGTATTCACTCTACGTTGACGATCTCCAGATTGCATGCACATCTTCAAACATAACGTGTGACCGGCAGATACAGTTAACAATAAATAGGTTAGTTACATAGGCGGACAAAAATGGTTTCCAGTTTTCCGCACAGAAATCAGTGGCTGTCCACTTCTCACTCAGACGAGGCTTGCATACCGACCCTTATCTGCACCTAAAAAAAACTGTGCTACCTGTCAAAAGCGAGCACAAATTTCTCGGCATTACTTTAAAGCTTAGCTTTCTACCTCACGTAAACATTTTCGAAAAGAAAGCAGCACACTCATTAAACATACTTAAGATACTCTCAAGAAAACACTGGGGTTCCGACAGAGCTCGCCTTTTAAATATCTATCTGTCTGTAACCCGCTCTATGTTAGATTATGGATCTATAATGTATGGGTCAGCGAGACCCTCTTATCTGTAACATCTGAACCCAGTACAGAACTTAGGTTTGCGGCTCTCAGCTGGTGCATATAGAACATCTCCTGTAAATAGTCTTTATATTGAAACAAATGAACCACCCCTCACAAACAGAAGAATTACATGTGCATATGTACTTAAAATAAGGTCTCTGCCAAAACATGTCTGTTACCCCATAGTTACCCAGTGCCTATCTAGAACACTCTTTGAAATAAACCTCAAACAATCAGACCAATAATTCTTCGTTTTGAACAAATATGCCAAGAATTAGATATACTTCATTCTCTTCCAAATATTGCCCGAAAATCCAGTCCACTGCTGCCCTGGTATCATTTCCCTGCTGCACACAACATTACACTAACACATTTCCGTAAGAAACAAACACCACATCAACACATACTACAGGAGTTCTTGGCACTAAATGAAAAACACAGAGATTACACAGAGTTCTACACAGATGGGTCGAAAACATAGTTCCATGTTGGAAGTGCTGTGATACAAGGAAAATGGGAAAAAATAGTACAGTTATCGGAGTTCTCATCAATTTTCACAGCCGAATGTCACGATATTTCTTTAGCAGTAGAAAAAATATTAAAGACCGGTATTAAAAATAGCATCATTTATAACGGTTCTCTCAGCGTTATCACAGCATTAAATCATAGAAATGCTACAGAACCTCTAATCGGAGACATCATACATAATATAATAGCTGAAGAAACACAGGAACATATAATTAAATTCTGCTGGGTACCAAGCCACGTTGGAATCAGCGGCAATGAGAGAGCTGATGCATGTGCTGCAGCAGCCCGTCATACAGTGAAAGCTCGTTAATTCAAACCCTGATAATTCGAATTTTCGGATAATTCGAACTACACTACTTGATCCGGCCAAGCTCCATAGAGATCTGTGTATAAAAAAGCCCGTTAATTCGAACGTGAGTCGATTCCGCTACAGATAATTCGAACTACGCGCCGCCGCGTCTGGGCGGTTTGGCGCACATCACGCGGAAAAAAAAAAGAGTAAAGAAACACCTTTGCGATTGGAAGGTATAATTAGAGGCTGCGCACGTCCAAAACGGGGACAGAAGATAGAACCAGGTAAAACCATGGAAGAGTGGGTAAAACTTAAATGGCGCCATGACCGGCGCGGCGACCGGCGGCGTTAAATGGAGGGGACAGTGGCCGCGGCGGCGGCAGCCTGCTCTTTCTCCTGCGCAACCTCCGTAGCTCGCAACTAAATACTCGTTAATTCCAAACATGTTAATTTAAAAATAGGGATAAGTACTGTCGGCGCGATCCCAGCCAACGCCCATGAAAGGCTATGATCTGGGACGGGCACTATGGGTTAAACTTTTTTTTTTTTTTTTTTTTTTTTTGCGATAGCCATCCATCCTTCCAACCATCAGTCGTCAGCGGGAGCACGCGAGTCAGCCGCGATCATGACGCTTGCTTTTAGCACAGTTCGCTTCAAAAGCCGCTTGCTAACTTTTTTTTTTTTTTTTTTTTTTTTTTTTTTGCGATAGCCATCCATCCTTCCAACCATCAGTCGTCAGCGGAAGCACGCGAGTCAGCCGCGATCATGACGCTTGCTTTTAGCACAGTTCGCTTCAAAAGCCGCTTGCTGCTATCGCGCGTTCCCATTATTGGAGTGGCAGTAGACGACGCCTGCCCCAGTTGCTCATAGCATGATAAAGCGAACATACTGAAACGACAAGCGCTGGCACTTTGCCAAGTTTGCTTCCTCCCCCACCCCCTCCCCCTGCTGGAGCTAAAGTCAAAAGATAAACAGGCCGTTATCGCTGGGCAGCATCTTGGCTCATTGCCAAGAAATGTGTTGTGGACCGTGACGGCGCACTAAGGACTGAGGGCTTTATTTTTTTATTTTATTTTTCCCGTAGGCACAAATCGGGGCTGGGTGGGTTCATTATGCGAGCGAGTTCGTTATGCGACTAAATACGGTACATTTACTGTAATACAAATGGTTCTTGTCAGTTTTTTCGAGGCCATTCGATAATTCGAACATAGGATAATTCGAACGTTTTTCCCGGTCCCGTGAAGTTCGAATTAACGAGCTTTTACTGTACTAAAGTACAGCCAGTCAACATACCACATTAAGATGTTCTAAGACTTGTAAAGATAAAACTGAGAATAAAATGGCAGACTTTATGCAACAACGAAATAAGTAATAAGTTACACCTTGTCAAACCGATCATCGAAGTCATTTTATATCATCTTCGCATCGAACACACTCATCTGACACATAGCTTCATTCTAAAGAAAGAGGACAGACCTCTGTGTCAAGAATGCGGAGGTGAACTAACAATACATCACATCCTACTTTCATGTACTAAACTAGAGAAGTTAAGGAAAAAATATTTTACACATTTTTACACAGAACAGATCCCTCTCCATCCCAGCCTGCTGTTGGGAGATGGTGCACTGGTCGAAGTTAACAATTTTCTCCATTTCCTAAAGGATGCAAACCACCTGAACAAACTAAAAAAAAAAAAAAAAATCAGTCCTTATTTACAAAATAAGCATAAACCTTCCTGGTGCATGATAGCCTGGGTTGCTTATGCGCCGAAAACCCCAATACAATACAATACAATACAATACAATTCAAATTGGGTCAGATGTGTAGTTGCGCAAAGCAACTAAGAAAAAGTAGTAATGCTACCGAACTATGCATCCATATTTATAGTTGAATCTTATGCTGTCTGCGTAGCCGTGGACAGAGTAATAAGCCAGAACCCCACAAATGGCATAATCTGTACTGCTTCCCTGAGTCTAATTTTGGTATTACACTTCAAAAATGCAGTTCAACCTTTAAAGGGCCACTGTCTAGGGAAGGACCTTTTAAGCAAAAAAGCCCAGTGTGTCGATCAGGTACTGGAGATAGTCTGTGCAAAATGCTACAGTGACACGCGCGCCGCAAAGCAACGAAAATACAAATCAAAGCTTTCTCATGTTCTCCTTCAGGAAGCCAGCTTCCCCGTTCCCTGCACTGGCTCGTTGAGCCGCAACTATGACGTCTTAGTCGAAAACGACGTCCATTGGTACGTCTTGCTGTCTGAGGGTGAAGGATGGGTGTCTACCGCTCGTTGCGCGCTTTTCCCTCGCCACGGCCGGACTGAATCTAGCGGCGCGCGCTGCCTCGCCCTTTTTTTTTTTCTTTTTCGCGCACGCGGAGTGCCACGCCCCACCTCCCACTAAACGCGGAGGAGGAAGGGGAATTTGTCTTGCAGAGGCTAGACGACCAGCAGGAGAGTGAAAAACCTTTGCGAGGGAACGGGAGGAGAGAAACACGACAGAATTGGGTGATTGCGGTGGCTGTAACTGCGTTATTAGTTACTCTTTTCAAAAATATTTTGCGGCCTTATATTCTGGGGGCGAAGTCTCACAGTCACCGGGGAAGAAAATATTTTCGACCGGAGGGTGGACAGTGGGCCTTCAATAGGAAATGTCATCAACAACAAAAAGAAGCCACTACATGAGGACGCACGATAACTTTCTTCTGGGTTCCAAGTCATGTCGAAATAGATGGTAATGAGAGAGCTGACTTATGTGCTGCAAAAGCTTGAGGAATGGAAAAAAAGAACACATACCTCGCCTACTAAGATTGCATCAAGTTGGTACAGTTTAAGCTAAGAGGTTGATGGAGGTCAAATGGAACAGTGAAGAAAACGATAAGCTATACCTAGCAAAACCCATCGTAGGAGAATGGAAGAGCATTTTTATGAAGTAATTTTGTGCTGTTTATATATTGGACACACACACTTGACACGCAGCATTTTACTGAGAAAAGAGGATAAACCCCTTTTTGAGATATGAGGAGGCGAGCTTACTGCAAACCGTATTTTGGTCTCATGCATAGGACTGGAACAGCTACGGGGGACGAGACATGTTGCTTTTTTCAACAATGAATGAATTCATTGACTTCACTCATTGGTAAAAATCCACTCATTGATATTACATCTGTTAGTTTTTTCAAAGAATCAGAGGTGGGTTAAACAAATTTTACTGCTCTAAAGACTTTTTATATTGACTGACCAAATAAACTCGTTAAACGTTGTGTTTGGCGCATGATGGCCTTAGCTGCCTATGTGTGATTAAACTAAGCACAACACAGAAATTACATTTACTGCTATTCAAAACAATACTGCTCACCTGCAGCAGATGGGGAGTTCTCAGAGAGACTATGTTAGGGAACCAAAGACGTCTACTAATGTACCAGTGGGTTTGCAGTCAAGAGCTTAGCTACATAAGGGCAGAAAGCGCAATACCGTGCAGTTCATAAAAGGTGTACCTCTGATCATGTGCCCTGGTGGTGAAGTGTGAAGCCATGCCACTCATCCATGTGCCTCCAGCTGAAGGGAGTAAAACCCGTTTCTTCTCGAACCAGTTTGTGACACTGGTGCTGCATGGCAAAGGTGCTTGGTTCTGATAATTTTTGCCTGAGCAATGTCTAATACTAAGTGCATTTACTTTCTTGTGCTGTTATTTGACTCCGTCATTGGTTGCTGTGACAATAGTGGCGATTTCTTGAGGCATTTTCAGTGTCTCGCAGTCCACTGATGTGCCACTGAAGCTCATCTGACGCCACATTCTATAAGCTTCCGTTTTCCATATCGTTTGGTCGGATGTCAGAGTGATTGCAGAATCAGACGAAAGAAGTGAGCAGCCGTTCAAAGAAATCGCAAGATAGTGGGGCTCACCCCTAGCAATAGCCAGCGCTATTCGCTGCACATGTTGGCTAACTATTGGCTGGGTCATGAAGCCAATGCTGAGGTGCAATCACTAATGAGCAAATGGTTCAGTTAATTTCCATATTCCCATGGATGTTTGAAAGCCATGGCTTTGTCACCCTGCAACAGTGACCTAATAGATCCTAAATGGAAAATGGAAGCATATAGAATATAGCCCCTGATGCTCCTTTTAGCTTTACTCAAAACTGTGTTAGAAGGGCATTCCAGACTTATAATGCATCTATGAGAGCTTGAGGTTAATGAAATGTGAAGAGGCACACCTTAGTTGAGATTCAATATTTCAAGAAGGATACTTTATCCTTGGCAGGCTCTGGTAAAGTCTGGTCCTTTTGCATAAAGGATTAGTGCAGAGGAATACTAAGTTGAGCTAGGTTGAGAGATCAGGTTCCCAGTATTAAAAATCTAATTTTTCTTAGAACAAAGATTAGCCAGAAACGTGCATAAACGCAGTATGTTGTGTGCAGTTAAACTTGTATGTGATGGACCTCTGTGTAGTGAGTTCCCCAATATTACGAAGTCTTCTTATTCCTCAACGCCGTCCTCATTGAAGGGTGCGTGTTTGAAAGCTCTATGTAACAACCTTTTTGCAACGATTGGCCTTGATACAGCAAACTTATGGCACTGACTATCGTTTAGAATCTAAAAGATAGTCAGTGCCATAAGTTTGCTGTATCAAGACCAATCGTAAATTCAGCAACATCTGAAATTTAGATATTGCTGAATTACAGAAAATTTCAGAAAGTTTCAGAAAATAACTTTGATTAATGGGGGATGCGTACTGTAGACACTTGCAAGGTGGTTTCCCATAGTTTCAGTCATTATTCTGGTTTTCATTCTGCATCATTATTTCAAGTCATGTGAAAACTGCATATAGTGAAAGCTTGGATGTATTGAAAAATCATGGACATTTTACAGTTCCGTTATAAGCAGGCTTAATTGTAGTAGCACCTTTCAGAAATTTCAGTACTAACTGCATCCGATGAATTGAATTCTTCGCCATCCATAATTGGCGCATTGCTTTCATGCAGAACACTGCTTTGACAGGAAGTATTGTCACAGTATCAAAGCAGTCTGATAAATTCTGTATTGAGAAGCATCACTTGCCTCGTTTGCTTACTGGTGCACTTGTACAACAACCTCAAAAGTGCGAACCAGGCACAAGCTTACAGACAGATTTGCACTCTCCAGACTGCAAAGCTGCCTTTAGCATAAAAGATGGTAAACTGGTCTTTCTGCCGAGTGGTATGATGGTGCCATCTCTTGATAAATGTTGGCACTAAATGCTGTGTAATTGTGGAAATGTTCTGTTTCAGTTTCTTTGAAGATACAAGTCATATAGTGCGGTAACATTGCTGGTGTTTCAAGGCGATGTAATTGAGTGGTAATATTGGAGACGTGTATACTGTTTTCTCATTGTCACCCCTTTTGTCCTTGCGAAATGTAGTTACTTTTCTTAAGGGGGGGTAATCCGTGACTCTATTGCAGCCTCTTTCTGTGCCTGGACCACATTTGTACCTGATTGAGGCTCCATCACTTTCTTTGACTCTGATTCTTGACAGTCTCCATCTTCTTGGCCTCTTCTTTGGTCCTCTACATTTATGAAGACTTCTGTTAAGCAGTGTCTTAGCTGTACTGCTGGATGTATCAGAAGAGGCAGGAAGAGTTTTACTCAGAAATCTGTAGAACCATAAATAGGCTACTTGTAGAAGGCATTCAACATTCTTTCTTGTTTTATTTTTTATTCCAGGTTTTGATTCGCTACCAGATTGAGCGAGGAGTGATTGTCATCCCAAAAAGCGTGACAAAAGAAAGGATCATTTCCAACCTTGATGTATGTGTACTTTGCACTTAAATTGAATTGCCATCCATGTGTTTATACTTTTCCTCCTGTCACGCAAAACTGCAGCTGAAATATTAACTTTAACAATGCAAGTGTAACATGTCATAAAGCTGACTAGCGTAATCTGAAAGATCACACTGCAGTTGTGTCACCTTTCAGCTGGAAAGGTGCAGCTAGAGATGTTGAAGCATAAGATCATCATAGGTCAGGAGGAAAGGCACTCCAGCCAAGTGCTAGATAGCCACCTTGACTACACCTTTCCTGTGTACTCTTTCATGTGTCCTACGTCTAGGGGTAACTATTTGATTTTTATAAAAGTATGCAAATTTCATTTTTTGGAAGTTAGTTTTAACCGACAAAAGTTAGTATTCTTGAATTATGTGCTTTAGCTAGTGGGCTATCAAGAGAAGAGAATTAACAAAGTGTAGAAGACTGGCATGCAGAGGTAGTAAACGATCTGATCAAGTAGTGCATTGGTGCATCTGAATATATTGTGCCTCTACTTAATATGCATGTTGCAGGCTGAGAGGCTCCACATCTGCAGAATACGTTGTCTACTAGTAGTAGCACTGTTCCCCATCGTCATTGTTTTGTGGTTACTTGGTTAAGCACAATTCTTTTTTGCATGCAGGCACATTCGAAAAAGGTGCATAAATGCAAAAGTGTGATGCTCTGTGACAACTCTTTAAAAGCAGGCAATTCTAAGGGGCGTTGGAAATAATTTTTAATAAATGGAGCATTTATTAACCCTTGTCTTCAAACCACATGAAATAAAAAAAAAAAGTATCCTTGCTTATAATCTGCACAGTTACATGAAAGAAGTACAACTAGCAGCTACAATTCTGCAAAAAGTTTCATTAAATTCATTACTAAAAGATTGCTGCAACGATGCCACTACCATCTGATTCTGTCATTCAGTCATCACTGTCACTGCCATAATCTGAAGCAGCCTTGTCACGCTGTTGCTGATAGCATTTCTTAAAACTTTTGCCTACCATGTCGGTCAGGATCGCACTCCGTTGGCACAGCTGGCCTTCATACATATTTCGTTTGCATGAAGGTGTTAAGGTTGCCGGCCATTCACCGAGTGAACAGCTGCTTCACATGCACCTTGAACGGCTTGTTGAGGGAGGCTTCGAGTGATTGAGCATTGACGTCATGCTGCCAAATATATTGACAGGGTCTGTACTGCTCTCCATGAGGTGAGCTTTTATTGCATTTGTGCAATGGCCTTGGAAAGGATCGAAAACCAACATGAGCCAGTGTGCCAACGTGGCACCAGGTCTTTTTTTCCCAGATCACTTAAATCTAATCGAATCCTCATCTACCTGCTCAACGATCTTCGGAGGCAGTGGCGTGTTTGGCAGCGTCTTGCGCTGAAATGTCGCTTATGGTCACAGCTTTGTGCAATCGGCCAAAAGCACACATCATCACAGTACAGCGCAGCTTGGTGTATCTGCCTGTTAAGACACTAACAGATTTCGAGACCTTTTTCTGGAGTGCAGTTTCCAGCGGCATCTCACTATACACTGGAGTTTGATCTGTATTTCCTCTTATGCGATAATGAATAGCTGTATTCCTTTCTGAGGCTGATCACATAATGCTGAAAGTTCAGTAGTTGTTCTTCATATGCATCAGGAAGCCACTGCAATATGGTCGTTCGTTTCCATATTCAAAACTTCCCTGGCCATAAACCACTTCAACCATCCGTGGCTCGCTCAAAACTTTTCGCGTGGTATGGCCAGTGCTCAGGCCAGCTGGATAGTTTCCGTTTTTGCCATCGCTGTAGAAACAGTGTGGTCACTAATCTTTCGTTCTTCTGTGAAGTTCGCAAGTGACATCTTGAGCTTAAGGTGAGCACCAGTCTTTGGACCGTGGAACGATCACCATTCTCTTGTTCGTTGTCTCAAGAGACTCCATCTTCTGCCAGGCGCAAATGCAGGACTCATCCATGTCATATATTCTTGTGCTGCTTTGTTGCTGACCTCTTCAGCAACAAATATGATCTGCAGCTTTGCTTTTGTCATGAGCAACTGCCACCGAGACCTCACTCTGGGGGTACAGTGGCTACCGAAGGCCCAACGTTTTAACCAAGACCTACTAAACTATAGACCTGCACACGTAGCGGGGCCCTCTGGAGCAGCATGTGCCAAATTTCATTATCTTTTTGGTCATTGAGAGTGCTTGGTTGATGAGTTTGTCTGCTATCATCAACAACCGATATTTTGCAGTTGAAGTACATTTGCTCAGACTTTCTCTCCTCTCTCGGAGTCAGCAATCAAAACAGCTATGATAACTTTTTTTGCTCTATGACAGAAAAAGAAAGCATAGTCTGTTCTGCCCCCTTGCTTTTTGTCTGGACCTGCAGGGGTCAAATAAAATAATGGAAAAGGCTATTTGTCACAACAGGTACATACTAGCACCACACTGCCGATATTGTTTCTACCCTAGCGGCTAAGGGCATGAACTAGGACATGCACATTGGAGCTGTGCTATCTGCAAAGGTCTTAATGCTAAAGAACCCCTGCTGATCGAAATTATCCGGAGCCTGCCACTATTGTGTCCCTCATAGCTAGAGGTTGGACTTCTCGGTCTTTATTTTTTTATATTTAAGCAGACTTTTTTCGATATTTATTTCAGAATGCGAATTCCACTTTTCTTTCTTTTTTTTTTGTTATTTTGGGAGGGGAATATTTTTTGTACAAATTTGTACTGAATTTTTCCGGTGATTTATTGCATCATTCTTGTGTGGTGAGAAATTACTGGTATTTCATTACTATTAATTGTCAAAACTGGTAACTTGAATGCTCAGGCTTCCAAAAAAGGCTCACGCAAGACTGCCGCATACCACCAAAAAAAATAATTCATATGTAGAAAATAATGTTCGCAGAAAAAAAAAAACAAAGCTGCATTTTAAGCAGCCGAAAAAGTTGGGCGAATATTCAAAAAATGAAAGCAGAAAAGTTCAACTGCTAAGGGATTTGTATTGCTCAAGCAGGTAAAAACTATAACAACTCGGCCTTTTGAGCCAAAGTGGACGTTACTAATATCTCTGTCACACGAGCAGATTTAATGTCATTCGATTTCTTTCGGTGCTACATCGTAAAATATGTCATTTGCAAATGGTGGCAATTACGATCAGCTATTAAAAAATACTGCACTTAAGGAACATCAGTGCACATAAAAGGCGTTTGAAATCACTGTGTAACATTTTAAACCTGATCAAAACATTTCTGTACGATAATTCAGGCGAAAAACATTACTTTTGGCGGTGCTGTAGTACTTTAGCCATAAAAATCCAAGCCAAGTTACCCAATACACAGTGCGGAGACGCACAGAGACACGTAGAGCTTGTAATTGACATCCAAACTGTGTGAAACTGTCACAACTTCAAATAGTTCCGAGATAAACATACGGGGAGATGCGACCACCAAGGAACAAAGAGCCCAAAATGATTGTGAGTCGCTGCCATGACTGGACCACTGCTGTGACCAAGAGTAATGCCGTTCCGCGAGAGCCTGCAGTGCGAATAATTTTACACCTAAATTAACAGGTTTTAAAACGAAACTCTAGAAATATACTTTTTTAATTTCATTGTGCGCAGAATATGTTGCTTTACTTGTTTCTGCTGCGTATCTGGCGTCAAGAGTACACATTAGATTCGCTATCGAATGCGAATGAGTTTCCCAAACTCGTTCGGCGAAGAATGTTATTTGAACCTAATGACATTAAATTTTCTCATGTAGCAGGGGAATAATGACATTAGATGCTAATGTCATTTGATACGAATGACATTAAATTTGCTCGTGTGACAGGGGTATAAGCCAGTGATGATATTAGTGACTATAGTTTTGATGCTTAGATATTGTTTTATTTGCAGTTAGTGGTCTGAAATTCAGTAGGTAACTGCTTAGTTGATACCTCTTTCACTTCTTTGTCCTGCTTATGCTCACTATTTACATTGAACATGTTTGCTGTCAATGATTCTGGCTGTACCATTCTCAAAGGTTTTTGACTTCAAACTTACACCGGACGAAATGGAGACCATCAATGGTTTTAACAAGAATCATAGATTCCTTCATCTTTCTTGGTAAGTGCACCTGTCCATTCACATGAGATAAATTTGTGTATTTAAATACTCTTCAGGGTACAATTGTTTTTAAACCTTATTTAACACCTGTTACCTTTTGGGGGCACAAAGCTAAAACTTTATTGCATGTCACTTTGTAGAATTTGTAGGGGTGTGCAAATATTGAATTTTCGAATATGAATATCGGAATAAATTGCTTTCGAATAGCGAATATCTGATCAGAGAAAAAAAGAAATGGAAAATAAAAAAATAGAAAACACCGTCTTGTTTATTTCAGAATTCACATGGTATTTGCAAATAAAATTAAACTAGAATTACACAGAATTATATATCGTACTGTAAAATCCGGAATAAATTTTACACAGGTTCCGCACACCAGTTTTTTG
Source organism: Amblyomma maculatum (assembly GCF_055883805.1). Lineage (NCBI taxonomy): Eukaryota > Metazoa > Arthropoda > Arachnida > Ixodida > Ixodidae > Amblyomma > Amblyomma maculatum. The sequence goes on from NC_139344.1 coordinate 55,825,985, forward strand.
TACAAAAAGGACCTGCGTAAAACTTGGTGGAGCTGTCATATCTCTGCTAAATACAGCAAGCTCTTATTAATTTGGCCTTGAAGGGACCAATAAAAATGTCTGAATTAACTGAAAGCTCGAATTATCGAATGTGCTTGAAAAACACTGCCAAAAACCGTTTGCGTCATAGTAATTTTATCTGATTTTTTTTAGTACGACGGATGTCTATATATGAGATGAAACCAAAGAAAGAATGTTTCTTCCTGATTTCGACAAGTGCTTCGCTTTGCGCACACTGTAGGGAAGGCCCTCCTCACAAAGGGGAAAGTCCATCTTCACAAAACGACTCCTTTGCGTTTTGAGGATAGCCCACGCAGTCAAGCATTATGGTGAAGCGCGCAGTGCATAGAAACTAGTGAATTCGAAAATTTTCTGCGTATATGAAAATCTTCGAACATTTCAAAATTTCAAATATTAGTTTTATTTGAATACGAATCAAATAACAAACATATTTGATTCATATTCAAAATTTACAATATTTGCACACCCCTGAAGATTTTAATTTTTTAGTGTATGAGGGTGTTTTCTTTACCTTTTATGAAGCTTATGGAAAAATAGCAAGAGATAATCGAGAAAAAGCGTTGCTTAAGTCAGCTCTCTGCAAGCACTCAGAAAGTGATCGTGTTTGTCACTATTAATGCTTTTAGCTGTAAGAGGGAAAAATATAAATTCTGAAAAAAAAAAAGGTAGCAACCTAAATGGCTCCTGAAAGCTAGTAGCACAAGCTTTTGCATTAGCTCTCTTGGAAAGGGTATGAGGCAGCTCTGAACACCGTTTTTTTTATATTAGTATCTGTTTTTTATGGCAAATATAAAATGGGTGTTTTGCCTGTAATCATCACACACTGAATCAGGTTGGTCAGAAACAAGCTTTTCTCTGCAGAAAGCATTGTGGTGTCTTTCACATCCTTGGTAGATTTGATAAGGCAGTTCTCTCACGTGGAAAGGGCAAGTTTTTAAATAAAAATTATGGGATGGTGCGTCACAAATTTCACAAGAAATAGGTTGTTTCGGTCCTGATGTAAGCATAGGACGTACTCAAAGATAGGTGGTATGAGTCACCATTTGAAATGATCGCTAGAATTCTTGTGCATGCTTACGGCACAGTTTGGTTTTCTAGTGCACACAGTGCCCTTCGGCATCCCTTGTATGCAAATACACATTTCCTCGATGACGTCTTCAGTACTCGGACCTGAATGTGGCACATGTCTGATCACCCGCCGTGGTAGCTCAGTGCTTAAGATGCTTGGTAGCTGATCCAGAGTACCCGGGTTTGAACCCGACCTCTGTGGCTATGTTTCGATAGAGGCGAAAGCAAGGCGCGTCTGTGCTGTGAAACGTCAGTGCACGTTAAAGATCCCCAGGTGGTAGAAATTACTCCGTAGCCCTCCACCATGGCACCGCTTGCATAGGTGCTACAGTAAAAGGAAAAACAATACAAAAAGTTGGAAAAGTGGGGATGTGCAAATATTGAAATTTTTGAATGGGAATCAAATATGAATATGGGGAAAAGGTGCCTTTGAATATTGAATCGAATAACTACTATCTGATCAGAGGAAAAAAATTTGTAAAAAGTTCCCATCAACTAGCAGTGTTCCACGAACCAGTTATACTTCATTTGGACAGCTAAAACATGGGAACATCGACGTAATGAAATTTTTGGCTGCAATTAGGACTTCGTTATATCGAGGTTCAACTGTATTCGAAAAATTCCGAATATCAGTTTTTCGAATACGAATTAAATAACAGGCATATTCGATTACTATTTGCAATTTCGAATATTCCCACACCCCTAGAAATCTTGAACATAAAATAAAAACCGTAATAAAATAATTCGGAATATACAAAATGAGGTATGCCCTGCCGCCGTGATGCAGTGGTTAGGGCGTTCGGCTGCAGCGGCTGCTTTTTGATGGAGGCGAAAAGCAAGGCACCCGTGTGCTGTGCGATGTCAGTGCACATTAAAAGAACCTTAGGTGGTCGAAATTTCCGCAGCCATCCATTACAGCGTCTCTCATAGCCTGAGTGGCCTTAAACCAACCAACCAACAAAATGAGGTACATTGCTTCTGTTCTAGGTTGTGAAAATTTGACATGCCTATCTCAAAGTTGCTTTTTTGTTGTTATTTGAAACTGGTGTGTCACCATCCAGTTCACGCGATGGTTGTTGCAAGTCTGATGCACCCTTTCTCCAAACTACACCTTTTAGGCATACAAAGCCAAATTACAAATTAACTTATTTATGCTGTTCTTATAAGAACATCACTAAATTGCTAAATACAGTCAAACCCGGATATATCGAATTTTGGTTATATCGAACTCACGGAATATCCCCTTGAAAATCCCATGTAAAAGTATAGGAAAGCCGCATCATATACCGAACTCAATTTCACCGGTCGTTCGATATATCGAACTCCGCACCATGCACTAGAAAGTGTGCCTTCCCCAATGACAATCGCATCACCCTCGGCCGTTTGCCGCGTGACGTTTTCAAGCCACGCGCGGAATGAATGAGAGGGGACAGTTCGGCTAGGGCAGCGCCGTGCCCATTCCCCAAAGGCGCGCGCATCTGCAGTTATCGTTTCCCGCGCGCCAGCACGTGACGTTTGCAAGCCATGTGCGTGAATGAACCAGAGAGAACCGGTGGGAACGAGAGGGGAAAAAATAACGCGATAGAGCGAAGCGCAAGGGTGTGCCCATTCTTTTGCCGAGCTATCTCTCTCCTTCCTCTTTCCCGGCCTTCGTTCGCAGTAGCACGCTCTACGCATGCACCAAGCAAGCTCAGCCCGTTTTTCAGTCAGAACATCAGACGCTTTCTCCGGCGTGTGTTGCGAACCCTCTGTGCGTGGCGGCTGATGTGGCTATGGCGCCTGCGGAAGTTAAGAAGCGGCAGATCTATCTTTTTTTTTTTTGCGAGAGTCATTTGTTCTTATCGTTGTGCTGTACGCGCGGTGTAGCGTAAGATATGCCGTTAGGAAGCGGCTTTTTTTTCTTTTTTCTTCTTTTTTTTTTGCTGGAGTCGTTTATTCTTGCATGTATGAATCAACGAAAGCATGCGGTCGGCTGCAATCATGACACCAGCTGTTAGCATTTTTCGCTTCAAACAGCATTTGCAGCTACTTTATTACGCTTTCCAATGATTTTGTGGCAGTAGACTACGCCCGCCCCAAGCGCGGCGTGATAAATCAAACCAGGCTTGTGCAATCAAGTCATCATGGGCAGTCTGCCAAGTTCTCTCCTCGCCGCAGCAGGAGCTATCAAAAGATAAACACGCTGCGACGTTATCGCTGCGCAGCATCTTGGCGTGCTGCCAAGAAATGAGCTGTGGATGAGACGACAGAAACGAAATGCGACATGCAAGTGATAACGCTGGCGATTTCTGCCGTGGCCACAGAAACCTTGTTTTGAGCTGCAGTGCTGGGGTGGTGGCTACCGCAGATTCCAACAAGTTGGAAATTTTTTGCTCTGTCGCTGCCGCTCGTCGCTGAGATCGCTTAATCGCTTGCATGTGAGCGAGCTGGCCTTAATGCTTTTTTTTTTTTTTTCAAAATTCTGGAGTGCAAAAGTGGAGGGTGGGCTCATTATGCGAGTGAGTTGATTACACGACAAATACAGTATCGTTTTTTCGCATCGTAAGTGCCGTCCCAAGCCGATTTCTGTATATCGAATTATCGATATATCGAACTATTCGCGATCTCCTTCGAGTTCGATATATCCAGGTTCGACTGTATTTGTTTTCACTCAGTGTTCTGCTCGTGATGCAGCTTGCAGTCTGTGCTTTTGAACTTTTTGTGATCTATGATTGCATGATTTGCGAAGGGCACTGAGTTGTGGCCTGGGCCCACCAAGTTTGAAAATCTCTGAGAGTTTGCTGGTCAGCACAGCTCATTCTGGAGGAGCCAGCACACATACCGGAGCTTTCCTTGTTGATATCCTAGCTTGAGTTGTTAGAACTCTAGTGAATAACAATAAAACAGTGAGGATGCACAGTTAGCATGCATAGCTACACAAGAGAAAGCTGAAATTGAAAGTATACTTACCTTGAGCCACTAGTTCAAGGCTGATCGTCACTTGAACCATCATCAGAGCTGAAGTCTGAGCTCATGAAGTCGTCTTCAGATTTTTGATATTGCTGTCATCAAAAAGAATCCCAGTCGGAGAAGCTGAATTAGATGACTGATGCTAAATTCTTTAGCTTTAGGGTATGATCAGAGAAACAAATATCCTCCAAGTCACTCAAACGTGCGACTAGTCATACAGCATTGGTGACAATTTTTGGCCGCATTTAAACAAGCCACCGAAAAAAAATTGATCTGGTACACTTAAGCTCCACCTTTAAGGGTATGACACGGTAGCTTAGGTTACCAGCCCACATATAAAGCCCCACTTTGACCAAGTCGTATGAACGTGCCTGCGTGGCCCAGGGACAACATGAATGCAGTGGTCCTGGCAACCCGATTCTGACATCACTCTTTTGTATGGAAGGAAAGGCCCGGATTGGCAGCTCCTGCCAAGCGTAATGTTAAGCAACCATAAGTCCAGTTATTGCTCGGCCATGTCAGCTGCCAATTACCACCTGCCAGGGCCATGCTCAGTATTGTTTGCTCACAATGGCAATGCCATATTTTTGGTTAGCAAGGTCTTTAACCCTGTCGCTTTAAAATTAAGGAAAGGTTTTAACGCAGCGAAACCTAAGCAAAGTGAAAACAGACGACTCCTGCATGGATATCTGCGAACCTCAAGGGCACCACAGCCGGATCTAGATGACATGAAGGTGTCGAGGGCATTTTGAAGGGGGAGGTCCCAGGAGGTTATCCAGACGGTAACGGTGGAGGGAAAGGGTAGGCAGGGAACTGGAAGGCTGTGTGGCAGTGTCAGGCAATGTTGTATATTTGTGGAGATATTGTTACAGCGCGCACCGAGGAGCGCTGCACCAGAAAAGGAAGAGGCGCCAGCGCGAGGGTTAGAGAATAAACGAAGAGCGGCGGGGCAAGTGGTGTTTGCCTGGTGTCCTCCGTTCTTCTGTGTCTATCTCTAGGCGGGCACAGCGTCCCACAACTTTTTGCGTCCCACATCCCACACCAGCGTCCCACAACTTTTCAGAAGTGGGATCATGCCACTCACCCGCTCCCAAAGTCAAGGACCCGATGTGCCAGACAGGACTCTGCCACCAGGCGATGGCGCCGACGACTCAGCGGCTGGCGCAGCTAGACCTAGACGCTCGGAGGGGCTTGGTCCTTCGCAGCAGCTGGATGTCGGTATTGAGTGCCTCCTGGATATAGTTACTCAGCGGATGGACGCATGGGAGGCCCCTCTGACTGCCCAGGCTGTGAGAGATGGAAGCTCTCCGGCGCAACTTCCGTCACCTTGTGCCAGCCGAGCCGAACACAGGTCATGAGTCTTTAGGCGTCACCGCCACCGCTGCCTCCAGCCCTGCCGTCACTGGGCCTGCTGTCGTAGCTGCCAATAACGTGCTCGGCGCGGGTGCATCATTGGACGTAGTGGAATTACCCACATTTGACGGCACTATCTCGTGGGATGCTTACTGCATCAAACTGGAAGGTATTGCGACGGCGAGAGGCTGGGACGAGCAAATGAAGGCATGGATGCTCGTCTCCAAACTGAGAGGCCCGCAGCTGAGCTGCTGCAGAACGTGCCGCCCGACCAGCTAGGCTTTACATCGTCCTGGTGGGCCTCCTGTCCGACCACTACAGTGCTTCAGGTCAACCCCGTGCACAGTACCACCGCTTGCGAGCCCGCCGTCAAGAGCCCGGGGAGACATACCAAGACCTCGCCGCCGCCATTGAACGCCTGGTTCTGCAGTCGCTGCCGGTGCACCTCAGAACATTGTGGCCCTGGTCGGTACCGAGGCGTTTGTTGTCGCAATCCGACTCCCTGAGGTGCAGCGCTTGGTCCGTTTTGGGCGTCTTGAGTCTGTCCGCGCCGCCATGGCGCTCGCCATCGAGGCGGAATTGACTTTGTTGGCCACGCGAGGGTCGCCACCGTCTGCCACGCGCACAGTCTCGGTGCAGACTCTTCGATTGGCAGTTCCTACAGTGGCCTCTAACCGACGCGGGCGTAACGACACCCGCACGACCTGCTTCCGCTGCGGCCTGAGGGGGCACTACACGAGGGACTGTGCTAGCCTTCCGACGTCGGAAAACAATTTGGCGGAACTCATGGGGCACCGTTCCGCCGTCCCCACACTCGTTCTCCTTGTCCCCTCCTTTCGTCGGCTTCGATAACAACTGAAGCTCCCTACATACTCGTCGACGTCGCTCTGCTTGACCAGCACGTAGAGGCCTTGGTCGACACCGGAGCGGCTGTCAATGTGCTGGACAAATCGTTTATTGTTAACGAGCCCCACCGGCTTCTTCCAGCTGCCAAAACCTGGCTCTTAGCTTTTAATGGTGCCCCAGTGGTGCAAGTCGGACGTGTCATTGTCAATCTGACAGCGCTCGGAAAGACCCTCTTCACCAAGTTTGTTGTAGCAGACAGCCCTATTTGGCCAGTGGTCCTTGGGTGTGGGTGGAGCCAGCAAGCCAGAGTCGTCCTTAATTTTACCACAACAGAACCACGGGCGAGCCGAACTCTGCGTGGGCCGGGTTGGCTTAGCCGGATTTCAAGTCTCGGTGTCGCCCTGTGGCAGTCCCTGGTGTCGGCGACCAAGCGTGCCTCAGAATCTGTGCGTTACCTCGCAACGAAGTGGCCACGTAGTGTCAAGCCGATCGACGTCACTACCGTGACTGTAGCATCCGCCGCGACTCTGCCACCGGGTGCGGCAATGTGGGTGTATGCCAAGCTTGACTGTCCGATCACAGCGGACGTGCTTTTCGAACCCATCCGGTGTTCAGCTCCAGCCCGTGAGATGACCTCCCCTCGAAGCCTTCTGCCTGTGCTCAAAGGAGAGGCCCACGTATTTATGCTTAACATCAGCCGCGCACCTCTCGTGCTGACTCCTGGCACTCAATTGGGTACAGCCTCAATCCTGAACTCCGGATCACCGGTTGCGTCTCTGCAACCTGAAGCACTGCCTCAGCACCCTCCAGCGCCGGCGGTCCTACCATGGGAAACATTTAACTTTGGCCCCCACCCTCACCTACGCAGAGCTTGCCTCTCTCAAGGCCTTGCTGCTCGAACATCGCAGTTGCTTTGCTCTAAGCACCGGTGAACTCGGGTGCACTTCCTAGGCCCAACACCGGATCAACACCGAAAACCGCGGGTCCATTCATCACCAAACTCGCTGGGTAGCTCCAGCCGAACGGAGAGTCATCCAGCAGCACATATGCAACATACTTGACCAGCGAATCATTGCTTCGTCTTGTTGCCCTTGGTCCTCCCCTGTAGTCCGTTCGGTAAGATGCGTTCTTTACGACCGGCCAATCACCGCTCTCAACATGGCGCCGGTTAGCGAGCGGCTGATAGCGGAGGTCTGGGCTCTTCAGACTCAAAATGAGATGTGAAAGAAAAGACTGGACACACAAATTAAACACGAAAAAGAATAATGGGTATATTAACAATTAACCACTCGATTACAAATACATTTCTTCGTTTCGCACACGCACGTTCGTACACAGTTTTCAAACGTCCGCTCTCCGTGCTGACCCACCGCTCACTCCTTCGCACATTTCTTCACGGGCCCGCTCTCATTGTCGACGTACAGCGCACTCCTGCTCGGTGTCCCGTGATCGCACTCTCTCGCACCAAAACAGGCGTACGGTCCGCCTGCATCCCTGCTTGCGATTTTACCAGTGCCCCGGAGCGATCTTGGAGACGGGCCGGGGCGGTGACTCAAAGGCCGTACTACTGACATCAAAAAATGAGCCGGGGTGCGCAGCAGACACGGAAACGTCCGCGGAGCCTCGTACCCCCTCAGAAAATGCTGTTTTCTTTTTCTATTTTACGGTGAGCTTCTTTCAAACTTCGACGAGTCCGCACCAGCTCCGTTCTGTGGCCCGACCGCAACGTCGCCCCGCATCGGTCTTTCGCTGCAGGACAACTGTTTCCTCACTTGTCAACGGAGTCGATGGGCTGCGAGAATGCACGGGGATGAAGCGAGCATCCCCCGCCTCCATAACCTCACTTTTCTAAACTAGAGAAAACACTTGCTTGTTGAGAGCTTGTTCGCACATGAAAAAACGGATTGATAAACCACTTACTACTTTGACTCAGCGCACTGGTAATATGCAGCCAGGCATCGTTTTGCACTTCTCTCTGCGCTATTTCAGCTACTCGTAGTAGAGAGCCGGCCTCTGCCGATCCTTTTTTATGAGAGGCTGATAATTCCACAGCGAAGATTCCGCACTGCACATGATCAAGCTGTGGGCAGACACAATCACCGACATAACACCGGTGAGTCTAGACACTGCAGCAGAGTAGGAGCATTGGATGATGTCGCCTACAAGGGTTTGCGCGCGAAATCTGGGAGGACCGGAAGCCCCGTGACCGGAAAAGGAAAACCGAAACGGCTGTGCGCATTGGTCGCGCGTAACAGACGTATCTGTGCTAGTCGTAAAAGTCGCGGGTCCTCCAACATTTACGCCCATGCTGGCTGCGTACGTTGCGCATTTTACGCTCAATACGACAGCAGTCTGAACAGGCACATTACATTTTTTGCGCTTACGCTTACGATCCTTACGAACAATACGTGCGTTGCGCACGTAGTCTGAACGCGGCTTTACTCACCTCGACGTGTACCCTCTTCCCCGCCTCGACGATGCACTGGATCGCCTGAAGGGGGCCCGTTATTTTTCCACCCTAGATCTGCTCTCGGGCTACTGGCAGGTGCCTGTTCACCCCGATGATGCGGAAAAGACGGCTTTCGTGACTCCAACGGCCTTTACCAGTTCAACCGTATGCCCTTCGGTCTCTCGAATGCTCCAGCTACCTTTCAGCGCCTCATGGACCGCGTCTTGGGCAATATGAAGTGGACTATGGCGTTGGTCTATCTGGACGACGTAATTGTCTACGTGGCTACGTTTGAAGAACACCAAACGTGACTCAAACTCATCCTCGAAGCCCTTACCTCTGCTGGGCTTCGCTTAAAACCAATGGAATGTTTCTTCGGTTTTGCAGAGGTGACGTACTTGGGTCACGTTGTGAGCCGGCATGCCATCTCTCCTGACCCTGAAAAACTAAAAGCGCTAACGGCTTACGAAGCTCCCACCACCGCCAAGGAGCTCAAAAGTTTCCTTGGATTTTCTTCGTATATCCGTCGTTTCATTCCGGACTTTGCCAAGCGAAGTGCTCCGTTGACCGCCGTCCTGAAGAAGAATGCAGCGTGGAGTTGGACGCCGGTCCAACAGCTCACGTTCCTTGACGTCAAGCACGCCCTCCTCAAGCCTCCCACATTGACCCACTACGACGAATCGCCCCCATCGTCCTCCACACGGATGCCAGCCAAGATGGGCTCGGCGCTGTCCTTCTGCAGGAAGACTGGTCTGGCGACCACAAAGTTCTAGCTTATGCCAGCCGCCAGCTTTCCGACGTAGAGCGCCGCCGCCACTCTTCGGAACTCGAGTGCCTCGCCGTTGTCTGGGCCGTCGAGAAGTTCCGTCCCCACCTCTACGGCCGTCATTTTACCATCGTCACAGACAGTAGCGCTCTCACTGGCTGCAGTCTGCCAAACACATAAATGCCAAGATCGCACGCTGGTCACTGCAACTTCAAGAGTACGATTTCACCATAGTGCATTGGCGCGGTTCTGCCCATCAAGATGCCGATTTCCTTTCTCGCCACCCTTGTCCCGTGACGGCTTTGACGGATTTCAGGACTGCACAAACGCAAGACGCCGACATTGCGGCCATAGTCCAATCCCTTGGCACCGCTGCCGGCACAGGTCTCCGTAAACTGCGCTGGGTCTATCGAATTAAAGATAATCTCTTGTGTCATGTGAGGCGGCTCTGTGGTCGACCACTCGTGTGGTTGCCAGTGGGGCCAGCAACACTGTGGTCTAAAGTCTTGCGTGGCCTACACGACGCTCCCACAGCTGGTCACCTTGGTCGCGGCAAGACCTACGCACGAGTGTCGAGCGCTTTTGGTGGCCTAATATGTCTAGAGACGTCAAGGAACACGTTGCGTCCTGCCAGACGTGCCAATACCGGAAATCGTCCACACGAATAACCAAGCCATCCCCGCAGACTTTTTCGCTGCTGAGTTCACCTTTCGAACTGGTTAGACTGGACCATTCGGGCCCATTCCCGAAGACGCCCGCCGGAAACAGGTATATTCTGGTTGCGATCGACTACTTTTCCAAGTCGGTCGAAGCACTGCCCGTTCCAGACATCTCTTCCGCTCATGCCGTTTTGTTTGTGGAACAGCATCTCGTTCTTCGGCATGGTGTACCCCGACGCCTCATCACGGACCGTGGGAGCTGCTTTATGTCCCATGAATTTGAGCGAGTCCTCCGCTCCTTCGGCATTGCGCATTCCACTACATCCGTCAATCATCCCCAGTGCAATGGCCTCGTGGAGCGTGTTAACCGCACCCTCACGGATATACTCACCTCCTACGTGGCTCCGTCCCACAGAAACTGGGATCGTTTTGTTTCTGCGGCAGCTTTTGCACTCAACACTGCGAGGCAAGAAACAACGCATGTCACGCCGTTCTCAGTCGTCTATGGCAGAACACCCTCCATCCCTCTCGACGCGCAGTTGGGCCTTCCCCATCAGACTGCGTCACCAACTGACTCCGCCCAACAACTTCGTTACGCCCACCTCGACGCTCAGCGCAACTTTCTCACGGCTCATGCGCGTGTGCAAGTGGCCAATGCGGCAGCACCACCACTTCCCTCCTTCTGGTCTAATGACTTGGTCTTCGTTCGCCGCACAATCCGCGCGACTGGCCGTGCCACGAAGCTCATGCCCCGATACCGCGGCCCTTACCGTGTCGTTGAACGGCTCGGCCCCGTGACATACCGCCTCGAAGACCTCCCCGAGCATCGACCATGCGGTGTGCACCACATTTTCCCGGAGCATGTGTCAAAACATGAAGCGATATGTCAACAGCGGCAGCGTTGACTCCGACTTAGATACCGAGTCATCACCACTATTGTCGTCGCCTGCTGCCTCATTGCCTTCCCCATGAAATGCCGCCCCATAAGTGGAGCGCCTGCAGCAGCTCACCGACACTTTCTCCCCCCCCCCCCCCCCCTCCCCACTCGGTGGAAAGATGTTATGGCGCGCGCTGAGGAGCGCTGCGGCAGAAAAAGAAGAGGCGTGGGACGAGCGCGAGACTAGCGCGCGGCGCCAGCGCGAGGGTTAGAGAACAAAAGAAGAGCGCCGGGGCAAGTGGTGTTTGCCTGGTGTCCTCCGTTCTTCTGTGTCTATCTCTAGGCGGGCACAGCGTCCCACAACAATATGTACCGGTACGCATAAAGTTTGGCAGGCGTGTGAAGAAGTGAAGCAGCAGAAGAATAAGATGTGAGCACCATGAAGGCCGCATGCTATTAGGCACGTTCAAGTCCATATGAAACACCTGCCGACCAAGCTACGGAAGGGCGTAGTAAAGCTTTCACTTAAAATTGTGTGGTACCATGCAATTTCAGTATTGTCGAAAAGTATGTCACGTAGCGATCCCAAAGCTTATTACTGCTGTTAATATAAACATTTTGCACTTGTCATTAGGTGATCCTGCGGACATTGGGAATGTCTGTGAATAAAATGAACTGAGATTTTTACACCTCGCTTGTCCTCTTGAGCTTTCCTTGGAGCAAAGAACGCTGCGCAAGTGGAAGTTTTTCACTTCTAAATGCATTACATTCTTACGTTCAAAAAAAATTTATGGGGTACACTTAAGCTCTGCCTTTAAGGATATGAAAGAATAGTGTAGGCTACCATCCCACATATAAAGCCCCACTTTAACCAAGCCATATGGATGTGCCTGCATGGCCTATAAGGGTAACGTGAATGCAAGGATCCTGGCAGGCTAATTCTTATATCGCCCTCTGATATGAAAGGAGAGGCGTGAATTGGCACCTTCTGCCAAGCATAACATCAGGCAACCCTAACGCCAGTCATTGTGCGGCCATTTTAGCTGCCGGCTACCACCTGCCAGCACCACGCTAGTGATTTTTCAGTCACAGTGCCAATTCCGGATTTTCTGCCAAACGGGGCCTTTAATGCTATCGCGTTAAGAATGCTTTAAAGTATCGACTTATACTGTACAACCAGTCTGTCTATGTTCGTTCATGCTCCAGCACCTACACTTTCTTTTTCTCTCTTCGGTACAGGATCAGCAGTCACAAGTACTATCCATTCCATGGTTCTGCGTGAGAAACGGTGCCTGTTTTCAAAGCTTTAACTAAACTTTGATACTGTGTTCAGTCATTTATGGCTCTACTTTCTGCTGAATTGAATAAATAAAGCTTGAACTGCTGTCCTGAAATCTTGTGCTGTATTTATCTGGTACATACTACGCTAAAGGATTTCTAAATTGAATCATGGTAACAATGAATTTAAAAAGCCCATTACTGCATTATTTTCTGTCCAGAGAGAAATTTATTATGCAGTAATTGCTTTAATGTTAAGGTACACAGGGTAATCCAATTAACTTTGTGCTGAGCTTTAAAAAATGAAAACTTGCTCTACAAATGTGCAACTCATGCAGGGTGGTAGTCATCTCAGCCATCTTGACCATGCGATTTGGAAGCAATGCTTGTTGTGTTCTTCATTTTGTCCTGTCTTTCTGTGCTGTGAAGCATGAGCCTGATGAGCATTTTTTTTAAATGCTTCTAGTTAATCCTACTTTCACTCTGCCACCCTGTGTATGTGTGCGCCTCCTCCTGAAGCTTCACTGGTTGGAGGCAGCTGCCAGCCTCTACAGCATGTGTTAAGGTCATGCTAGGCTCGAGTGCATGTGACAGATGGCAGCAGCTATCTATGCCACTTTGCATTAAAAAGTGACACTGGCTCATTAAGGCACCTTGCTTCGCAGTAGTGTTATCTAGCAACTCTACTTTGTGAGTACCCTTAGCGTAAGGCATGCTGCACCCCTTGTGGAACTGAAAGCTTATGCGCTGTGCACGTGTGACAACTTTGTTTTCTACCAATTTTGCCATATTTTGTGCAAAAGTGGCATAAGTGATGAATTAGTGAACTTTTTAATGCTCTAGCATTTTTTGCATCATGTTTCATGTGACCAGAAAGCATGATCAGAAAATGTCCTTTGCACCTGTCAATCACCAAGAGATCGATAATGAAATTAATCACTGTTAATTAATCATGATAATTAAGAATCGATTTTTTATGGTTGGTCATAGTCAGTCAAAATTGGTCTATTAACATGACTATGACTAACTTTGACAAGCCGTCCTGCTGTGGTGGTGCAGTGGTCAGGGCACTAGACTACCGTGCTCAAGGATGCGGGACCAAATTCCGGCCGCGGCAGCCACTTTTCAATGGAGGTAAAAAGCAAGGCGCTCATGTGCTGTGTGATGTTGGTGCACGTTAAAGAACCTCAAGTGGTCAAAATTTTCGGAACCCTCTACTATGGTGTCTCTCATAGCCTGAGTTGTTTTGGGACATTAAACCCCCCAAACCAAACCAAACCTTAACAAACCATGGTTAATGAGCCATGCTTACAGTGTCTGACATAACAGCTCAATGTAGATGGCACCACTGGATGCCCAAGAAAGAAATGCTTTCGCATTGCCACACATAAGGAGGACTAATTGCCTTCAGAAATTCTTATTCATTGATATTGGTGCAAAATTTTAAATGTAGAAGTTGTACCGCAAGTTGAGAAATGTAGTTCCACTTTTCTTCATGGAGACTTCAGTGCGATTCCCTTGTTTGACTTAATACAGTGCCTGCAATATTTAAAAACTCACATCATTATGTCTTCTCATATCGTGTGTTAGCGCTTTCAAATGTACCTCAACAGAAACTAATTACACAAAGCTGCAATAAATGAACAGGCCACCACTCGCAGCAATAGTTCTGCTTTGAGCACAGGCACTTCGTTTTACAAGAATTGTGATGCCACAGCGTAGATGCGTGCACAGTAATTGGACTGCTCCTGTCCTGTGTGGTTGCAAGCTGACTGGAGAGTTGGTTTCAGATGCACAATGGCTCTTCCGTGGCTTTGTGAAGTACACATATCAGGGGAGTAAAGTTGAGACGAAAAGGAAGTTCCCTCATGTAGTGCCGCCATTATCAAACTAATCACTGTGGCCAGCATAGTTTTTCCTTGCGATGTCAAAAATGAGCGGAGTTTGGATTGGAGATTTAAAAATTGCGGTAGGTAACGCAGCTTCACAAAATTTTCACGCGGTTTTTAAAGTTTTGGAGCATTTTTCAGACAAAGTTTGGTGCTTAAGGAGTTGATGTAAGACAACTTTGGATCATATTCCCGAGGAGACGCTCAGAGTTTGTTTGAAAGTTCGGTTTTCGACTGTCTCTTTCCCTTCAAGTTGCAAGATCAAAGCATTCAAAATAAGAAGCTGTTCATAACAAAGAGGCACTTGCGCTCTCATGCATCTTGATGGAACTTTCATGCGTTGTATGGAAGGCCAAAGCTCCAAAAAGATTCGCCATATCGCCTCACGCACTTGTGAGCAAACGCGCCGCATTGAACTTACATTTGGAAATTTCATGGCAGGTTTTTCTTTCCACTACGAGAGCTATACCAGAACTGTGGACAGCAAGGCGTGCGAACGAAAACATCCCGAGAGAAATGACAGCAAGCGAACTGAAAGTTTTATTTTTATTCGCCGATTTTCTTGCGAGAACCGCTGGACTGGTTCAACGCTACGGGTTTACCCCCGTCTCATTTAGACCAAAACACGCTGCTCTGCTCACACCATTCTCAACCGTCATTTATAGAACAAAGGGCAGGTAAAGTGAATAGCAAACACCAAGACCGACTGAAATACAGACCTGCACAGAAAACAGGGTCCTATGGGACCTCGTGTGCCAACTTTCGTTACCTTTCTCGCTGTTGAGAGCGCTCAGTTAACCTGTTCGTCTGTCATTTTCATCATCATCAAATCACAAATTATTATAAACAAACTGTACCCAAATTAAAAAAAAAATATCTTTGCCCGAGTTCTACTTCGAAAATTTTGCCTTTTTGTATTTTAGCGGAGAGTGTTTATTGTTATAATGTTTTTCTCTCGCCAGAAGACATACCGCGATTCTGCTTTGTGTGACGGCACTGCAGTGCTGCAGTTACTCGCTGCACATGCGCAGAACAGGTGCTTGTGCATTACAGCGTGGACAGATAATTAAACTATAACAACGAAGAAAACTGACAGAACCAATAGACCCTTCTTATTAACAGATTTACAGTAGCGCCAGATAACCCGTAGTGTTCGTTCCCTAGCGGCGAAGGCTATGAAGGTGCGCGCTGGAGCAGTGCTATCTGTGCAGGTCTGTATTTCAGTCGGTCTTGGTAAACACACGCGATCACTCTGACGTTTGCTGTGTGGAGGTAAAAACGTATGCACATATGCTGCTCGAGCCGATGGCGGTCTCCCCATTTGTGGCCTCGCGTCGAGCTTACTACGTCACCAGGAAGGAGGTGGCCCAAACGGGACGATAGACCGACACGAGAAGAATGGAGCGGATGTTTGGCAACAGCTCTCCGGAGGGGTAAGCAGCGCGGCTGATTCTCTGATTCCGCCTTTCCCTCCTCAATTCCCTTTCCTAGCATGTCACTGAATCATAAATGCCATCTAATTGATCTGCTTTTCATTCAAGGGTCCCCTCCCCATCGCATTGACCCCATAGGGGGTCTCGCTAGCAAAACAGCAGCAATGGCTGCTTATTTCGCGTCGCTCCGGGAACACGATCCCCACAAGGTTCTCTCCAGCAGCATGAGCATTGCTCATACTTGTTCCCTATCCTGATTCCCACTCTGCTTTGCTTCGGCGCCACTGCAAATTGGCGCTTGTTCAGTATCGAAGGCTGTACATGCCTCGGACACAGTAAATGTCAATAAGGCTTTCGACAGTATTTCCCATAATTATATCCTTGCAATTTTCTCCACAGCTAAATTCTATACCTATCATTACATCGTGTACGTGACTGACTGTGGGAGGCATTGTGTTCACCTGTGATGGTGACTGCAACTCTTCAGGCTTCCAGTCTTCTGCGCCATTCGCCAGCAGCTAAACACTCCTTGGCTTCCATGTTGAGCGCTGTCACTCGGATGGATGGATGGAATATAGGAGCGTCCCCTTTGTAACGGGGAGAAAATGAGCTATCAGGCTCATTTTTCTCCCTATATCTTAATTATTGTTTTGGTTAACTATGCCATCATTCTCGCGGAAGGCAAGAAGCGCCGCCTGGCGGCGTTGGAGCGCACTAGTTCCCGCTTGGTCCTCAAGCTGACTGCAGATGGGTGACGGTCACACTAATTGAGTGACTTAACTATTTTAGTCTGGTACTTTCAAATTGCGCGCCAGTCGCAGTATCTGTCACACGAGGCGGCCCACAAGCTGGCTCGAGATCTCTACCGCTGAGCCGCTACAGGGCCCCTTGATGACCGAGGGAGCGGAGAGCGCTTGCTAAAATATGGGGAAATCATGCAGCACTATAGATTGGATCATAGACTGGTACCCCCGCCAGACCCGAAATTTAACAGCAGACAAGCAGTCGCGTGGAGGCGACTGCGAACTTATACATATCCGCACCCGGTTATGGTGAACCACATATATCTGAGGCCAGGAGGGATAAGTGCAATCTTTGTGGGGCGAGGGGGACCCTCGACCGCATAATATGGGAATGCCTGCATTCTCCCAGGGGGACGCACAATATAGGGAACCTGCGCTGGAGTTTTCCGCGTACCGCCAGCGCCGCCAAGTGGCCGTCGCGCCACTATCTTGGTCGGACGGCTGAGACCGCCGCGGAGGCGCCGAAGAGCGGCTAATTTATCGCGAAGCAAAGGCATGCTGCTTCGTTAAAAAGTGCTCTATTACGATAACAAGATTGCTGTGTATTCCATTCCACCGCAATCGTACAAAACACAGTGGCGGTAGAACTCGGCTGGATTCAGGAGACTCCATGAGTAAGGAGGATTGTTGAGGCGCTACTTATTACGCTTTATAACGTGGCTTCGCCTGTCATAGCGTACATACAGAGTTCTGTTTATTCGCTTTTACCATTTGCACAATCTGATGAGAACGTGTTGTGAAGGGCGCCTTTTAGAGCTGGCGTGGGCTTGAGGTTCACGCGCGAACATCGAATCATTGGGCGTTGCTCGTGCACTTGAGTGGGCCGTTGCACGATGAACGGCAACTCAAAGTCAATAAAGGACGAGAGTAAGTGGCATCCTGGTTTGCATATTGCAAACATCTAGAGATGAAAAGACGAAAGAGTTAGCCCATTAACCGAATACACAGTATTTTCGAAAGTGCAAAGTCAGGTGATGCCCTAACCGGCATGCTTTCACACTTCTTCCCGATTTTAACTATCGCAAGTCCCTACTGACCCTTCAACATTTCTCTATGGGTCAGTAAGTGAGCCTTCCTTGAAAATAACTCTCCAATTATAGAATTAATTCATTCACTATTTGCTTCGAATAAAAGACGTATTGCTTCAGGAGCACAGAAAACTCTTTTTGCGTTTAAGTTGGATGTTTTAATTTGATGGCTGACGTATCGCTGAAAACATTCGTGTAATATTTGTTTTGCACACGTACAATTTTATAGTTAGTCTTCATGCTCAATTCAGAACAACTTGCGTATTGGTTATACGATCTAGTTGCTTCACGCTGAATGATTGTTGGATAGCATGTATGCTGCTGTCACCATGATTGCTCGTCTTATTTAGGCACGAAATAATCTAGATACTCTGATCTCTAATCGCAGTCGGCTCACAGGGTAGCTTGGGGAGGGGGGGGGGGTGCGCCAATGTATGATCACGCACATCATACCATTAAATGGTGCATGCTGCAATTTTCATTCTGTACAAAGAACAAAGCATAGCAATTTTGTTGTTTCATGTTCGCGCTATTTTTTTTTTGTACTAACTATCACCGATGCTAACCCCATCTTTCGATGCAGTTCATTCTTGTCTCTTAAGATAGAGAGTGCGAGTTTAGACTAAGAAGATTTAAGATATGGCAACTCTCCCACATGCTCTCTCATTGTAGGGCGCTGATAATTACCACCCAAAATTTATCAGCGGAACAAATGTAACAAATGTGGCCACTTAACTATTTACTGTCCTGTGCGAGCCTTTTCAATCGATGATTCGCAGCGGATTTCGGTTTTATTCGCTTCGATGAATGAACAAAATACACTTCAAACCATCAATTGAAAGTCGTTCGCTGTCGTAAACAGGCAAGTGTCGAAACGCGACTACAGGCCTTTGTTTCTAGATGCGGTCAACTGCATCGCCCTAAATAACGTGCATTATATTTTGCAACACACGAGGCACCTTTTGGTCGAGAAATTTTCTCATCATGAAGCGGTTGAATCATTACTGTTTTTTAAAGGGCAGTAGATAAATCGAAGTGTCTAAAGGTACGTCCGACGGACCCGGTGCGTTTTTCTTCGGGATACGGCGGACGGATCCGGGAAATATTTTTCAGAGGTACGGCGGACGGACCCGATCAGGTGTTTACGTCGTTGGGAAAGCCGGACGGATTCGGGAGGTGTACGGTGGGGTTTGTTCGTACTAAAGTGCTGAGCTCACTCTCCGGCGACGGCGCGCGCTGCCCTGTCTCCGAAAACGGCAACAGGTTTTTGCTTTCAAAAGGGCCCGCGATGAGGCGCTGCCGTCTTCTATGGAAGCCTCCGCTGCCTCAGCCGATAGTGTGCAGGCTTCGCGCTCCGCTGTGTTTCAGCTGTGCCTTCCATATGAGCCACTTTTTGCGCTTATAGAAAATATGTCTGTAGGAAGTATATTGCGCTTCTTGCTGTTGCGTGTGAAATGGCACCACGCCGTTCGAACCACTGTTTTGCGCCTGGATGCAAAACGGGCTACGTTCACGTGAAAGGTGTGCCAAAGCCGTCCTTGTTCAGCGTGCCCAAGGATCAAGCATTTCGAAAACTCTGGGAAAAGAACCTACACCGAGCGGACAAGCCCCTCGAAGACATAAGCGCCGTTTGCGAGCTACACTTTGAGCCGCGCTACATAATTCGCGATTATGTGCACATCATTGACGGCAAGGAAGTGCGAATCCCACGTGGGAAGCCACTACTTAGCACTGACGCTGTTCCGACTATACTCCCGAATCTACCTGCTTATCTGACGAAGACAGCAGTGAAAGAGAGGCCTCCTCGGAAAAGAAAGTCCGAGGGTTGTGCGTCGTTGGGGAAGCGCAGACCGTGCCCCAAAAGTGACTCGACCGTGCCGTGCACAAGCATTGCAATAATTGCAGAGCAATGTACTGCAGCTTCGAGAGAGGCAAGCACTGAGCCGGACGCCGGTGAAGAATTTTCTGTCTCAGTATGTCCGCAGGATGAGCAGGAATCCATGGCATTATTTACCAGTCTTCAGGTACCATCGAGGCAGTGGACGAAGCACAGCTTCCCTGGCCACGGCGGTGTCGTGTACTGCACGTCAGTGTTGACATCGAGAAATGAAGTGCGCTCCGAAAAAGTAATAATGTTCTTTCAGTCACACGTGCAAAGTTACTACAAAGTGTTCGTGAGAGGAATCCTGCTTAAAGAAAGCACGCTGAAAACAAGAGTGGAAGCAGAAGACGTGTTGAAAGCAGCTGACTCCATGTGTGTGTGCTCTGGAGCGATGCGAAGTGAAGATTATGAAGAACGATTTTTTACAAAGAACCTTAAATCCCACGTGATGGCACTTGAGCAAACGTACTTCAGCAGCAATTGCCTGGGCCAGGTCGCCGAAAGAGGTATTTATGATGTATACTTTTTGACTAGTTAGACAATTCATTTGATGCTGTCATAACTGATTTTTTTTTCTTTTTTTTACCCTGCGGGAACCTAATTCATTGCACCTTTCTTGCAGGTATACAGTGTGTGTCTTGCCGCTATCTGAAACGAGCACTGCAGACCAGACGATGCAGAGTCAAAAGAACGGACAGAAAGAGCTGCCGATCTCTTGTGCAGAAACTGCGAGCTGCATCCAAAAGGAGCAAGAGGCTATTTGTTCGCCTGGGAGATGTGAAAAATCAGCTCGCAAAAATGCGAGAAAAAAATACTGCCATACAAGAAGAAGTTTTGGAAGTACATATTGCAAAACTACCACCCAGACAGCAGGAAGCTGTTCGACAGTGCTTTGCAGCTTCAAAAGTGAAGCCCAATGGATTGCGTTATACCAAAATGTGGGTTTAGGTTGCTTGATAATGAAAATGAAAAGTCCTCGTCTGTATGAGCACCTTTGCAGCAATAACATCCTTTCCCTGCCATGCAAATCAACCCTCAAGCGCTATGTGTCAGCATATCGGACTGTGTTTGGCTTCAGTGACAAAGTTTTGAAGCAACTGAAGGCGAAATCAGTTGAGCTTGATACCTGGAAGAGACATGGCGGATTAATTATAGATGAACTGAAGCTGTCGGAGCATTTTTCGGTAAAAACTTCAGGGATTATTGAGGGTTTTGTGGACTTAGGCCCTTTCACAACAGCCAAAGACAAAGGTATACCATGTGACCATGGCATGGTTATACTTTTTGTTCCT
Source organism: Amblyomma maculatum (assembly GCF_055883805.1). NCBI lineage: Eukaryota > Metazoa > Arthropoda > Arachnida > Ixodida > Ixodidae > Amblyomma > Amblyomma maculatum. The sequence continues at coordinate 55,846,617 of NC_139344.1, forward strand.
AAATGGAGCCAGATTATTGGCTATTTTGCCACACGTGGAAACATGAAGGGAGACACACTTGCTAAGGTAGTTATTGAGGCAACTATATTAGCCGAAAAGAGTGGACTTTTTGTGGACTTCATCACATGTGATGGCGCAAGCTGGAATAGAAGAATGTGGAAGATAATGGGAATTCAAGCAACAGCTGACTCTACCACTTCCAAAATCCAGCACCCCAGCGATGCATCACGAAACCTGTTTTTTATATCCGATTTTCCTCACCTCATCAAGTGCCTGCGCAACTCACTGCTCAAATCTGGATTCAACACTCCAGCCGGCCATGTAAGTTTCATATTTATTGCATATATCATATCCAGGATTTCATTATTCTATTACTTGGCCTTGAAGCTTAACAGTGCAATGTAACATGACCCTATTAAATTTCTTTCTAGGTGGATATGCAGCATGTGAAGGAGGCCCACAAATTGGATTCTTGCAATGTAACCCTCAAAGTGATGCCAGGCATAACGCGCTGTCATATTGTGCCAAATGGGTTTGAAAAGATAGGGTCAGTTATGCCTTCCAGCTTTCTGGCACAAAAGTCCTCCAAGCTTTTCACCTGTACAGAGACAAGCTAGAAGCTACTCTTGGAAGGATGGCTGCAACACAGGAATTCTTCAGGTGAGATGCCTATTTTCACATGTGCTACTCAATTTGAAAAGTAATTAAACATTTTGTATGATTCCAGTTTTGTTAACTGGGAATGGTGTTTTAGCCTAACATTTCATGCAGTGGAAGCGACAAAATATTGAATAAGTGCTATTTTTTATGTATTTCAGCAAAGTCCACCAGCTGATATCTGTGATGACATCGCGGTTTCCTGCCGAAGCCCTCTGGCCAGGTTCGCGTGGAACAACTGTGCTGCAGGATTTTTTATCCTACCTTAAAACATGGGAGGAGCATGCAAAAGGGGCAGGTGGCTTTCTTAGCGAGTCGACTGCAACTGGCCTACGTGTGACCATTTCAAGTGCACTTGGTTTACTTGATTATTTGACTCAAAAAGTTGAATTTAGGTACCTAATGACATCAAAAACTAGCCAAGACCCTCTTGAAAACCTATTTGGAATCATCAGACAGTCATCTGGCAGTAATGACCATCCAACGCCAACTCAGTTTTTGATTATCGTTAACTGCTTGTCATTTTATGGGCTTGTCAAAAGTGTCAGTCAAGGCAACTGTGAGCAGGGCATGCTGGGCTCCGTCCTAGAAATTGATAGTATAGAAGACACTGTGCAGAATGAAACAAGCGTGCATTTGGCACTGACTGCTGATGCAAACAAACGCACTGCAGTTCCATCCTCCCAAGATCATGACCAGCACATTGCTAGGAGTGATTCAAGAATAATATTTCACATTGCTGGCTATGTCGCAAAAAAGTGCGTTGTAAAGACCAATTGTCAAGACTGTTTGACACTTCTGACGATGCCAGCCCCAGGTGAAACTTTCCAGCTCGCACGACTGACACAGTTCTGTGACAATGGAGGGCTCCTTTATCCGACTGGTTGCTTGTTTGGCTTTGTAAAGAAGCTTGAGGACTTGTTCACAGGCTGCTTCTCTCGTGAACAGCTGCACTCAGACAGTGTTTTAGATGTGCTGACAGTTGTGAAAGACAGACTTGGTCAAGAGGTTGGCTGTTCCAGCCATGCTTCGACTCTGTCTGCAAAAATAATCAAATTCTATATAATCACACAACTGCACTTCTACATTAAAGGTATAAATCTTGACAAGGCAGGGAAGCGCCAAAAGGCAAAGCATTTGAAGCTGAGCCGCTGCTCTTGAAATATGCTTGCTGTTTGTGAGTCTGCTCTTTGCTCAAGAAAATAAACTTTTCTTGGAGATTTTCCAACCATTTGGGTCTCCGCCGTTTTCTTCACACTTTTATTTTCATGAAATGTTCCTTTAAAAATATAAAAGTGAATGCACCAACATCAGTCTGTGGAAAGGCAGAAAAAGAAAAATCTGATATACGCTGTAGTGCCAGCAGAATTAACTCCTTTTCACATTGGAGTATTATTAGATTAAGCAACCGTTGATGTAGAGATGCATGATTTCTAGCACAGATATGGCAAGTTGGAATCCTTAGACTGTTTAGTTTACCTAACCCCGCCGCAGTGGCCAGTGGACGTTGCCCTCGACGGCTGAACTCAAGGATGCAGAATCGTATTCTGGCCGTAACGGCAGTTTTTCTATGGAGGCGAATAGCAAGGTGTCCGTGTTCTGTGCGGTGTCAACACGCGTTCAAGAACCCCAGGTTGTCTAAATTTCCGCTCAACTACGGCGTATCTCGCAGCCCGAGTCGCTTTATGTTAAACCGAGCAAAACCCCTAAAATTAAGATTTCTGTCCACCCTTCTTTTCAAATCCCCCTCCTTTTTTTTCTTTCACATGATACGCAGCAAGAGTATGAAATTTAAAATGTAACAGTAAACGTGTCTAATTATATATTCAACTGCTGCAAAAAGGTTAGGGCAGCGCACCAGCACCTGTTCAATATAACTGCTGGTTTTGGCAAAAAGATAAGGGATTTATTATAAACACGTAGGCCTATTATTGATATACGCCCGTGAAAATATACCTGGCCCTTCCGAATGCATGAAAACTAGGAGAGCTTTAGTTTGCTTCTAATATGAGAGCCTTTTCCCTCAATGCCAATCTGGCGAGTTTCCGCTGATAACGGGCACAAGCTGAGCGAAACCTAGCTGCGTCGCCACAATGGCAGTGAAAGCAAAAGTCTTCCTATATAAAAAAAAATTCTGACAAACGAGCATTCCACTATGGCAGCGGTGACTATCCACTTTTCGCGCAGCCAGCCACCAAATCTGAAGCGGCCGCTTACATTGAAGATGATGGTGGCGCCACCTTGCGGGTGAGACATGCGACACTGGACGGCGCTCAGTCAGCCCACTACCCAATATTCTATACTCCGTTTCATACATCAGGTAAAAAAAACAGGAGGCGTATCACTACGCGCTCGTTCTGTGCCCGAGTGGTTCCTGCGGGAACGGGCTCTATTCCGAGCATACACGTTTGCAATAACTCGCTTCGCATGCCTAGACATCTTCGCAGTGCGGATCTTGTAGAAAAAATGCGCACCGAAGAACCATTTCCTCAAAAAGAGATGCGCAGCGTGAAGGGCACAGCCAGCGCCATCTAGTGGCACAGCTGCCAAGGTTGCGGAGCAGCGAAAACGCGGCACGAACGAAAACGACATAAAAAAACATACAAATTCACCGAATCCAACCATTTCTCCCTAAAAAAAGGTGCTTTTCATGAAGTTGATGGCAAATGTAAGATGCATTAAGCTTGCAGACAAAGCAACTATCATTTCATCTCGTCAAGAGCAGGCACTATTTTTTCATCGCGGATGCGGAGAGCGCCAACAAGAGCTGCAGCTTTGGCAGTGTTGCACTTGATGTATGAAACGGCACTTTATCCGTACTCAACGCATTTTTCTCCGAGGAGTAACTCGGGGTGCGACGCGCGCGCCCCTCGCGGCGGGAAGAACAGTTTGGTAGGGAGACGTGCGCCCGGCCGTGCAGCGAAGACGCGACGGATCTGCTGTGCGTGGGGCGCATTCGCCGTTCGTTCTTTCGATTCGCGGCATTCTATGGTCACAAATGAATTGCTAGGTTGCAGTCCTTGAATTGCTGCTGTTGCACACATTTTCACTGACCTGATAAAATATTTTTCGTGTCACCGAATAAGCTTTACGAAGCGAAGCGACGCTAAGTGCGAATCGCTGCCATCCACCGAGCAGTGAGCTGGTAATCATGCCCGGGTATTGCAGCATCCAGATTTACCGCGAAGCATTTTTCCCGAAAGAGGACACACTGTACCTTTACCTGCATTAGCATCCTTTCTCAACCCGCAAAAAAAATTATATTTAAAGAAATTGGGCATCTCAAATTGGCATCAGCGCTACTAGGACCGCCGTGCACGCCTAGTGGGCCGCGCTCGTAGATGCAGTTCATTGCATAATTTTTATTTATGCTGTCCTGTGGTCTATATTCCCTGTCTACGATAGCTTGCATAAGCACTAGTACAACGCAGACAGTAATCAACAGGAATGGAGCGTTTTAATGGCGCATTTACTATGTTTTGCACATTAGTTTCGCGAAATTACCTTGGCAACTTTTCTTTTGCTTGCTTGCTTTCATTATTTTTTTCCTTCCTCTCAACTCGTTCCATTTTTTCTTTCCACATCCTTTCCTTCCACGCTTATGGCGCTACATTCCTTCTCCTCTTGGACAGCTTCTTTGTCCGTCTGCCAGCCTGACGTTATTTTTTTTTCCTCACCATCCTTCGCTGTCCGCTTCGCCCTCCTCTGTAGATGTGATTCATAAAGCCCCTGTCTGCCATTCCATACGCTTTATTCATTTAGTTGTGCTAATGACATTTCGATGTCTACTAGCTATTGAACCTCGAATGATATTTAAGCTGTTTCTCATGCGATACAGCTCAATTGAGACTATAGTAAAAAAGTAAGCAAAAGAAATCAATGTTATTTTCTTTTTTTACTTATTCGTGGACGCTCTGAACAGATCTTGCATTCAATACATGCCATCCTTCTCCAAAAAATTTGTCGAGCGGCTGGCTGCCACCTGTTACCTTCCCCTGTCAAAACTTAACTTTGTGGCAGAGGACTTGAAAGTACCGTTACAAAGGCATTAAGGATTGTTAAAAAAAAACAAAAACGAAAGAAAATTAGCATTCAAGTCCGGATGAGGCAGGACGTTCTTTCAACGAAAAAGAAAATTAAGCATGCTACAATTCTGACATGTGACAGAGAGAAGACATGCATGTGTATTAAACTGTAGATCGCTTGAGCAGTACTATATAAGGGAGCTTCCATTCTCATAGCTGTGTCGCTGTATCAGAGACCGCGTGCCATCTGCCATCTTTTCCTTTATCATCGAGAAAAGTGGCAACCGCCTCACCAGAAAACAGCTAAAGCTCTTCAAAATTCTGTCTGCATAATGTGACTGCGGCATTTTCAGGCCCCGGCAATCGTGTTCTCAAGTTTTGAGTCTTGTCGCTTCTTTTTAGGCTTTTTCTCTTTTCCGACTACATCTATTCCTATTTTTCTCCCACACTCGTTCCATCCTTCTCGGCCGCTCGATTCACCGCAGCTTTTTTTTTTTTTTTTTTTTCTCAACCACTCCAGCTTGGGGCGTTCGAGCTGGCCTTTGTGAAGCTGTACCACACTTGGGAGGAGGGGCGTTCGCCACAAATGTTTTTTGCATTTTCTACATTTTTACCGCGTTTTTTACGCCCCCCCACCCTTCCACTCTCTTTTTGCTCGGCCTTTTCCAACTGCGCGTGCTTCTGTCGTCTTCCGTTTCACGAGTCTCCAGCCTAGAAATAAACGTCCAGCGGGCGGCCAGGGCTCGTCCCTGTCTCTTTGTCTTGCATCGTGTGGCTCTCGCATTGTTTGTGCTTCTCTACGTCACTCGAGCAGGCTGGAACTGCTACCATTTCGCTGCGCAGGCCGCCTTTTTCAAGCGCGCGCCCAGCCCAGGTGGCCGCGCCGGCCGTGCGTCTCCCTATCAAACTGTTCCGGCGCTCACTCGTGGCGCTGCCCGTTCGCCGCGAGTGCTGCCCTCTGGGTTTCTGCACGGTGCCTATAGGTCTATTCCAACACGCTCAAAAGGCTGAGCTGGGCAGGTCAGCGGCTGCAGAGGAGCGGCGGGTTGGCGAGGTGGGTGTTTTCGGCGCTGACACTCTTGGCAGGACTGGACGAACCGACGAACATAACGGTACATCCCACGCCAGTAGTGCCGCTGTCGCAGGCGAGTGAAGGTTTTCAATATGCCGGCGTGGGCACACTGGGGATCGTCGTGGTAATGGGAGCAAATCACGGAGCGTAGATGGGTCGGAATTACAAGCAGCCACTTTCTACCATCTGGAAGGTAATTCCTACGGTAGAGGAGCTCGTCTCTGATGGCGAAATGGTGAGACTGGCGACGGAGAGTGCGGCAAGGAGGTCGTGAAGCGCCGCCAGATAAAAAATGAAGGAGGGAGGTGGTGGTGGTGAAAACGCTTAATAAAATATGGAGTTACATGAAGGTTGCTCTGGGGTCAGGCTTAGTGCCCTTCCCCTCACAAACACTAGGTGGAGTCCCTAGTACGGGACCCCAGTGGCTTCCGCTGCCGCCATTGCTCTTTTGACCAAGGCCTTTTGGGCTTTCAGGTCGGAGCAGGCGAGTAGGGTCGCCTCCCAGTCCTCCCGGGTGGTGTTTTGGTTAGGTGCAAAGGCAGGGTTGGAGGGGCACGCCCACACCATGTGGAAAAGGTCCGAGGACATTTCCTCGCAGTGTGGGCGCTCCCCGGAGAAGGCACTGTCAGTGTTTAAGTGACGCCGGGCACATCATAGTATTCGTAAGGAGGCGAAGAAACACGCGTTCCTCCGCTCTTGTTTACCCTTTACATGGGTGGGGGTAAATATTGTACCTGTTTTGGTACAGCTGCGTAATTTCTCTGAAAGTGTAGGCTGGTGTAAATTCTGAGGAGGAAGGAGACGAGGTTGCCCGGTTAGAAAGCGCGCGGGCGGCGGCATCTGCTGCCTCGTTTCCTTCTAGCCCAGAATGGGCCGGAGCCCAGACTATGAAGCGGCGGGATGGACTTTCCACGTACGAGCTGTTTTGCAGTAGTCGGTAGGTCAGGTCCGAGCTGTTTTTTAGTAGCCGGTAGGCCAGGTACGGGACCCAGCCCTGTTGAAAGTTCCTACACGCCCCTCGCGAGTCCGTTATGATTGTTTTGGAATCAGAATGTGTTGCTGCTAACGCGATGGCGACCTCCTCTGCCTGTGTTACGCTTCGGGCTTTAAATGTGAGCCCGTTTACCGTTTTGGACTCGTGGATCACTGCCGCCGTGTACCACCCGCCATGGTGCGGGCCGGACGCGTCCACATAGTACACTCCGGGTTTCCCTTCGTAGTGATGAGCTAAGGCCTCTGCCCTGGCCATGCGCCTACCCAAGGTGTGAGGCGATCCATGCGTCTTTGCGTTGCTCGGAAGTCATATCGGTGGGCATGTCGGTGGGATGTAGAACGGATATAGCAGGAGTGGCTTCAGACGGCAAGGGAGAACGTGAAAGAGCATCAGCGTGTGTACGACCAGAGCGATAGATGACATTAATGTCGTATTCTTGGAGCCTCAGAGCCCAACGGGCCAGTCGACCAGAAGGATCTTTCAAAGAAGACAGCCAGCAGAGGGAGTGATGATCGGTGACGACATCAAAAGAACAGCCATACAAGTAGGGGCGAAATTTTGCTATTGCCCAGAGAATAGCGAGACACTCTTTCTCGGTGACGAAATAGTTTGCTTCAGCTTTTGTTAGGGTCCGACTTGCGTAAGCGACAACGTACTCATCAAAGCCAGACTTCCGCTGAGCGAGTACTGCGCCGAGGCCGACGCCGCTGGCATCAGTGTGGATTTCCGTGAGAGAAGAAGGGTCGAAATGACGCAGGATTGGCGGAGTCGTCAGAAGGTGGCGGAGTGTCGCGAAGGCATCATCACAGTGCGGAGACCAGGCTGAAAGATCGTGGCTGGACAGAAGCTTGGTGAGAGGGTTGATGGTTGTGGCGAAATTGCGAATGAAGCGGCGGAAGTACGAGCACAGGCCGACGAAGCTGCGGAGTTCTTTCATATTAGTTGGCTTGGGAAATTCTGCCACAGCGCGTAATTTTGCCAGATCGGGAAGAACGCCATCCTTGGAGACGACATGTCCGAGTATGGTTAGCTGCCGTGTTCCGAAACGGCACTTCTTCAAATTTAATTCGAGGCCAGCGTCGGTCAGGCATCGCCGAACTGTCTCAAGGCGCTGGAGGTGAGATGGAAAATCTGGGGAAAAGATGACAACGTCGTCAAGGTAATAAAGGCAAGTGTGCCATTTGAGCCCTCTGAGTAGGTTGTCCATCATGCGTTCGAATGTGGCAGGGACATTGCACAGTCCGAATGGCATGACATTAAACTCATAGAGCCCATCGGGTGTGACGAAAGCGGTTTTTGGGCGATCGGCCTCTGCCATCGGCACCTGCCAATAGCCGGAACGCAGGTCTATTGAAGAAAAGAACTCAGCTCCCTGCAGGCAGTCAAGGGTGTCGTCGATACGAGGGAGAGGATAAACGTCCTTGCGCGTGATCTTGTTCAGTCGGCGGTAACCTATACAGAATCGGATGGAGCCGTCTTTTTTCTTGACCAGGACGACCGGAGACGCCCCAAGGGCTGTGCGACGTTTGGATTACGTTGCGCTGGAGCATGTCGGTCACCTGTTCGTCAATAATGCGGCGCTCGGCGGCTGAAACACGGTACGGACGCTGGTGCAAAGGGGAATGGGTGCCGGTATCAATACGGTGAGTAACAGTAGTTGTGCGCCCCAACGAATATTGCTGGGAGTCGAACGAAGCCGCGAAACGTTGTAGGATGGCGACAAGCTGGGCTCGTTGTAAGGGCGTCAGGCCAGCGTCGATGGACCGGTGGAAAACTTCGAGGGATGATGGAGTGGCGACAGGAATAGGTGTTATGGCGCTGATGTGAAGGCTGGCGATGGTATCGCCAAAGGGATAGGTGGGCGTGGAATCGAGCAAAGCAACACTACCCAGTGACTGGCCACGAGGTAAAGTGGTAGGGCAGGGGCACGGGTTACAAACAAAAATAGCACTTGAGTTGCGAAAAATTGTCAGCACAGCATGGGGCAGCAACACGGATTTTTGGTCAGCGCATCTTAACGAAGGTGTGTAGATAGCAGTGGCGTCGGAAAGAGCAGCACAATAAAGAGGCACAAGCACTGAGGAGAAAGGCGGAACGTCGGTGTCCTCTGCGACGTGCACGGTAGCTTCAGCAGCAGCGGGTGTGTCGAAAAAAGTGTCACTGAGGGGTGATACCTCAAGTTGAAGACGGGCGCAGTCTATTATGGCGTTATGATTAGAGAAGAAGTCCCAACAAAGGATAACGTCTTGTGATGAACGGGCGAGGACGAGGAATTCTATTGTGTATTGAACGTCGTCGATAACAAGGCGGGCGATGCAGACGGCTAATGGTCGAATGTCCTGAGCGCTGGCTGTGCGAAGAGAAATTGCAGGAAGCGGCGTCATCACCTTTTTGAGTTTGCGACAGAGGGCGTAATTAAGAACAGAAACGGCTGCGCCAGTGTCTACGAGTGCTTCGACAGGAACTTCCTCGATGAATATGGTAATAATTTTGGCTGGTACGTGAACAGGTCTTGAGTTGGTCCCTGATGGCGCAGTTCTTGCCTCCGGAACTGCGGCCGTTAGTTTTCCGTGTTAAAGGAGTATAGACACAATTTTTGAAGCGTCGGAAGGAATACGATTGCTTTCCTGGTTATACAGAGATGCTCCCCAAGCAATCCCAACCTCGCACGTTTCCGCGAAGATATTTTAATTTGATTTTAAAAACAAGCCAGGCAAGTACCGCGTTTTTCAAAACCCATTGGCATCGACATCTCTGTGACGAAAACGTGTACATAGGTAAACAACGTGACGTCATCAAACTGTGACGTGGAGTCGGCAAAGCAAAGAGCAGTGACGACACATGGCCGGACTCGAACAGCGCCGCCGCCGCTTCCGGCCGTGCCCTGAGAAAGAACTCCGCTTCTGCTCACTTTACTCGATGGCTTCTTCGTTGGTGCATGTTACAATTACCTCACCGGTGTACGTATGGAGACTGCCTGCTAAACTCAGGCCCCAACAGCATGCCTGCACAAGTGCAGGGCTTACGGCAACGGTGCCTCTCGATGGCGCGCCGGGAACATACTGCGCCGATCCCCGCCTACCCTAGACGTCGCTAGCCCTATAGCTGGTTTCACATCGAAGCGCCAGCGAAAGGCGCTTCGGAACGGGCTAACGCTGTAATAAACGTCGGAGTTTAGCGCCGCTTTACTGGCAAGCCCATCTCGTAAAATAATTTCTTGCTTTGCGCGACGCCTTCAGCAGCGGAGCTAGCAGACATTAGGTGCGTCGCACCGGGCAGCAGCTGTAGGAAAAAAAAAAGTTCGCTTGCATCACTGTAATTATTTCTACCAGTACCTCCGTATTGGCTGAATAATCCTCGCAATTTAATCGTGACTGATAGTCATTTGTACAAATAGCTATGTAAGCGAATGAACAGTGATCTGCGATAGCTAGATTACCGATAGCGGATGCTATGAGGCAGTTATGACAGTTATGACTTCGGAGTCGAGCGCGGCGGCCACGGTTTTACGCACCCAGATTGCCTATGACTGCGCCAGATGGCGCCACATGCTTGGACGGCGGCACGCAGGCCTGCCGCGTCGGGACCAATTAGTGGAGCATATACAGGAACACTAGGACCAATCATCCCAAGCAAAAAAAAGTGTGTGGCAAAAGGTAGGGCCGACCTTTCTCGCAGACCAAAAAGTGGCCGGCCGACCTTCGGCACCCGAATGAGGGCCGGCGTCGGGGATTGACACTGACCTAACGTCAGCCGATTTTCGGCAATAGCCTACGGCCCGACCTTTTGGCCCGACGTGACCGACCACCTGCTGCACGTGGGCCTGCCGTCTGCCAGCGTTACTGAATGGTCGGCCGCTCGTCTGCCCTAGCATTTTGCTGACGAAAGACCGTACGTCGACCGGTTGCTTCCCGACGCCGGTTAGTGGCCGGCATCGCCCCTCGTGCAGGTATCATGCCATGCATTTAATATATCGTGGCCCATGCATATTTAACGGGGTAGCATATACAAATGCATCAAGAAAGGCAGTAGCTTTTCTGATGCCATGAAGAAACAAAAGCTACAGTATTTGGTGAAAAATTTATTTGTCAACAGCGTTCAGAAAAAGCTCGCGATTTGCTTTTTAATAAGCGTGGATATACGCGTGTGCCACATGTGGAAGATGTGCTTGAGGCTTGGTCTCCTTCTTTTGGCAGCCTGTCGATCACTTGATGTCTGCGACTGGTCGGATCTGCGGCAGGTTCCATCTTGGTCAGCTGAACGAAGACAATTGTTTTAATTAAATATTTCCTTTTCGCCTAGACTCTTACATTGCAGGCAAATAGAGGGTGGAAAGGTAGAAAAAATAATGTCTGCTCAATGCCACCAACTGCACTATCACATCAATATATTTTATGCGCTTGACTTCATGCGACCCTACTGAAAACGCATTAGCGCAAAGCCGCAATAGGTAATCAGGATCCGCGAATCCGCGAGAAAGGCGCGATCACTTCGTTTTGCTGGAGTCATGATGTAGCAATTTGCAACCGTAACGCACTCAAACCTTATCCTCCCGAAGCGCGTTCTTGCATGCTAATGCTGCAATTTAATAATTCTAGCAAAACCAAGTGTCCGTGCTTGTCAGAGAGCGCGTATGAGGGATTCCAACGCGGCAGAACAAACACTTGCCGCGATATTTACATGAAACCTACAATACGTTTATTCAGTAGAATACAGCTTAATTTTCTCAAACTAGATGGAACTTTTACAGCAAAAGCGACCGGATATTTAACGATACGTCATCTGATTTATTTTCGTTATTTAACAACCGAGCATTATTTTAAAAATTGTCTCATCAGCCAAGACGGCTATTTAGACAGCCCAACTCTTAGAAGCTTATAGAACCCGTTGTAATTTTTTAAAGCTTGAAACAAGTTAGCTGAACACCTCATGAGCATGTAAGCATCAGGAAATAATCCGCACGATGAAAATACAACTGCTTGTCCAGAAAGCAAGCGCCCAGAGCAAAATCCATGTGAAACGGCTCAGATCTGTGTGCATCACATATATAATTCCAAAATCCACAAAATGAACGCACTGGCTCACTTACCTTGCCAGCATACCGCATCACTCAATCATCAATTTTCACGTATAGACATGATTACAGCAGCAAAAAAAAAATAATAATAATAATAAACACGGCATAAATCTTGTACTCAGTCCTGGCACGAGCTTGCTTGGCAGCAGAGATGGTGCTTGTACAGCTTCTGATCGCTCCTATGGCGAGGGGTGCTGCAATATTTATATCAGTGATAGCATTTGACATTTAACTGGGTTGCATGCGTCCCATCGATGTGAGTCGGATAATCGAATTTTCCGAACAAAATCAGCGCTAATACCTGTCCGGCAAGTGCACCGCCATAAAGAAGTGAAAGGCCAGCGTTTTAGTGTAGAGGAGACCAAGGACTTCGGGCTTCGGCGAAACGAGCTTCCACTGTCGAAGCCAGTTTCAAGATCAGCTGATGTCGCCTCCCTGTACGATCAGCGCAAGGCGCGCATACCAGTTACAAAATATGCATTTACAGTAACAAGATGCGCATAAGTCTCAAGACAATACATAATTAGTTGCAGTACATTATCGTATAGAAGAAAATCAACGCTAATTTGACTTACCTGATCGGTATATATGTCAGTGCATGCACTTCGATATGAAGTGAAAGACGGGCGTTTTGGGGCAGAGGAGATCGGACCTCGGACTGCAGCGAAAAGAGCTAATTCCACCGCCGCAGCATCGTTTCCAAGTCGGCTCAGCACGTCCTCCTGCGCAATCAGAGCGAAATGCGCACACATCGATTATCAAAAAAAAAAATGTACGTAGTAACAAGATGCGCATATATATACGCGCTCCAGAAACAGTTGCAGTATATTGTCGTATCGAACAAAATATGTGCTAATTGGACTTACCTGATCGGTATAGTGAGTGTCCCTCCATATTAAAAGGCGAGCATTTTGGAGCAGGAGATGCCCAAGGACCCAGACTGCAGCAAAATGAGCCAATCCGGCCACCGCAGCCAGCCGCAGCCTTGTTTCCAAACGGCTCAGCAAGTCTTCCTGCGCGATCAGCGCCCACACCAATTATATATATATATATATATATATATATATATATATATATATATATATATATATATATATATATATGAAGAAAGATGCAAGGAGTATAAAACAAGACGAACATATGCTCCAAAACAATACATTATTATGTCCAGTATAATATCGAATCTAGCAAAAAGCTCCTCTGATCAAGACCAAGAGATCATGTACTTACGCATGTTTTGGCGAACTTCGGCACGAAGAATCTGTACAGAGCGGCTGCAATCATCAGCTGCATATATGGGCTGTTCTTTTCAAACGCTGACTGCTGCAGGAGGTTGAGACAGATTGAATTTGCGCGAAATAAAAGCGGACGATAAAATTAGGCAGTAGGCATCGCGCCCACACAGAGGCTGGCCGTCGACTGAGTGGCGCCGCGCATCTTAGCTCGCGCGGGATGTGTTTTCCCGCCTTTTGGCCACGTGACCTCAAGAAGGGAGGAGGGGGGTGGGGTGGAGAGAAGCTGCAAAAGCAGGGAGAATCTCCCTGTGTGCGGTGCATGCAATTCTTTTTTTTTTTTTTTCGCCGTTATTTCTCTCTGCTTCGGCATTCCTGTCGCCCCCGCGGTAGGGTGCCTCGATGCCTTTCGCCTCCCCGTGGTTCTTTCCGCTTTGCCGCAGGGAGAAGAGATGGACCGATGGCGGGCAGTGGGTCCCGCGCAGCGAGAAGCAGTTTTCTTTCTTCTTCACGCCCCCCCCCCCCCCCCCCTTCCCTCGTCGTTCAAGAAGCGTCGAGATAGTTTCCTTTCTTTTCTTTTTTTTTCTTTTTTCTACGGCTTCTGTAGAGCCCTCGTCTTGATACCAGCAGCTGTAGTTCTTTGCATGAAAAACATATGGCTTGGAGTGAATGTATGTAATGTTCTTTTAACCGAATATCTTCCACATAAACCAAGTGTGGGGCAGTAGAACACCTGCAGCTTCATTTAGCCAAAATAGCAAGACCTAGCTACGTATATAGTGTTCAGCAACTTTATCGGAACCGTCTTAAAACTTTCCAAGATAAGTTGCAGAACACTGCATATTATGAGTGCTTTTGCAGAGATTACATAGTCCATGCGGATTTATACTTCCCGAAGCAGTACGTGGGTTATTGAGAGCCCCTCGAGCTGTCATATTAATCGCAAACCACATTTCCGTTTTCGCGTTTGGTTTCCATCATAATGCGGCTTCTGCAGCTCGACTAAAGCCCGTGACCTCGAGCTCAAGCTGGTAAATACCGATTGAACCACATAGTAACTGCTGCAAGTTTCTGACAAAAATATATTTTGTCCATTTGTTCTAGGGATGCATGAAAATCAGTAGAAGGTCGCAGGGCAAAGTGCACCGGATCCGGATGAAAGCTCATAAAAGCTCACCGCCTCTTTTCTTGACCCCGTACGAAATGTAAACTCACGGAGGCTGCGAAACAAATTTAAGGGCGTTCAGGATTGATAGGTTTCGAGGGCACTGGCAAAAGTAATTGACGGTTAACATATAAACCTTAAAGGCACGTAATCTCTTCGGTTTACCGTGGGTTTGCTTAGGGTTACGTTATAGGTTAACTTTATGATGAGGTTGTTTAAATTCAGAGGTTACCATTTAACCATAAAAAAAAAAATGGGCAATTACATTCGTAGGTTCATAGCAGTTACTGCGCAAATCTTAGGCACTTAATACTAAGTATGCTTCAAACAGACAATCAGCGCCTACCAGTTCACAAATTCAAGCATAAGTTCATGACAACTCGCGATCAACTACAGAGTGTACCATACCCGCCGCGGCTCAATTAGCGCGCGGTTAAAGCTTTATTTCAAAATATGTATAAATAACAGTTAATTTCACCTTCTGTTGCGCAATGTATAATTCTATCAGCAGGCTCAAATGATATAGTGTCAATATATATCATGCACGCGGTATAACTCAATGTTGCATAAAAATAGCTGTTTCAATGATACGAATTTTCCACTTTTCTCCTGCTAAGCCGACTGCCTCATGAAACGTAGAGGGGAAACCTGCTGTATTGCAGGATACTTTACTTTGATATGCACAATGTTATTTAATGATATATTATAGCAGCAGTGAATACGCTGCTGGGGAAAAGGGGATTCGAGGAACTTTATATATATTCTGGCATTTCATACCATATTTCTGCGTGTGAGGCTGACGTTGAGGAATTTAACACAATGTAGACCTCCACTGGTGCAGGAGCCGATCGATCCTCGTCATGTTGCGCGGGATTCTCAAAACGCAATTCCTTTGAATTTTCTCAAGAGAACCAAAGGTTACTTCTTGCACAATGCTTGTGTTCGCAGGAAGTTACGTTCGACAGGCGAATCGTCCGGGCGATGGGCTCTTTGCGTGCCTTTCATTTTTATTTGAAAACTATCAGGACCACATTTGTGTTCTGGATAAAGACAGTCGGTCTCGGCATATTGATATATCAGGAATAAAGCTTTCCTAATCCCCGTGTTTTAACTGAGGCGGGCAAATATTTGTCCCAAGCTGTTCCATTTACCCTCATGTCGGCAATACACCCGAGTTTCGTCTATCGAGAGTGCAGCATATATGTATATATGCGAAGCGTTACAGCTCATTTGGTCCAAAAGCCACCTCGCTAACCCGGTTTCCGCTTGAGTATCGTCGAGTTTTGTCTGAAATATTCGGAATGTGGTAGTAAATATGGAGATGCGGTCCAGGTTCCCACCGGGATCTGTGACAGATGCTGCGCCTTTACTTTCCTATAACCAATTTACAATTAACTGCGGTTGTCCACCGAAATAGAGAGATAGAGAGAAGAATGAGAAGGCGTTGTATCCCGTCGAATGTTAAGGGGAAGCTTGAGCGTCCCCCTAATTTTTATTTCCTTCTTTCAATTATTATTAACTATTCCATCGTACCACTGTGTAAGGTCGTGGAACAATTTACTCTGTGCGACTGCAGACGTGCGTGAGTGCGTGCGTGCGTACGTGCATGCGTCACACACGGCTTCGTGCCGATGTCGGGATAGACTATTAACTCCATAATCTCGGACATCTTGTTCATCCTAAAGTTATAGCTAATTACCGTATGCGCGAAACTTCTGATAAATCCTAGTGCACACAGGGGCCAACTTTCCCTCATCTGTGTTCCTTGATTGTTTATATTAACAGCCTCCCAATGATACGACCCTGCGTGGCTTAGCACGTGTTTTCTTGTGTATTCCTCTTGCAAAGCCAATCTACTTTGATTATATTTTCACTATAGCTAGGTGGTGGCGCCTATTTGAGTTCCGCCTTGTCTTCATTAAGCCCTTTGTTGTGCGCTATTGGGTATCCGAGTTAGTGGATCACATAGGTTACGTTGGGCGGCCTTAACTTTTATACTGGCTTTGAAGTAGAAGGCAGATGTTTGTAGTGCATGGTCAGGGGAAACAGGCGCACGTGTTCGCATAGTTAGAGATGTTTGTAGACGGAGCATGGATAGCCATAGCAGTATCTAATCTCTGCGAAGCGCTCTGCTATTCTGCGCCCCTATACATATGTGCCAAAGGTATGCGAAGTGGGAGACGCCTGTTGCACCCAATCTCCCGCATGCTGTAAGATACTTTCGGTGGCGCACTGAGTGTGGCGTATTGGATCCCCACCAAATTAAGACAGGCTTTACAGCTGGCATATTGATCCGCACTGTATCAACTTTGGTCAGGTCGAGTCTCACACACGTGTCCTTAAGGACTGCGTCGCAGCTTGGACATTCCGCTGCCTAGCGCCGTGAGCTTTTTCGTCGCACAGAGGAAGGCCGCGCGAAGCGTTCGAACAACGTGTAGTGAAGTCCGTGGGATTGATCATTTGGCAGAATAGGAACGCGGTCGATCGTATTCTTTCGGTGACCCCGTTGTCTACTGTTCCCCATGCTAGTGCGTCTCACCTAGATATAGCCAGCTGTTAGCTCTTGGAGAGCAAAGCTTTATCCGGCGGTTGTTGACGCGGCACATCCACCTCAGGAAGGTCACTTGTACATCGAAGTGATTTGAACTCGGTTCTTGTCTTGAAAGACGCAAGCCTGCGGCTCACGCGTATATGTGTGAGCACAAAGGATCGAGCAATCGACTGTCTGGAAATTTGTTAGGAGTACAGAGCTCCCGAGGGAGTCCTGTTGCAGCTGCGCATTATTGATATACAACGTGTGACCAGAAACTCACTGCATTATATATTTCTTGCCGCTACCTTATATGTTCGGTAGTCTTTGCTGTTTTACTGAAACATTATTTATTGTCCAAGTGTGTTTTGCTATTTCCATGTTTATCAATAAGATTTCTTTGGTTCCCTGCTATGCAAATGGTTGAAGTTCACGCCTATGACGTCATGATCGTTTCTACTTTCTTATCCCGGTACTTTTCAAGCAGAAGTCTTAAGTTTCTGGACCTATGCAGCATTCCTTCCATATGCAGGGCTATTCTACAAGCGATCTCTCGGCTTAGTACGTACGACAGATAATTCGCTTTAATCACTTCCGATACATGTTCACGCCTTAAAACTAAAAGTTCTCCATATTATTAGTCTGCAAGCCACAACAAAAACCCGAAATTGCGGCAGCTGCTTCAGGAAAGAATTCTTTTCAATTAGCTCCTTTTATTGCGCGTACCTCGTGTAGCTCTCAATAAATATTCTTAATTTTCAATCACTCTGTATAACATAGGGGTCTCAAACTTATATTGATATGCAGGATGCGTTGAGAAAATATGTCTCTCGCGGACCAGGAGTGAACAGTAACAAGCAAGAAAATATAGAAGCCATACTAATTCAAAACAATCATAAAACAAAAGCGAAATACTAATAAAATAAATAAAAATCAACTGTTTCGTTCCTATGAAACCACACTCCCATTATTTGAGCAAAAAGAAAAAAGAAAAAACAACAGGAAAAGCAGAGCATCTTCGATTTTTTGTGTCCAAACGCGCCGAAGGAGCGCGTTACTTCAGGATGGCTTGGCGGAGTTACTGAAAGGATACAGCGGTTGAAAACTACTACAATCACTTGTCCTGACAATATATAAATGCGAATGAAAAAGAGGTCTGGTTGTCCAGCGCCTAGTTATTGAAGGTAACAAAGTTGACTGTCTTGTAATTTTGCTAATAACGCGCAACTTTGGAAAACGCGCTTACATTTCCAACATTTCGTTCGCACGCACAGCGTCCTCGCGGGCTCTTCTGCAACGAACTTGAAAGCACGCACCCACGGGCACAAGCTGCCGAGTCTTCCAAGAACTGTTGACAAGAAGCGGGGGAGGAGAGGGGGGTAGTTTCCGGTCCATTGTAGAATCGGACCGCTCGCTGCGAAAATGCGCCCCTCCGACTTCCGAAAAAAAAAAAAATGAAAAGAGCCGCCCGTCCCACCCCGGCAGGTCGTAAAAGAGGATGAATGGGCCACACGCAAAGAAACAAAACCAAATGACAAGGACGCTGGCCCGTTTTCTCGCGGCTCTTAGCTTTACCAGACTCTTTTGAGAAAAAAAGTATGCGATTAATAACCTGGACAATAATCATTTTCCTTCGTTTTTTTTTTCTTCATGTATTTGATCGTAAGACAACTTTGTTCGAAAAGAGCTCCTTCAAAAATAGTATACAAATACCACAAAACTGCATGCTCTCTTCAAAGTCTGCGTGTACACATATCTTCTCTCGCCCAGTCAGGAACGCTCGCTACCAACTTTCGAGCTGCGGGGGTGGCACAATTGCCCCGCCCTTCCCACCATTTCCCCCCTCTTTTCCGCCCTTCCTTCGAAACGTCCGAGCGTGAGGTCGGTGTGTTTCGTCCGGGCCCCGCCGGGGTGGTGCAGTGGTAAGACGCCCGACCACTGTGCCGGAGTTCCCGGGTTCGAACCCGACCTCGGCGGCTGCGTTTCGATGGAGGCGAAACGAAGAGGCGTCGTGTGCTGTGCGATGTCAGCGCACGTTAAAGATCCCCAGGTGGTCGAAATTGCTCCGTAGCCCTTCACTACGGCTCCTCTTTCTCTCTTTCCACTTTCACTCCCATCTTCCTCCCTTCCCTTACGGCGCGGTTGCGGTGTCCACAGAAAAACAAGTGAGACAGTTACCGCGCCTTTCCCTTCCTATAAATAAATCAGTTTTTTTTTTTTCGTCCGGGTCTCCCTCCGTGTACGCATTTCTCTTCTCCTGCTGCGAAGTAGTGTTTTTAGAATTTGTCTCTTTGCTTGCCTGCAGGAGCGTTCGCCGCGGCCAAGGCTTGCCAGTGCCCTACGCATAATTTCTGCCCCCGTGTGCTTTTTCTCTTCTGTCCGCTTCTTTTATTTTGCACAATAGCCTTCTCCTCCCTTACAATGCGAAGTTGCGTCTACTCAAGTGCCCTGCCATATAGCGGACGAATTTCAGTGAGTGATACGGGCTAAATATGGTGTACGGGAGCTTGTGCGCCAAATATAACTGATGTTACATCACCTACAGCTGCGCTTCGTAATAAGCAAACAGTATAATGACATGATCTACACATGAAATCGCGGTCACCTTGTGGCTTGCTGTTTATCAGAACTCGGTAAATAATTTTACTAACAGCTATAAGGTTCACTAAAAATGTGAGCGACAAGTTAAACAATAGCATTAATTAATGTAACAAAACATTTCCACTGAATAGCATGTATCATTTTGTTCCACACTAAGCGCAAATTACATAACATCGCGAAAAACCAAAGCCAAGTAACAGGCAAATTTAAAAAAAAGTAGCAGTCGTGCTCTTCATAACTTTTTTTCAATGTACCGCCTCAACAGTCGGGCCAACGCATTGCCGCACTTTTGCCATTAACCTGGCGCCGTGCCCGGCATTTAGTCCGCCCAAAAAGTCGGGCCAAAGGCCGCTGCGAACTACTTGCCGAAATGGCTTGCGGCTACCTCCGGGCCGACCGCTTGCCGTGGTTTACTAGCCGACTAAGTAGGCTGCCGATCATTGTCCGAACGTCGGCCACACGTAAATGGTCGGCCAAGGATGCTTGGGCCGTCACGCGCGTTGAACATGCTTGTCGTCGTTCTCTTCAGCAATAGGCGCTGAACATATCAGAGCCCAATACCTGTTTTACGCTCTTTTCATTTCTGTACATCTGTTTGCAATAAGACTATTAGTTTAGCACTTGGTGATTTGCTGCATAGCATATTGTTGCGGTGCGGCAAGCCGATTCACACTGTGGGCGATTTCTCTGCCCGAGGGATGCGTACGACAAACACACAGTGGGCCGTATAACAAACATCTTTTATCTCACGTAAGCGCGTGCGTCGTCCAAGGCTGTGCGGGGTCGTCGTCCGGGTGGCTGCGGGTCGTTTCCGTGGAGAGCGCCAGGAGCGAAGCAGCAGGAACGAAAAGGCAGGGACCAAGAGAGGGCGAGACGGCGGCGCGTGCCTTCTTTTATAGCCCCCTCGCGCGGGACCGGTTATCCCCGAACGAGCGGGGAGAGGGAAACAGGCCGCGCGCAGGGAGCATTGGGAAGTGGCGCGGCCTTCGAATGCGCGGCGCGTCACGGGCCCTACAACACAGAGGACAGAGAGAGAAGATGGTCGATGACTGAGAGTTGATCTAATGAATTGCGGCTGGCGTAGCGCGAGCGTTCCTGCCAGCGCCACTGCCCGTTTTTTTTTCTCGTCCGTAACAATATCATCAATATCATATGTGATACGATTCATTTTCCTTTTCCTCGGTTACATCGGAAGGCTGGTTTGCTTATTTAGTATATCACAGCGCGAACTGGCGGGAAGCAATGCTCTCAGTAACTCAACGTTCGGAGTAATTTATTGCGCGGTTAGGTTTTAAAATGTGGGAGTAGCTTTGCAGTTTTGCGTGTTCCTTTTGAAATTTCAATGCGCAGAGAAACGATTTGCGTGATTCACCTTGCAGGTAGGTTTTTAAAAGCCACTGAAACAGAAAACGGCCTCCTTCCGCTGTGGTACTTCTGCAGAGCTGTAATTATTAATTTCAGGCTACGTTGGAAAAAAAGTACATGCGGCTCACATATTACACAGCATGCAGTTATGGGTAACTTTTTATGACCTTTAGTAATTTCATCGCGAGAATATATATTCTCTCGTGTCTACCTGATCACGCTCAGAAAATTACTTGCCCTTTCTTATTAGTTATCCTAATAAAGCTGCGATAACACACTGCGGAACTGCTCAAAGCTGCTGAAAGCTTTCTTAATATTCAGAGGCAATTGAGCAAAACAGACTTAATAACGATAGAATGAAAAATTTAAAAGTATAGTAAAACGAACAAGCACCAGCATGCCTTTCTGTGAATAAAACCGTGCATATACAGAGTGATGACTCGCTGATCATTTGAGATGACTCTGAAACACAAGTGTTAGAAGAAACTATTGGCTGGTATCATAAACGATGTGTCATGCAGTTATATAGGAACAATTTTCATGTAAATGTAAAAATGCGTTTAGATGGTTCTAAATGAGGAAGAAACATAACACTAGCTAAAATATTGGCAACTCCTTGAACGAAATTAAAAGTACGTTTTGAAAGTTTCAGCATCACTAGCTTCCTAAACTTGTGGTGTGTTTAGATCTGTGAAATTTGTCGCATGTGCTGGAAAAGGGTGTTATTGTTGGTCCGAGTAATAAGTAAATAAATAAATAAATACATAAATAAATAAATAAATAAATAAATAAATAAATAAATAAATAAATAAATAAATAAATAAATAAATAAATAAATATTTTTAACATCTGTTTGCTGGAAAACCCTAGAGCACATAATCTATTCTGGACTTGCAAAATACCTTCAAGGTAACAGTTTTTTTCACATCAGCGCAGCATTGTTTTCGATCAGGGCCGTCATGTGCAACGCAGCTGAGTTTATTCATGACATTGCATCTGGCATTAATAACTGTTTTTAGATAGACGCCATATTTCTAGATTTTAAAAAGGCTTTTGATGTTGTGCCGCACCACCTTCTGCAAAAAATATCTTGCCTTGGCCTTCCTGACTACCTGTTCGGTTGGCTGCAGGATTATTTAGGCGCACGCCAGCAGCAGGTTGTAATCAATGGTGCGTCATCATCACCTGCGGATGTTTTATCTGGAGTGCCACAAGGTTCTGTGCTCGGACCATTACTGTTCCTCAGATTCATCAATGATCTACCTATCGGCTTCAGATCCACTGTCAGACTGTATGCTGATGATTGCGTTTTGTATTACAGGCTGACCTTGACGAAGTCTGTGACTGGTGCTTGAAGTGGGGCATGGCAGTGAATGTATCAAAGTGTTTCCATGTGCAGTTTACAAAAAAAAAAAAAAAGAAGAAAATTCTTGGATCGTACCTTTTAAACCACGATACTATTCAAACTATTGATAAGGTTAAATATCTTGGTGTTACACTCACAGCATCCCTAGACTGGAAAGCCCACGTCGACATGATAACGGCCAAAGCTTCTCGTCTTTTGTATTTTTTCCAGCGGAATTTTAAAAGCCCTCCCCAGGTACTAAAAGGAACATTATATTTAACAAATGTCAGGCCTGTATTAGAATATGCATGTGTTGCATGGGACACTTTCACGGGTGCCCTCATTGACAAGTTAGAAAGGGTACAGAAACGCGCTGCGAGGTTTGTGACTGCCAATTATAATTTTCGTATCAAGAGCTCTGAACTTCGCGACCGTATTGGGTGGAAGACCTTAGCAACTCGAAGAAAAATCTGCAGGCTGAAGTTCTTGTACAGCATTTACAATGATTGTACCGGAATTAATAAAAACACTTATCTAAAGCAGCCATATTACATTTCGGAGAGACTAGTCAATAGGAAAAAGATTAAGAGTTATCAATGCCGCATTAATCTATTTGAGTATTCGTTTTTCCCTAACACAATTCTGGACTGGAATAAGCTTCCGAATGATGCAGTTTGTGCACCTGACTTCCAAAGTGCTGTTGAAATGCTGTTGTTATTCTTCCAGATCTCGTGCGTTTGCCAGCGCTGTGTTAATGTATTTTGTGTTATCACTTATACTACTTGTGAATTCATTTAGTGTTCTTTTAGTGTGTTGTGTTACCTTGCTAACAAGTTTCCCGATACCTTCTTTGCATGTGTTATTGTATGTAGTTATGTCCCCCCTACAATAATGCCTCATGGGCGCTGTAGGTACTTACAATAAATAAATAAATAAAATTATGCAAATACTAAAGCTAGTTTTCGGCACATTCGTTTGGCTATAGGCAAATATGTAAAGGTCCATTTGTATAAGCGACCTGCCAAAAGGCAGCAGCCCCAAAGGGCATAGCTCTCATTTGCCTTGACGAGCGCTTTCTTCCATCCGGTATCCCTCTGATTGCTCAGCCCCGGCCCGGGGACACAGATAAAGCTCCTCCAGCTAACTGAAAACGGCGCCGCTGCACAACGGATAGCGGCGTCGTAAATTTAAGCGGGGCCTCTGTATTCGCTGGTAATAAAGTTTCACGACCACCACCGCCATCTGGCCCAGACCTTTTTTTCTTTTCTTTTCTTGCCACACTCTGCGTTGCTCACTCTCACGTGAATTTGTCACCGGCATCATTTTTTTTTTATTGTTCTTCTCTCCGCCATACTGAGACCGAGCACATTCCGTTGCTGTTTTCCGCAAACTGAAATTCATTTTTACCTTTCTGAATACTTTTTATCTAGTTTGATTGGCGGCTCTTCGTCCTTTAGTACTTGATAATTCCGATACGTTTTAACATTGGTTTATTTCTTATTTAATTCATTATTCTACTCCTCCCTCCCGCACTTATTCCTCCTACCGTTGGGTGGCCGTCGTCATCGAACCTCTCAATCCGACCCCAACCCGCCAAAATTAAACGCACAACAGAGTACCCTGAGATCAACCAAGACGATCTCAGGAACCTAGAAGAAAAAAATCAATGTAAAATTGCAAGAAATGGAGGCTCGCTTCGAAGCAAAATTTAGCTCCATCATAGATCAGCTCACCCACCTATTTGAACAGCAGATGTAACAATTATTCACCCGAATGCTCCAGACGCTGGAAATGAGCTTAGTACCTCCCCAACCCCCGACCCCCGATCCTCAAACCCACCATGCTCCAATATGGCGGGGCACATCTTTAATTGCAACGAGTTACCTCTCCTGCAATGGAACTGTCGCAGCTTCCGGGGCAAGCGCGCTTCCCTTTAACTTCTCCTTCCCACCCTCACCCCCACATCCCAAATCCTCCTCCTACAGGACACCAATACACCCGCCACGCTCCCTAGTCATGTCTCGGTTCACTCCGACAGTATACCTTTACCCCTCGAGCATCTTCTTGCACCGCTCGCTCACATTTCAAACCGATGACATAACATCGGACAGGCATTGCGTCATCACCGAGATTATACACCACACGCACACTATGCCATCTATTTTTATAGTAAACATATACCATCCCCCTCCCGCCCAGTGTCCTCACTGGAAACGCTCCTTCGAGATCTCCAACGAGTCGCAGGGAAGCATCCACCGATCAATGGAGGGGGGGGGGGGGGGGGGGGGGCTTCAATTTTGCACACACAGATTGGGGCTACCGAGCTAACTCGAGCCGAGGGCAACGCCTCTGGTCCTAGGTACGGGGGCTCCGTCTCACTGTGCACAATAATTTTCACACTCCCACGCGAATCGGCAATAGCGTCTGCATGGACACCAGTCCAGATCTGACGCTCAGCCGCCACCTCGTGGACATACCTTGAACAAAACACACCATACACTAGGCAGCGACCACGACATTATCTTTCTCGCGGTGCCGTTTACACAGCTCCGTAAGAAATCCCTTACACACAAGCTAATTGGGATGCCATCCGCAAAACGTGAATGCACTACCTAGATTCAACCATCACAGATTTCGACCAATGGGTGAGCTCACTCATGACCGATGTTTCCACACGCACCCAACAGGTCGAAACAATAAAGGACACTCCTACATTAGACTCTAGACTCGCCCACCTCTTGGAGGCTTATCACAGCCTCCTAGAGCGCTGGAAAAAGAACAAACTCAACCGCAAGCTGAAAAAGAGGCTGGCCGCATTTCATTCACAGATCACCCAACATGTAGAGGAGCTCTGCCGGTCCACTGGAGACAGGTTTGTGACAGCATGGCCGACAACCTGTTCACTAAGCAAGCCTGGCAACTCCTTCGACATCTCATCGACTCTACAGCTACGCAACATCACGTCACTCGACTCATACACAACACGGATTTAACCCCGGACGTCCTTTTGGACAACCTCAAACAAACACACACATCACCTGGCACATCCGACCCTCTTCCTCCCTGCACAGGAAAACCAAATTCTACTCTCGATGTTGAGATTACGGAAGCCGAGGTTAGAGCGGCCCTCCTGACTCTCTGTACCTCTTCCTCTCCTGGTGTTGACAAAATCTCCAACTCCATGCTTCGCAACCTGGATGATCAATCGAGCACCCAGATTGCAGACTACTTTAACAAATGCTGGGCGGAAGGCACCCTCCCCCAGTCTTGACGTCATGCTAAAGTTATATTTATCATCAAACCAAATAAACCACTCACACTTGCCAACCTCCGCCCCATCTTCCTCACGTCGTGTCTGGGAAAACTTTTCGAACACGTCGTGTTGGCGAGACTCACTCAGCACATGATGGACAACGACCTCTACTCCCACAGCATGGTCGGCTTCCGCCCCCGTTTGTCTGCGCAGGATGCCATGCTGCAGCTCACCACCGACATTTTTGACCCGGCTATCCCGAGCCATACAAAGGCTGTCCTGGCTTTGGATTTATCTAAAGCATTTGATCGCGTTGATCACCACGCGATCATGAGAGCCCTCCCCCGTCTTGATGTGGGTGTACGTACGCAAACCTATATCGGAGCTTTCCTCAACAACCGCACGGCTGAGGTCCACTTTGTTCCACACACATCACCTCCTTACTCCCTTAAAGGGGTCGGAACTCCCCAGGGCTCCGTCCTCTGCCCTTTCTTGTTAAACGTGACAATGATCTCACTCGCCCACAAACTCATGACGTTACCACACCTCTGACACACCCTCTATGCCGACGGCATAACGTTGTGGACCACCCACGGTAGTGATGGCGACATAGAAGACAACACTGCAAAGCGCCGTCACATTAACACAAGAACACGCCCGAAGCATCAAACTCTCATACTCCCCAGAGAAGTCCGAGCACCTCATCTCCGCTCCACCACCCGTAACCCTCCCAGCGCCCCCATAACCGTTGCTTTGGATGATCGCCCCATTCCGGCGGTGGACACTCTCAGGCTCGTGGGGCTTCATATCCAAAACAACGGTAGATACAGCCTCACAAAAAAATAAACTGAAGCGGGTGACAGGTGCGATATCGCACCTCATCCGCAGAGTTTCGGGCCACCATAGGGGTATGAGGGAGCGCGATCTATGTCGTCTCATTCATGCCTTTATCCTCAGCCGATTCCTATACACGCTTCCTTACCTCAGACTTAGAGGTGACAAGATCTCCACCTTGGACGCGATGCTTCGCACCGCGTTCAAAACCGCCCTCCATCAACCCCTCAACACTTTAAAAGAGAAACTTCAGCTGGGTCTCCACAATACTGTTGGGGAGCTTGTGGAGGCCCACAGACAGACCCAGTATATCCGATGACACAAACTGCCACCGGACGACATCCTCAGAACTCTCAATGTTCACATTCCAGCTAAGGATCCACACGGAAGCTAGATATATACTATCAGACTCAAAAACTGCACTACTAAATTTCACTCGTGGGTGAGTGAATGTTTCTGCCTTTTGCATACTGACCTCGCCCGCTGCCAACCCGCCCCGCCACGTGGAGCTTATCTGGGTGTCTGCGCACTAGGGGAACCCCGGCAACGAGGCCGCCAACAGCTTAGCCCGAGGTCTGATACGCCGGGCACAGGCGGTTCCCACGTCGGAGTTCTCCTGGGAGCGCATGCACACGTTCAT